>NC_081410.1:189699618-190899618 GCF_030272615.1 Cryptomeria japonica
TGCATCTAGGAGCACCACTAAAAACATGGAAGATATTTTTTTATTTACTCAGTAATGATGTAAAGATGAGATAAAGGTGTCTCCCATTACCAACTTCATAGAATGCAATACCATCATTGAGTTAGTCTTAAACAACTTCTTTATTGGGAGCTTCAACACCTTGTGTCTAAAAGTAATCTGTTACTTTTTTTCTTGAAGGAAAAACATTGTATCAATGTCAAATTCTATTGAAACAAGGCAAATACCACCATTTTATATCTTTTATATTATTTTTTAATTTTTTTTCTCACATAGAGGTATCCCCACAACCTAGCCCAACGCCCAATCCGCCTTACCTTGGACTTACTAACTGCCAAGTTGGGGTCAGGAAGGGGCGAGTTGAGGCTAGACTAATCCTCTAGGGATGAATGTAGCTACCCGCAAGCCACGTGCATCAGGAAAACCCAAGTCTCAGAGTCAAACCCGAGATCAATGGGGAGAAAACCCACAACCCAAGCCAACTCCGCTACTCGTGTGGGCTAACCATTTTATATCTTATTCCTCTCATTTGTTAGCTAGGGGTGTTGAGTCACTATTTACATCATTGTCAAAGATGAGTTTGACTTTCCCATATTTGACAATATTCAAGCCAAAATTCTTCACCCAGTATGAAATGGTAGGACCATTTAAATCAAGTGGGAGAGAAAAGATAGAATATTAGGGATGAGATCATGCCACATGCTAGTAGAGTTGAAAATTTATAGTTTATTTCAATTGCCACATTAGTCAACCTGATAGTTGCATCGTTATCATTGCAATAAATGTGTCCCAATTTGAAATCATCAAAGGTGTTCAAAGTCTCTCTACAACAAATCAATAAGTTATTAAACTTCTAATTTGGTGTATGAGGAATACAAAGGACATGCATGCTTATGAGGGAGTCCCCTCCAATATGCAATATATTAATTTTCAAATTTCTACATATTTGGAGCCCTTTTAAGTTACTTGAAATTTTTGTTCATGGTACCAACTATAAATGTTTTGCCACGCCCTACCAATATCCCTTCATAGCTTGTTATAATACAACCAGCCCTTCAAGTCCTTGGTTTTCATGTTGTCATAGGATCAAAATTCATGTTTAGTCATCGTTTTTGTAGAGGGACCCACCTAGCTTCTACCTTATAATTAGAGGAAGGAAGAATTCTAGTCACCCCATGTACAATAGAACAACTAATTTCCATTCCATGATTTCCTTATCTCACCATCCCATGTAGTGAAAAGATTATTCTTGAGAGGATGATTATTGGTTGCATTGTTAACTACTTCCACTATGGAACTATCTACCTTATTGGAAAAGACTTCTTCCTTTAAATCCTTTTTGAAGAGGTGAAAATGAGCAATGCACGATTAATGGTTAGTATTCAAACAAAACACATAAAACACAAAGAATAACCATTTATACCTTACTATTTTACCTCTCCCTCAGATTGAGCCTTCGGTGAAGTTGAATAGTGCCTCTCTTCAACTTGATTGGATGGGCTCCTTCTTGATGGATGTGGAATTCTCTCCAAATGCTCAACAAGGTAAGTGGATTATTGGATTGGATTTTGATAGATAGATGAGTATATGGATTAGAAGAGGATTGGATAGAGGATCATGAAGACATTATGATGGCATGAAGATAGAAGAGGATAGAAGCAGAGTGAGGATGCTATGAAGAAGATGATCCCTTTGTGAGGAGAAGAGGCTCCAATTTATAGATTGGATGAGGCCAATGGAGGGCGAAGATTTATTTGATCATGAAGAGTTGAGATTGATTTGAGATAGAAGTCATCGATCAAGGGTGTCTTGGAAAAATAAACAAGAATATAAAATTCCTTGAGAAGAGGTGGGAAAGGAAATTTGAATTCAAAATGAAGAATTAAAAATTCCAAAATAAGAATGCATTGAGGAATTTAGAGAAATTTGAATTTCTTTGAGAGGCTCAATGTTGATGTGACATGAGTGGGAATTAAAAATTGAGGGATAATGATAAGCATGATTATGAAAGATTCTAGAAGGATTAATTAGGCTAATGGGATTAGGAAAAGTGATTTGTAGAAATCACATGAATAGGTTAGTTAATTAAAATTAATTAACTGAGTGGGTTTAGAGGAAATAATCATTGGAGGGGACTTTAGAAGAATAGGGGAATAATTAATTTATTTGATAAATTAATTATTGGACAATAGTGACAAGATTAATTAAATTAGATTTAATTGATTCTGAGAGGAATGCAGATAACACAATTTAATTAATTAATTATGTTGACAGGCTTAAATTAATTAAATATTAATTTTAGGTATCTACACTTTTTATTCCTTTCTTTCCACAATTCTTAAAATATGATCAAAGGGCAAATAGTCCAAATACTTGAAAACACAATTTTTTTTGTTCTACAAGCCAAGCGTTTAAAAGGGAAAGAATGCCATGAGGAAGGGGCCATTCTAATTAAATGTTTTCCAAAACTTTTTTTTAGCAAACTTCTACAAATCCGCACCTTAGAAAAAGATGATCAACCGTCTCCTTAGAATCTTTACATAAAATACATCTTGAAGGTCTATTTAAACCTAACTTCTTTAATTAGACACCAATTAGGATTCTATTTTGTAGGGCTATCTAATAATTGGCCCCAACTTTAGTTAGACAAAATTTATGCCAACGTGTGAATGGGCCAGTATCATGTCTTGGTTGTTTCTTCCCTAATTTAATAAACAATTTTAGCATTATAAATACTATATTTTGACGTACTCCACTTAATGGCGTCCTCTTCTTTTGAGATAAAGATTTTCTTGGAGGCCTAATTATCTATTAATTCTAATCCTCTAGAATATTTAAACCTTGTAGATATTTTTATCTCCATTCCTTAATACCATCCATATATACTTGTAAGATACAATCTCTCACTTGTGGCCCCCAACTATTCACTAGAATCTCCTTTGCCTTTAAAAAATTTGGAAATTTTGACAAAGCTAAGAACCCATTCCTCAAATCTTCCCAAAATAAGGTTGTTTTTTTTTCAATTTCAAACCTCCCAAGCGATATACTAAGTTATCAAATCTCTACTAGACATCATAAAATTCCAAATAGTAGAGCCACTTAGAGGATTTGTTGAGAGAATTTTACCTAGGTTCGGAGAGTCCAAATATTCATTTTGAAGAATTCTTTCTTATTTTAAATTGATTTGAAACCAATTTAGCTCCCAATGCTATATTAAGAATAGGCCAACATTGTAGATCAACCACACCAACTACATCATGACTACATATCTTATCCCAAGCTATAAGTGGGATTTTCATATTTTATGAAGTGCCCTTCCAAAAGGAGTTCCTCATTTTTTGATCAATAATTTCATTTATCTTCTTTAGAATTTTATTACAAGATGCCATTGTAATGGTGCAAAAGTGACCCTACAAAGGGAGGAACTATCTTCTCTTAAGAGCCAATTTCACAACATACATTCATATATCTCCAACTAGTGAAAGTAGTGAAGATATCTAATTACAGAAATGGAAAGAGCGGATGATAGAGAGTCTTCAGTCCAAATCTTAGCATCTTGGTCAAGGATGCCAACGTGGCGCACAAACATATATGTTGCACATTATAGTTGTGTATGAACCATGAACATAAAACTCAAAAAATAGAGAAAACACAATTGTATGTTTCAGAGAACCTATAAAACCCAAAATTAAAAAAATACCAACAAATACTATACAATAAAGATACAAAGAAGTATAATAACTATTTAAATAAAACAAATGAATAACAAATATATATAGAAAAACTCTATGTAGTTGACTACCTTGACGAAACCTACACATAGGAAGAAGAGGGAAAAATGTTGGGCTTGGATAGGGGTTTGCCTCAGTCAAACCCCCGCTTTAGTGTTTTGACCTCGAAGGACAACCAAATATATAGATAGATGAAAAAATAAATAGATATAATGATAAATGATCAAATAGACAGGGGATGTGATAAATACCAAGATTATCAAAGATGAGAAAAATAGATGGAAAGATACTACCAAATAGGCTTGAGGAAGCCAAGAATGCTATGCGAGGTTGTTGTAGCTAGTGAGATAGAGATAGCAAGGGAAATCTATGAGAATACTAGAGAGATTGCGTGGAGGAACTAAAGATATTGTGTCGGGAATATAGAGAGATTGAATGGAGAGAAAAGATGGATTTAAAAAAGAGATGAAGAGGGAAAAGGAGGGTTTGTCACGACCTGACTTAGACCCTAGTTAGATTTACTTTACTATGCCAGATACTTATATTGTTGACATTTTATACGTAATTATTTAATTAGCTTTTTCATGATGTTAGATGGTATTTTGTGGTTTAAAGACATTAATGATGGTCAGTTATTTTATAATATCGTTATTTAATGATGATGAATTATTATTTTCAATTATGATCATTAATGATATTAATGCTTTAATTAGATTTTAAACCTGATAATATGAATAATGCATTTTATTATCGTGATCTGATGACCTTTTTCTGAGTTGGAGTAAGTTGCAGGTTAATCGTCGAAGGCAGACATATGACCGAGGAGGGGTTTTTCTAGCTCGCCAATAGCAACCTAAGTATTGGAACCTTGTGCAAAGTACCCAATTAGATAAGCAATTAGTAAATTAAATTAGGGAGTTTAATATAAAATGATAAAATAATATTATTAAAATAAAAATAAAATAATAATAAGGATAAATTATTAAACATACAAGTATTTAATATTACAATCAAGCTAGAAATTAATTATAATATAATTATTTAAAAGTGAGTAATTAAAAAAATATAAGTTATTTGATAATTAAATTATAAAATAAATAAAAGCTATTTAAAGAGATAACATCTTGTAAATAATTAGAGGACTAATTTTAGAAAAAAGAGGGATTAATTCAAGGAATTTATTAAAATATTAACTAATAAAATAATTTAAATATATATATTTATAATCAAGATTATAAATTATATTTTCGACATGCAAGATACAATGCATGAGTAAATAGTAAGATACTAAATTTAGGGAAAATAATGTGTTAAAAATATAGACGACATGCGAGGGCCTAATAATTAATTATTTTCTTAAAAACTAAATCTTTAACAAATTGTGATTTAATAAAATAAACTAATTAAGAATTATTTTGTGAGTTCTAATCATGCATTTTATAATTAAAAATTTGGTTTTATTTTTAGAACTTAATCATGCAATCAGTTAAATTTTATTTTTAGAGAATTTAATATTTATAAATATAGGGATAAATCTCTTATTTGATTCATTCCAATTCTTTTTGAGTTTCTTGATTCATGTGATTTCTATGAAGTCGACAAGGTAGATTGAAGAGATTGTCTGAAATTGGGGAAACACATGCGATTCTTCTTTCTCACAGCAGGTTCATTTATTTTACATATTTTATTTGAGTCTTAATTTGATCTTTTCCTTTAAAATTTGTTCTTGTCATAATTTCTAATTAAAAATGTAAGTACGGGAAATAAATTTATTCAAGGTAGGTTTTTAATCTCTTTTTTACCACAAGACTTATATCTATGAAATCGATTGACCGGTATTGTTTTGTTGCTGAGAGTAATTGGATATTGTGGATTTAATGCTAGTTTGTTTGATGTGTCAGTTGTGTTGTCAACGCCTTCTACTCTATGTATCTTAAAAAGTAGAAACTGGGTTTTAAATAAATCAACTGGGTTTTTGCACTTCAAATATTTCTAATTACTGTGAAAATTTCAAAGAAATTGGGATCTGGGTTTTTAAGAAACAACTGAAACATTACGACTGTATTTGGAAAGTCTTGATAATGGTAAATTCTAACTTCAAGATTGATTTAAGAATTTTTAAGAAAAGAATAAAAGCAATAAAATATTTTATATATATATATATATTAGAAATTGATTTTAAATATTATATTAACTTAAAATAGAGATTCTTAATTTAGAATTATTGAAAATATTAAAATTTAATTTTGATTTGAGGAAATTATATTATAAAGGGAAAATTTATAAAAATTTATAAAGAAAACATATAATAATATTATTCTGACATTAATCCGCGGAGGGTTAATTATTTTTCTGTCTATGAGGGATGATTATGGAATGAGAGTGCTTGTTTATGGGCTAACCAGGGAAGGGTGATTTTCTTCACCTCCCCAATAGGGTAATGATGGCCATCATATTTATTTATTGATTTTTCTCCCTGCCATAACACATGTAGTTAGTTCAACCAGGATGGTTTGTTATTTCTACATGATTGCACAAGATTCCTTTACTACCAGTTGGTATCGACTTGCTAGGATACTCTGTCGTGAGGGACGAGAGCTTATCAAGAGCACCGGGAAGCTTATGCTTCATTTGGTTGGGCGGATAAAACACCTGGGTCATATGTCTGTCATCCGGTTTGCAAGAGTAGGTTATCTAGGTCAAACGGAGGCGACACATCCAGAGATAGAGAAAGTCAGAGATTCCAGATAAAATTTTATGTAATAATTAAAGATGTATATTTTATTTCATTGTAAAGACCAAAATGGTCGCATGTAGAAGTTATGAAAAGGGACCTATAAGGTAACCTGATGTAAAGCGACAGGAAGTCGCCATGCAATGTAACTAACAAAAGAAAAGAAGAGAAAAAGACTACTAATATACTAACCCACTAACATGCATGATTTACTTTCTTAGATTAGTTTTCATTTACGCATGCATGCATGGTCATATTTAATTATCTGGTAGATTATTTAATTATGAGTTTTTGCATGTTAATTTAATTTGCAATAATTTCATGCATATGATTTACACTACACATGCGCACACATAACTCGACATCTTAACTAATTATGGTTTGCATTCTATTCTGTCCTCATGCGTAATTTTAGTTTGTTATTTTTCATGCACATTTAATTTCTACATGTTATTTATGAGTTGCATGGTTGTTCAGTTACTTATCCATTACTTGCATGTCGATAATCATTGCTTTTGCATGTGCAATAATGATTAATTTAATTTTTAATTAAAACAGTGAGTTTAAGTTTGGTTTAACTAGGGTTAGGACAAACAGGTCCTTACAGGGTTGTTGAGATGTTTCGAAAGTTTCTGAGTTGTTTCTACTAACTTGGGCAAAGTGTCGAAATGCTCATAAATGACATTTGGACATTAAGATGTCATAGGATGAATGTGCAAAACATGGACATCTACACAATGTGCTGGTGTCTAGATGAATCACACTTAAAAATGACAAGTGGCAAGAGAAACATGTAGGTAATGCAAAATAAAAGTTGAAGGATAACTTCTAAAAAGGTGTCTTGAGCATCCAAAGAGAGAAAAAGTTGATGCAAGGGCTGAAATGAGCCTACTTAGACGTTAGGAGAATGGACACTAAAGTGGATATAAAAGTGTAGGTGGAACTTGCAAAGGGGTTGCAATTTTCTATTTTTTCTTCCTTAGTTTCGGCAGTTGACAAATTTAAATATCTCTTGATGGGTAATAAATCTCGATTGTGCACTCAAATGTGTCTATCTTAGCCTACCTCCTTAGGCAGCCCATTATTGATGGAAGATTAGCAAAGCAGATCTTCAAAATTCAAGAGTATGATCTAGAATTTGAAACATGCATGACCATCAAAGGTAATGATATTACAAAAAATTGGTTGAATTTTCAATTTTTTATGTAAATCTTGTGCCCTTATTGTAAATATAAATTTGTAAGACCTTAAACAATATGAAATCATCGAAGGGTTTAACATTGTATTGTGTATGCACAAATGGGATTGTTATCTTTCCCATGATGACTCTTAGCATGACCTCATTTTCTATTTCAAGAGTCAAGCTTGTCTCAGCAACTTTGAGAAAAGGCAATGATTTAAGGTTTTTCTTGAATATGTCTATCTTAGCCTACCTTCTTAGGTAGTCATTATTGATGAAAGAATAGAGAAATGGATCTTAAAATTAAATAGTATGATCTAGAATTTGAAATAAGAAAAACCATCAAAGGTAATGATCTTATATTTAACATTTTGCTAAAAAGGCTAATTCTAATGTAAACTTTGTTGTCCTTGTTGTAGATGAAAATTTGCAAGTGAGATCTTGTTTTCAAACTATAAAAAGAATCTAAATTATCAAAGGGTTTAATATTAGATTTTGCATGCAAAAATGAGATTGCTATATTTCCAAAGATAAATAATACCACGACCTCATTTTCTATTTCAATAAGCATGCTTGTCCTAATAACCTTGACAAAAGGAAATGAAGAAATTTAAGGTTATGAGATTTTTTTTTAAATAATCAAAGATTTGTTATTTTATTGATAAATAGGAATAGCATTTTTTTTAAGATGCTTAACTCTTTAATAGACCCAATGGGTTCTCAATGGTTAATAAAGAGGAATTTGTGGTGGCCATAACATTGCCAAATGAATAGCTCATAAAGTTATATAAGGGATAGTTATTAAAATTTGACTCTTTTAAAGATGCATATCATTTGGTTCACTCATTCATGTCTTGTTATTTTCTCCATGCCACTATAACCTTTATTTTCTCCTGCCACTATAACCTTTATTTTCTCCCTAGGAGAGATCATCTACTAACCATGCCACTATAACCTAAAATACTTTTTAAAAAACT
This sequence comes from Cryptomeria japonica, assembly GCF_030272615.1. Classification (NCBI taxonomy): domain Eukaryota; kingdom Viridiplantae; phylum Streptophyta; class Pinopsida; order Cupressales; family Cupressaceae; genus Cryptomeria; species Cryptomeria japonica. The sequence goes on from NC_081410.1 coordinate 189,708,259, forward strand.
TGTTGCAAAATGGGTTGTTGATTTCACTTTAAATATACACCTATCATCTTCTTCCCTCTAAAATGATATCCTAACTTTAACTATTTTTTTATGAAGTGGTCTTAAGTAATTGCCTTTAAAAACTCAACAAGTATTGAAGTGGTTTCCTTTTTTGAAAACCAAATCTTTCCCAACATTATTGTCCCCTATGAAAACATTTTGATAACAAGTCTAAATTTATTTTTCATGAATATCTATAATTTTTGGATTATTACTCAATTATTTCAAGTCATTCATCCAAGTATTGCCCAAAAGATAATGACCAAGCTAAGTCTATTAATAAGAACTCAATTATCATCATATAGACAATCATCTATAGCAATAAATACAAATATAATTTAAAGATATATGAAGCTTTATGGTTCATTACAATCATTATTAAAAGTTAAAATATTTCTCTCTTCTTACTTGCTTATGACTTTAATGCAACAATGTCAATCAAGTTCTTGATCATTCTTGTTAAGGCGACTTTACACCGCAACTCAAAAGACTCAAACGTGTTACAATAAAGGTTAAAAGATTTGAAGGATTTGGATAAAATGATCAATACAAATTTGCAAATGAAAAAAATCTAAAGAGATGATAGAGATATTTTTATAAGGTGTCAAAGTTGTCCTTCAAAGTTAGCAATCTTGTCTTATGATGGGGAAAGTGAGAAAGGTTCCTAGAAGCATTACAAGTTTTATTCCTTATAGTTAGGTCTATATAAAATTGCCACCATTGTTGGAAGAAATGCCTTCTACTTGAAGGATTTAAAAGGAAATTATATTTTCACAATCAATGACAATCACCTTCAACTTTTGCCAATTAGTTTGCAAACTTACAATCTTTATCATTTTCTTTTGCTTGTTTAACTTCTTTGTATCACTATTAAGTCATCTTTCTCTAGTTTTTTTCTTTGTTGGATTTAAATATAAAATAAATTACTAGAAATGTTTATACAACAATGCTTGGTATGATCTAGTTAGAAGGAAACTAGGATAAAAAATGATACAACTTTGTAAGTACATATACAATTAATAGAGTTTAGCTTTGAAATTTTAATTAGAAGATATAATTAAAAATATCTACGAATTATTTGTTATTTTGATCAAGAACTTTTTTTCAAAATATGTGAAGTGGGTAACCTTGACCAATATTGACCCAAATCTTGATTCCCAATTCATCTCCTATTCCTTTATTTGTAACAATGCTAAGCTAAACAATCTTCATTCTAAGCTTTTGAAAGAGTCCACACAAAACAACTCAAGAAACAACTTTGTTTGGGTTACATACTTGAAAAAAATTGAATCCATTTAATGTAACCATGTTTCAAATATGAAACAAGCTAACACGGTTGCAAGTTTTGTATCAAAATTTCAAACCCTTCTTTTCTATCAAAATCCAAAACAATCCACATTCAAAATATTGCGTAGTTTTGTAATCCTTTATTCATCCTGATTGGAGGACCACTATTTTTTTTATTTTTTTTTTATAAAAATATTTTAGCTTTCTTTCAACTCTCATAATGCCTTACAAACACTCCTAGTGTGACTACATAATTTTTTTTTGCATGTCTTGAATTACAAATATGCAAATTTCAGCATACACGAGATTGCATTGGCCATATTCATCATTGTTGGTAAGTTTACACGACTCTGCAGTGATTGATTTTTTCCTCTATAATGAAGCTCAATTTTTTTCATTGCTACTCCAATGTAGTGCTTAGAATGGTTTTGACAACGTTGAAGCTTTATTTTCAATAACGAATACTATTATTATTTGGCATCTCTCACCCCATACATAGTGGAATGCATGAATATGAGTTATTTATTGGTTTTGATTTATGAGTTATTTCATGATAGTTTGGGCTCTTACCTGTATTTGTATTATTTATTTGATCATTTTCACCTCCTTAACTATTGCCTAGCTTTGGAAATATCCAATCAACCTTGGTTCTATCCATATAATGGTTGTGGAATTGCGAGGTTACATAACCATCTATTATGAAGAGAGTAACGTGTAGAATGACATGTTTTTGTTGAAGTTTGTTTATTACTCTAATGTTTATTTTCAAAGAAAACAAAATAGGGTAAGTTTGTATGAAAAATATATGTGGCTTGAATATATTGCAAGTCACGAATACATACATGACAATAATAAAAAGGGAAAGGAATGAAAACCTCACATTATTTTTGTCTTTAATGTTTTGAGTTCAAAGTTAGAATGAAGTTTTTTCATTTTGAAGAACTTTTGAAATGATCGTGGCAAAATAACGTAGTTTTAAAATATGTTTAAATCGCAATACTATTGTTTAACAATGGGGAAGGAAGCTAAAAGGGTTACTATTGGTTAACAGATTTGTCCTTTGATAAAACTACCATAACACCACTCTGTTGCCCTTTGAAGAACAAAACATTAACCAAACAGTTGGGCAAACTTGTGAAAGTTTCCCTTTGAATTTTTTTGAGGTACAACTCACTCTTTGGATCTTCAATGAATGAAAGCAAGAAAATGAACTACGCATATACTTTTAACTAGAAAATACGAAAGACATTTTTCACATCTACACATAACTATGTTGTAAATGCAATTTTTTAAATATTTTTTTTTGAAATGATAAAGCTCATTGACTTTGTTATATTTCACACTTTTCATTCAAAGTAACTTTCAAACTAAATCACTCCTTAAGTGCATATCATTCCATAAAGAAACAAAGATTATTTTGATAGAAATTCAATTTCATACACCAAACACACAGATTTGAGGCTTCAAAATAATCCTTTCATTCATTCACAGATAAATGAGTATTTCCTTTGAAACATTATGTAACTTAAAAACAAAATATACCAAGTCTGAAAGCTAACCAAAAACTAGGACCTTCACATAGTCTTTTAAAAACATATAAATAGCCACATATCGACTAACTGAAATTTTGGGAAACACAGAGTTACATAACTTTGCCCCTGAGTCAAGATTCAATTCTAAAGGCATAACTAGAAAACTAACTTTTGAAACTATCCTATCATTTATCACTAGACAATTTCCAAAGGCCCTGCATGGCTGAGATAGCAGCTACGGAACAAGAACTTCAGGCTGGTTTTGCGCTGCGTCGGTGACACATTTCCACTCTAAATGGGTGGCTGGGAGGTTCCGTATAATGACAAAGTTTTGAAGTCCAATGTGAGAAATCCTCTGACGCCACATCTCTTTGTCTCGCCTGAACTAGGCCACAATGTCTGCATGACTTCCCATGTGTTCTATGCACATGAAAAGGAGGAATTTGATCTTTTCCACGATTGAGAAGTCATTTGTTGTTAGAGCCTTTGCTTCCTTGACATAATTAATTTTGCCCTCAAAAGATTGAGTAATAACTTCTAAACTCTCTATGGTTTTTCCATCCGCTTTCAAGCATTTAATCCCTATGCACTTCAAATCATTATGCATAGATAGAACAAGTTGAGCTAACTCGTCTCACAGTTTAGCAGATTCTTCACATCCCTGTTCAACTACAAAATTTTGCCATTCAATGTTTTTCCTACAGACAAAGGATATTATCATCCAGGCCTTGTACTGATTTCTCCGATAGAAACTTCATGATGCCATACTTCTGTACATCAACCATTTAAGCTACCACAGTTTTCCATTTGGTTTCTTCTTTCTTCCAATTAGCAATTTCTGTTTCTAGTTCCTTCATCACAGTTATGCCATTTTCGTACACCTTGCTCAAATTTTTTAAGTATTCCATGCCAAATTGAGTGATCCCATGCAGCCATTCTAGGAAAATCTTAGTCACCATCTTACTCTTGTGAATTTGGCCTAGAAGTTTTTGATTAACAGTCGACTTAGGATCAAATGACATTGGTTGCTGTGAAATTGGCTGAGCATTAGGATTATGAATAGTGTCTATATATTTTGCCATATGCCTCAGAGTTTCCTTGAGATCCTGTTTGTCTTTCTCATCCTTCCAAATCTTGTTTATTAATCTTTTGGTGGAGGCTTCCAAATGGTGTACGTCTTCTACACGTGTTCCAAAACCCAAATTAACTCTTTCAACACTAAAATCTTTTGCCGATGGATTTTCTACTTCCTTATCCGAAACAAGGCAACCTATCTCTGTAGTCCAATTACCTATATCCTGATCAAAATCTATTTTCAAAATTGTCTTCAACCTTTTAGACTTTGGGGTTTTACCCAGGCATTTGCTAACCATATCTTCAATAGGCATCGAGATAGGAACCACATTTCTCTTTTTACTACTAAGGGCGGTGTCTAACCAATGGGGAGTACTGGAACCTGCATCTTTCTTTGTTTGGGATGGCTCAACACTTAAATTGGCCAAGATCAATGAACCTTCAATGCCTCCTTTTTAAAGCTCTTCAATATCTCCAACTTCCAAGGCGGGTATCTCGAAGTTTTGTTCAACCATTCCGCTCTCAACTTCAGGTGACCCTTCCAAATCAATCACCATTGTATGCTCTGGCAACTTGTTACCTTTGTTCTTGGTTCTTGACCTGGTAACACGAGCTGGAAGTTGGATAACAAGTGACTTCTTTGAACCTTTGATAGTATCTACCTCAAGCTTAACCTTGGCACCACCTGCAACACAAGTTTTAACAGATTTATTAGACAATTTTTTTTGAATAGGAGTATCCTTGATTACTAGTTTTCCTAGTCTTTGTTTTTATAGACACTACTCAGTTCTATGGATAACAGGGAATGTCATCATTTGAATCTGATCTTCCTCCTTCTTATCCTATTCTATCTCAGGGATTGGGGAACCCTATACTTTTTTTGCATACTACGGGTCAATCAAATCTTCACCATTATCCATAATTCCTATTATATTCATTATGAGTTGAAAGGAAATAATCTAGTCCACTGTAAACCTAGAGAATGTTCTCCTTCTCACTTCAAATTCATCTCCAAAGTCCTCCTAGAAATCTTCAAGTTGTGGAACATGCGAGAAGTCCTCTTTAATGGCTAAATGCGCCCTAGCATAACCTTTGCTATCAAAATTTGGTCGAGTTGCATATTGTTGAAGGTTAAGCCTTCTGAAATCAACTTCCAGGTTCAAAGCATCTGAAACAGAATGACAAATATAATAACCCAGTTCAAATAGGAAAGAAACACCCGAATCTTGTTTGGCAAGAGTCTTCTTGTCAATATGAGCAAGTTGCCTACAAAGTTCATTTAGCACAAAGCAATCAAGGGATAACCTCGATAGTTTAAATGGTTCTCCTTCGAACCCTCCAACCCTAATATAGGTGAAACAAGGATACTAAATGAAATAACTTCCATATGAACTCACTAGCTGCATTGCCTCAACAGATAATCGTTTGTTCACATTTACTTGCAGCTCATAAACCAGTCTCCTTGCAAACACATCGTGAACTCTTCTGAAATCCTCATGACATTTATGTAGTTGAAGGTGCGGATGGTAATCGTAAATTTTCATTCCATCAACCCATTCTGCATGATGTAGACCAGGCCAAGGTCTGACACATGTCAAACAATAAAACAAATATAAGGACATATAAAATTCTTTTTTCTGAGGCAATTACTTATCCCTTCATGCAATCTCTCAGCAACTAATTATGTCCAATCTATATATCTCTTCTCATCTAATATGACCTGGATGAAAAAGTACATCTAGTCTTCCCAATAAAATGTTTGTTGGCTTCCTTTTACCTTATGCAACAAAATGACAATGTCCCTCACTTATTTAATCAAATGTTCTCTAGTTAAGGGCTTGGGCCGTCTAGAACCGCCCTTCTGAAATTTCAGGAGCCAATTTATGGCTATAAAACTTCTGTACTAGGTTTTCTTTTTTGAAAAGAACCCATATGAGGTGGTGATTGTCCAATCTTCATACGGCTCTTTATCAGGAATTTTAAAGACAACCATAATAGTTTCCCTATTCACATTCAATAGGAAACCCCCATTTGCATTTCTAATACATCTATGTTTGGGGTCATACTTGTTCATGCACTCAAGTACTAACTCCGGGCACTGTATAGCAGAAGGGAAAACTGAAGCTTCTATTAACCCACTGTCTACAATTCTTCCCATCATGGGTGAACCAGAGGAATTCTTAGCTCTTTCTAGAAATTCATCTAAATCAGTATGAGCTAGGGATGTATCCCCAAATTCTGGAAGGGAGCAACTAAGACCTGATTCTGGCACCAGTTTTGGTGGAACAAGTCTCATTTTCAAAAGCAAAACAGGTTGCAATAACACCCACTACAACTACTACAACAAAATTTAACAATTTCTTCCTTGAAGCACGATAATGATAGAGATGGAAAAGATTTTCAACTCACCTTTCATACAATTGAGTGTCTGCAAATTCAGAGAAAATTACCTCTAGCGTCGAAGCCCCACCTTTCTTAATTTAGCTTTTTCCTGAAGATACAAATCTTTTTTGTATAAAAATGATATAAATGGCTAAAAATCCAGTTTCATGATTACCACAACTTATTCACTCATGTAGAGTGACGACAAAGATGACACTTCTAACACCCGCTTTTATTACATAACACTTTGTGCAATCTCTTATCAGAAAAATGATTGCCACCTTAAGTGGAAAATCTTTTCAAATAAATCACCGAGATGTCTGGAATATTCCCCTCTAGGCCAATCACTTTCTTCCATCAACCTTCGCTTTAGCAAAGCTTCCATTTTGAAAGTGGAGCCGCTGAACCATTGAACTCGTAAACTCTTGAACCAATGAAGGTTCAACAGTTCAAGTTCATCCCCCACATGAGCCTTCTGCACAAGTTAGTCTTGCCGCAACTAAGACATAATAAACAAAGACCCAATGAACCAATGAACTATTAAACTAAATCCTAGTTCAAACAAAAGGTTCAAAGACATGAACACTTCAACCATAGAGACACATAGGCCAAGACAAACTGACTATGCTAAATTTGACGCACATTGTCTCAACATAAGTATTTCAATACAGAGAAAAATCGATGAATGCCAAAAAATAAGGGGGTAACAGTTACAATTTATTATTTATTTATGTCATTGAATGGTACATTTTATTTATTAGTTTAATATACATCTCCACTTTGAAATTTTGTGAAATAAAATATAATGGAGTTTTATTGATAAATTTCCAAAAACTTGTTGCCCATTTTTGTTTTGGGTTTTATTTAAATAACTTTTTTCTGGTAATGGTGGCAAAACTTTATTATAGTAAAATGGAATTTGTCTTCTCATGACACACTTTCATCTCTAATTCTTTGGGTAAACCTTGTTCAATAGTGGCATAAAAAATTAAGGTTTATTTTCATGGCATTTTTATTGATTAGAATTTGATTACTAAATGATTTATGTTCTCTACCAAAGGTTGTGGAATGATATGCTTTCAAAACATGATTTTGTCCATGAATACATATTATAAACGATGAATATATTATATAAAAAATACTAATGAAATTTTATTTCTTTGTCTTCATTCAAATGTTACATTTGTGCCACTACATATTGAAAATAAAGATTTTCTTTCGAAAGAATGATAGTAAAGTTATATTAATGGTTCATAAGTTTATTTATATTTTGGTTTGTTTCAACATGTTAGGTCAAAGCCACGATAGTTACCTTGGTAGGATAAACCAATAAAAATTCCAATTCTATTAATAGCCACTTTTCCTAAGGTAATCAAGGAGTTTGAAGAGGCACTTTCACCCTATGAAATGGCAAAAAATTTCACATATCTAAAGATGGGATCATTGTAAAAACATTGCATATCAATTCTCATGGATGTTCAAAAAGTTAATCAACAAAACCCTCTATTCCCTCATTTCAATTATACCTACTTGTAAAACCACAGTGTAGATCAACTTGCTCACACAACCTCACTCTTAATAATCAATCTACTTTCATCCTCGTGATCTACTGGTTGTTCAAGATGTTGTTTGTGATCCTTCAAACTTTGACCAACCTTCCAATTTTCCCCTTGACAATGAAAATATTGATCTACCTGCACCTATTCACTCTTCATCCCTCCCTCACCTCTTCACAAGCTACTACTTCTAAGCATGTCAAATGCTCTCCACTACATCTCTACTTAGATAAGTACTCAAAAACATCAAATTGAAAGTGCAAGACAATATTGGAGTTTAGACTTACACAAAGTCACCTCAAATCCTATACAAATATAGAGATTGTGTCGCAAACACTACTAGTCCACTATTGGATATATTACTCAAGTAGATGAGTTGTCTTTGGTTTTAAGTGATAATGACTATATCTATGCAATTTTTTTAACAATTGTAATCAATCGTATTTTGAGTACAACTATAAACTTTCTTTTAAAAACATGTTTATTTTGATCTTGTTACACATTACACTTATGTTGGATAATATGTTTGCCTATAATATTTTTTCATGTAATTTTTCAATTCTCATGTGGCATTAGGTTTAATTATAATAATGTGGCCCTTAAATGTTTGTTGAGATATAAATGTTTAGGTGACATATTCCAAGTATTTCCACTTATTTGGATTATAATGCTTGTGTAAAGTAAATAATATTTTCAAATTAAGTAACGATTCTGGGCCTCTTTCAAACCACGTGGCATTAAAATTTCTTTCAGTCATTTACTTCTAAGATTTTCAAATCTCAAAATTCTTCAATAAAGTTGATGAATAATTATTATAGTTCATTCTAGATGTAGTTAGTTATAACTATTTTCTATTTAAAAGGAACTAACTATTTTCTATTTAAGATGGTGATGTTCCTGTGAAGATTAATGATGTTTGGTGCATGATAATTTTTAGGAGTTGTCATTGATGGCAACTGAGCCTATTGATCTTATTCGGTATGGAGTTTGGGATGTCCGGATGTCTTTAGTAAGTTTTGGTAAAAGTTCATCGGTGATACTCAATGTACAGTGTTGGTGAGCATTTATCATTTCTGGTGATGCATTTTTTGTTTCAATGATCAGAGTTAAGTTGATTGAGTATGAGAAGAAGATCATCACACAATCCTATCCTCCAGTGTTGTTTCTTAAGCATGTTAGAAGGTCTGGTATCTAGTAGAGTAGTACAACAAGGTCGTCTTCATAATTAGTGGTGTAATGTGTGGATCGGATTCTTTGAGGTGATTTCGGTGGTTGTTGGTAAGTTCGAGGTAATTGGAACGGCTTATGGGAAGTCTGTGATCATATCTTTTGGATCTGGAATATGGTTTTGTGAAGATTTGAGCTGACTTGAAGCTACACGTTTCATATTTTGATATTCTGAGAAGTGGACCTGTGGGAGATCAATTTTCTTAGTGCAGATATATAAGATCAACTTGGATAATGTCTTTGGGTGATATCATGATGTGTGAGATGATTTTGGGAGCGATTGAGCACAGTTTCATGTGTGCACCTTAAGTTTTGTTGATTCAGTAATCAGTAGCAGAGCAAAACATAGCAGTTATCAGAAAAACAATAATGGATCACTTTGTGCCTAACTAGAACTATTATTTGGCATCATTAGATATTTTTCTTCGGTTCATTACTCATTGGAATCTTTTTGTATTAGCTTGTAATGCAGTGACCCTTCCTTCGGGTTGTAGCCCTTTTGTAATTGAACGATGGGCTCTAGGCAGTGTGCTTGAATGCATGTGCATTCCCCTCATGTAATATTGTTCTACTACTGGCAATAGTATAATAATATTGTAGGTTCAAATCCCACCATGGTTTTTCCCTTTCCGGCTTTCCACATAAAAATATTGGTGTTATGGTTATGTTCTTATTTACTTTGTGTTTCTGCAATATAGTTTCTGTTATTAGCAATTGGTGGGTAAAGAATCAAATTAACAAATTTGCAAATGTCAGAACATTGATTCAACCCCCCTCTCAGTGTTCATTGATTCCAACAATTGGTATCAGAGCCTTGTGCCTTGGAGGAAGCCTAACAGCTTGAGGAAGATCTAGAAGATTGAATCAATGGACTCCGGTTTGTAGAGACAGCTTAGTGTGACACTTGAAGATCTTGATGCAACAATTAAGGAAAAGAGTAGCCTAAAAAGAAATCTGAATGCAACTGAAGACTTCATTAAAAACTTGAAAGATCAATTGAACACTTCTTGGGAAAAGAGAAAGGAGTTGATGGACAAGGTGAAGGAGAAAGAAGAGCAAAGCATTAAAAATCAAGATAAGACAAATGAATGTGAGAAGTTGGCCAGGGATAATGCATTTTTGAAGAATGAGATGCAATCTATTGTGATGAAGCTGACTAAGGAGATTGAAGACTAAAAGAAGAATGAAAAAATATTGACTCAATCCTTGAAAGAAAGATCAGATGAATGTAGAATACTAACCTATGAGAATGACCAGTTGAAGTTTGAGTTGATGTAAAAAAAGAATGACGGGCAAGAACTTGAAAGACAGATCATAATTCTGAGAGATGAGTTGACTACTGCTAATGAATACAAAGAGAAGTTTAAAGATAGTTCAGCCCAGTTGGATGAGATGCTGGATAGTCAGAGACATGGAAAATATACAAGAGGACTTGGATATGAGAAAGGAGAATCCTCTGGTTCTAGACAGAGCAATGCAAAATCTAATCATCAACAAAACAATAAACCTTCAGTAAGATAGCCTAATGCCTATAAATTTAATGGTAAATGTTTTAATTGCAATAGATTCGGTCATATGGAAAATCAATGCAAAAGTAGGATGAAAATGGGATGATGAATAATATGAATAATGGTCCTACCTTTATCGGTCAATGTTTCAAATGCAACAACTTTGGTCACAAGTCAAATATGTGAAAAATGATGAACAATTTCTAGAATAAGAGATGTTTTGCATGTGGGATGTTTAGACATATCTCTAAACCATGCAGGATGAGACAAAATCAAATGAATTATAGGCCAATGTAGAGAAATATTGTCTACCATGCATGCAACAAACTAGGTCATATTTAAAAATATTGTAGAAGCAAGAACAATGGTCCGATGAACAAGAATAAATCTGATGAGAAAGGCAAAATAAAGGTAGATGAAATCAGAGATTAGCATAAGAGGATGAGGGTAAAGAAATAAGATTAAAATGTGCAGAATGGCTCCACACCTGAATCTGGTGATGGAACCTCTTCCAGTAACTAGGGCTTTTTGGCCTTAGGGAGAGTTTTTCTTGCAGATCAATAGAACCCCCTCTTTGGAGATGTATAACCAATTCCAGAAGGTTGCAGAAGATCTAGATCAAGCACACAGATAATATCTGGAATACTTCATGAAAAGTAAGATAACTGGAAGCTTTAAGGATGAGCATTTATTACAACACAAAATTAGGATTTCAAAGATTAAAAGGGAATTTCAAAATTTTATTCTTCACAATGTGATTGAGAGAGAAGAGAAAAACAATAGAGTGAAAGTGATTTGACAGTAGAAATCGAGCTTGAAGTGATCATTCAACAATTCCTTGCACCCGGTTGTGAATCAAGAGGTATTTTTCCATTCACGAGTTGTCTTTTTAAAACCCTAAATTTGTCATGGCATCTGCATCTGGTATTGCTACACCTCTAGTAGTTGAAATTTCTAATAGAACAAGGCTCATTTTCAAAAAGCACCCTTTCAAATTAGTTGAAGATGATCCAAAAGGAGCATTTTCTTTAGTTTTGTATGGTGTTCTTCATAATGAAGATGTCAGGGCATACATTCACTGTGATATTGAAGAACTTGGGAATGTTGATATGCTTACACTCTATAACAAGCATATGGTAGATAGTTTGGGCAATCTGAAGATGAAATACAAGATTCTTCATGACAAGGGTTTCACATAGTTTATCCATTTCCCAGTATTTGATGAAGTGGAATAGGTCTGGTACATTTTGAGAAGGGTTCATGATGAGTTCATATGGATGGACAGACCTCATAAGATTACAAAGCATGTCATTCAGGCAGTCACATGCTTGAGTGCAACTGGTGAGATTCCTATTCTACGGAAAGTACATAATACTACTATGGCAGTTATTAGCGGTTCCCAATATGACAATTGGTCGATGACAATCAGTGACATTCTTGAGCATGATGTAAGATTTTCCTCAATGGTTGTGGGCTATAAGTTATATCAATCGAGAAGGCAAAACTCAGTCTCTGGTACTACCATATTCACTGCATATTAGATGCTCAAGAAGGATAAAAGGTGTGATCTTTGTTTGGTACTCCTTAGTGAATTGTTGAGCAACTTGAAGAATATAAAGAAAGATAAGAAACATACCTTCAAGTTTTGATCCTTAATTGTGTTTTTAGCTCTCTATTTCTTGAATGAGATCCTCGGAATTGGTAAAGTCCAATGGGCTTATGACAAACTAGTGGCTATGCAAATTAAGGAAGGATTGTTGGGTATAGGCAACAATGTGATGAGAATATCTTTCTTATGGGGCTATTTCAAGAACTTCCAAGCCTCTATAAAAAATAGAGAGAGAATTACCAAAGAGATAGTGGAGAAGTATGAGAAGACTATATGTTTCATGGTTGACAAGGATCAATGTCACATGGAGGCAGTTGAGCCAAGAAATATGTGGATCATGCCCATAAGTTATGAGGTTGATGTTGATACGCTTGATGCATATTCTCAACACATGTTGAGCCAACCTGTAAACCAGAAAGAGAAGAGATTTGGAACTTTCCAGGAGAAGAACTTAGACCTGCACAAGAAGTTCACTGGGCCCGCAAGGAAAAGGAAGGTGAGAAAGGAAGTTGAGGAACTTGCTAAGAAAATGGGCATTACAAGAGAAGCAGTGTAGAGAGAAAGAGAGAAAAACATTCTGAAGGAGGAAGATGTGGTGAAGCCACAAGCTAAACCGACTCCTCTCAAGCAGTCCAAGGCCAAGCCCAACAAATCTGCACCTACCTCCAGTGTGCAGAAGCAGGTACCTCCACCCAAACCTAAACCAGTAGCATGTACTGGTGGAGCCAAGAAGAGGAAGAAGGAGATATCTTCAAGGAATATGTTGCAGCAGAAGAGGAAACAAAGTCAGATAAAGAGGTGAGGGAAGTAAATAAGACTGCCACCTATGTAAGGGTAGTCTAGTGTAGTGTCATAAAATTGCAACCCATGCAATTTTAACCACATTTTGGGTCCTCACCTTGGTGACGACATCTCCTTCCCTAACTGGGACCTATTTCTGCATTTCCAACTCTTTACTCTTTCTCCTTCATGTCCTGTAATTGCTCTAGATCCTGTATGGGCCCCCTAGGACAAGGGTATGGCGCCCCTGTCCCCACCTCTTAGGATGGCCTTATGTCAAGTTTGCTTGATCTCCTGTGCACAATTTGTCTTTGAGGTTTGCAATTCCTCTTTGTCGGCCTTCGATGGTTGAAAATTAGTCCTTGAGGCATGTATAAAAAGGAATTCAAAACCCTCATTCATGGATGGATGGATAACAAAAAGACACATAAAGAGCATAAGGAGAAGATACAACATTTGAAGGTCATCATCAAGCATTCAAGCCTTCTTCATTCATCCATGGAAGCAACATTACAACATTCATTTGCAAGCATGTGTGTGTTAGGGTTTTGTCATGTTATGTGTCATTTCATACAACATTTGTGGTTACATTCAAGAAGCAAAGCAATCATCATCAACAAGTTGTTGATCTACAAGGTATACATCTCCATTATTTACATTCAAGAATTTGCAATTACTTTCTTTCAAGGTCGATTCTTCAACTGGGGTTTGATTGAGGAAAACCCCTATCCACAAGCCCCCTTTCTTCTCTTTTCTGTGTGTAGGTTGCAAGTGCACAACTGTAATTGGAGGTTTGGGCTTCATTTGCAGAGACAAAAGAACCCTTATCGTTTTGTAGATTTTGTGGCAAACCATGTACATTCCCACCACGATCCTGATGACTTTTCTCCAAATTTGCAGGCTAGATATGTATCAATTTAATTAGCTGAGATCCGAAGTTACAACACGATCCCAAACTTGTAGCTCCTCATTTCACTCATTTTCCCTCTCTTTTCCACATAGTCAACAAGTCAACTTTCTCATTTACAAAAGAGGGTAAATCACACTTCAATCACTTGCAATCCACTCAAAATTCACATCCTTGTTCCCTTTGGATTTGGATCTAGTGGATTCAACCTCTCTTTTGAATGTAAAGTTCCTCCCAAGTGAAAATCATCCCAGTGGCTTCCTTTCTCTCTCCTAGGTGGGGAGTCACTAGGATCCAAATTTCCACTTTACATTTTGGTGAACCTGACCTCTTACACATTAATTCTGATTTCTCATTCTTAGATTTGATTAATTGCAATTTGAATTTCAAATTTTCATTTTCAAGTTTGATCTATTTGCAAATTTTAGAGGTTAATTGCATAAAAACACTAATTTTTCATTTTGAGAAAATTAAGCTTGTGAAGTGTAAAATTTTAATTGCTTATTTCAGATCTGATTTCTATATCAAAATTTCAATTCAAATTTGTCTCTTTATTCTAAAAATTCAATGGTTAAATCACCAAACACTAATTTTTAAGATTCATCTATTTTCGACCTTTGACTGCAATTTTGACCAATTTAGACATCTCCAAATCGACTGTTTTTTGGATTCCACATTAAAATCATAATCTCTACCACTCCTGAAAATTTTTAAAAAGTTGGTCGGACCATGTGCATTCCCGCCACAGTCCTCGGCTTTTTTTCCTGAAATTTTGGGAGACAGAATTGACAGTATTTTTCTGCTCAAATCCAGAAAATCAACGTACTTCATTAATTTTAACACTCTCTAAGGTTGAACACAAATTCAACTTTCATCAAATTCAAATCTTAAAATTAATTTTCATAAAAAAGTCCTAATTTTAGATCTGCTTTTCCAGCAAATTCAGATTTCACTTAAGAGACTTTTAATGGCAATTAATAAATTAGATTTACTTGCTCTTTCGCATGTGATTACATTAGTTTTTGCATATATTTATCATGTGTCAGATAAGAGTTTCTTCCATTTCTTGTTGCTTATCTTTGTTCATAGCACTTGGTCATATTGTGTTGTTAGGATTTCCAAATTATTTTATTTTCAATAAGATCTCAAAGCTTTCATGTGTCATTTATGTTGCATTACGGCGATGTTGTTAAAAAATGCATTTCCTATATTAATCACCTTAAATATTTTGTAGATCCTAACCTTTGTACCTCTCCTAGGGTATTTTGTGTGAAAGAAATGAGATCTAATGGTTTACCAAATGATTGTTCTATAGGAGAGCAAGCATTGGAAAGTAATATGGATCCATCTTCTTCTTCTACATACACCCTTGAGCAAGGGGGGCAATATGATAGCATCAACATTCTTACATCTTTAGATCCTTCTTATTCTCCCAAGACCTATCTTCAACATCAAAGTCTATGTAGAGAGGAAGATGTCATGCATTTTATTCATGACCTTTCTCCTCACATAGAAATCACTAAAAACGAGCTTTTAGATGATGAAGATATTCCTCCCCAATCTTCCAAAAAGGATAAGCTTGATAAAGGCAAAGAGATTGTCATTTCACATGATACTCCTCCTCCATCTACAAATCCTTTTCTGCCTCCTTACACATCAGATTTCAAAGAAATTCATGATTATGTCCTTCCATCTAGTCAATTGCAACACTCTTATAGTCGTGGCTTTCATATAATTACAAAACAAGGTTTTAAAGGACAAGGAATTGGGAAATTTGAGCATGAAATTCGTGTCCCTATAAACGCTCCTACACAAACTACTACAAGAGGCCTAGGAAGTGGTACCCCTCTTTGTATGGACGAATTCCTTAGACTTCAAAATTTTCAAGATTACTTTCACAAACAACAAATCAAGAGAGTCCACAAGAATGCTTCTTCTCCAAAGCGTCCTTTTTGTTCATTTCATCAAACCCATGACCACAATGCTGATGATTGCCCTAATTTTCAAAAATCTATTCAAGATGGCATAGATAGTGGCAAAATTAGAATTGTGGATAACGAAACTCCTTCTTCTAACAAATCCTCTTCTTCATGGGAAGATGATATTTACCATCCTGATAGATTAGCTGCAAGAATCTATTGGAGGTTGGAATATGGCAAGAACATTTCCTTTCCTCCTCAAAATAAAAACAAAAATCTTAAGCAAGTGAAAGGTATTGAATATTGCATTTTTCATGATTTATATTCACATTCTATTGGGAAATGTTATGCATTTAAGAAATTTGTTCAACTACAATATGATCTTGCACACATTTGTCTCACAAAGGATCTAGTTGTATGTCTTGGTAAAAATATCGTGCCTTAGCACTTCCTTTCCCTTCATGTTTCTATTCACCCCATGGCATAATTAGCCCATTTCACGAGGGCTCTTTATCATTAGTGGTGGTATTGTTTCACTTTAATATACTTTGGGGCAGCAACATGAAGTCCATTTTTCTTCTTCTTTCTATACATTTATCTCTATCTTGGTGCATTATTCATTATTAGATGTCTTTTCTTGCATAGGGCTATTCCTATGTGAGCATATAATTATTCTTTGGTTTTCCTCTTTGCTTGGAGAGGGGAATCTTTAATGAGTAGTGCACTTCTTGTCTTTCCTTCATTCTCTTGGAAATCTTACCTCTTCTATGGTTTTGATTATTCGCAAGTATGATATGCCCCTTAGTAGGGAATGATCTCTTGAGAAGTATGTATCCCTTCCTGGAAAGGATTTGTTCCACTCAGACGGCATATCACTTGAAACTAATCACTATCAGAAAATGTGTAATGTTTCTCCTTGTTCTCCTCACTTGGGGGGGGGGGGGGCAAGGATTTTCACTCCTTTCCCTTGTATGATTATTTCCTTAGGGGTTGCATTTTTCATATGTGATTCTCATTTATTACAATGGCATTCTTTTTTATGAATAATCCCCCTTGGGAAATATATGGTTCTTTTTCTCTCTTCTTTTTGAATATTACCACTTCTTGAGACGTGTATTTTACATTTACTAATGTATTTTCTTGCATGTGGTCATGTAAGTTCATTGCACATTTGCTTATGTTTAATCTCTCTCTAGTAGATTGTGCAAGCTCTTCTCATTGTCCCATTAGCTTGGAAGGAAATGATCCTTCTCTCTCTTTCTCTGTGGATCCACTTTTCTCTATTAAGTGGATGGTGTGAGTTCTATTACTTGATGTCATTCCTTGTGAAGAATTGTTGGTTATTGACTTAAGGATTCTCTCTTATACAAGAAGTGTTAATCCTTGACTACGACCTCTTTTACACTTGGTAATGTACATATATGATAAATCCAACCATCCCTCTAGGGGCTAAATGTGAGTCATCCCTCATCAAGAATCCCTTTCACCTAGAAATAGGAGGAAGGATTGCATTCTTGTTCTTTCCTTTTCTTGTTCTAGAAGATGTTATATTTGTCTAAGGACAACTCCTCTTGGGGGTAGATGTCTTTTGAACAAAGATCTCTTCTCCTCCAAGGATCACCTTTACACTTATAGAAAGATATCTCTTTTCAACTATCTTATCCTTGCTTGAAGAGTACTCCCTCTCTTCCTTGGACTTTTGACATTTTTACGTGGCAGATATCTTCTTTGTGATGAAGGTAGGTATCCTTGTTCTACTTTCCTTAAGATATCAACATTAACCTATGTTGAAATCTTAAGGGGGGGGCACCCACATTTCTCCTTTGTACTATACTTCTCTCATGCATTGTACAATGGGACATTCTTGGAATCAAAGGGAAACCTCTTAGAGCAAGATGTCGTTACTTTTTGTACAGTGGGACAATCTTGGAACCAGAGGGAAACCTCTTAGAGAAAGATGTCATCACTTTTTGTACAGTGGGTCATTCTCAAAACTAGAGCATGGTCTCTTAGAGCGAGATGTCTTCACTTCTTGTCTTGTACAGTGAGACATTCCTGGAACCAGAGGGAAACCTCTTAGAGAAAGATGTCGTCACTTTTCTCTTGTATAGTGGGTTATTCTTGGAACTAGAGTACAGTCTCTTAGAGTGAGATGATGCCACTTCTCTCTTATGCAAGGTGATTATTCTCGGAACCAGAGCATGGTCTCTTAGAGAGAGATATCACACCTTTCTTGATACGTGTACTATACATTCTATATAGGTTTTAGTGTACTCGGGCATAGACCTATGAGGCACTTTGAACCTCACTTGCACACACATGCTTGAGGTTGAGTGGACCTAACGGTGTTCTCACTCTCTCTCTTTACATGGATCACCTAGAAAAGCTCTAGGGGTGAGATTTTCCATGTTCTTCTCCATGGATCACCCAGTTTTAGGGGCAAGATGTCCATGGTTTCTTTCTTCTTCACCTTTCTTCTCATGGATCACCAAAGCGTGTATTCAGGTTCTCTCTCTTCTTCCTCTCATGAACTCATAGTTTTAGTATTGATAGTTCATGGATGATGTCAAATTTTCTCTTTTATGTGATTGCTCATGTTTATATGATGGTATTGGTCTTTGTGTCTTGATTAGTGGTTGAGACATCTGAGCTCGAGATCTCTTTGGCTAGTTAGTTTGTCATCTTGTGTCTTGTTCTTGTCATGTATCTTTTTGAGATTTGTCTTTGTTTGGTGTGTCTTGTGCCTTTTTTGTTTTTGTGTTCTTTTGCGTATGTTGGCGTGAGTTGAGACCCTAAGATTGGGGGATTTTTGCTCCTCAACATTAGTGATGTCTTATACTCCTTGTGGCATTGCTCTGCATCTCTCATCTTCATCTCTCTCTTTTCTTCTAACTTTATCGGTAGTAGTGGCATAAGCCATACTCCCACTAAAGTGGGGGCTAAATGTAGTGTCATAAATTTGCAACCCATGCAATTTTAACCACATTTTGGGTCCTCACCTTGGCGATGACATCTCCTTCCCTAACCGGGACCTATTTTTGCATTTCCAACTCTTCACTCTTTCTCCTTCATGTCTTGTATCTGCTCTAGACCTTGTCTTGTATCTGCTCTAGACCTTGTCTGGGCCCCAAAATAGGGCAAGACAGGGGTGTGGTGCCCCTGTCCCCACCTCTTAGGGTGGCCCTATGTCAGGTCTACCCGATCTCCTATGCACAATTTGTCTTCGGGGTTTGCATTTCCTCTTTGTCAACCTTCAGCGATTGAAAATTAATCCTTCAGGCATGTATAAAATGGAATTCAATACCCTCATTCATGGACATATGGATAACAAAAAGACAAATAAAGAGCATAAGGAGAAGATACAAGATTTGAAGGTCATCATCAAGCATTCGAGTCTTCTTAATTAATCCATGGGAGCAATATTACAACATTCATTTGCAAGCATGTGTGTGTGTTAGGGTTTTGTCATGTTACATGCCATTTCATACAACATTTGTGGTTACATTCAAGAAGCAAAGCAATCATCATAAAAAAATTACAGATCTACAAGGTATACATCTCCATTGTTTACATCTAAGCATTTTCAATTACTTTCTTTCAAGGTTGATTCCCCAACTTGGGTTTGACTAAGGAAAATCCTATCCACAACCCTCCTTTCTTCTCTTTTCTGTGTGTAGGTTGCAGATGTGTAGTTGTAATTGCAAGTTTGGGCTTCATTTGCAAAGACGGAAGAACCCTTTTTGTTTCACGGATTTTGTGGTGGACCATGTACATTCCTGCCATGGTCCCAATGACTTTTCTCCAAATTTGCAGGGCAAATCCATGTCAGTTTAATTAGCTCAGATCCAAAGTTACGACGCGATCCCAATTTGGTAGCAACTCATTTCACTCATTTTCCCTCTCTTTTCCACATAGTCAACAAGTCAACTATCCCATTTACAAAAGAGGGTAAATCACACTTCAATCACTTGCAATCCACTCAGAATTCACATCCTTGTTCCCCTCAGATTTGGATCTAGCGGATTCAACCCCTCTTTTAAATGTAAAGTTCCTCCCAAGTGAAAATCATCCTATAGGCTTCCTTTCTCTCTCCTAGGTGGGGAGTCACTAGGATCCAATTTTCCACTTTACATTTGGAAACCTACATCTAGTGATGCTCTTCCTACCAAGAAAGCTAAGTCACAAGGAGAGCCATTCAGAAAGGGTAGATCCAATAACAAGAAGAAATCTGAGATAGATCAAGCTCTTAAGTTTGGTAAGCTTGAAGGCCCATATGAAATTTTGCCTCCTATGACTTTGCAACAGTTAATTGATGAGATTTTGAAAGATGGAAATCTGAAAAATGTTTTTATATATTATGAGAATTTTGAGGATAAAGATCAACAAGCTGTTGAAGAAGCAATTGTAGAATATATGGATAAATTTAGTAAGGTCTTGATATAATTATCATCTATAATCCCCAAGATCTTGTATGACATTTTGGATGCAAGGAGACATACAACTTCACTTGAAGATGAGAAAATAAAAGAATATGTGCTAGTAAATCTATCTTCTATTATTTCTAGAGATGAAGTCACTCAGTTACCTGAAACTTGCCAAGGATAGATTATGAAGCAAGAGAAGAGTAAATAAACTTATGATAGGGAAGAAAGATGGGGTGATAAAGGAAATTGAAACAATTTTGAGACAATTTTTTATTGATCAGAGAGTTGATGTGAATCCGGAAGACTCTTCGCAAGAAAAATCTATTCCAGAAGAACAAGCAGCAATCTTTGAGCCTAAGGATACTCCATCTATCCTAGATGTTCCCGTAGATGTTCTCGGTGGATATCAAGATCAATCATCTGTAAATCCAATTGGATAGGAAGTGTAGTGTCCACCCTTGACTTGTTAAGACTATAGTTGACTTTTATTCCATGCATGATAGACTTATCTAGACCATTTATGATGATATGGATGATGATTATTCATGTGCTTCAGTTACTCGTTATGGTGCTAGACATTATTGGACATGTTATTTTGATGATTTATATGGATGATGACACTATCATTATTGATCATGTGATTTGATAGATATATGTGCTTGATGGATTCTATATGTATTACTATGTTGATGGATTATTGATGATTTATATTGATCATGGATTTGATGCTATTATGATTACACTATCCCTATTTCATGATTATATATGATGAGTTGATTATGTGATGTGTTTGATTATTGTATGACTGTCTTCATGAGAGGGACAATGTCACATCACTCATTGCGAGCGGGATGTGCCATTGTGATTCCCTATCACCTGTCTTCTATGATGTATATGCATATGTTGTATCATTGCCTTGTGGTTGTAGGATTTGCAGGTACCTGACATTGACTCCACTTGGCTTCACAGGTCTGAGTGTGTCTTTAATTCCAATGGCTTATGTGGTTTGAAGATGACATGAGTTCCCTACAAATACCCTAGGTCTAAGCTGTTCATTGTGAGTTGTCAGCGTCTTGGCGTAATTCACCATGTTAGTTATAAGCTTGGTCTTCTTGGTGTTGTGAGTATGTTAGAGATGGTTGATTTATTTGAGTATGTTTAGATTAATTACATTACTCTTGATGTGTGGTTTTATATTTAATAATGTTCATTTTAATGTATTTAATTTATTAGTTTTGAGTATTTAATTATTTGGTATTTATATTTATTTGATAATTAATGTTTATTGATTATGATTATTTGATATTTATTTAATATTTAATTGTTTAACCTTTATGGTTGTTTAATAATTATTTAATATTTGTGATTTAACTTTTATTGGTATTTGATTATTTAATTGCCTAAGGTTTAATTGTTTATTTGATATTTAATATTTATTTGTTTCTTTTATTTATTTATGACCTTTGGTTTATTTAATTTAATTTCCCCTTTTGATTATTTATGTTTATAGCTTGTGTATATTTACAAAGTTTGACCTTTATTGAAGCGGGGTGTATAAATACTTTAAAATAAAATAATAATATAATTCCCCCACTTGGTTGTGTAAATACATTTTATATTTACCTTACCTACTCTTTACCCTCATTGGTTGAATTTGAAATGGGAGGTAAAATATAAAATATGGTGGGTTGGTAAAATATATTCCAGAATGGAATATTTTGATTGGTTATCGTGGAGGATAGGGTTTTGGTTTATTGCATGCTTTTTGTTTTGTTTTCCCAGATGGTTTGCGGGTTGGCTTCTCTATGAAAATTATTACTGCAAGTTTTCTTGGCTCTTGGTTTGGCTTGCATTTGGATTTTTGTTGGAACTTGGTTGATTGGATCATGGATTGGATTTGTGGAGCTCTTCTTCAACTTCATTCCATAACACGGGTTGCAGGTTGGAGATCTATTCTTTTGCATTTTTTGTTTTCTGCATTTGTTTGCTCTGTGCCTATACTTGTTTTCCAGGGGATGGGATTAAATAAATCTATATTTTATAGCTTGGTATAGTTTGGAAAATAAATATTGGGGAAACTAAACCTTATTTAGATTTAATATATAGTTTTGATTGAAGTTTTGTTTGTGGTTTTCTTTGTATGTCATTCACGGCTTTGCAAATGTCTTTCCCTATGTAAATCCCTTTATATGAGTCTCCTGTTTGGTTTAAATGGTGTTTGTGAGGCTCTGTTGGAGTGTGAAAGAGGCAACGTTGGTTATTTTATTTTGTAGTGTCTTTTAAAAATTCTAGTATTACTTATGTGTTGGTGCAGTGAATGAGAAATTTCGTGATATCTTTCATTATGATCACATTTCCACTCAATGTTTATGCTAGTTAATTAGTCTTATTCAGGGGTCTCTTTTGAGCCCCTACTCGGGTGTTCTTTTTCAGTCTTTGAATTTTAAACTTAGTTGCAAATTTAATATTTTTGTGTCTAGTTTTGTGTAAAAGCACTAAATGAACAAATGCACCATTTGTTTTTGGAAAGGCATTGTTTGTATTCATGAATGTGTCGTTCTGCACAGCAGAAGCATTGCCAGAATGTGTGAATGCACTAAATATTATAAAAGCACCGTCTGAAGCAACAAAAGCGTTGCAGATCCTTATAAACGCTCTGTGGGGTCTAATAAAGGCATTGTTAAGATGAACAAAAGCGATGTTCTGGTTTGTTTTGATGTTTTGGAATTTTTCCCTCTCTCTTAGATATTTTTCTAATCTGATTTTGTACCAGAGGCTTGGTTGAGTCTGTTGATGATTTCCAGAATTGTCCTTGATCTGAATTGATGTATTTCATTTGGTTTTTTTGCTTGTATATCATTTTATGCTATGGTTATTGTATTTGCACTCTCTCCATGTTGATAAGCCATAGTTGTTGAGTTGGTTATATTGTTGTTTTGGACCAGAAAGTGAGTTGGTCTTGTTGTGGTTATATTTTCATGTTGGCAACAATTCGATGGCTTTTGTTATGCCCTTTGTATTGGTTGGCCAAGAGGCTCATTTTATTATACTTGATGTTGTTGTTGCCATGTGTTTATTGGATGGAATTTGTATGGATGTTTTGGCTAAATTTTGATGTTTATGTTTCAGATTTCCATGTCGGATTAGAGCCTCTTGTGATTTATTGTTAGGCCATGTTAGGGGGAGTGGGCTCCCTTGTGATGACCAAGGTCACGAGAGATAGGCTTGCATGAGGTTCTTTGTAAGGATGCATGAAGTCTAGACCACCAGGGCACATTGGGAGTTTACCATGATTTGTAAATAACTGATAACTTAATAATTAATGGGTTGGGTATTTAAATTCATTAATAAAGATAATAATTGTTGTGAGCCTAATGAATTGATCCTAGGGAGGATGTTTTAGGATAAGCATGAGAAGGCCATTGCTATGGCAAGTCAATCTCCCTTGATCTCTCATAGGTTGAGATGGCTCCACATGTCCATCAAGTTAGTGCCTTATGTTGTTATATTTGTTATGTTAGAGGATGGCATGTGATGACACTCCACCCCTATATGTGTTCCCTTGATGATTCATGTTTATGCGTTATTGGTTACATTTTATATCTTGTTGAGTTGTAAGCCTTTGGGAGTTTATTCTTATTGTATTATGTTGGATCTTGAATGAGAGTCCTTGTGTGGTTGTCTCTTTGGTTATTAGTGTCAGCTTAGGTTTAGAGTGTGTGTTGGGACCTTGTGTCATCTCCTAGCATAGGGGGGTGGTTCATTTGGTTCCACATGGTTGGGTGGTTGATGCTTTTTATCCATTGGGATGTTCTCTTGGATTCTTCTTGTGTGAATGTGGATTCTTCTTCATGATGATTATGGATGTACCTTGTAGCAGATTTATGTAATGAATATGATGGAATTCATGTAATATAATATTCTTGTATGTAGTAGTTGGGATCTTGTAATAGGAAGAGCTATGCTCATGATGTATTTTATGTAATTGTAATTGTAAGAAGGTAGTAGATGGAATTTAAGATTATGTCATGGATTCTAATAATAATATATGATGTATCACATTGTACTTATAGAATGGAAGAAATATCCTTAAGTGTATTGGTAAACGAAATGGAATGGATTTATATTATGGCTTAATTGTATTAGTTGAAATTAAATTCTATGGAATGATTAGGATATAATTGAAATGTGAAGGAACCTTAATGAATGGGCTAGTATTAATGAGAATGTTAGATAATATTATTAGATGAATGATATATGTAGATGCATTGGTAGAAAGGAAATTATGCATTGCATGTAAGGGATTTTTAAGTTAAAAAGATTGCATTAAGATTCTTGCATTATGCATTTGGAATTAATGTTGAAATAAATGATCATGTTAGGGAATTAGATACAATTGAAGTATGTTTAAATGGATTAGTAAAGATGGATTATACCTATGCATTAGGATTGCATTATCAAGGAAAAGTATAAAGAGCATGTAGATAGGAAATGTTGGGTTAAAACTATTGGAAACTAAGAACACTGAGAGGGGGGGGGGTGGGGGGGGTGAATCAGTGTTCTACCAGAATGGAGAATTTTAACCTTATTAATACAATAACTCAGAAATCGGTAAACATAAAAGCATATAATAGTAAGAAACAATGCAACCACAAAGATGAACACCATAACACCATAGATTTATAAGTGGAAAACCTTAAAGAGGAAAAACCACGGTGGGATTGGAGACCCACAATATCTATCTAGTGAATAGATGAATAAATATTACAATAAGGGGCTTGCACATGCAGGAAGGCCAACAACCTAGAGCACACTTCTCATCACAAAAAGAGTCTCACCGAGTACATAAAGCATCAAACAATAATTTAGAAAGAAGATTGAATTGCAAGAATAACATCTCCCATGCCTAAGTACAATTCCGGTTAAGCTCAATACCGGAGGACTAAAACCTCTTCCACAATCTAGCTCGTTCACCTATGATCGACTAGATCCTTTGCTTAATTAATATTACAATATTTGCTCCTTACATATCCATATCATATTCCATACCATGATCTACAATGAGATCTTACATATATTTATACCAACCCGGGACCTAAACAATTAGGTCGGCCACCTAAAAGATAATACAATAACTTCATAACATAAAACCATAATCAAATGATCAACCAAATTGGCTTAGGCTGAAAACAATGTAACTCATCCTTAAATCTCACTGGTAACACATCAGGAACATCCTCCAACACGTTACAAATATTGGTCCTTAACCTAGACAAACTGAGACCCAATTTAGATCCACACACGCTAAAGCAATGATCCCAATCAACTAAGTATCGAACACGATCACCAACAACATCTTGAATCTCCACTAGAAGCCACACCAACACCACTTATGCATAACATCAAAGATCTTCAATAAAGCTATGTCAGTGAAACCCTCGTCAGAACAACAAACCAAGCTTACTAGCATACATGATAGCATCCGATCACCAAATCAAGACCAACTAAATGAACATGAATTTGAGTAGCATGAATAAGCCAATTCCATAACCCAAACACACTAGGCATACCGGATCAACATGATCTAATCCAACCAGACACCAAACAACCTATCGGGACCAGAAGGATACCGGTAAACAACCAAAGCAGCTAGCACAACCGGTGTAGCCAGTGTTGCCATCAATGACAAACAACAATGAAACACATAATCAATTCCTCCAAATTGCCAACAAAAACACATTTGGATTTGGTGCATAAAATGAATGTAGGATAAAGGGGTTTTCTTGCATTTAAAAGGAAGAATATATCATGCTATTTGAATGATATAATAGTACGCATATCATATTGGATAAATAATATAGTCGGTTGCATATCTCATGGTTAGGAAATGAATAAGATGCAAATTAATCTTAAATGGGATGTGATTATCATGTGAGTAGGATGTTATTATGATAGTTAATTAAATAATGACATTGAAGTACCCTAGGGAAAGATTAATGTTGTTTATGTTTATTTCCGCTTACATAAATTTATGAAATGTGTAATGATGTATGTTCATAATGGTTATTTGGTTAATCAGTGTAATTAAACATGGAGTTATATGTTGCATTAGTTGATCATAGATGTTAAATAAAAGAAAATTATCTCCGTTAATGAGTTAGTAGTTTAATTTTCTCTAGGGTATTTTGGCGGGCATTACAGGAAGCTCCTGTTGATGCCTCTGATAATCAAGTAGTTGATAAGTCTAGTGATGCTACTCAGGATCCTCTAGTGATTGAGATCATTGTAGAAATGATAGTTGAGGAGTTAGGTGCAATGGGAAACACTAAAGATGATGGAAAAGAGGGTGAAAAGGATAAGAATGAAGTAGTTGGGAAGGAGAAGGGTGAAGAGAAAAAAAATGATGTTAGAGTATTCGGGTATTTACTTGATTAATTAAACAATATTTGTTAAATTATTTAAGTTCCCTTTATCTCTTTTACACTTAAGCTAACTTTAGGTGTATAATAATTAATTATTTTATTAATTATTATGTGCAAACCTAGGTTTTCCCTTTTAGGGTTTCTTGACCTATTAAAGGTTGAGTTCATTCTTTTCATTGTAAGAAGAAGGATTTTTACATTACACTTTTTATGAATATTGAGCTCTCTCTTTTTGAGCATATTTTCTATGTATTTGTTTCTTTTGTGATTTGCTTCCTTGCTTCTCCTTGTAACAGGTTTTTCAGCTTGCAGAGATCATTTGGGTTCCTGTGGTGTTGTATTTTCTCAACTCCAATAAATGAAGCTCTGACAACCATGACAAAAGCCATTGTTCTTGATAAAGGAAAGAATATTACAATTGAGGATGATCTTTCTCATGTTCCAGTAAACTTAAGTACCCTATCGATATTCAAGCACTAAAATTGGCCACCCTTGCGTAGATCAAGGCTAGTGAGGAGTTATTCAAGTCCATTTTAGAGGAGAAAGAGGTGATATCTTTGGCAACTGTAGTTTTGGAGAAATTTTTGCCTAACCTTAAGCATATTGCCAATGAGCAAGTTACAACCAAAAGAAAGTTAAATAAAGTAGAATCCGATTTTGTGTCAATAGAGAAAGTTGCAAATATAAATTTTTTAAATAAGTTCAATGAGATGAGGCTTCAAACCTATTTGAAAATAATTGAGGCTGATAGGGAAGTTCTGAAGTCTACGATGAAAAGTGTAGAAGATGAATTAGATGAAGGTGGGAAAATATTCAAATCATCTCTTTTTGCCCAAATTTACTGTTGATATTGATAAGTAAATAAGAGGCCTTGAAGTAAAACTAGCCAGTATTGGTAATTCATTTGCCCCTCATTCAGTTGTTCCAAGTTCCCTTGAAGCTCAAATAATGGATCTTAATGACAAAATAAAGGGCTTGACTAGGGAAAAAGAGAAAAAGTTAAGCAAAGTGGGAG
Source organism: Cryptomeria japonica (assembly GCF_030272615.1). NCBI lineage: Eukaryota > Viridiplantae > Streptophyta > Pinopsida > Cupressales > Cupressaceae > Cryptomeria > Cryptomeria japonica. Next base: position 189,735,940 of record NC_081410.1, read on the forward strand.
AACTGAGAATTCTGATCACTCCCCAGATGGACACCTTACTCGGAGCTCAGCAGGATGTAGTCAACGCTTTAGGTAAACTGGTGCCATCATATCTCAAAGGCGTTGAAGTTCATGCATACATTTTTAGTGCTCTAATTAATGTTTTCGATTGGTTCATGAGAGGATGGAATGAGTACTTGAAATCCTTGAAGGTCACTTATGCAGACATTTTTAAATTCATGTAAATTATTACATTCTTCTGTACATAAGTTTTGGTGGATTCCTACCCTTTTCCATTGATGTCAAAGGGGGAGAGAGTAGAGAGTAGTGAAAAATAATGCTCATTCTTAGGGGGAGTCATTTGAGTGTACAAATTTCAGATTGTTGGATTGCTTGCAATTCTTGGAGTTTTGGAACACTTTCTATTTTTCACAATGTTGCCATCAATGTCAAAGGGGGAGATTGTTGGCATAAGACACTATTCGAATGATGCTCCTGTGAATATTAATGATGTCTAGTGCATGAGATTTCTTAGGAGTTTTCATTGATGGCAACTCAACCTATTGATCTCATCCGATATGGAGTTTGGGATATCCAGATGTCTTGAGTAAGTTTTGGTATAAGTCTGTCGGTGATACTCAGTGTACAATGTTGGTGAGAATTTATCATTTTTGGTGATGTGTTTTTGGTTTCAGTGATCAGAGTTAAGTTGATTGAGTATGACAAGCAGATTATTACAAAATCCTATCCTCTAGTGTTGTTTCTTAAGCTTGTTAGAAGGTTTGGTATCCGGTAGAGTAGTAAAACAGGGTTATCTACATAATTGGTGGTGTAATGTGTGGATCAAATTCTTTGAGGTGATTTTGGTGGTTGTTGGTAAATTCAAGGTAATTGGACCAGCTTATGGGAAGCATGTGATCATATCTTTTGGATCTGGAATATGGTTTTGTGAAGATTTGAGCTGACTTGAAGCTACACGTTTCATATTTTGATATTTTGAGAAGTGGACTTGTGGGAGATCAATTTTGTTAGTGCAAATATATGAGATAGACTTGGATAATGTCTTTGGGTGATGTTATGATGTGTGAGATAATTTTGGGAGTGATTGAGCGCACTTTCACATGCGCACCTTAAGTTTTGTTGATCTGGTAATAAGCAGTAGAGAAGAACAGAGCAATTATCAGATTAGCAACAGGGGATCACTTTATGCCTAATAGGAACTGTTATTTGGCATAGTTAGATGTTTCTCTTTAGTTCATTACTCATTGTAATCTTTTTGTATTATCTTGTAAGGCAGTGAGCCTTCCTCTGAGTTGTAGCCCTTTTGTAATAGATCAGTGAGCTCTAGGCAGTGTGGCTGAATGCATGTGCATTCCCCTCATGTAATATTGTTTTACTATTGGTCATAGTATAATAATATTGTGGGTTCAAATCCCACCGTGGTTTTTCCCTTTCTAGGTTTCCAAGTAAAAATATTGGTGTTATGGTTATGTGCTTATTTACTTTGTATTTTTGCATTATAGTTTATGTTATTAGCATCTAATGGGTAAAGAATCAAATTAACAAATTTGTAAATACCGAAACACTGATTCACCCCCCCTCTCAGTGTTCATTGATTCCAACAATCACTCACCTAGTGATGGAGGTTTGGGAGAGAAGGCCAAAACCTAGTAAATCTACACACCAATGCACAACGTTGGTAGAATTCAACATTTCCACAACCTCCTGGCCACATACCACCACAGGGGAGGTCTTGGCATAAGGAAAATGATGAATCCCCTTGGGGGGTGAGCAATAGATTTGGCCATACGAGAAAAGCTTCACCCACCAACAAAAGAAGGAGGTCAAGGAGAGACCTTAGCACTCACATGATCACCATCGATAGCATAGGCATCAACACCAGGAGCCACTATAGCACCTGCACCCACAACAAGATTACCATCCTCCACAACAACCATGACACCATGAAGGGCATCAACCGGAACACCCAACCCACTAGTAGCCAATGATGCAGCAACAACAACAATAGTCAAAGAGCATGTAGGGGCAATAGCTTTGACTAAGGCATTTGGACAAGGCAGGGCAGAAGAGCCATTCAGACAAGGCCGAGAGAGAGAGTCATTCAAAGCCATTTCAAAAAAAATGAAGAAAAAGATGTGCAAAGAATTAGTTGATCTCTAAGACTTGAATAATTTAATTGTGTTATTATTTTATTTTAAACATTTTTTTTTTATCGATATTGTTAGATTTTATTAATAAAGAAATGAAAGTACAACTTTAGAAGGATACCACTTGTCCAAAACCACCCAAAAACCATAAAAAACCGCCCACCCAAACCGCTAGCACAGACAACCATCCCACTAGTTTTCAAATTTACAGTCCCATCCAAAATTTACTATATCGATTAAAAAAAAACAGTAAATCAATACCAAGTCAAAACACCAACATAGTCTAAAACAGTAACGGGAATCAAATCTTGATCATAACAAGCAACCAAATCAAATTACAGGCTACCCAAGAGGATTGCCAGGGTTGGTTTCTCGTCTGCCTTCATGCGCCATGTCCTTGAATGAAGCCTCCAACCACCCACCTCCACGTCCCCTCCTTCCTCTCGAGCTTGTCTGATCAATTCCTCTAGTTCCATGATTTGAGAAAACATTTTGAGTGCCTCCCACCCTCTTCTTGTTGTCTCCCTAAACCTAGCTTTCATCGCTTCCTACCATCAAAGAAAGGGAATGTATTTGCCTCTTAATTTTGGGTGAAACACAAGAATTTCCTCTGATACATCAAAGCCTTTCCCTAGGACAGCCCACTCCTACAATGATTCTAGGTTGTCAACATATTCCACTGGAACAATTGCCTTCATCACCCTACTGACATCTACACACGAGGAGTCTAACTTGAGCCCCCATGCCAAGATAAGAGAGTAAATGTCCATCCTGGTATGATAACGGTACCCAATTACCTCCAATCCCTCCCCCAAAACCAACTGCACACTTTGAATTAACAATGGATCCTTGGACTGAAACATGTTCCTCATTCTTTTTTCTGAAATCGGCCCCAAGAAAGCAGTCAGGAGTTTGGTTGTTTCGATTCTGAAATTTGCCTCCATTGCATCTCCGAACTGCCAACTTTCACTGCCAATACAAAACTCTATCTCAGACCATAAACTTTTGCCACATGCTATGAATAGAAACCTTTTTCCATTCTCCTCATAAATGTGTCCCCCACATCCTCTGTCACCGTTGCAAAAAAACTCGACATTAATTTCCCACCACCTTCAAGCGAGCTCGTCCTTGGGTAGGGAATTAGGCGTCCTTCTCACCCACATCGCATTTACTGACATACCATACAATTCGATTAAGCATGCCACTATACTATGGCATAATTACCTCCCCACCAGCATGTCACCCAATTATCCAATGTGTATGCCATATTGGATAAAGAATCCACCACCACATTTCCCCCTCTTATAATGTGAGAGATTCAAAAATCTTGGAAAATATTAAGTTTTGACCGAATAATAGAAATAAATTTATTCAATCTCCATCTCATAGATGCTCCTTTCACAATTGCGGCTATCACCACTTTCGAATCCCCTTCTAAGTGCACTTTTGGAGCTTTCATGTTCTCAACCAATTCTACCACTAATAAAGCAGCCTGCACCTCCGCTTCATTATTAGTCCCATCTTGCAGCCTCTACACCCCTTTGAAAAGGATCTTCCCTTCCTCATCATGGGCCACACAACCTACACCTGAGGTGCCTGAATTCCCTCTCTATGCCCCATCAAAATTGATTTTGATTCATCCCTGCTCCAGTCTGGTCCATTTCTCCATCTCCTGATTATCCCATGAATTTAAAGGTTGAACCCTTGGGAACCCATGTTAAACATTCTTATATGTATACATCCATAATAAAAAATTCTTATGTGTGAATTATTCTCACTTGATTTAAAGAATATTTTCATTAATAAATGCTTCTTTATCAAAGTGAAATTACATGATAGTTAGTATTTTCTTCTTTTGTGGTTGATTCTCACACATTCAATTCAATTATTTAAAATATTGTTAATATATTATTAGTAAATTGTGATAATCACACTACTTAAGTTTAATAATTTTTGTGCGTTGACTTCTAAAAGAAGCAATCTTCACAATACATCATTTCCTTTTAAAGCAAACCATATTATGGTTTTAGATGTTTTATTTGTTAGCTTATAAGAGGGTTGATCTCTTCAACGAGTCATCTCTTTGCAAACTTTGATCATAGTGTAACTCATATTTTATCTTTATATTTTTAATACATGTATTTTTTTTCCATTTCTCATAGATGATACAATATTTTTTTAGAATCTTTAAGGTTTTGTTCTTTTGGTTGTATGTGTTTAGATAACCTAACTGTAAATTTCTCTTTTTTGTCAAAATCCAATCTTAATTTTTCACAATTAAAAAAATTAGATTTTATTTTCACTTGGAATAGACAAATTGGTTGATTGATTACATAACATTTCTAGTGACAACAGAGTTGACAATTGTTGTCATTGATGACTAAGTATTGTCATTAATGTTAACCCTTACCTTGTATATACTGATGATGAGCTTTATGAAAATTTACGTTGTTGGTGTGTTGTGAATGTTGGGGATTGTTATATTGTTGTCATTGATGTCTCATTGGTTGATAAGGTGTTTCTATTGATGTAGAGTGCAGATGGAGAGATTACTTTAGTGGCGAATATTCGCCAATGGCGAATTTTTCACATCGACGACCTGGGAAATGGCGAATATTTTGTACCGACTAGGGGTGGCCATTTCGCCAGAGCATTATCAACTTCTGTCAAATTCATGACCCGATCACAATATGTTTTATGTAATTAAATATTTCTATGCGAGGATTTCGCCAATACAATATACGATGGACACATTGTAAAATTAATTTTTTCGCCTACACTCTCTGAAGTTGCCTTAATAGACGACCATAATTTTCCTATAGGTATATGAAGATTTTTTGGTCAAGAGGACCCAGTTCGCCCGACATTTTGCCGACACGTGTCTCCATTCACCCCAATTTTTGCCAACTATATTGTATTTGCCAATTATTTGGACGAGCCATAATCGCCTCAAAAATTACATAAGTCGTGTTATAGTTAAGCGGGATTCGCCAAATATTTGTATACCATATAAAATTCCTGTGGAATTCACCATATAAGGATTGGTATAAATACATTCAAAGATCAGATCTATCTCTACACAATTTGGTGGGTTCTAGGCTCTGAATTCATATCAATAGAGAAGTTTGAGACCAAGGAAAATCATTGCTATTGACTGCATTGGCGATTGCTAGTGACCTAAAGGTGGGCAATCATATTTTTGAAGTGTTATAACATTATTCTGAATTTATCTATATCTATTTTCACTGTTGAGTTCATTCTTATTTAGTGGGGACCCGTCAATGCCAAGTGGTTAGTTGGGAGATTCAAACCTCAGTCATCTAGATTGGAGGTCGTAGGGCCAATGAAACATATATTATACTTTTTAGTCTATTATTACTTCTTCAACAAATTGATTTTTTTTTTTGCAGCCTTTATTTCATTGGAGATGTCAAACAGGAAGAAGGGTAGGCTACCTGAATGTGGGGAAGGCAATGAGAGGCCAACAAAATGCATAACATTGTCTTTGTACTTTGGCTTTGGAAAAGATTGTGGTGAAAATCAGGAAGGTACATCATCACAAGTACAAGTACAAATTTCACAACCTACATCGCATGTTGAAGATGGCGACGAACCTGATATCTCAGATCAGGATGATCTTGAAGAAGATTATTTGGTAGATACCCAAATTAGACGGAATGATATAATCGACTTGGTGATAATGCCATAGATGATAATGCACGAAAGGGGAAAAGAAAAGCCAAATAAAAAAAGGATCAGGAGTGGGATATGTCAGTGAGGAATTTTTAAATTAATTGGGGATCAAAGTATCCATTCGTTGAACCAGTGGAGAATCCAATTGAAGGTGAGCCTCCAATAGAATGCAGGTGTAAGATTTGCACTTGGAAACATAATAAGGAAATTAGGTTGCAGCTAAAATTTGACACCATAGAAAAGCATATGGGTAAAGTTTATGAAAAACAAATGATAGATGGAGTTGAAAAATCAGTGATAAGATGGAAAACAAAGGAGGAATGTAAGCATGTGAGGAATGTCAAAGAGTATTATTTTCATGAGAAAATACAGACGAAGCCTACTGAAGTTAAAAGTTCTTTTGAATCTGGTTTTGGAAAAGCAATGCAAATAGAACAACTGGGAAAAGCTGTTTAGTTAAGTGTTTTTTTTTTATATTTTGAGCAGAGGGTGTGCTATGACAAATTTCCCATCAATTAGTGGTTTATTACACTTTTTGAAAGTTCCTAACTATCATAATAGTCACTGGTCAGTAAACAGTGGATGGGAATGGGCAAGTTGTCTTGCTAAAGGTGAAAAAGAAGACGCAAAGGAAAAAATAAGAGAGTCAAACTTTATTACATTTTCTTTAGACGAAGTTACAACAACAGACAATACTTCATGGGTATGCATGAATATTTATACTATACAAAATCATCTCTGCCAACCTCATCTACTATCTATTGCTAAAATGCAGGATAGTGTGACAATGGATAATTTATTTCAACTAGTAAAGAGATGTTTAATTGAATATGGAGGTATGGATGACATGATGGTTGCCAAAAAAATGGTGTCTCTTGGAGCAGATGGAGCTTCAATAATGCAAGGTCACAGGAATGGTCTTTGTACAAAGATTGAAACTTCTTTTGTACCCTACATTACTGCAATTCTCTACATGGCTCACAAAATGAATCTAGCTTTTGGAATTGTTAGCAAGTAAGCTCCAGTAAAAAAATCAAAATTTTAATCAGAGAGCTCTACTCACACTTTTGTCAAAGTCCCAAGCGATTTATGGAATTTCAACACTTTGCTAATGGAATAACTAATGGGAACAAGTTTCTCAAGGATAATGATACCAGATGGATCTCTTTGGATGGTCCAGAGCATCGATTTTTTATAGAATATCCATCCTTGATTGGACTATTTCACACAACTCACGATGAATCAAAGCAACCAAAATTTCCTTACCTTCTTTGGAGGTTAAGTAATCTAGAGACACTTTTAACTTTAGCAGCTCTTATGCCCATGCTAGAGGAAATGAGGAATATTATGAAGGTTGCCCAAAAAAGAGCTCTGTATATTGCAAAATATGCTACACTGCGTAAGTTGACATGCGTGGCCCTTGACAATCTCTATCGAAATCAACCAACACTATCTAATGAAAAAATTGTTAAGTGGTGGACACTCACAAATTTGAACAATCCTGATAACTTTTTACAAATCAATGCAAATGGGGAGGTATGTGCCAATGTATAGGGAGTTGAGATACCAATGCACTTCTATGCTATGATCGACCTCGAGGAACCAGGAAAGTGCCCCATGAAGCAACTAGCAAGAGTTACAAGGGAATATTTTGACAAGATTGTTGAGTTTGTAACTACTTCTGTGAAGAAAATTGCCTATGATATTTCCTCACAAATTAGAAGTAGATTCCCTCCTGACAACCTTCTCGAAGCCATGTCTATTGTGTTTCCTCAATATTGGAGCCTCAATAGTGTAACTGATTTTCGAAGTAAGCTACCGACTTTGATAAAACAATTTTACATATCCAGACAATTGAATGGATTAACTATAAATGGAATATTAGACGAAACTCATCTTATAGAGAAATAATTTCATTTTGCATACACTATAAGGGAACAATATGGCAAAATGGAGAACCCCCGCGAAGAAGGATCAGTAACAAGGCTTTGAAAAAGTATAGGTGAGAACTTAGTGTTGCGTGATTCAATACTAGAATATTTCAAGCTTGTTGATTTATGTCTTACCATGATATTGGGTTCAATGGAAGATGAGAGAGTTTTCAATTCTTTAGGGTTCCTAAAATCAAAGCTAAGAAACAAACTAGACAAAAATTTAGAAAATTGCTTGAGGCTCTATACATCTAGGTATGATGTCCACACTTTTCCTTACGATAGGGCACTAAAAATATGGAGGTCCAAATGTGAAAGAAGAGGTTTGGGAAACACTTCAAACCAAAGTGTCAGTGGTACTATTGATTCATGTACTGGACCTGCTGATAGCATTGAGATGCAATTCAGCGAAGGTATGCAGACTCAGAGTGAACAAAACACATACAAGAATCAAGAAAGCTCTAAATTTTGATGACAATGAATGGAAACTGTAAGAGATTGATATTTATTAATCTTATTACTGTATCTCATCATTCCTATTACAAAAGCATATTATTATGGTTGATAACTTGATGATATTTTATGAGTCTGTCAACTTTTTGCAATTAGAATTTAATTTTTGATTTGTAATTGTATTTTTCAATTTTATATTTCTTGATTTAAAATAGCATAATAAAAGACCATACTGTGTTTATTGATACAAAGATGTTTATTTAGACATGTTGAGAACTTAGATTTTCATTAATTCTTTCAAAATATAGCCATATGATACAATTCATTCAATACACCACTCTGTGTGATTCTCCATGCAAAAGTCAATACAAAGTTTCAAAACCCTTTGCAAATGACCCTGAATTCCCTTTTATAGAAACAAGGGAGTAACAACAACTTTAGTTCGATATGAAACATGTGGAGACTCAACATCAAAATCAATTACTAAGGCACCAAACATTGAATATATCGTCCCAACTACCATCAGTATCATAAACTCAACACAAATTTGCATGGCCATCACACACCGGATTAGCAATTTGGCAATTTAACAACTGCTACATGTCTCATGTTAAAAAAAAAGAGTTCAAAATTAAATATTAATTCAAGCCATGATAAATTAAATATAGATAATAGTAGTGCCCAAAACCTAGAAATCAAAAATAGAGAAATGCAGAAATGTTAAAACTTGGGAGAATTTGAGAATACAAATTTACAGGCTGAAGGTTTGCACTGTGCATCATAGATTCATAGGCTGGATTAGCAATACCGAGTGTTGGTTTTTTCCTGTTCATAAAACAAAATTATTTCAAGCGATGCCAAATTCCAAACAAAAAAAACATAAAAACTTGAAATTAAGAGTAAAAGCAGAAAATTGTGCAATGCATACTATGATTCTTGAGATTTTTGTACCAGTTTTTGTAGGGTGCTCCACTCTTCGTCTGATGGAAGGTCAATATTATTTAAACTATGGAAATTCAACTGCAATTTCATCACCAATCCATATTTAGAAGAGTGACTTGACATCACTATTTCACCCAATACCGCATTCAAAGTTGTAAAAGGTTTGATGAATTCCATAAAGCTTTGGGGAGTTGTGTTCTTAGGAAGCAAGTCTAAATCAGACTTCATTTTTTTCTCCATGCTTTTTTTGAAAGCTTCTTTTCCAATAAATTTATTTGATGGGTCAACGGACTTAGGCAAACCAAAAGTTTAATCAAAGTAGTTGTCTTTTCTTTCAGCATCAATATCTTTTTGCCACCTTTATCCATAACTTCTAATGTCTCCCTTAGTTTCTGGCATTTTTGAAGGATAAATGATGTCTTAAATGTGGCATCAATGCGGTTGTTAATTCCCTTGGATGCCAAATAGTTGTCACTGGTATTGTAGACTACTTGTAAAATATGTTTTGTCATATCATATTTTGAATAAACATGTATGCTCTTCTCAATGTGCCCTTTGATTCTCATGTAAATTAATCTCTTTCATTCAATTAAAACCATTCACACAACTTGTCACTCCTCTGCATTATTTTCCCTTTTTCTTGTATATACTTCATTGTATTTTTCATATTGTCTTTCAATCTATCCTCCGAAGTTTTAATTTTATCATTTGCATTGTTCAGGTCTTCTTTCATTTGTGCACATTTTTTTCTTTCTTCCTCTACTTCCTCTTCCAAATGTTTTGCTTCTTCCTTCTCATGATCCAATAGGTCCCGTATTTTCCTTATTTCAGCAGCAATAGACTTATAACTTTTGTATAATTTTTGAAAACTAGCTCTTTCATCATTTAGCCAGTTTTTCACTCAGTTCCTTCAATTCTGCCTCCATCTTTTCATTCTCTACAATTTCTACTATAGAGCCCAAATTTTTTATCCTTTTCTATAAATCATTGCACTTGTTATCTAATGCTTTCCTCTTTGATTTTTCATTTTCCAAGTCTTCCTGTAACTTTTCTATTTGTTTCTCTAGTTTATTTTTTATCTCTCCACCTTTAGCAATGAAGTGTAGACTAGTTTGTTAGTCCTTTTTGACACACTAATTTTGTCCATACTTTGTACTTTGGAAAAATCCATTTGGAGGGTTCTAACTTGAAATTCAGAGGGATATATCTAACTGTGTGGTGGATTTTTATCTTTATTTGGGGGCATAACAACCATGAACTCCATCATATCTTTGTGTGGGTCATATGTTGGAAATACCTTGTTCCTTGCAGGTTGTTCCTCTAAAACTTTAGTCAGGGCAACCCTCTGCAATGCTCTCTTTATTTCTTTATTTACATTTGTTGCGTGTTCAAATTTTTCATAGTAATCACGAAATTCAAAAATCTGAGCTTGGTAAAGCAATTGAATGTTTGAAAGGTGAAATAGCGGAGGCTCCAGTTCCACCTATGCCTGTGGTTTTAACTAATGCATTATGAGGAGTACTAACAACCATTTCTGATCCCGTCCCAATGTCACTTGCATGTGTAGTTTTTATGGTCTTTTTAGGGGTCTATTCTAAAGTTGCAAATGATAGTTTTGTAGCAAAAGTGGCACTTGATATAGGATTCTGAATAGTATGAGTATCTACCACTAGTGGCCTCTTGCGAGAGATATTTTATTGTTACACTTGTCCAACACCAAGACAACTAGTATCAGTAGTAGTACCCATGCCAACCCCACCGATCATAGTGGCACTTGACTGAACACTAATAGGAATACTATCCCTAGATTCCCCACCAGTGGCAGTGGCACTTGATTCACCACCAATGGGAATACCATGATGTGGTGGTGGTTGTGGATTTGAATGTCTAACAAATGCAATACCTTTCCGTGATGAATCTGATGAATCAAGTCCAATGACTGGTTTAATAGGAGCTTTTGATTTTGTATCTAATGGACGTTGTACCTCAAGTGGAAACCAAATGCCTTATCCTCTGGGACCTAGACCACCACCTTCAAAACCCATTTTTTCCACAATGTTTGCCCCTTTCCTATATTTTTCTTTCATGGACTCATTGACTCCATCAAATATTGTAGGGACTATAGTAGTTGTTGGAGTGGCCTCAACCTCATACTCATTTTCATCATCACTCTTGTCATATGCTATTGTGGGATGCTCCATATTCCACAATTTGCTAAACTCTACATCCTCGTCGATGGTCTCAAATGTTGCACTAGTCTTTGGTTCATTGAGATTCTTCCTCATAGTCCAAAAATTATTTATTTTGGTTTGAGTCCATAATACATCTGTACATTCTTGTAGAATTGTTTTGTGAATAGATTTGTTAGATGGATTAGCAATTTTTTGGTAGAAATTGTAGGACCTCCTATTTTGGATGCCCTCCTCTGTTGTCCTCTGTGTGTGCAATGCCATAATTTGTGATGACAATTCTTTTGTTGAAATGTTATTGTTAGCGACACTTTTCTCCATCTCTTTTTTTACCTCATCCCAAGAGTCCATGTTTCTAAGTTTTTCTAGAAAAGCTTTACTTTCATATTGACATAAAGCTGAAGAGTTCCCATTTTTCTTAAGCCTTGCTTGAGCTACACCAATTGGATCATACTGCCAGAGACCCTCATCACCAAAGCTAAAAACTGTCAAAAATTTATGTGCCACATTGAATGCTTTTCTCTCAAATGTGAACCCTCCACATGAGAAAGGCAAGGAAGGAAATATGCTCTTCTTTTGTTGACCATGAAAGTGCTTATCTATGCTCTCCAATTTCCGTGCATATTCCAATGCAAATACCCTCTCTGTCACATGTATTGGAAGTCTATAGGGTTTTACTATTGATCCATAAAACCTTAACACAATGTATTCTTCCATGAAGAACCAGTCAACCAATTGTAATGGACTTCTGAGTTGAATGCAATCTCTACAAGACATAGGCAATCTAGGCATTGGAGTGCTTGTAATTTCATTATACATTGGTGCCAAAAAAAGTCTACAAAATGGTTGTAGTTCTTTCTGTTATCATGCATACTTATGTTAGGTGTCCATTCATATATAGGACACTCTATTCTGTTCTGAGTCTTCTCATCAATCGTATAGATCACAATGTGAAGATTGTTGGTCTCGAATATTACATGATACTTGGATAGAAGAAGATACAACAAGTAGGATGAGAACCTAAATATCTTACATGAACCTTTTTTGATCATTAGTAATTATTTTTGCATGGATTGAACAACGTGTTCAACAAAATTATATCTTACTGGTTTACTTAGACAATGGATATTAAAAAGCATTTCAAGAAGGCTAGCACCCACTTCCCTATCATTTTCTAATCCTAGGCAAAATGTGAGCAAGGAAATAGTATCCAGAACCCATGGAACAAAAACGTTACAATCATAAGGAGGCTTATGATTCCGATCCAATGGAGTACCATGCACTATTACAACTCTGATAAATGAATCTCTATGAGTTGGATCAAGACTCATAATTCTCTGCCAACTTTCCTAGGTCAATGTGGATGTTTGAGTTTTGTGCTTCAAACCTTAGGTTCGACAAACAAGCAAATTCTCCCTCGTTTATGGATAGAATTTCCTCTTTTGTATTTTTATTGACAATTGCTTTTTTATCTTCATCATAATTTTTGGTACAGACCATGGCAAATTCAGGGCAAGGGAATACTTCAGGTAACACCATGCTTCCCAATCCAGCATCCCGCGATGCAATTTTATTTGTTCTTTGTTTTAACATTGTGTTGGAAACAATAAATTTTACCCTGTTTGGATCTACCACCTTATTATACAATGCATATCTAAATTCTATGATATGCTTTTTACTATGGATAGCAGGGTCATAAATATCATGGTATTCATCAGTGAAACTTGGTGTTTTAACCAGTTCGGTTAGGTATATTTTTTTATTCACTTGGCTTCCTGTTGAACTACAGCTTCTCGATTTCCCCATCATTTTTACTATTAATATTTCAAAATAATGCTAGATACAAGCCTAAAAATGCTAACCTTCAAATTGAACCACGAAATTCAAAAAAATAAAAAACACGGGATGTAGGTGTTCTAGATTTTACCCCAAATTTCTATTTCACTAGATTGGTGCAGACAGACTCTGTTGCATTCCTCAATTTAGTAGCCATTTCTCAATCTCCCTGGATTTACTGGTTTATCCATGAAATGAAATACGATTATGAGTCATTTATTTTGAAAATACTGAAAAGTTCAAAAGTAATACCTAAAGGGCAAAATTTCTAGAATCTTGTTGTAATTTAATAAATTATTATTAATATCTATTCGCTGCCAAAGGAAAAAACATTCATTGCTTCAGTCTAAATTCTGAGGACAGTGGACAGGTCACTAGACTCAAGTGACGAGTCACTTTTATAGACTATTTTTTAAGTCTTTTTAATCCTTTTCAACTTCCGCCCGAAATAGAGCTAAATTATAGTTAATTAAATGTAAAACGTTCAATTCTGGATCAAGTTCTCAAAAAAGTGTTTATGTCCCACATTTGGGCCGAAATCTACTCTAAGTCATTGATCTGTTCTCATCCAACAAATGATGGTATATGTTGTCAATTGTTGTGGGTCCCAGGACTTTTCCCATTTTTTGGCCACATCACCAGACTCGAGTCACTTTTCGGGAATGGTTTTGAAGACTTTTTAATCCTTTTCAACTTCTACCCGAAATAGAGCTTATTATAGTTAATTAAGTATATAATTAAAAATTTAGAACTTAACTTTAGTTAATTAAATGTTTATCGTTTATGGAAGTCTTCCGTTAGAAGTTTGCAAAAAAAAATTATCGCTCTCACATTCGGCCCAAAATACACCTCACGTCATTGAACTATGCTCATCCAATAGATGACAGTATCCTTTGTCAGTTATCGTGGGTCTCATTATACATAGGATTTTTGCCACCCAAATGCCATGTCACTAGACACTTCATCGTCTAATGGGCCATAACCTTTCTTTCCTGTCGGTGTTCAGTGACACGTGTTTCTGGTGAAAGTTTGCAAAAACAATTAGAGATCCCACATTCAGCTCGAAATACACCTTAAGTCATTGATTTATACTCATCCAACAGACGACAGTATCTATTATCAGTTGTCGTTTGTCCCATTATCAATAGGATTTGAATATGAATTAAATATATAGATTTATAATGAATTAAATATGTAATTTCAAAACTTGCATGATATATCATTTTTTTATCGATAATTTTTGTATTTTATTATTTGAAAATAAAATATTACAAATATGCAAGTATAGGTGGTATAGTAAAACCATGAGAGTTCTATTACAACAAAAAACACCCTTAAGAGCCAAAACCACCATTCCCAACAAAAAATAAAACCCTACTACATGCAAAAACCCCAAAATTCCAATTCGGCGTATCAAAATTTGTAGAAGACATCCCCTCATACATATAAAATTGTTAGGCCCAATATGGAAAGCTAATGTACTGAGAGGGGAGGGGTGAATCAGTGCTTCAAATCCTTTTATCAACAACATCTTTACTATTATGCATAAACCAAAAAATGTTGTAACATAACATAAAGCTAAAACAAATAAATAACAATCATACATGATTCACTCCATAACACATATATTTTGGTTATGCAGAAACTCTTGGTTAGAGAGAAAAACTACGGTAGGGATGGCACCCACAACTTCACTTCTGCAATAATAAAGGTTGATTGGTTAGAGCTACATGTTTAGCTATTTCTGATAGCTTACTCTGTTAGGAGTATCAAGATCTGTTAGATCTACCTTGCTAAAGGATTTTACAACACTTAATCTAAATGTTACACCTGGTTAAAGGCTTTACAATTTATAGACTTAGTTAGAGTCTTTTACCCTGTTAAAGGTTTCTCTTACAACTTCAAAAAATTTCAATAAAATCTTTACAACTATCTGCAACTTTACATCTGGAATGTTATAGCAGATTCTATGTGCTCAAAAATAAGATTACCTTGCCTATAGCATACCTCAGTAACCCATCAAGTAACTCGGTAAACCCTTCTGTTTACTTTGTTCTTTGACTGTTCTCTGAAATCCTTCTCAGTGACCTATGTGTCTCTGTAACAGTCATAACACTTAGTGCTTTCTCATGTATCACACATGTCTTGCTTCATACACTTATGTATATCCATGTCTCACTCTTTTATCCTTAATCCATGATGTATAAATAGATCTCTTATGTCAGTGATCTGGTTTATGCTTCGATCTTACAAACATGATTTTTTGAATGAATAACTATACAAAATATTTCATTGGTTAAATGACCTCAAAATCATACACAATCTTTAAGTGCAATTTCCAATTTGATAACGGTTACGTGTTCCTCGATCTTTGTAACATGATTCCCATATATGTCCAGCTTCGGTGAATCTGGTAACATGTTTCACTCGGTGTGTGTTCACTCAGTATATTATCTTTGTTGCTCGGTAGACATAGAGTGATACTCGGTATACAGCTCGGTGCATACTGGGCTCTGTGACTACTTTCTTCTATAACTGACTGCACTGTGCTTATCGACTGAATATTTCGGTAGTAGTAACCGACTAGAGTATATAGAATGACTTTGGATATAAAACTAATGTCTACTTGATAAGTAGTAACAATCTCCCCTTTTGACATTAGTTGAGATGTTTGACAAAACTACTTTCAAAGTCATAACTCAATAATCTATATACTTACAAAATTTGACTAAACACACAATATATACATTTATCAATGAAATAGTATATTCAAATATACTCCCCTTATCAATATATTGTATATAATTTTGATTTTGCATGCTTGGTGATCAATATTCTGTGATAACTGTTTGGTTTACTATATTTGAATACTCTATTTTGCTCGGTATATACTCCCCCTATATACTACACTCCTTTTTTTTGATACTTTGAATACTATATCACTCCCCCTTTTTGACAAACATCAAAATTTAGTTACCATTCGGTGGTGGCAACTGGTCAAAAATGGATTTGTACTTTGTTCGGGCATCGGTGAGAGCAGCAGAGAGAGCATCTTTAACACTGTCCATGAGTGAATTCTGAGCTATAATGTCAGCTAACAGTGAAATGAGTCCATCTAATGTGATTCCCTCTTGTTGAGTGGACAGGGATGTAGCCTTGTTAAACTTCTCTTGGACGAATGAAAGATGAGGAAGGAATAATGTTTGAAGTGTCATTATGTCCATCCTTATCTTGTGTTCTTCATTCCTTAGTTCCAATTGTTGAGCCATGAGCTATTGTAGCTTGGTATAAAAATTCTGAATGGAATTACACTTAGTGGTCAACTTATTAAAGAGATCGGTGATCTCTTTCTCAATTGCTTTTGTTTTATTCTTGATGTCTTTAATAAATAAAGAGAATGTACAAAGTTCCTAAAATAAATAAAGAATGTGCTTGAGTTGAGGGGACAACTCAACAATAGCTTGCTATACCTCTTCAATCATTTTAGTATTGAGCTCCTTGTCTTTTAACTTGCTCAAATATTCAAATGCATTGACTCCAGATGTCTCTATCTGATTTAGGAATTCATCTAGTTGAATATGGATGGCTGCATCTGTTGACACTATAGTTGTAGGTAGCATATATGTTAATAGTGTCTTTACTTTCTGAATTACTTTATTTTTCTTTTGTATGGCCATTTGTTTTTCCTGTTCGGCCTTTGCTTTGCATAGTTCACCAAACTCAATGAGTGCTTGCCCCTCTAATTTGGATATATCAACATTGGGCAACACTATTGGTTTTGATAAATCTTCTTTGAAACTATGCTTTTTCATCTTCTTTTCTTTACCTTTCACCGATTGAACTAAGACAATGTCTTGTGAGGCTTGATGACCCTCGGTAGGTTGCTCGGTAGAGGCAACACTTTGGTCAGTTTCTTTAGCCTCTGTAGTGTCCTTTGGTGTCTCGGTACTTGGTGTCTCAGTTGCAACATTTTCAATGCTAGAAGGTGCTTGTGAGGTCTATTCTTGAGAAGTACCTTCTCCTGTTGTAGACTTGTGACCTTCGGTGCCTTGTGTCATATCCTAAGGGGCCTCGCTTGAGACAGGTTGATTGACTGGAGGATAGGGCTGAACTTGTTCCAAAACTGATTCACTGGATACAAATTGGGCATAAGCATTCCCTTCTATCATTTCCTATTCAAGTGCCTCTATATCCATGATATCTTCATCTACTTATATGGTGTCAGCAGGGTCTTGCTCAGTGACATCAAGATCTTGCTCGATGACATCAACTATTTCAACTTCACCTTGCTCACCAGCATTCTTGAGTTGAAAGATTTCCTGCTACTGTTCTTTTGTTTCCTTCTCCACTTCAATATATAGGCCATTCATTAGTTTCAAGGCCTTTTGCTTGACTCTAAATTGTGTCTAGTAGTTTTTTAGACGTTCCTTGATCTCATCTACCGACATGTCAGGAAAGAGATGTACAAGACTTCTTTCTCTGATCTGTTTTTCCGAGTCCAGGGCAAATTGCCACCTGTTATCAATATGTGCATATAATTCTTTTGGAAGAGAGTTAGATACTTCCAATGGGACCAATCAGAATTTTAGAAGTGTGCAGATGACAGCTTCTTCTATTTGTCTCTTTTCATCAGCAGATCTGGATTCATACTTAACATATCTGAATCCTCCAAATCCACCATATTGCTTCAGATTAGCTCAAAAATTTTCAACACTATGTACATTTGCCTTCTTGCTCTTGACAATCTGAAATTTGCTTGCACCCTCAGATTCGGTGTCACTAGACTCTTTTGACAAATTGAGTCTCTGAGTAGATTTATTATAATTTTTGGTTACCTTTGGAACAGTAACATTCTTTGGTTTCTTACTCAGTGAAGTTGCAGACGCTCTTGTGTTAGGTCACTTTGCTGGAGGAGTCGGTGAGGCCTTTGATGTATCCTGTTTCTTTCTCTTCAGAACTTTGTCTTTAGGCAATTTGGTGCTCAGTGTTATAGCTGCCTCTTGGGCTTCAGATTCCTCTTTGGTAATGGCTATAGTGCCTTTGACAGGTGTGGAGGAAGAATCTTCTCCAAATTTCTCCGTTAATGCCTTTATCATCTTTGTTGCCTTCCTTGTAGCTTTGGGTACTACAATGCTCATTTTTACTTTTTCCTTCACTTCTTCATATGTTCCATACCTCAGCTCAGTAGCATGCCTTGGTAATGTAAGAAATACATTTATTTGCTATTGTGTGAGATCAAAATCAATCTCGTAACCCATAGGTGGAAAAGATTGAGTTCTTGGTTCCACAATATTAACATAACAGTAATTAGTGTCCACTTCAAAACACATCTCATCCTTGTATTTCTCCACTAGCTGGGGTGGAATCCGGTACCTATTATGCATCCTTTCCTGAAACTTGCTGAAATAATCATCCATAATATCATTAAAATTATCACCTAGCTTCTTGATGAAGTCATTGATCTGATGGGTGATTGGTCGATGTAGTTCCCAAACAACTTTACCGACTGATGGAAAGAATTTTTCAAAATAGAAAAACATGCATACAAGCAGTGATCCGAACTTTAGTGTATTAGCCGAGTTGTTCTTCTTTGGCTTCCTGATGGTGTTCAAATTCTCAAACATGTTTTTCAATAACACCTCACATAAATCAGTTTTCATGCCTTTCTTCACAATTTTATATGCTAAGTCTACTGCTGCACAGGGTACATTGTTTTCCCTTGCCGATTGGAAGAAACAATAACCTATTACTTTAATGGCAAACTTTAGTTCTGCATCAGTGACATTGTTCAATTTCAGTCCTCTACAATCTAATTCTACTCCGGTTAAACTGATCAATTCCTTCTGTGATATCATTTTCTGAGCTCGAGCATGATCATAAATAGGGTAACCGGTGATCAAATGAATGATTTCCTTGGTGATCTTAAACGGTTTCTCTTCTAGCCACATGAAGTCATCATGAACTCTGCTCAGAACAAACTTGACCCACTGGGGTTTGATCACACGGGGATAGGTTAGGGCTTCAGTCAATCCCTTGATCTTAATGTGCTCATACTTGCTATCCATTTTACCATCGGTGCACAATTCATCATATGTGTCTTTGATTTCAACGTGACCTAGTTCTTCAACTTGACATTTGGTGAAGAATCTCACATCCTTGACTAATAAAACTCTATCTAGGATGAGTGAAAATGTGGTTTTGTCATCCGGTTCAGATGCAATTTTGGGAGTTAAAGAGTATTTTAGTGAGGGCTTTTCAACATTCTTGACAACAATGGGCTCTTGGATCTTAGGTGCCATTGTAGATTTCAGATAAAAATTAACAAAAGATCCTTAGGGTTTGAAGATTTTCAAGTGGCAGACGCTTCACACTTAGCAAATAATAACAACTTGATATGATCGATAAAGCAACTTAACAATGCTTTGAGATTGATGTAAATACCTTGAATTTTGCTTTGGAGGAGGTTTGATCGCCTTTGATTCGCTTTGCTCTGCTTTCTTGAAAACTTGGTAAGTGTAAAATGACCGCGTAAATGCTTTAAGTACACAATATACCTTATCGAGCTTCGTGCAGGTTAGGTCAAAAACATTAAATGCACTCGATTCCACTAAACTTTCTTTCCTTTTTGCACTTTAACCGAGTAGCCAGACTTCCTTCATTTACTGACTTGACAGGTTTCCTATAGTTACCGACTTGACAGGCTTCCTGTATAGTGCTTCAAAAAGACTTTGATAGAATTTCAAACTTACTAATACATCTTAGCTATGCAGATTTTGAATTAAGTACATACTAAAATAGGAACTGTTTAAGATTGAACCTTTGAGAGAATGCAGTCCCTTCATACCTTTACCGATTAATTTGGAATAGGTGCACCTAACTCGGTAGGTAAGGTGCTTTCTTTATTTGACACAATTTCCTTCTTTCTCCAAATCATCTGTAATTTGCCTTTTATTTCTTCAGTGTCTCCTCTAGGTTGATCTCTGCAATCTCTAGCCAAGTGTCCAACTTTGTGACAATGAAAACATGCCATACCAAGATTTCTCCATGATCTTCAATTGTTCATTCCAAACCTTATAAAGAAGTTGGCACTTATATGTCCATATCTTCCACAACATTCACACCATATCCTTGTATTGTAATCCCATGGTACTGCAACATATTGTCGGTTAAGATCTCTATGGGTTCGGTAGCTTCCAGTATTTGCTTGGTGTGCAGGCCACATATAGTTCTTTAGCTTAAACCAACACTTCTCGGTACTATGTCCATATCTATTGCATTTTTCACAAAACCCTTTGAATTTTGCCTTTTTATAATTGCTAGTAGATTTTGTCCTACATTGGTTAAATGTGTGACAATATTTATTGCAATTATAACAATAACCATTGGACTTAGTGACATTCGGTTGCTTACCTTTTCTGATTTGGCACATGTTGGCAGTATGACCTTGATTTCCACAATAGTTGCAAATGGGCTTCTTTCCTTTGATGTTCTTCTTGATTCCAGCTTGCTTTGATGATTCTCCTCTCTTGATAGTACAAATTCCCTTCTCGGTAGAGTCTTTTCCTTTGTAACTGAGTCTTGCATCTTTTTTGGGTCTTCTTGTATTCAGTTGCTCATCCAACATCTTTGATGCTTCATAACTCTTCTTCAGTGTTACTTTGGATTTCTTTTCTATTTCAAGTTCATTGGTCAACCTTGATATTTCAAGTTTTAATGCTTGATTCTCATCATCCTTCAAATTTGCTTCATGATGTGCATAACCTAGTTGATCTGACAGATTTTGTTGAATCCCAGTCAACCTTATGATTTCATCATTCTTATCAGATACTAAAGCTTCAAGTTGTTGTTTCTCTCTTTCTAGATCTCTTACTTTATCCTTGGTTGTCCTCAATGCATCAAGATTTTCAGTCATCTGTGTGCTGAAATGTTCATGTTCTCTTTTCATTTCTTTTAGTTGATCAGCCAGTTCTTTGTTCTTTTCTTTTAATACTCCAATCATTTCTTCAGTCTCTTCAAATATACTATTCTCAGATGATGTCTCAATTTGTTCCACTAACTCTTGAGAGTCCTGCAAATCATCAGATAATCTTCTTCTCACTTTCAGAGACTTTTGCATTTGTCTTTGCATGTCTGCAATCACTTGATTAGCATGATCCAATTCTTCTTGTAGATACACAATCCTTCAAGATTGTTTATAGCCTTCCATTGATAAGATCTTTCTCTTTAGGCAGTTAAACCCTTTTGCAAGATTCAAGCTCTGAAACCAATTGTTAGGCCCAATATGGAAAGCTAATGTACTGAGAGGGGAGGGGTGAATCAGTACTTCAAATCCTTTTATCAATAATATCTTTACTGTTATGTATAAACCAAAAACTGTTGTAACATAACATAAAGCTAAAACAAATAAATAACAATCATACATGATTCACTCAACACATATATTTTGGTTACGCGGGAACTCTTGGTTAGAGAGAAAAACTGCGGTGGGGATGGCACCCACAACTTCACTACTACAATAATAAAGGTTGCTCGGTTAGAGCTACATGTTTAGCTATTTCTAATAGCTTACCCTATTAGGAGTATCAAGATCTGTTAGATCTACCTTGCTAAAGGATTTTACAACACTTAATCTAAATGTTGCACCTGGTTAAAGGCTTTACAATTTATAGACTTAGTTAGAGTCTTTTACCCTATTAAAGGTTTCTCTTACAACTTCAAAAATTTTCAATAAAATCTTTACAACTATCTGCAACTTTACATTTGGAATGTTATAGCAGATTCTATGTGTTCAAAATAAGATTACCCTGCCTAGAGCATACCTCGGTAACCCATAAAGTAACTCGGTAAACCCTTCTATTTACTCTGTTCTTTGACTGTTCTCTGAAATCCTTCTCAATGACCTCTGTGTCTCTGTCATAGTCATAACACTTAGTGCTTTCTCATGTATCACACATGTCTTGCTTCATACACTTATGTATATCCATGTCTCACTCTTTTATCCTTAGTCCATATTGTATAAATAGATCTCTTATGTCAATGATCTGGTTTATGCTTCAATCTTACAAACATGATTTTTCGAATGAATAACTATAAAAAATATTTCATTGGCTAAATGACCTCAAAATCATACACAATCTTTAAGTGCAATTTCCAATGTGATAACGGTTACATGTTCCTCGATCTTTGTAACATGATTCCCATATATGTCCAGGTTCAGTGAATTTGGTAACATGTTTCACTCGGTGTGTGTTCACTCGGTATATTATCTTTGTTGCTCGGTAGACATAGAGTGATACTCGGTAGACAGTTCGGTGCATACTAGGCTCTGTGACTACTTTCTTCTATAACCGATTGCACTGTGCTTACCGACTGAATATTTCGGTAGTAGTAACCGACTAGAGTATATAGAATGACTTTGGATATAAAACTAATGGCAACTTGATAAGTAGTAACAATAGGGGAGAAAATGGACATGGAACAAAAAGATACAAACAGACAATACTAAACACCATCGGCCATAGCAGGATTAACCCAGAAACAACATGTACTCTGGGTCATCATAGAATTTTGAGAGACGCTTCATTAATTTGGTAGTCTTGGCTCTCAGCTGCAACTCTCGACCCACCTTAGCATGTGCCACTTCATGAAGGACCATTAAAACCTCATCACACTGCATCAACCTTGCAAAAATTTTGAAGGCCTTCCACCCGCGCCAAGAAAGAGCTCTGCATCTTACCTTCAAATCATCATCAGCCCATCGAATGAGTGGTAGCGGCATCACCAAACTAGCCACCTGTTAGAATATTTAATCTTTACTTAGCTTAGGTTTATTTTTATTTAATTTAGGATATTCCTTTGGAATTCCTACATGTAATTTGTCCTCTAGTACATGTGTGAGGACAAGTCATTTCTTTTATTTTCCTTTATTAAGGAATATTAGATTTCCTCCATAAGAGGATGTGAACACATGGCACACACATTTTATGAATGGTGGCATTCATAGATTTGGAGTTACTTTGTAACTCCTCTCCTCATCTCTATTTAAGGGATGCCTCCTCTCTCATTTCTTCTTAATGACAATATTGTAAAGAGCTTCTTGCTCTCTCTCTCTCTCTTTCATTTTTAGGCATTGCCTCATTCATAATATCACAAGGGGTTTTTCTTTGCTTTTCCCCTTTCAAAAGTTCTTGTGCCTCCTTCTTCACATTTGGGTGATGCTCCAAGTTTATTGCTTTTCTCATGGTAACAATTACTTCATCATAAACTTTCTTGGATTAATTTTCCTTTCCTTGCTCTTTCATTTCCTTTCATGGTATCAGAGCAGGTTTCTAATCCTTGTTTTAAGTTAACATTGATGAAGGTTACCATTCAGTGGAGTTCACCTTGTTGGAGGCATTCTTGAGAGGAGAAGAAGTTCTTTTACTAATATTTTCTATTGTGCAGGTTTTGGTTTCAAATTTTAACTTTTTTTTCAAACTTGTTAACAAGTTTGCCTGCAGGTTTAATCTCCTATTCTAGTTAGTTTTTTATTAAAAAGGGCTTTGGAAGGCTTGCCGCCAAAGTTCCTTCTTTCTAGTTCAAATTTAATTATTTTAAAGTTTTGGAAGGCTTGCCGCCAAAACTCCGGTGCTAACTTCTTTTCCTGCATATTTTAGATTTCATATTCATTTAGTTTGGAAGGTTTACCGCCAAACTTAGTCTTCTAAATTAATGCAGATATAATCTATTCTTTATCAGTTTATTCCAAACCTTCTCTGTATTTAAGCATATTGAAAATTTAAAATCTAAAATCATTTTCAAAGTAAAATCTAAATCTCCATCCATCAACTCTAAAATCAAAATTTTTTTTAACTGTTAAAAGCGGCATTTGAATAGCTGAATAATTCCACTTTTTAGATTTCCTCAAGTTATCTTCAATTCTGTTTATCTGTATCAGCTTAAGCAGAGGTCTGCTAAAGAAATTACAGTTTTTTTTTAAACACTGTATTCATTTTTTGAATCTCATCATCAAGAATTATTTCAATATATTTGTAGGTTGAGTCCTGATTTATCCAGTAAGAGTTCAAAACTCTTAGTCCGCCAAAGCTTACGACCAGCTCGCTCCTCTACCACAGATCTCAAGTTGCGCTGGAATTTGAGCTGTGTAATACCTTGGTTGGTTGGTTTACCATAAACAATACCTTTAGGAACAGGCCTTTTCCTACCGCCACGTCTGACTCTCACACGGTAAATGACTTTCACTGTATTCATATTCCCAGCACCTAAACTCCAAATCTATTGGTAATTCTCAAAAATTCCTAATATATCAATACGAGTTCGAATCCACTTGCCGGGACCGATAACTTGTAACGGTACTTTCCAGCACCTCATCCTCTGCAAACTTTGGAATCTCTTGGCCACGGAAAAGCCACAGTCCCTTCACCTTGAATGGAGGATCTTGGCCAATGATAAGCATCTTCCCAAATGCATACTTGCGTGCAAGATCCATACGTTGCAAGAATCCTGTAACTTTGTTCAATGTAACAAATGAAACAGTATTCTCGTCATTGTATTTGTATTCACAAAACCACAAGGAGTATCCTTCTGGATCATACATATCCCAAAAACCTTTGATAGCAATCTCACGGAAGTTGGTTTTTGTGTTTGAGTAAAGTTGGTTTTTGTGTTTGAATCACCACAGTGGTGGAGCGCAAAAATAAACAGATATCAACTAACCCCTTGTCATAAGTTCTCTCCTTGCAATCTCGAGCTGTTTTCATTGACACTGTGCGCTGCAAAATTATCATAACTGTAACGTTGCTTATTCCCTGCAAACTTATTATTCCCTGCAAACTTATCATAACGTTTCTGTCACCTGTGCCTCTGCATTTTCTACAAATCAGTAACGCCTCTGCCTTTCATTTGAGGCGTTTCTTCATATTAATAAGTTCTTTTCTTATTAATCCATACATTAAAACGTTTATACATATTTTTAATATATATAAAAAGTTTTTTTCAAAAGTTTTTAAAACAAAAAAAAAAAACAATTTTTTTTAATTATATAAACCTTGTTTATATAAATAGTTTTTCTAATTAAAAATTTAAAGTTGTTTTAATATAGTTTGTTTAACTAAAATTTAAGTTTTTAAAATTTATTATTACAAATTTTTATTTTATTCTTCTTTCATAAATATTTTTAAATATTTTGTTATTTTAAAAAAAATAAAATAAAATAAAATAACAAAATTTTGTTAATCAAATTTGATTAGTTTTTTAATCAAGGAGGTTAAATTTTTTTATTTTTTATCCAAGAGGGCATTTTTTTTCAATATTAAGCATAATTTGTTCATTATTTTGCTATCATGTCTACATTAATTCCAGAAATTAAATTAAATAGTTCCAATTATCATTCTTGGAAAACACATATCTCGTTTATTTTTCGTTTCAAACACCTTTTGGATGTTGCGACTGATAAGACATTTGAACCCGCTACATCTGCTCCTCAAGCCGACCTAGATAGATGGAAGGCTCAAAATGAGGAAGCACTTGGTTTAATTGGTATTTCAATGGTTCCTGATTTGTATGTTTTAATTGGAAATTGTACAAAAGCGCATGAAGCTTGGGAAATTTTAAAAACTACTTATGATAGCTCAAATGAATCCCGAAAAATTCAACTTCAAGATCAACTTGAAGATCTAAGGTATACGGATTTTAAAACTATGGATGAATTCTTATTAAAATTTGATTCTGTTAATAGTCAATTAACTGGTTTAGGAGTTACTCTTGCTGATTTACGTTTAATTCATCTCATTCTCAAAAAATGTCTTCCTCGTCAATTTCAACAATTTATTACGAATATTCATGCTCAACTTGCTATTCCTAGCTTAGCTACTCAATTAACATATGATATTTTTCGTAATTTATTGCGTCAAGAGGAAGCTAAATTAATTCAATTTGGTACTCTTAAAAGTAGTGAACATGCTTTTATGTCTAAAAATCAAAATCATAATAATACTTTTAGATCCAATAATAATAAACATAATCATAATTATAATAATAATCATAATAATAATCACAAATCTTCTAATTATCAATCTCATTCTAAATCCTATCATAATAATAATCATAATAATAATCACAATAATCAAAGGAATAATTCTCAAACAAGACCCCATTGCACATATTGTGGGAAAGATGGACATATTACTAATAATTGTTTTAAGAAACAAAATGGTAAAAAGCCCATGAATCAAAATAATCAAAATAATCAACATAAATCTCATTATAAGAAGGGTAATAATAATAATGGTAATTCATCTCGTCATGCATTTACATGTACTTATAATGTTTCTCAACCACTTGAGTGGATTATTGATTCTGGTGCATCTCAACATGTTACTTCTCATAAAGAATGTTTTGAATCTTTGCATCCTGATACTTCTAATATTCCTGTTCAATTAGCTAATAATCATAGTTGTAAAGTTGAAGCTATTGGTGATGTGAATGTTCCTAATGGGAAATTACATGATGTTCTTTATGTTCCTGAATTAAAATCAAATTTGATTTCAGTTCCTAAACTTTGTCAAGATTATAAGATTAACTTTTATAGGGACGTATGTTATATCATTGATCCAAACACTAATCATGTTATTGCTACTGCTAAAATGGATAGTGATAACTTATTCAAGTTCTATGAATTTGCTCCTCCAAAGTATTCTTTGCTTACTACTGTTGATTTTACTATATGGCATGAAAGACTTGGCCATCTCAATTCTGATTATATTTCATTAATGCAAAAAGCAAATATGGTTGATGGATTGCCTACTATTGTTCCTTCTCAAATTGTTTGCAATGGTTGCATGAGTGGTAAGATGCATAGGGAACCCTTTCCTCATGGTCAATCTTGGAGGGCATACACTAAATTGCACCTCGTTCATAGTGATCTCTTGGGTCCCATGGAGAATCCCTCCATCCAAGGTTCAAGGTATGCACTTACCTTTGTTGATGATTTTTCCAGGAGAACATGGATATATTTCCTTCATAGTAAGGATCAAGTGCTTGATGTTTTTACTGAATTTCATATGTTTGTAGAAAGGCAATCTGGTTCTAAAATTAAGATTCTCCGTACTGACAATGGAAGAGAATATGTCAATAATGCATTTAATGCTTATTTAAAATCTTTTGGAATTAAACATGAGCTTACCGTTCCTTATACACCACAACAAAATGGTGTGGCAGAACGGAAGCATAGGACAATTGTTGAAATGGCTAGATGTTTATTGCATGCTAAAAATATGGATTACAAGTTTTGGGCTGAAGCTATGGCTTGTGCAACATATTTAATTAATAGAACACCTACCAAAGCCTTAAAGGATAAAACTCCTGAAGAAGCTTGGTCTGGTAGAAAGCCTAATTTGCAGAATTTAAGAATTTTTGGTTCCATAGCTTATGTTCACAAACCTAAGGAGAAAAGAAAAAAATTAGATGCTAAATCTTCTCCTTTTATTTTTGTTGGTTATGATGAAAATACTAAAGGTTATAGAGTTTACAATCCTATTACTAACAAGGTAAAAGTTGCAAGAGATGTTTGTATTGCAGAAAAAGGCATTCATGATTGTTCTAAAGTGAAGGATGATGAACTTGGTCAAACCAAAGTTGTGCTTGTGGAGGACCAACCTCCTTCTCTTAACCCTACTCCTAATGCATCTCTTTCTATTCCTTCTAGTGATAGTGATGATGATAATAATAACTCTACTCCTCATGACTCTTCTTCTAGTGATGAATCCATTACTTCTAAAAGAGTACCTAAATGGTTTAAATCTTTAATTCAAGATAGTGATGAATACTTAGCTAGAATGGATAAACTTCAAGCTAGGAGAGTTAATTATTGTAATTATGCTTTAATGACTACTATTATGAATTCTAATGATCCTAAAACATTTGATCAAGCTAACAATCAACCACATTGGCAAAAAGCAATGAAGGAAGAATATGATACTCTAATTTCTAGCAAAACTTGGGATTTAGTTCCCTTGCCTCATGGAAAAAATCTTGTTTCTTGCAAGTGGCTTTATAAAACTAAATTGAATGCTAATAATCAAGTTAGTAAATTTAAAGCTAGATTAGTTGCTAGAGGTTTTTCTCAAATTGAAGGCTTAGATTATAATGAAACTTTTGCTCCTGTTGCTAAAATGCCTACAATTAAACTTGTGCTTGCATTAGCTTCTAGAATGAATTGGCCTATTCACCAAATGGATGTTAAAAGTGCTTTTCTTAATGGTGATTTACATGAGGAAATTTATATGTCTCAACCTCCTGGTTTTATTAAAGAAGGTAATGCACACTTAGTTTGTAAATTAAAGAAATCAATTTATGGATTAAAGCAATCTCCTAGGGAGTGGTATTCAAAGATTAATGAATTCTTTCTTTCTCAAGGCTTTATTAGAAGTAAAAATGATCCTAACTTGTATATTAAACATAGTGAAGATGATATTATAATTATTATCTTGTATGTGGATGATTTGATTCTTACTTCAAGTTCCAATACTTTGATTTCTGATATTAAGTTTCAACTTAATCAAAAATTTCAAATGACTGATTTAGGTCTTTTACATTATTTCTTAGGAATGCAAATTTGGCAAACCTCTAAAGGAATTTTCTTATCTCAAAGTAAATATGCTAAAGATCTTATAGATAAGTTTAAAATGAATGATGCTCATCATGTTTCAATTCCTATTGAATTAGGCACTAAGTTAATGCTTGATATGCAAACTCCTCTTGTTGATGCTACTTTGTATAGACAATTAGTTGGAAGTTTAAATTATTTAACTCTTACTAGGCCTGATATTGCTTATAGTGTTGGTTTGGTTTCAAGATTTATGTCTAAACCTCAACAAACACACTTTAAAGTTGCTAAAAGAATTTTAAGATATATTAAAGGAACAATTAATGTAGGTTTGTTTTATGATGCAAATTCTGATTTTACTTTAAAAGGTTTTACTGATTCCGATCTAGGTGGAGATCCCAATGATGGGAAATCTACTTGTGGTTATTGTTTCTTTGTTGGTTCAGGAGCAATTTCTTGGAATAGTAAAAAGCAACAATCTACCTCTCTTGGATCCACTGAAGCTGAGTACAAAGGATGCACTAATGCTTCCAAAGAAGTCTTGTGGCTTAGAAGATTACTTGAAGATTTGGGTCTACCTCAACACGAACCAACTCCCTTGTATTGTGACAACCAAAGTGCCATTGCCTTAGCTAAAAATCCAGTTTTCCATGCAAGGACAAAACACATTTCTCTCCAACACCACTTTATTAGAGAACAAATTGAAGACAAGCAAGTTTCACTCCTCTATTGCAAGGGGGAAGACCAAGTTGCAGATATTTTGACCAAGCCACTTTGTAAAGAAAAATTCCAATTTCATTGTAAAAATCTTGGATTACAACCCATTGCAGGGTTTGATGTAAGCTCCCCAAGTAAAGCTTAAGGGGGGGTGTTAGAATATTTAATCTTTACTTAGCTTAGGTTTATTTTTATTTAATTTAGGATATTCCTTTGGAATTCCTACATGTAATTTGTCCTCTAGTACATGTGTGAGGACAAGTCATTTCTTTTATTTTCCTTTATTAAGGAATATTAGATTTCCTCCATAAGAGGATGTGAACACATGGCACACACATTTTATGAATGGTGGCATTCATAGATTTGGAGTTACTTTGTAACTCCTCTCCTCATCTCTATTTAAGAGATGCCTCCTCTCTCATTTCTTCTTAATGACAATATTGTAAAGAGCTTCTTGCTCTCTCTCTCTCTCTTTCATTTTTAGGCATTGCCTCATTCATAATATCACAAGGGGTTTTTCTTTGCTTTTCCCCTTTCAAAAGTTCTTGTGCCTCCTTCTTCACATTTGGGTGATGCTCCAAGTTTATTGCTTTTCTCATGGTAACAATTACTTCATCATAAACTTTCTTGGATTAATTTTCCTTTCCTTGCTCTTTCATTTCCTTTCACCACCCTTGCCTCAGGAACAATGCCCACCTTCAAGACCACATGATCACACACACTATCCAGATTTAGCATGTAGTGCCCATCAATTACAACTCTCAAGGCATTTTTTACCTTGTCCACCTCGTCCTCAAATTGGAAACTCCAAGTGGCAATCAATGAATATGCCTCCATGTTTTTCCTATAGCAATGACTTACATGGATAATTTCCTCTCCCAATAACATTTTCACACTCTCATATAGCCACTCATCCTTAAACAAGAACAAACCTTTTAGCCTCCTGTCTATAAATCGTCCGAAAAATGAGACTAATTTCTTATCAATATGGAAGTAGAAATTGGCTTCCATGCTACTTAAGAAACCCAAGACAATGTTGCAAGTGCAGATAGTATGATACTAAGACTTCCAATCGACCCAAGATTTAAACATCTCTCACTCAATTTTAATTTCTAACATCCAATGGCGACAACCGTCGACATTAATCACAAACTCTGTCATGATTCCTCTGCATGTACTAGTTCAACCACATAATTTGTCCGTACAAGCTGACATTAAAGCTGCACAAAGGCTAAATGTTAACCATTCACTTTCAATGATCTGCGTACCATAAGGCAATATCAGTGCATATCCGTTGTCAGTTCCTGTGGATCCCATTATACATAGGATGTCTACCACCCAAACACCATGTCACCTGACGCTTCATCGTCCCATGGGCCATAGCCTTTATTTCGTGTCGATATTTAATGACACGTATTTTTGGTGTTCAATGTACATGTACCTAGTTAGTTGGACTTTTTTTTATATTGAAATTATGCAGAAAAAATTACAAGTTGGACTTTTAATTCATTTGTTTTTCGCGAGATAAACATTTTTTATTTTTATATTTATAATCAGTGATAATTAATGGAACGAATTGGATTTTTTTTTATATATTAAATATAGAGGAAGAAACATTACATAAAAAACATCACAGTATTAAATTTATTTCGATTGTTTAACAAAATATAGAAATAACGTAGCTCATAGACAAAAAAAACGTAGCTCATAGACAACAAAAAAAACATATTGGATGTTATCACTTGTAGCCAATCCCTGACATTATGTTTTTTTCAAATACTTCTTTGTCAAACACTTCAAATATCTTTTAGAAAAGGTCATCTTAAAAGTGACACTGAGTTTATTCTTTAACTTTAGAGAAGAAATTAGAATAGACCTGCTATTTTTTTATGGTGAAAATTAAATCTTATATCCACACAAATTAATAACTATTTAAGATATTTCAAAACATAATGATTATGCTAAGTATCCTACCATGGCACGATGGCAGTAACAAATAATAAAATGAAATAGAAAGTATTTTTATATCCATAAGAGGCAAATTGAAACGAACTAGAATTTGCAAAATTATCATTAATATATATGTTTCGCAAATTAACAATTTTTACATGTCGAAGTCCATCAAAAACTTTAAAGCCAAAATGAGTGAGGTTACAAGGAAATAGCCAAAAAAATAAAACTACTAGGGGGTCAGGGCTAAGGCACAAGCAGTGGACACATTCATGGTTTACCCTAAGAATCTTGCCCTCCATGTAGAATTATTCAGACATTATAAGCTATGAGAATTCTTCAAGACAACTATAGTCTGGAAAGTCATCCAGGAGGAACCATTTCTAGAGAAAGTCCCTACCAATATGCACCCATTTTCTATGACGCGTCAAATGCTCCACATTCAGGTTCAAAAGAAACGGTTGCCTGACCACTGTTTGGTCAAGGAGAAGAAGCTTGGTTAATTCATTCGCCCAAGGGATCCCCACCCTTACTTCTACAAAGATGACAACAATAATGTTGTCTCCAAGGAAGTCTTCTTTAAACACCTTCCTTAACAGCATCAACATATCCACCTTGTCTCCTTCGAGGTCCAGAAGAGACATCAAGAACCGGGACGTAACATCCATGTTAACACGGTATCTATTTCCATTACGCAGAAATTCTCTACCCAGCACCATCCTTACAACCTCATTAGTGAACATCCCAACCTCCTTACAGACTGATTGAGGGTTGGGTCTCTAATGGAGCCCAAAAAGGTCCTCTAGTCCTCCATAGAAATGCTTCTCAAGTGGATAAGAGTGTCCATCTTGAGAAAACAGAATACCAAATTATATAGCCTGAGCTTATAGACTCAAACCAAAGGCGGAATCTAACTACTGTGAGCTCTGATGATTTATCTACCAAAGGCTAATTGAAGGTGAAAGAAGTGAAGATCGTCGTATAAATAGCTGAAGCTCTTGATTGTAATAATTTCTTCTCTAGTCGTATTAATTCCTTTAAAAAAATTTAAATCTTTCATATATCTTTGCAAATCTTTCCCATAATTGCACTAATGTGCGAAATTGGAAATAACTATAAACCAGTACCAAATACCATATTGGAAGTTGTGAGGAGAGAGTGGATTGCAATTAGTGACTAGACATATTAAATGGCCAACATTATCAACCGTGACATTTGATACGTGTCTATTGAATCCAATTCAATTTCGGGCACTTTCTGGAGAACTACGTTCTCTTCAGAAATTTGGGCCGAAATAAAACTTTAGCCATTGATCTATGATCATCGAACGGTTTAAAACCATTGATGGATTTTAGGTACGTGTGACGTGTCAAAGAGGCTACCCTTATCGATACATCATGCAGAGTCCAAACTCAATGTGATGTGATGTGCCTTATCTATTAATGACAATGATTTCATGAAATTGCCAATAGAATATATATTTTTCCATAAATAACGAAATATTAGCCAAAAAAATTAAATAATTTTCAAATAGTGGATAAAAATTGCCAATATTCTTAAATAATTTTTCCTTCGAAGTAAAAATTTTCGCCCATACACTTATATATTTGTTCCTTTAAACGAAAAACATTTGCCTCCTACAATATATATTTCCCCACAGAACAAGGTATTACTCGCTAGAATTTTATGGAATTTTTCGTACCCTAGAAAAAAATCGCCAATACAAAATTTTTTTTTTTCCTACTTTGAAAAAAAAAATCTCCATCAATATGAAAATTATCCCCCCAAAATAACACCTGATTCGCTAGGGTTTTACAGTTTTTCCTAGGGGGTGCTTTCTTAAAGTTATCCCTGCTGAGATGGTTGATGGTTGTTCTATCAAAAGTATGTTGTCATTATGTAGTTGTGTATAAATATTGTTGATCTATGTTCATGGCTGGATATCCACCTTTTTGGTGTTGATGTTTATACCTAGTGTCTTGTGGTATCATGATAATGATGTTCTATGTTGGTGTTGACATTCATGGTTGTATGTCATGCTTTGTTTGTTGTCATAGTTTTAATAATGACAATATCATATTAAGATAAGGATCAAAAGTATTAAGTTAAGGATTAGAAGCACAATGATGAAATGGATGTGTTGATGATGATGTTATGTATTCTACAAGATGTTGGGATAACTCTTCTATTGCTCCTAAGTGATAAAATGATGTTACAAGGATGCTCTAGTCTTTGTAGATTGGTGAAGTGTGAAGATGAAGGAATGTAGGTTGAAGTCTTTCTAGGAGAATGCTTTGCATTCTTGCGCATTCCTTAGCACTTGTAAATGTGGTCTTGCAATTTAGGATTTAATGTGTATGTTATGTGGATATTTCACTCCTATATTTTCAGTTCCCTAGTGTTGCAAAAGATCTGAAGTATTAAGATGAGGATTGGAAGTGTTAAGATGAGGATTAGAAGCATTAAGTTGAGGATTAGAAGCATGGAGATAAAATGGATGTGATGGTGATGATCTTGTATTCTACAGGATGTTGGGATATCTCCTTTATTTCTTCCAAGTGATTAAATGATGTTACACGGATGATCCAGTCTTTGGAAATTGGTGAAGTGTGAAGATGTAGGAATGTAGGTTGAAGTTTCTCTAAGAGAATGCTCTACATTACTTCGCATTTTCAGATGTGGTCATCTAGTTTAGGATTTAATGTGTATGTTATGTGGACGTTGCACTCCTATCTTTTTAGGTCCTTGGTATTGTACAAGATGTGTTTGGTAATTGTAGCATGTTGGCAGGTTGTGGTTTATTGGTATTGGTTTGAAAAATGCTCTATATCTCTCCAACTTATTGCCTCTGCTATTGCGGATTGCTAGATGTGCTAATAATTCTTGTGCAATGTCTCAATTTATATTTCAATTGATGAAGTGTTTCGCAAGTTGGTTTGACATTGATTTATCTCATGGCTATGTTGTTTGGGCTACCGAGTATGAATAATGATGTATTAGTTTGGTTGCACCAACTTGTTCCGATATAAAAACATAAAATAAGTATATG
Organism: Cryptomeria japonica; assembly: GCF_030272615.1. Taxonomy (NCBI): domain Eukaryota; kingdom Viridiplantae; phylum Streptophyta; class Pinopsida; order Cupressales; family Cupressaceae; genus Cryptomeria; species Cryptomeria japonica. Next base: position 189,770,451 of record NC_081410.1, read on the forward strand.
GAAATGTTGTTGGATGTTCAAGGAATGTCTCTATGTGGTTTGTATGATAATGATTGATTATTTTGGTACCACATATTGTTTGGAGTTGGTTTTCAGGGTGATGTGCAGTTATTTGGCTAATAGGGCTTGTTCTTTTGCTTGTGTTATGCCTTTAGGGGTCTACGCTAGCATTAGAGGATGGGTTTAGTTGTATTTGGGTCCTATTATGCCTCACGGTAATCTGTATTCAGTAGATACATTTGGAAATTGTGTATTTGGGCCGACTGATTAAGGGCTACACATTACTCTATTGCTAACTTGGGAGGTTATGCACCAGCATGTGATGTTTTAGGTTACATTAGAAGATGTATTAAGTTGTTTTACATCTACCATATCTCCTAGTTTGGAAAATTTTCACTGCAACCATATTTTTCAAGCTGACTTGTTGGGGTCAATGCTTGTCTCTAGTTCTGGCTAGCCTAATTGATGCTCTCTTTGTTTGTGGAAGATAAATATAGAAGATCAAATCAATGTCGATTGGTGTGGATTGTGAAAGATACAAAGCTAAGTTAGTAAGAGTGTATGGTGAAAATTTTGGAGCTGAATTGTTCAATGGTTGCTTGAGGCAACATGTCAAGACCGCCTAAATTCTAGGGAGACTATCAGAGGCTATGATGTTGAGGGCTTATCCATTATAGCTCATTTATTCATGTATACTAAGGTAGTGAATCTCTCTGATAGGTCCTTTTGTATTTTTCCCTTAGGTAGTGTGCCTCAGTAGCAAGTCCTTTTCAAGAGCAATGTGCTTTCTTAGGTAGTGAGCCTTAAAATAAATTTGTAATCTTGTTCATATATTGTAAGATATCTCTCAATATGGTTTTTCCCTTCTTGGGTTTTCCACGTACATCTGGTATTATTTTGTGCATTGACATTCATTTTTTTATCTTTCATTGTTGATGATTAGATTAAGGATATTGAATTTGAATTTTGCTAAGAGCTAAATTTTGTTCAAGACTAGTTCATCCCCTCCTCTCAAACTTGGCATATGTTCAACAATTCATATTAAATCCAAGTTCCTCTAAAGTAAATTTAACTGCTTGAGGAAGGTCCAAGATGTCACAAGACATATCCTACAAGGTACCTAAGTTTGATCATACAAACTAAACTTTTTGGAAAATAAAAATGGAAGCACATTTGACCTCTTTAGGGTTTAGAGTTTGGAACTTAGTCAGAGATGGTTATACTCCTACTCCTCCAACAAATGTGATAGAGAATTGTTTTACAGTTTAGATAATTGGAAGACAACTGAGGGAGGGGTGAATCCGTTGTCACAGATTACTAGAAGCATTAGCAATTTAAACTTTAATACCGGAACCCAAGACATTAATACCGGAATAGTAGATAAACCAATTAAGTATAAACAATAATCACATAATAAAAGCCATCTACATAACACCAATATTTGTACGTGGAAAACCCGGTAAAGGGAAAAACCACAGTGGGAAGCCTACCCACAGTCAAATAATACTTATGCAGTAAGTATGTGAATTACAATGAAGGGGCTTACACTTGCAAGAAGGCCAACAACCTAGAGCACACTGCTCATCACAAAATGAACTTCACTGACTACATATAAATCTAGACTACAATCCGGAGAAGTGTTGAACTGCAAAAGATAGCATCTCCTATGCTTGAGTACAGTTTTGGTCAAGCTCAATACCGGAGGACTAAATCCTTTTACATAAACCCAATTCGATCTCCAATGATCGACCAACTCCTCTGCCTAAATGATATTACATTATTCGCACATTACATTTATTGACCATGACCTCTTACATTAACCATGATGATCTACAATGAGATCTTACATTTATTTATACAAAACCCTAGACCATAAACAATCAGGTCAGCCACCAGACAATAAACCGATTACATAATTACAAACCATGTCGGCCTTAGACCAAACAAGTAATATCCAACACATAAGACATCTTGGAAATACATCAATAGGTCATGTCCACATGTTACATTAAAGTTGATCCATAACTTAGATCAACTGGGACCAAGTATAGGTCCATACGCTACAACAATGATCTCCATTGGCCAAGTCTCGAACAAGATCACCAACAACATCCGAAAACTCCATCAGAAGCTACACCAACACCACTTATGCAATCCATCAAAGATCTCCATCAAAAGCTCTGTCGGTGAAACCCTCACCAGAACCAAAAACCAAGCTTCTAAGCAAGCAGGATAGCATTTGATCTCCAAACTAAAACCAACTGACCAACTATGAGTATAAGTATCATGAACAAGCCAATTCCATCATCAGACTATACCGAAGCTTACTGGATCATGTCGGATCCAAGTTAACCAAAAACCACTCAACCTACTAGAACCAAAAGGGTGTCGGTAAAGCATCAAAACAACTAGTGTTAACATCAATGACAAAACATCAATGCAACACATAATCAATTCCACCAAATGGCCAACAATCTCCCCCTTTGGCATTGATGGCAACACTAGATGTGAAAAATATCTAAGTACCAAGAAATCCCAAATAAGTCTCCCCCTGTGGAAGATAGCTAACAAACTCCCAAAAATAGCTCTGAGTATCACTCCCTTTTCACTTTCTTTTTCACTTTCTTTTTCACATCAATATCACTCCCCCTTTGACATCAATGCCAGAAATCTGACAAAAATATCAAAGCAAAAACATAAGCCTCTGAATCACAAATATGACTACTCCTCCTGAGCAGTAGCATCCCACATCAGTGCCAGAATGAATAGTATCTCTGATAGTGCATGTCAGACTGATGCCAAACTGTATCAATCAAGTCTCTATCGAAGGGGCAAAAACTCCCAATCTGTCTCTCAGGTTCTCAAATGGTTCCTTGGATAAAGGTTTAGTGAAAATATCTGCAATCTACTCTTTAGTGTTCACATAAACCAGTCTAACTTCATTTGCTTCCACCTTCTCCTTTAAAAAGTTATACTTGATAGATATGTCTTTTGTTTTAGAATGAAATACCAGATTCTTTGATATATCAATAGCAGCAGAGTTATCGTAGTGAATAACTATCGGTGCATCACAATCCACCTTTATATCCTTCAACATTTTCTTCATCCATAAAACTTGTGTACAGTTAGTAGCAGCAACAACATACTCAGCTTCAGCAGTAGATAAAGAAGTACATGATTGTTTCTTGTTGATCCATGAAACCAACTTATTTCCAAGAAAGAAAGCTCTACTAGAAGTACTTTTCCGATCATCAACATCTCCAACCCAATCAACATCTATATATGCACATAAAGTAAAGTTATCATCCTTAGGGTACCACAAACCATATTTTGATGTACCTTGCAAGTATCTAAAAATATTTTTCACCACCATCTCATGATTTTCTCTAGGATCACTCTGAAATCTTGAAACAATACAAACATCATTCATAATGTCAGGCCTAGTCTGAGTCAAATAAAGCAGACCTCCAATCATAGATTTGTATCTTGTAGGATTTACCGGTGCAGAAACATCTTTTCTTATCAATTTCTCACTTGTAACCATAGGAGTACTTACCGGCTTAGAATCTCCCATACCAAATTTCTTCAATAATTCTTTAGCATATTTAGTTTGACGGATGAAAATACCTTTGTCGGTTTGAGTAATCTGCAAACCTAAAAAAAAAAATCATCTCGCCAATCATAGACATCTCAAATTCTTTCTCCATATTCTTAGAAAATTCTATGCATAACTTATCTTCACCTCCAAAAATAATGTCATCAACAAATACTTCAACAATTAGTATGTCATCATCAGTGATTTTATAATATAAATTACTGTCAGCATTGTCTTTAGTAAAACCAAGCTTCAAAAGATATTTATCCAATCTTGCATACCAAGCTTTAGGTGCTTGTTTCAATCCATATAAAGCTTTCCTTAACCTGCAAACCATATTTGTATCATTTGATAGTGAAAAACCATCAGGTTGCTCAATATAAATTTTTTCATCAAGATCCCCATTCAGAAATGCACATTTAACATCCATCTGATAAACCTTGTAGTTTTATAAATAGCATAGGCAAGAAATAATCTTATAGCTTCAATCCTAGCTACAAGTGCAAAAGTCTCTCCATAATCAATTTCTTCCTTCTGAGAATATCCTTTACAAACCAATCTAGCCTTATTCCTTATAACTTGACCATCCTCAATCAATTTATTTCTAAAAACCCATTTAGTTCCAATAACATTTTTGTTTTTAGACCGAGGAACCAAGGTCCATGTGTTATTCTCTCAATCTGATCTAATTCTTCTTCCATAGCTTTTAACCAATGTTTATCTTTACATGCCTCAATTACTGATACCAATTCAACTTGTGAAATTAGACATACCTCATTAGTTGTCAGTCTTCTTGTCATCACTCCATTGCTCTTATCCCCAATGATTTGATCTTCTGAATTATTCAATCTCACATACCTAGGAGTCTTTTGACTTTTTGTTCCTCTTCCCTGTTCTTCAGTCACTCTAGAATTCTTTGATGTTGTTGGAGTAACTGGTTCAACTCTTTGTTTCAGTAAAGGTGCTATCGGTTCATATATAAACATTCCCACTGTCAGTTCCTTCTCATAAACTCCAATTTGACTTATATTCAGCTCATCTACTTTGACATTAGCACTCTCCACAATTATCTGTAATCTCTTATTATAACATCTATATGCTTTTTTTTCATTAGAATAACCAAGAAATATGCCTTCATCACATCTACGATCAAATTTCCCAATAATATCATCTCTCCTAATATAACATTTACTACCAAAAATTATGACATACTTAACTGTAGGTGTATTGACAAACCATAATTCATAAGGTGTCTTACTGGTTTCTCATTTGATATGTACTCTGTTGAATGTATAAACTATTGTACTCACTGCTTCTCTCCAGTAGATATGAGGTAGACTAGCTTCCATCATCATTGTTCTAGCAACATCTAAGATAGTTCTGTTTTTCCTTTCCACAACTCCATTCTGTTGAGGTGTTCGGGGAACAAAAAATTGTCTTCTTATACCATGCTTGTCACAAAAATTAGTAAACTCACCGTATGTAAATTTTCCACCATGATCTAATATCAAACATTTAATCTTCAATCCTATCTCAGTTTCCACTTTAGCCTTAAAGATTTTAAACTTCTCAAATGCTTCAAATTTTTCTCTCAGAAAAGTAACCCACATCATTCTAGAATAATCATCAATGATTAACATGAAATATCTATCACCATGAAAATTTTTAACTCTAGCAGGGCCACACAAATCAGTATGAATAAGATCGAGAACATCATTTGATTTATCTTCTATACTCCTAAAAGAGGTTCTAACTTGTTTACCCACTTGACATTCTTTACATACCGGATTATAAGGCTTCATAATCTTAAGTATATCCCTAACTGCCTTAGTTGAACCGATCTTCACAATGCAATCAAAATTCACATGACACAACCTTTTATGCCATAGCCAACTTTCATCAATTTGTGTAATGAAATATGTCTTCTCACTGGAGTTTAAGTAAAATATATTACCTTTTGTCTGTGTACCGGTTGCAATCTCCAAGCTAGATCTATTAATGATTTTGCATTTTTCATCCTTGAATTTTAATTGAAATCCCTTATCTACCAATTGTCCTACACTCAAAATATTATGCTTCAAACCTTCAACATAATAAACATTGTTAGCATTGTTCTTACCATCCAATGGTATAGTTCATTTTCCTTTAATCATACATGCCTTGTCATCTCCAAATCTAACTAGACCACTATCAAATTCTTGCAAAGATAGAAACTTATTTTTATCTCCAATCATATGATGTGAACTACTGTTGTCAATTACCCATTCATCCTTGTCTTCAATTTTAGCAGCAAGTGCCTTCTCTTTAGGTACATTTTTTTTCCAGTGTCGGATCATCTTCCTTGATAGCTAGGAATACCCATTTCTTCCCATTGCCGGATCCACTAGCAAAGTCTTCTACCGATTCATCATCTGAATCAGTAATGCCTTCCTCATCCACTATGTAGCATGATTTGTCTATTTTTCTTGTACTTATATTTGTTCTGATGTCCAAGGTTAGGCTTAAAAGATCTTCTAACTCTTTCTTCAAATCTTGAGTTCCTTTCAGGACATCTAGATGCAAAATGACCAATCTTATTACATGCAACACATTAAAAAGATGCTTTTCCTTCATACTTACTTCCTATCGGTCCTTTAGGTACTCTTCTAGCAAATTGTGCTTCAAGTTTCTCAAACTCATCATCTTCTCTCTTCACATCTTCCTATTCTTTTGCATATAAATCTTTCTAGTCTTGCTTACCAGTTGTAGATGTAGAAGCATGAAAAGCAGGTTCAGTCTTCACAGCTCCAGAAGGTCCAAATTCCTCAAGCTCAAAAGCAGATAGTTTCCCAACTAAAGTATCTTTATTGTTCTCAACTCATTAATAGGAGTAGCCTTCATTTTGTAAGTTGGTGGTAGGGTTCTCAAGATTTTAGAAATAATTTCATCTTTGATCAGAGTTCCACCACAACATTGAATTCCCATAACAATCTCATTTACCCTTTCCATGAATGCAGTAATCCTTTCATCTTCTTCCATTTACAGGTTTTCATATCTCACCCTGTAACCATCAAGTTTAGCAATCTTCACTGTAGGGTCACCTTCATTAAGAGTATCCAACTTATCCCATATAGCCTTTCCAAATGATTTGTCAATTAATCTCATTATTTGCTGATCCGAAAGTGCACACAAGAGGGCTTCTCTTTCTCTACAATATTTCTCAAGCTTCTTGTCCAAGTTTGTCAGAGGAGGATTGCCAGATCCTAGATTATAGGGTGTGACACCATTCTGTGTGATCTCCTTGCCAAGACATCTTAGATGATTCTCCATCTGAATCTTCCATACTGTGTAATTTGTTCCATCAAGCCTCAGAATATCCCTTCGAAAGATAGCTCCAGAAGAACTAGATGAACTTGAACTGTTAGTCACCATAAGATCTTCCTCAAGCAGTTAAGCTTTCTCCAGAGAGGACCAAAGCTCTGATACCAATTGTTAGACAGTTCAGATAACCAGAAGGCAACTGAGAGGGGGAAGGGGGTGAATCAGTTGTCAAAGATTATCGAAAGCATTAGCAATTTAAACTTGAATATCAAAACCCAAGACATTAATACCAGAATAATAGATAAACCAATTAAGCATAAACAGTAATCACAAAATAAAAGTCATCCACATAACACCAAGATTTGTACATGGAAAACCCGGTAAAGGGAAAAACCACAGTGGGAATCCTACCCACAGTCAAATAATACTTCTAGAGTAAGTATGTGAATTACAATGAAGGGGCCTGCACTTGCAGGAAGGCCAACAACCTAGAGCACACCGCTGATCACAAAAGGATCCTCACTGATGACATACAAATCCAGACTACAATCCGGAGAAGTGTTGAACTGCAAAAGATAGCATCTCCTATGCCTGAGTACAGTTTTGATTAAGCTCAATACTGGAGAACTAAATCCTCTTACATAAACCCAATTTGATCTGCAATGATCGACCAACTCCTCTTCTTGAATGATATTATATTATTCACACATTATATTTATTGACCATGATCTCTTACATTAACCTCGATAATCTACAATGAGATCTTACATTTATTTATACAAAACCCTAGACCATAAACAATCAAGTCGACCACCAGACAATAAACCGATTACATAATTACAAACCTTGTCGGCCTTAGACCAGACAAGTAATATCCAACACATAAGACATCCTGAAAATACATCAATAGGTCTTGTCCACACATTACATTAAAGCTAGTCCATAACCTAGATCAACCGGGACCAAGTATAGGTCCATACGCCATAGCAATGATCTTCATCCGCCAAGTCTCGAACAAGATCACCAACAACATCCTGAAACTCCATCAGAAAATGCACCAACACCACTTATGCAACCCATCAAAAGCTCTGTCAGTGAAACCTTCGTCGGAACCAGAAACCAAGCTTCTAAGCAAGAAGGATAGCATCCAATCTCCAGACCAAAACCAACTGACCAACTATGAGTATAAGTATCATGAACAAGCCAATTCCATCATCAGACTATACCAGAGCCTACCAGATCCAAGTTAACCAAAAACCACTCAACCTATTGGGACCAAAAGGGTGCCGGTAAAGCATCAAAACAACTAGTGTTGACATTAATGCAACACATAATCAATTCCACCAAATGGCCAACAAGAATAGGTTGTATGAAAACAATAGAAAGGCAAGGAATGCAATCTTGAGTGGATTTGTAGATTCTTAACTAGTGAAGGTTATGCATTGCAACATAGCTAAAAATATTTGTGAGAAGCTTAATAGTATTTATGAAGTAGATGATAAAGTAAAGCACATCAAGATCTAGAACTTCAAATGTAAATTTGAGAACTTGAGGATGTCTGGAGATGAAAAGATTGCTAGCTATATGCTCTAGGTAAGTGAAGTAGTAAATAGAATCAAAGGTATTGGTGGAGAATTAAAAGAAGATGAGGTTGTGAAAAAGGTACTTACATCCGTTCCTAAATTTTAGTCATAAAGTTTTTGCTAGTGAGGAAAGTAAGGACTTGGATAAATACTCAATGGATCAACTATATGATGCTCTCATTGCCTTTGAGATGAGAGAGTTTGACAAAGATTCCCTTAAGAAGGAAGTTGCATTCAAAGCCAATAAGAAGGTAGAAGATGAAGATGATGATTAGTTTTATGATGAAATTAAAGAAAACTTAGTGAGACGATTGAAGAAGGGTACCAACAAGTACAAAGGTAAATTACCTTTCAAATGCTTTAAATGTGCAAGAATTGGTAATTTTTCTTCTAAATGTACTTTTAAAGAAGATAATTGTATATGGTAAAAAGGGAATGTTAAACTATTGTAAAACCTAATAAGATCTAACCACGTAAAAACCCTAGTTCTACAATTAAGATCCACCATACACCAATGAAGAACCTAAAACATGCAAAATATCATAAAGATGAAAGATTATACCATTCACATGTTTAGTAGGGTTCGATCTCCATTGTTTCCTATCTTTATTGATCTTGCTTGATATGGTTGCTCTCAGATTTTGTATTGTGCACAAGAGCTCAACAAAGAATAATTTGTGGTTGTGTAGATGCTTGAGTGATTGATTGATGTGAAAGGTCGCATGAAAATTGATTTGCTTGTTAGGGATATGATCGCATTAGTTAGGGTTTGGCAAGGATGAAAGCATCCTCTTATATATATATATATATATATATATAGTACCCTAGAAATGGAGGGCTAAAATTAAGAGGTAAAAAGATAAGTGGTCAGCTCAGATTAGAGGGTAGGTATAAGAAATGGGAAAATATTACAGAGGTGGTTAGAGGCAAATTAAAAGATGAATGCCAAGTGTCATGGAGGGAAAAAGGTAATGAATGAATTAAATAAATAAATATCTATTTAGTTAATAGAAGAAATGGGGCCAATTAAAATAATAAAATTTAATTTAATTTAGGGAAAGGATAATTTAAATAAATAAAAATATTTATTTAACTACGGAAAGGCTAATAGAGGATAAGTTAATTAATTAAATAAAGAAAAATCAATTTAATTAATAGAAGGTTTACGATAAAATGTTGGCAACAATGCAACAAACTGAGAGGGGGGAGGGGTTAATCAATTTGCATCAAAACTTACTGCAACTTAAACCACAAAATAGATCTGATAATTAACAGTTAAAGCATGAAACAACACCACATCAATAACACACATAACACCAATATTTTTGACATGGAAAACCCGGTTAAGGGAAAAACCATAGTGAGAACCTACCCACAATGAGATAATACCCTGTTAGGAGTAAATGTGAATATTACAATGGGAATGCACATGCATTCAAGCACATTGCCTAGAGCTCACTGCTTAAAATAAGAAACTCGGAAAGGCTACAACCTTAAGGGAAGGCTAACTACCTTGCAAGAAATCTCACTGACTTACAAAGATATTCGAACTACAATCCGGATCATATGAACTGCAAAAATAGCATCTCCATATGCTTGAGTACAGTTCCGATTAAGCACACAGTTTGCTCTACAACACTTCTCTTCTTCACACACTTCCAAAAGATCAAATCACTTGTTCACACATCCAACTCGATTCTTCACTCACATACACGATGTAGACACTTGCAGACATACATCTTACATTATTATTACATATAATTATACAAGACACTAACCTCTATTTTAAGGTCGGCTAAACCCTCAATACAAATTACAAAATAATATCCTCACATGCTACAACAATGCATGTAAACCAAAACAATGTCGGATAAGACATACTCTGAACCCAAATCAAAACCGCAAATATGCAACACCTCCAAAAATTATACCTCGATCATCCACAACACACTACAACCATCAAGAATGTCACATAACATGAAGAACATCACCAAACAAGGAAAATATTCTATAACGCGCACAATAATCAATGTGGACCACCAATATGCATAGAACATGATCTCGAGACATTCACAAGCAACGTGAATTGCATCACAACATCCGCAACAACTCAAATTAATAGAATCATCATCATTTCTCTACTGGAGCATAAGAACAACAACATAATTGACTGTTAAACTGAAAGATTTGCTTGCGGACCTCCAGATCATGAACCACTCAAACTGAGGATACAAATCAATGTCTAGAATACATCCCACACATCCACAACCAAAGATATAGAAATTTAGGAGCAATACAAAGCACAAACCAGAATATCAAATAACACAAACAATTGCATAACATTCTCAATACCGGATCTCATAAATTGATCAAATCAACATGTGGACCTTTTCAAATGGGAATTAACCATCTACAAACAACATACTAGAAACCCTTTAAACCGCATAAGCTCATTCGCAATAAACAAGCTAAACCAACTCATTCAATCAAACTGCAACATTGAAATAAACAGAAAATTGTCCAACAATCTCCTCATCAACAATCTCCACATATGTTGACATCAGTGACAACATATCAGTCAATATCCAACATCAAATAATTAAATAAATAAAATATTTATTTAATTAGGCTAGAATAATTTTATGTGTCTACTATAACAATAAAAAAGAAGAAGATAAAAATAATAGAGAGAAGTCTAAAAGAAGTCTTTATTCCAAGGAGGACAATTATTCTTTAGAAGATGAGGACCTTGATCATGATGATTCAAATGATTAAACACTATTTATGGACTTGAAAGTTGATGACAAAAAGAGAGATATTAAAAATGTAAGACCACTAAACTGAGGCACTATCTATTGACACACAAGGTACAACTCATTGCAAAGATTGATCCACTGAAGTATTTACTCAGCAAAGCAGCATTGACAAGCCACTTGGCCAAATGGGTGATGATTTTAAGTGAATTTGACATCGAGTATGTGGACCATAAGGCTATCAAAGGACAAGTTATTGCAAATCAGTTGGCCGAGGCACTGCTCATAGGCGATCATCCTCTCATTTCTAATTTTCCAGATGAAGAGATATTCATGAACACAACAACACAACCATGGAAACTATACTTTGATGTTTCATACACTAGGCATGGCTTGGGGGCAGGCATTTTGTTTATCACACCTCAAGGTGACAGCATCCCGAAGTCTTATAGACTCACATTTCCATGCACCAACAACATAGTAGAGTATGAGGCCTTGATCACAGGACTCAGGCTAGCCATACAATGGAAGTTACAAGAACTACAAGTATATGGCGACTCCCAACTTGTCATTCGACAAGCAACAGGTGAATATAAGACTAAAGATGACAAACTCATACCGTACAAACAAATGGTGGACAAATTAAAGGCATCATTTACTACTATCACCTTTGAACAGATACCAAGAGATCAAAATCAAGCTGCCGATGCTATGGCTACCATCACATCTCTCCTAGATCTTCTGTAGAATTCAACATGCTACGAGTTCTTGGTAGAACAGCTTTGGATTCCCACTTATGATATCCCCGAATCCGAGATGATATGTCATCTTGTCGGTTCTGAATCCCCATGGTACGGTGAGTTTTACACTTATCTCCGCGATCACACCCTTCCTCCTAACCAATCAAATAACCAATGTAAAACCTTCATTCACCAAACTTCTCACTATACCATTATTGCTGAAACCCTATACCGATGCAGTCTTGATGGTACTCTCCTTCGATGTCTGGAACAAGATGAGATAACAAAGGCCTTGGAAGAGGTACATGAAGGAATTTGTGGAACTCATGCAAGCGGTCCGTCACTAGCTAAGAAACTCCTGCGCATTGGATACTATTGGCCATCCATGGAAAAAGACTCCTACTACTTTCTCAGAAAATGCAAGAAATGTCAAGTTCATGGAGACCTGATACATGCACCAGCATAGGAATTGCAACCAATCACAACACCATGGCCTTTTTGTCAATGGAGCCTTGACCTTGTGGGTAAAATCCATCCATCTTCATCCAACGACCATAAATTCATTATTACCGCCATTGAATATTTCACAAAGTGGATCGAAGTTGTTCCACTTACCCAAGTTACCAACAAGCAGATCGCCTCATTCATCCTCAATTACATCATCTGTCGGTATGGTGTACCCATGTCCATCATCACAGATAACGGTCTTCCTTTCAAAAATTAGGATGTCCGTGAACTCTGTGAGAAATTTCACATCCAGCACTGCTTTTCCACTCCCTATTACTCACAAGGCAATGGTCAAGCCGAAGTGTCAAACAAGAACATATTAAGAATCCTAAAGAAGACAGTCAATGATGCCAGTCGTGATTGGCACGTTCAATTGAATCCAACACTATGGGCATATCGAACTAGCATTTGAACCCCTTCAGGAGCAACTCCCTACTCATTGGTCTATGGTGCATAAGCTATTTTACCTATTGAGGTTGAGATACCATCACTATGGGTTTCCTTGCACAATCTCATTGATGATGAAGCATACAGAGTATCCCGTCTCCAAGACTTAGAGCTACTTGATGAGAAACGACAAGCTGCATACAATCACCTAAAGGCCTATCAGCAACGCATGAGCAGAAGCTATAATCATCGAGTTAGACCTCGTACATTTGAGGTAGGTGATCTTGTTCTTCGAGAAAATCCTCGTAACCAACCCAACCGAGAACATCAGGGAAAGTTTGAATCAAATTGGTTGGGTCCATATGTTGTCACTGCTGTATTTGGGTCTGGGGCATATCAGTTGGCTACTTCAGAAGGAGAACCGCTAGCAGATCTGATCAACAACATGCACATCAAACGGTTTTATACATAAGCTGCACAAAGCATCAGGCTCCCATACATACTGACAAAAATACCAAAAACATCCAGATAAATGACCTGAAGAAAATACAAAAACATCAAAATAGTAAAGAAAAATCATGCATCCAAACGGTGAACAACCACTCCAGTGGCACCTTGGGTAAGTACGACGGTGAAAACCTGGCAATTAGGTGCCACTCATAGCAGCTATGGCTCCATTGTCTTTCAAACTTGTTGCAATCACATTCACTACATCCATTCTTCCATCCATCCAAACCATGGCTTGTTATTAATCTCCAATCAAGAAAGTACTTCATGCGTCTTGCAAGCTGCTTTTTCATAGTCGTGTCTAAACTAGGGGCAATGCCCTTAACCTATTGATGGAAGTGGATTCTACATTGTTTTGTGATTCATTAAGTTCTTCATTCAAAACTATCTCTCAAAATCCAAAAACATTGGAAAACAATCATCAAAATACCAAAAACATTCAAAATATCTCACAAAATCCAAAAACATCAGAAAACATCAAAAATCACGCAAAAACATGGCAACACATTGTACATACTCATCCGAGCAGATACAAAACAAGCATTGAAAAATACTCGCACGATAATCACTTCTCAAAATCAACCAAACAATCAACATCAACACTCAAACTGTCTTCAACAAGGATGCATCCTTCCTTACCAAAACAAAGACAAAATGACGTTTTCTTTGACAAGAAAATTCTGTGTTAAGCTATCAAATACTTGGTTGATTTGTGGGTTATCTATATCAGGATCATATAGCATTGTTTGTGTATCTTTGGTGCATTATTCCGATGAAGTTCCGGGGGCATGTACTAATGGTGTCTATGTGGGAAGTTCACTAAGCTACATGATTTTATGCAAAATGCAGTCATAGATCACTATGGCTTGCTGACTACAACGTATACCTCGACCATATAAGCATGAACCATTACCAAGGATCCATATTCTTTATTCTTTATGTATATACTGTCTGCTTACAAGAACAATGCTCCTTCTTTGGTTACTCTTACTTCATCCAAATTGGATAAAGGTTTTTGTCTCTTATTAAGGTATGAACTTGTCTCAGGATATGATCAGCCCAAGATCAAGGAGGATGTTCCAAGTCATGCATGAACGAAGATGATCCTTGTTTGTTCCGCAAGCAATACTCTAGTCAACTTGACCCATTATATCAAGTTGTTTGTATTAAATTGCTATATCAAATCCATGTAAGAAATACTCTGGTCATCTTGAATCATTATGTCAAGATGTTTGTATTTTCTTACAACATTTTAAAGCTCAATGATAAAAAATAAAGCACTATGGATCGTCATTTCATCTCATCTGTTTATATTGCATTCCGTTGCATACCGTCCATCCATTTACTCATTTATTTTCATAATTTTGCATGAAAGTGTGAACAAAGTTAAAATGAGCAGTTCTGCGACAATTGAGCTGGTTTTTGGACACAATCGTGACCGAGTACTCTGATACATCATCAATGCATCATGCAAAGTCTAAAACACCTTGCATTCATCATGATCATATCATCATCATTACATTTAGTTGCATTTTGCATCAAGAACATTTTGTATCATTTTAGTTGTTTAAAATGCATATAGTTCATTATCATTTATTAACATTAGTCTTCTTATATCATTTTATCATTGCATAATGTTTAGATTCATTCATATAAACCAATTGTCCTTGATTGTATTAGCCATTTACTATGCATTTATTTAGTGTCAGTTATCAATTATCATTTTATCATCCTTTATTATCCTTTATCATTTATCGTTGCATACATTCATTTATCTATTCATTAGTTAAAAAGTGCATTCATTTATCCATTATTAGTGTCTTATTATACTCATTTTTTTAGGATTCATTTAAAATTGCATTCATTATCCCTTTTTAATTGCATTAAGGTGTAGTTATTAACCATAAGTTGCATTATCATCACATTATCATTTTACTTAATCATATTTAGGCATTTAGAATCATAAAAATCATCTGTCTCAAACATTGGTTCATACCATTTTACATATACATTCATTTACATATGCATTCATTTAAACATTTGTACTTTACATTTGTTTATCCACATATACATTCATTTTTCACCATATAGATGCATATCCATAAATAAATCATCCATTCATTACATTAACATCATTACATCAACAGGATGCACAAAATCCTGTCTATATCATCATAAGCATACATCATCATCATGGCATTACATACATAAAACATTACATCAAACAAATCATACACACATATACAAACCTGCATTCATGTGTTAGTATCCAACATCAAAAATCATCATAAAACATGCATATAGGAATCATCTCATAAATGCATACATATACATGTATCCATCTAAGCATAAACTCATAAAATCACCATCCTGCATAATATCCATACATATCAACATGCATATCATCACAAAAATATGGGATCTCCTCATATATATCATCTCATGTATCAGAGTACAATGAAGTCTACAAAATTAGCTACCGAGAGCCATCCAAGACATAGTCCAAAATAACAATATAAATACATACATGCAAAATGCTCTCTCAGATGCCACTTTGACCAGATGTTGCACCACCATTGCCACCTGCTCCCCCACTAGTCCCTGCACCATCTGATCTATCTCTTCGTGGAGGCTCCATCAAACCACCACTAGCTCCTCCACCACCTGACACCTCTCTCCGTTGCGGACCCATCACACCCCCACTGCTCTGCATCCTCTGAGACCGCTCTGACCTGGTCTGCCGCATCTGTGTATAGCTTAGTGCTCGCTGACTAGTTGGCACCACCTACTCATATAATCCCCGCCAATACTCTATCACAGCCTGTGCCTGCCCAAATTGTCTCATCACCTCCCTAGTAGAACCTTGTGCTCCTACTCCAACCAGACTCTCTCCTGTAGCTCCGCTAATCTCTCCACTGCACTATCCCTCTCCCGCAACACTACAATCAACTCCGACTCTCATGCAAATAGCTGCACATCTCTCACTACAACCTCCACCCGTGTCTCGACTGCTGTCAATCGAGTATGCAAATGTGCTAGCATATGATCTCGAAGATCACCACCCCCTGTCGCTCCCTCCCCTGTCTCCATAGGTGCCTCTCTAGTGGCTCCCTCCCCTTTGTCCATTGGTATCTCCCTCTCCATACCTCGACCACCTAATCTAACTCCTCCTGACACCAACGGTCCTTGTGATATCCGTAGTGGCAATCCGCCTCTCCCTCTCTGCTGGATCCGACCACCTAAGCCACCTCCTCCGCCACCTCCACCACCTCCATCATCTCCTCCTCCTCCACCTCCACCATCTCCTCCTCCTCCTCCTCCTCCTCCTCCTCCATCACCACCATCCCCCCTCCCTCATCCACCTATCATCAGTCCTCGACCTCCTCCCCTCCTCCGTCTCCATCCACTCTCCTCCTCAAAATCAAGAATCGGCTTTGCTGGATCTGATATCCGAGGAATCAGATGAGCCGCCATATACTGCGTATACTCCTCCGATACCCCTGCATCTACCACCCTTGGCCATATATCCCATGGCCTCGCTTGAAGCATCCGAAACTCTGCCAATGCCTGATCATAAGGAAGTACTGGCCCCCATGCATATCTCTCTCGGACCACTCTGGCGTACTCTCCCGATCCCCTCGACAATCCCTATTGTCGCCCAAACTATCTCATCACCCTACCCGACACCTGTCTCTCTACATCATAGCATGTCCTCCCAATGAGGAATCAGGTCATAAATACATATGGCAATGCCTCTGCATCATCCTCCCAGGGCTCGCACTTAATGTAGGGTCTCCAAATCACTGCATCCATGTCATCTAACACCCACCACCACCACTCTAACTTCCCCAGGTGGGGCTGACTCATCATACCACTGTACATGAACATATAGGGCTAGTCAACTGCCCAAAATCTCAGACTCATTGGTCGAGTCACCGGTAAGTGCTCCCACACCCAAATGTGCAGCAATGTTACTCCCACTGCCAAGGAACCTCTCTTGCGATACACTACCTCATGCAACTCCTGATACATGTGCGCTAACATGCATGGTCCCTAGGCAAATCGGGTCCCCTCTGTCATCATCTGCTCTATAACCTGTCCCCACCCAATGGCCAGACCATGTGATTGTCTATCCAGACACAATAGCCCTCCCACGATCCTAGACAAAACTGCTAGTAATGGCTCGTACAAAGCTGCGATATCCTCCCAGGCTATCGAACCATCATCAATGTACACGTCCTCACCGAAAAATCTCTGCACCGCTAGAGTCCCCCATGATCTATGATAATTGACCAACTCACCCCGAATGAGAATATGTAGGATGCGCCACACATCCTCCAGTGTCACCGTCATCTCCCCCTGCGCTAAGTGAAACGTGCAGGTCTCACTGTGCCAGCGCTCTACCAAGGCTGTAATCAAACCATGATTCATCTGAATCACAAGCATATGCATCACATCATACAGCCTAGTCGTTGCAATACAATCAATCTCGACCTCTATCAGTCGATCGCGTAACCCCTGTGTAGTTGGGTGTCTCTCACGCAACTGTAAGATGCGTAGATCCTCCTGCACACTGGCATCAATCAATCATCATCAGTTGTTTTATTTTCAAATTTTCTTAAGTTTAAACCTAGACAATC
This sequence comes from Cryptomeria japonica, assembly GCF_030272615.1. Taxonomy (NCBI): domain Eukaryota; kingdom Viridiplantae; phylum Streptophyta; class Pinopsida; order Cupressales; family Cupressaceae; genus Cryptomeria; species Cryptomeria japonica. The sequence goes on from NC_081410.1 coordinate 189,788,463, forward strand.
AACAGATACTTTAATTAAGTATCTTCGGGTCTCAACAGGTAAGCAATCATGACACACCTAGACTTCAACAAACATTTATCCTAATGACCTAAGTCTCATCAGGGCTGCTATGGTTCAAAACAACTCTCACTTCACATCCCTATCCAACCATCATTGGCATCGGGAGATTTTTGTTCGCACAAACTGGGGCATCTATTTTCCTAAACAAAAACACTATCTTGCAAACAAACGCACTACTTTCTACACAATAGCGCTAAATCCCTAACAAAAGCGCTTAATAAACCCTACAAAAGCGCTCACATTGTAAAAGCGCTACAAAAGCTATGCAAAAGCGCTACTTAACATCAAAAGCGCTCAATTGACCCCTCAATAGCGCTACAAAAACAATAGTGCTCGAATATGCATACAACAACGCTCAAACAACAACACAATAGTGCTATTGCAGCACAAAAGCGCTGATTCATTAGACAACAACGCCAAAACATAGTTTCAGCGCTATTGTCCTGACTCAACTTGGACTCGACAAAAAAACATGTCAAAAATGCATCAAATTCAAAATTTCAAATTTGCGTACCGCTAGTCCGTAGTCCTCTGGCCGCTGGAATCATCGGACTCGCTCAAATTGGTGCTCTGCTACTGGTACCAACATCCTGACTGCTGCTCGCTCCTCCAAAATGTCACTATTAGAGCTTTGAATTCACTATGGTCGTAGATTCAAATGACCCTCTTTTCACCCCTTTCTCCCCATATAAACCCTTCGCTGTCACTGTAATTTTCCCTCGCTCACCGTCGTGGTCCCCGTGAACTTCTCGAGCCTCCCATTTCTCCATTTTATCTCTGATTTCTTCTATTTTTCACCCGTATTGCTAAATTCTTCTCTTCTATCACCCTGCCAATTTTCATTATTTTTCAAGAGATTGCCCGATTTTTCGAAATTTTTTGGCCCATCTCTTGAGGGGGCATACTACCCATTAAATTAACATTTTATGGGGCATTTTCTTCACACCTATTTCTCTTTCTTTGAAACGATGCGATAAACCGCACCATATCAAAGAGGGGCAAATGTAGTCACATAAATCTATCCAATTTAATTAAATGAATATTTCCTATTTATTTGATTAAAAATCCACTAGCCATCAATTAATTAAATTAATATTTAATTAATTCATCCTCAAACATTCTTCTATTAATTAAATAAATTATCAAACCAAATTCATTAAACCAAATTCACAATCAATTAAATGAATAAATCATATTTATTTCATTTAATCCCCTTTTCCTCTTTTAAATAAATTAAATAAAACATTTATTTAAATCATTAAATCCCCCCCACTTGCATTTTCCTAAAAATGCAACTTGCACACATTTATTGAAATAAATTAATTTATTTTAAATAAAAATCTTATTTTCCCTCACCCACCAAATCCACTTGCAATCCTAACCCCTTCTAGGTTCTTCAAAACCCTTCCCAATTAACCTAATCCATCCCCTAATTATTGTCACATTTCTAAACAACTTGGAGTCACTTCTCAAAGACCTCAAAGGTCTTTGAAAAGCATTAAATGCTTTGTGTGTTCAACAATTTAACCTCCAAAGTCTTCCAAGACCACTAATAGCTTTTACATGACCATTTATGGCTCTTACATAACCATTTATGGTTATTTCAACTTGCACTCATGTGTCTCCTCATACATTTATTGCTTTGACCATGGTTATCCCTTTTGCCTTTGCACAAGAGTTTTTTTAATTGGATAAAGGCTTTATTCTTTGAATAAAGAATTTATTCATTCAACCCAACCTTGACCTTAACTCCCAAGTTAACCTTCAGGTCATATCAAACATTTAATGTTTATTCCCTCTCCTTTCAACCTATCTCACATTGACACTTGTCATCTTGGGATCAGGTTGAAAGCCCTCACATGGATTGAATATCATTCAATCTTGACCCTTGTTGAGATTACTCAATCTCAACCATCCATTGCTCCATTTTATCTATAAATAGAGCTCACATTCCTCATTTTCAAAAACCTCAAGCATTCTCAAGCATTTAACATTCATAGTCATAATCCTGAAAACTTGTATGCATTTAAGCTACAGAGAATTCTAGAGAACATTTTAGCATAATCAACTCATATAATTATTATTTTGGCCTAAAATAAATCATTTTAGCATTATAGCATCTAATATTAGCTTTTATCTACATTTGCATAGCATTTAGAGTAATTATCTACAATCTTGAACCTCCATAAGCATCCATAGTGCAAAAAGCTGCTGAGAGCTACACTAATTAGGAACTTGGAGAGGAGAGGAACACAGGAGAATGAGCTAAGAACATGTTAAGAGGTATTTGGAGATGCCTTCTTATATTTGTTTCATTTGTTCAATATGTTAGCATGATCTTAGTATCTCTTTTGATATGCCTGCTTAGGTTAATCTTTGGTTGAATAACACTAACATTAATCCTATTTCTTGTTGTTTTTGTGTGTTATAAATACCACAGGTTTTAATCTAACTTGTCAATTTTGCAGAGCATCAGTTTCTAAATCAACCTTTTCAACTACAATCAATCTATCACCAAAATCGCTATCATTTACTACATTCTCTCATCCATTCAACTTGTTCTATATTTATGAATGAAACCATCCATGTATATTTTATGATTATCTTTTATCCCATAAACTACTAAACAACATCTTTTTACACACACATGAAAAAATTCAATCGAGTTATCTATGTTTGAGATTTTATGTTGAGTTCTTATATCCTGATATGTAATAGTGGTTATGGCAAGTGCTAGACAAACATTTAAAATGATATATTGCTTTTTTAATAATATATTATTATTAATCACATTTGTTTTTGAATCGATCTTTTCATAACACACTCAATCCATCACCAAATCGTTGTCATATAATACCATAAACTACTTTTAGATATTATTGAAGCATTTTCTCATCCATGAACAACTCATTCTATTTTTATAAATGAAACTAACCAGATACATTTTAAGACTATTCTTTAATTTCGTAAACTGCTAAACAATGTCTTTCTATATATAAAAATATGTAAATACCTAAGAATTGAAGTTATCTCTAATATCCATATAATTGAATATCCAATATTTGTATTTAAAGTAGAATCAAATCTAATGTTGAGACACGCTAGGGTCCATCCTCAATCGGTGAAGTAAAAATGTCAAGGAGTATATTTGCACTATGAACCAACAAGTGTGGTCCTATTGTGTGGTAGCATAGATCAAGGTCAACATCCATAGAAAATCATAATTTTTTAATTATATATGTACTTTGTCTAGATCTGGGACAAATATCAATGGAAAATCACAATATTCTAAAGGATGGACCTCTATCTCTCAACCCCTAGTTATGCTAGTGAACCCTCCTTCGAATAAGAGGGTTGACACTAGGAAAAACCAATATAGAACAACACATAAGTGTGATTATATATCAATGGGAATACACAATCACCCTAAATTAATCATCTCAACACACTTGAACATCACAAAGGGTACATATAGGTAAATCATACTTAATGTCCACCTAACCCTTATCCCAAGTTGGATACCATATATCACACACATGAGGCATGAACATAACACTTAATGGTTTTACACATGTCGCAACACATATAATCCCTATGATGTTAACTAATTCACCAATTAGGTTCTCCATTTTGGCTCCTTTTATCCATTCAAATATATATTATGATTAGTCAAAATTACACATCATATGTTGGTCAATGAATCAAGTCCATTATATAACTTCCCTCTTATATATGCTCTCATGCATCATAGAATCATCATAAGATATCTTACACATCTTACAATGTCACAAGATGCTTACACGTCTCTATAACATTAGATGCTCCTACAACTTCTTACACATAGGTGCATAAGTACCAAAAAGAAAATGAGATATCCTTTTCCTATAGATCTATAATATTTAATTCAAAATAAATAAATCCATCATTGGAATTGCAAGATGTATGTCACACCCATCTCAAAGTTTTCCCACTTTGTCATAAACTTTTTAGGAGAAAAAGAGAATATCCAAAAATATATGAACTAATTGCTAGGGTAGATTTTACTTAATGTCTACCTCACCCTTATCCCAAGTTGGATACCCTATAACACATAGTCGAGATATGAACACACCATTTATTGTTTTCCACTTGTTGCAATGCATATAATCCCTAAAATGTTAACTATCGCATTAAATTTTGTGTTCTTCTTTTTGGCTCATTTTCTCCATTCAAATATGTCTTTTGATCTATTATAATTACACATCATATGTTGGCCAATGAATCAAGTCCACTATATAACTTCCCTCTTATATGTTCTTATTTATCATAAAATCACCATAAATTCTCTTCCATATCTTACAATGCCATAAGATATTTACACATATTTATAACATCAGATGATCTTACAACTTCCTACACATAGTGCATAAATACCAAAACAAGATGAGATATTCTTTTCAAGAGGGCTTAAAAATAATTAATACATAATAATCTATCCATCATTAGGATTGCAAAGTATATGAAACACCTATCTCAAAATTCTCCCACTTTTTCATATGCTTTATATGAGAAAAATGGGATATTAAAAAATCTATGAACTAATTGATAGGGGTCAAGAGGTCTATAAACTCACTACACCTCATATACTTCTTTGTGCTCATATGCTTTGTCAATGTATCTAAAACACTCACAAAAATGTTAAAATTTTCAAGCATCACCTTTCCATTGTCCAACATGTTATAAAAAAATAGGTATTAAACATTTATATGATTCATTTGTGCATGAAAAGTTAGATTCTTTTCCACGCTAGTGGCACTTTAACTATCACAACTACTCTAATATACTTCTTGATTTAACCCAAAATTTAAACATAATCTTTAAAACCATATTGCCTCTTTATAGGCATGGATAGCTACCATGCACTCTGCCTCTATCATAGATAAATTGATAACATGTTGCTTACTCATCTACCTAATCACACCGTTAAATAGGTTAAAAACATAATCATTGGTAGATCTTCTACAATCCACACCTCCTACACAATATAATTTAATAAATATATGGATCTCTAAGTTTATCAAGTACTCACCAACTTTGTTGCAAGTGCCACCAACCTTACTTATGCTACAAGTGACCTTAATTCCTTTGGTACAAATGACCTCCACTATGTTGTAAGAGATCTCCAATATTCTATAAGTAATCCTACTAAAAAGTAGAATACTATGTAGTGCCTGATAAGTATTTAAAGACTCTCCTTGTTGCTACCTAGTGCTCCTTACTAGTGTCAGTCATAAATTGGTTAGAATCCCTTTACTTCGGAAATGTTTGGCCTAGTGCAAATCATAACATATATCAAAATATTTATTGTACTGACATTAGGAACATAAGACACATCCTCCATATTTGTAGGTGAAGATGTACACTATTTAACTATTAACTTAGTCCCCAACGAAATAGAAACACTTGTTGGTCTGTTGTCTACCATGCTAAAATGTTTTTGATTACTAAAGCTGTGAAAGGGCTCTGATCCATCATAAAGTAAAGAATTCAAATAGCAAAACTGAGCAACAACAAAACATCAACTAACATCACACAACCATAAGCCAAACAAAAATCATGAAGCTAACCCACCAACAAGTAATAAAAAATACCAAAACTCGAAACCCAACCCTCCTAAAAGGGGCTATCTGCCTAAAAAAACAACACATAAACATAGATAGTCATAATATCATAAGTATTTAAGCTCAAATAAACACTACTAATAGTATCAATATCAAAATTAACCATGCTAAAATGTTATAACATAGACTAAACACACTTACTATATCCTAACCAGAGCTTTATCTATTGTAATATCCATATCTAAAATGAACTTAATAGCTCCCAAATTTAACTAATCACACCAAGTTGAAGGATAAAAATTAGTCAAATTAAATATTTTAATTGAAATACATTCCTTGTAAAACACATAAAGCCATAGTGTGTACACATTATGACATGAATTGGATTTGAGCTAAAGTGTAAGTGTTGTGGCTCATACACATGACAATGTGTACACATTAAGTTATAAGAATAATTGTAAAACATAAAACAATGCTTTTAGGAATGCTTACATGCTTCTAACACCATAACTCAAAATTTTAAAATCTCACCCATTACACTTGGGTTTCTAAGTGTAAGGATTGTAACTATTTTGGCTCCCAAATTTGTGTTTTAACAAAAACTATATTTTTATTTAACTTCATTCTTATCAACTTTTCATGGTGTACAATAAAGTTTTACGAAACCATCAAAATATAAAGCTACTTATTAGCTTTCTAGCCATCTATTTATTTAATATTTTAAATAAATTAAGGTATTTGTTTTTATTTTTAAAAGTTTTTAATATTCCTCAAATACGCATGTATTGATTTTTCTTGAGAAATTTTGATCTATTTATATGGAAAAGTTATATAGAATTGTTGATTATTTTTTGGGAAATGTGATTTACATGTTTACTGATAAATTTTTTAAGATGAATCCACTTTGAAAAATCATAAAAATATTTTAATAAAAAAAAATAAAAAATACATAACTTAGAGTTTAGCTCTATCTATCTTTGAGTCAATTGATTTGAAAACATAATTAACACAAATAATAATGGGGGCATACATCAACCACTATGTAAATGATAATACTTTTATGTGTGTTCAATATTTAACCCTCTTAATCTTTAGTCATTTAAAAATACCATAGTAGTTTAGAAACTAGAATCAAAGTTCAATATCTTGTTTTTATCATATCTTCAAAATTTTATTGTAGTCATTTTGAATTTTTTTGTCAAACATTTAGCTTTAGCTAATTTTAAGAATGAAAATGACCACTTTAAAATTTTATTTTTTTTCCCATTTTCATGCACTTACATGTTCTCCATATCAAACTATAATGAGAGTTGAAACTTTAGATCTCTAATTAACCCATTGCTATTACTGGAAATTAGCATAATATTCACATACAAAGTGAAAGCAAAGAAATAATCACCATCCTACTTAAAGTACATATGGTGATCTAATTTGGAATTCACTTATCTCAATTTTAAAATATAATAATCAAAATCTAGCACCACTTCTAGGTGATTGTTTGAGACCATATAAATATTTATTTAATCTACAAAATAATAGCTCCTCACCTCTTACCATGTGTTACTTAGGTTGTTTCATGTAGATTTCTTACTCCAACTCACCATGTAGGATAGTTACATCTTCATGTCTATTTTTTCGATCTCAAAACCAAAAACTAAAGATGGAGAAATTTGATCTGGGATCTTATGGGAGAAGATCCAGATGATTCAACATCAGACAATGAAGTACCTACAGGAAAACAATACATGCAAAGCTAAAATAAACAAAACACACACACACACACACACACATGCATTAATAGGAATTTGCCTCCATTGCCCTCCTATCAACCAAGGTCTTGTGTTTTTAAGATTTTTGCTTTTAGAGCATTGTGCACAAGAGGCTATGGTGAATGGAGATTTCAAGAATAATTTGAAGCTATGTAAGATGAATGTAAGATTAACAAATATGTAAGATTGATCAAGAAAAGCAAAATGCAAGAATGCATGAAAGATCTCAAAAGATGCAAACAATGGATGCCAAAAGATAAGAGGAAGCAAGGTTTTTATGGTCATCCTCAAGGTGAATCTAGGTTGTAGGATAAATGTGGGATAAAAGATTGATTTGAAGATGAAGAGTGTTTATCCCACATTCAGTAGGTGGATGAAATGGATAGGAGTGGGAGGTGATAAATATAAAATGAAGTTTGATATGTAGGAGATTTGGAAAATGGATTAATTTAATAGAATATATTTTAATGGATTAAATAAATAATAATATAATATTATGATATGATGAAGAATAATGAGATAATATATTATGATATAATAAAAACGGAAGAATGAGAAATAGATAATAAGAATATTATATAATGAGGATCCACCTGATAATGAGAAAAATAAAGTTTAATTAGGAGGACATTTTAAATTTTTTTACGTGTCTACAAAAACTATTGCAACACATAATAAGAACCATGGATGTAACCTTAACAACTATAGGCTTTTTTTTTAACCAAAGTCAAATATGACCTAATGAAAATGCAAAAGAAACACTATTCACCTCTAGAGTAACAAGTCTCTATCAATTCTATCACATTTTAGGAGTCAACAAATCCCTATTGAGTGAATAAAAAATACAAAATAAACATTATTTATCTCTAAAGCAATAAGCCTATCTCAATTCTGTCACATCTTAGTGGGAGGCCATATCTCTATCAACTTAATTGAAAATACAAATAAACACTATTCATATCTAGAATAATAAGCTCTTATCAATACTACCATATCTTTTTAAGAGACTATATCTTTATGGACCAAACTAAAAATGAAAAATAAACATGGTTCATCTATGTAGTAATAAGCTTTCCTCAATTCTACCACATCTTGATTAGAGGTCACATTCTTATTGACCCAACAAAAATACAAAATAAGTACTATTTATCATTAAAGTAATAAATCCTTGTCAATTCTAACACACCTCATAGAAAACCACATCTTTATGGACCCAATTTAAATGTATGTGATGTAACCACACAAAAAAATTAAAAAAGATACAATTAAAAACATCCACACATTAAAAAAAGAAAAAGATTCAAATAGATCCCCACATACTATTCACCTATTTGGAGTGGTATACATATTGTCCACACATAAGAAAAAATGGGAAAATTTCTTTAAGACAATATATTTTAAGTTATACCTCTAATAATTTACTTTTTCAACCACATATCTATCATCAAAATTGTTATCTTCTACTACATTTTCTCATCCATTCAACTCATTCTATATTTCAAATTGCATATGTTTTTGACTCGACCTTTTCAAATCACTCTCAGCCCATCACCAAAATCACTATCCTATATATCATAAACTACGTATAATTATTATTAAAGCATTTTACCATCCATGAACAACTCATCCTATATTCATGAATGAAACTAACAAAATACAATTTATTACTATTCTTTAATTTCGTAAACTACTAAATATCATCTTTCTATGTATATAGATATATAAATAAGCTTTATTATTACTTTAATTGACATAATTTTCTATAACAAAGATTGCGTCTACAAACAATTGTATATGTTTTTTAATCAACCTTTTGAATCACTTAGTCCATCACCAAATCACTATCATTTAAAACCATAAACTAATTATATATTATAAAAACATTCTCTCATCCATTCAACTCATTCTATATTTATGAATGAAACTAACTCGACATATTTTATGACTATTCTTTAATCCCGTAAGCTACTCAACATCTTTCTATATATAAATATGTAAATAAATTTTATTACCATTCTAATTGACATGCATTTTCTGCAATCTATATAGTATTTAAAAGATTGCTTCTACAAATAATCAAGGGAAGTGTACTAATAGTTGTTATAGTTAACTTCGCGCACCTATAGATTCTAAATGGTACATTGGATTTCAACGATTTTTTTGTTGTTGTCTCTATATGCGACTTAACTGCTTATAGCTATTATTCTAGGTTTTGGGTAGTAATGACACATGTTGTGGGATTCATTATGCATGCAAGGGTCAAAAGTTGTTATTTCAAATTATTGCTCAATACCTACTTAAAGATGCCTCAATAACCATCTCAAGAATTGCCGATACTTACACACAAATGTCCTAGTAGTCGTGTACTATGAGTACCAATAATGTTACACAATTCTTCCAATTAAAGTCTACAAATTCTAAGAACTTAATGTACAAGTGGACGGTTATTAATGCATGTGAAATTGAATAATAAGCTTTTTGTTATCATTTTTTTGATTTCTTTATAATCGTTAATTGTGAGGTTAGGTAAGCAAGGAAAATCACTAATTGTGAAGTTAGATGAACAAGGAGTAAAAGGTAATTGAAACATAAACGATAACTAATACTCTTCCCTTATATACTTTGGAATTATACTTCATCAATCACAAAAATTACTATAATATAATAATATAAACTATTAATAAATATTATTTAAAGCATTTCATCTATTCAACTAATTCTATTCTATTAATAGGGTTGAAATCAACCAAGGAAATTCCAAGCATGTCCTCATCCATTCAACTCATTCTATTCATAGGAGAGGAAATTCAAAGCATTTTTCATCCATGCAATTCATTCTATTCATACGAGGTAAATTTGCACTACCCACGGCCTCCCCTAATGACGACAAGTGGCAACGAGTAACATGTGTTAAAAAATTAAACATCAAGCGCCACACAAATATTTAGTAAGGCGCAAAAATCTGAATGACTAACTCAACCTTTCCCCAACGGCCAAAAATAACCCCTATCATAGTCAACCAGGTAAAAACAGTCCTTACGCTATAAAATGTTTTTAACGCCTTTACTGCTTTGTAAAAACACAGATTATTGTTCTCCCTACTTAATAAGGCATCGGTAGAGCTGGATTACAACCATTTCTTGGCCGTCTTTGTATTGGTTTTCGTTTTTTCCTCTGCATTAATCGGTGGTTCGGAGCCGTTTTTTCTTTGTTAAATTCCGTTCACATTTTGAGCAAAGCCCACGAATTTCATAGATGGCTTAACTCCCCGAAATGATAAGGATTCTCTAGTAGACCAAAACTTTTCTTGGTTGGCCTTGATAATCCAAACATTTCATTTGGGTACCTCTGGAATTGATTGGCTCTGGGGAAAAATCAGTGCAAACCCTGAAAAGAGTCTTGGAGAATTGATACAAATTCAACTTGGGTATGTGAATAGAAACCTATTTAGAGATTTGTGTGCATTGGGCTTTGTGGGTGGCATGAGGCTCGAAGGTGAAACGGTGATGGTGACTTCTAGGGTTCCTGTTGTGGGGGATTGGGGGAGAAGTATCAAGAAAGAATCCGTGCAGGAAGTGCTGTTGAGGAGAGAAGACGACTGGGAGAGTGCTTCTGATAGGGAACAGAGGATGTTGCAAATGTGCCCCTCCTCAAAAACTAGTTCCAATCATTTGGTTGGTGCTCAGCAGAAGTTGGTTGTAGGGTATGCCCTCACATCTAAGAAGGTTAAGAGCTTTTTGCAGCCCAAACTCGAAGGACTGGCTAGGTAAAGCCTTCTCCTTTTGGATCTCTGATGTTTTTCTTGGTTTTTGTTTTTACATTAGATTTTTTCTATTTTAATTAAAAAGTTGAAATAATGTAGCCTTTTTCTCCTTTAATTGGAAATCTTTTTTTGTTTTCGTTTTTCTTTGTTTTTTTGGGATGTTTTGGGCATCTCTTCCGTCAAAGGTTTGGTACAGTTACTGCCTTGGAGAATATTCCTACCTGCAATGAAGTTTTTGAATGCGGTTCCAAAATAGACGGTAGGTGTATAATGGCGTATTTCACAAGTGCTAATTGTCTGTTATCTTGCATGTTAAAAAAAAACTGCACTTTTAACTGGAAGAATTTGGTTTGTTGATTCTTTCAATGTGCTGTTCTATTGCAATATTTATCAATGATAAGGATCCCCTAATTTTGAATGCTTGGTGAAGATTTTCCCTAGTTTTCTAGCTATTTGTTCATCAAAATTTGGTTCAGGTGTAAATTTTCGTTCTGCTATCCTTGCATTTCGAGAAAGCGTGAGGTTTCAAAGTTATTATGTGTGAAATGTTTCTTCTTACTGCTTGAGAAAATAGTCAATGTATATCATAATTCAAGAGTTATAAGCTGGAGTATTTTAGTTTATGCACGGAATATTTTGTTGAGTTATCTTTACCTTTTTGTTTTGGCATGATTCAATCAAATATTTTGGTTCAGTCGATGTCCTGAACACGGAAGAGAATTATTTTTTCTGTCATTGAACTTCTTGCGGAAATTAATATGTTAAATTAGAGATGGGTGCGTGACGTTTTTAACTTGAATGCTTCTGGCAAAAGCCAAAGTCTATCATTTTGCTAAATTCCAAAACTCCATTGTTTTTCAATTGGAAGGATCTCGATTCGGTTGGAATCATGAACATGGTAGGATTTATTTTCTGCCATTGAGTTGTTTGTAGGAAGTAGTGGGTTCTAACTTTTAAATAAAATTGTGCCTGATAATGTTACTAGAGCACTTCTATTTTACAAGTAGGAAATTTATTTGTCTCTTTAATTCCAAAATCTGCCCTTTTTTCCCGAAGCATAAACGTATGGGTCCTGCTGATGGCCGGAACATGGTGAGGGTTCTTTTTCCCGCTGTAGAAGTTTTTGGGAAAATCTTAACCTCCAAATGAGTAATGGGTTAATGAAATATGTTAGTAATCTCATTAAGTTCAAAAGGTTGGTTCTGTGAATTGGAAGTATATTTTATTCAGTTAAGTCCTGAATGTATTGGTAGACTTTTCTTTATACGCTATAGGCACGGATTTATTTTCACCAAGTATTCATTGTTTGTTATCATGCTGAGTTCAGTCAAGCTGTTCTTTGAATAGAAATAATACGTTTTAGTTTTGCAATCTAGAACTGGTTGGATAATTTTTCCTGTATGTTAATGGAACAAAATTTATTCACACATTTAATATGTGCAGCAGTGTACTGTGTCTCTTTTTTTCTATATTGAACGCTGAATGGAATATTTAATAGTGATCTTATAGCCATTGAAGATTTCAGAAACTTAATGCAATTTGTTAATGTTACTCTAGTTTATATGTGGTGAGAGTATACTAAATATATACTGGTATATAGGCTGCGAAATAGCTGGTATACAGCTTCCTTTGGGGTCATAAAAATATACATTTTCTTATTTTGTATCGGTAATACTTTGGTGTTTTCCCTCTATAGCAATCTTGGTCATCCAGTGTTCTATGGTTTTTTTGGGGCCCGTCCTTGAGCTTCCCCTAAAAGTCATATTAGTTTGTTTGCATGGACGTCACTTACATCATTTTCTTAATATAGATGGAATATGGTTTGGTAGATTGGTGCTGCACTGGATGCCTTATTCCTCTGTGTTTGCTGGAATTACAATTTCAAGGAGTATAATAATATCGAGTTTTATTTTACATGGAGAGATTCTATTTTGTTCTATATGAAATTAGATTTGATTTTTGCAGAAGTGCATTATTGTTAATCAAGTGTACCCTTCAAAGTATTCTAGGCTACTGTTTTGTTCTTTAATTTAAGATGCATTTATAACATGTGGTGGAAGGATATCAACAATATTATGATGTAGAGCTATCTGAATCTGGTTTCAATGCAGTGTGGTATTTTTTGTAGGCTCCATACTAGGTGTTATGAGGTCTACCGTGAATTTTTCATTTAAGCAATATATCTTTTTAACATATGGTCCGATGGAGGTTTACAATTTCTTATTATATAATCTTTTTTCTTGCTGTCAGTATGAGCTTACGAAATTTACTTCTACTGAATCTTGATTTCTGTTCACAGTTGCTTTTAGTGGTGATTGCGTGTTAAAAAGATGGAAATGCTAGATCTGTTTTTGTGATTTTTTATTTTCAAAGACTGACTTAAGAAGATGATGCATCCTTCAGTTACTGTTATAGAGTCAGCATGTGAGTCAGTGTGTGCCATCCAGTGGCAGCGCATCTCTTCATAGAAGGGAGGCAGTTTTTATCGAGATATAAAAAGTTATTAAGAGAAACTTTGATTTTCTCTTAAAATTTCCTTCTTGACAGATTGTTTGGCAAGTCCTGTATGGTAACAGTGCTATATATTATTATCTGTTTCCTGATTGCTCAAATAGTAAAATACTTAGATTTACCATACTGTTTGGGAAACCACTTTCACGATCTTACAAAATGATGCGTTTACTTAATGCAACTACAGAAAAGCGCATATGCTTAGCTGGTCCAATAATTGCTTAATTGCTTTATTGATATTTGTATATTCTATTGCTTGCTATTCTTCTTTTTTTTATTATCTACAATTTTAATTTTCTAATGTAATTTTTATTTTATTTGCATTGCTGTTGTAATTTTTCCTTTGCAGGAAAAAAGGCATTACATTTGTTGCAATAGACCGGAACAAACCTTTAGATGAGCAAGGGCCATTCGATGTTGTCTTGCACAAGGTGAGTTGATGTTATCTCTACTTATTCTATGTTTAATATTAGTTGCATTCTGGGTCATAGATTTAAACTGGTCCTTTTTATGTTTATCTGCCAAGCATGCATATAAGACCTTGGGTGTTTTGTATGTGATTTTGGCATCAACTTAAGGAATTAAAGGAAAGAACAGGTATGGTCAGCTAAAGTTACTGTTAATTGTGTGGAAATGCTATTATTTACTTGGGAGGTTTTATTCATTTTAAGAAAATTGACTCTCATAAATGTATCTTTCATTTTTTTTGTCTAAATCGTCTTGGCAAGCTATTTTGTGGCTACATATATCTTGATATATTTTGCAACTTTATGCAGCTGTCAGGAAAGGATTGGCGACAGATTCTGGAGGTTAGTATGATTTTTGGCTTTTGTGAATATATATTTGCCATTTAATATGATTTGAATCTTGCCCAAAGAAGATTAGCAGTATAATGCTTCTTAAATGTGAAATGAAGCATATAATGTCTTAGCCGGGGAGATTTTGAAAGCTTGCTTACTCTTTTAGTGGGTTTTTGTGAATTACCTGGAGGCATATTCTTTTGTTTGCTAGTTTGGTGTGCTCTTTTGAATGCTGATGAATGAGCAATCATTCGTTTCTTGTTTACTCATATTATTCATTCCCAAACAGTTCTCTACGTGTCCATGGTTCTTGGTTTTGGCTCTCCGCCATGCATTGGGAAATCATACATAAATGGGTATAGGAAAATTATAATGAGATGTTGATTATTGTCATTTTGAAATTACTGTTTTTACTTGTTTAGAGTTTAATTGTTGCAAATTCTTATCAAGTGGAAGATATCTAGCTCATGATTCTTGTGACATGGATGTGGACCTGGTCAGACAATTATTCAAGGGCTATTATATTACATGATTCAAACCATGTTTAAGTCATAAGGTCCTTAAAACAATCTTGTATTTGAAATTTGAAATTAACCTTACAATCGATATCAAGGAATTATGTGTAGGTAGCATGCCTTCTAAACTTTAAGGCTTCACATGTGTCACAAATTCTACAAACGTGTAGTTAACAAGGGGTAATTTCCTTGGTTGTCTTCTTTCGCTTGGGACTTAATGAGTCGGTCTTTATATTCTTTGTGTATTTGCATATGCAATATTTGTTTTCTATGATTTGTGTCCTTTTTCCTGGGTTGAAACTGGAGTGAGATAAAAGTATGCTCAACTTACTATGTAAGGTATCTATTTTGATTTTGCAGGATTATAGGAAGGAGCATCCAGAAGTAATAGTTCTTGATCCTCCAGATGCAATACAGCATTTGTATAATCGTCAGTCAATGCTCCAAGATGTTGCTGCTTTAGACCTGTGTGATCATGAAGGTAGGTAACTTTCTTTTTCGTTTTTTTCTTATCTTTATTTTCATTTTTTACTTTTCTTTCATCTATGTTCACTGTTTAAACACTGATAGCGAGTTTTTAAATATGTAGTTTGAATTTTCTTTCTTATGTAATGCTATTCACTTTTCTTTGCTGCACTTTAGAATCTGTATTGAGTAGATGAATGTGAACTCATTTTTGGTTGGTGTGCCAGGTAAAGTCGGTGTTCCAAAGCAACTGGTTATAACTGGTGATCCAGCATCAATTCCTAACGCTGTTTCCAAAGCAGGGCTAAAGTTGCCGCTGGGTAAGCCTACTTGTTCATATTATATACATAACTTGCACATATTTTGTCTGTCCTGGAATTGACTGCAATTTCTTATTATTACAAAGAAACAGTTTGGGTGTCATGGCAACATTTTTATATTTTGCTATGTTCTTTGTAGTGGCCAAGCCATTAATGGTAGATGGTACTGCAAAGTCACATGCGTTGTCACTAGCATATGATCAATTCAGTCTCTCAGAGTTAGACCCTCCTCTTGTGCTCCAGGAGTTTGTGAATCATGGTATTTAATCATTGGTTTCATCTTGTATGGTTCATTTTGCATTTGGTTATGCTCATTCTATTTGGTAGTGCTATTTCATGAACCAAGCAATTTGACATGATAACAGGTGGCGTGCTTTTCAAGGTATACATTGTAGGGGACACTATTAAAGTAGTGCGCAGATTCTCTTTACCTGATGTGGATGTAAGTGAATCTTCGGGCTATGGAGTGATTCCATTTCCAAGGGTGTCAAGTGCTGCTGCGTCAGCTGATGATGCAGATTTAGATCCATGTATTGCAGGTAGGGATTTTTTTGAGCCTAATGTGTTGGATGTGATATGCTTTTATGTTTTATATTTGATTTCGTGATATACATTTTTTTAATGTGTCTTGTGCTTCATGTGTGCCTCATTTTAATGCATCATGCAGAGTTGCCTCCAGTCTCTTTGCTCAATAAACTTGCAACTGAACTCCGGCAAAGACTTGTAAGTTAGGCCTTTAGGGTCAAAAACATTCTGATCAATTTTTTATTTAGTCTTCTGAGTTAAGGCATAAGGTGGGGTGATTTATGGTGATTGGTTTACAGTGGTAATGTGTCTGGTGAACCTTGTAAGACAGTTATTGGATTTATCGAAAAGTGCTGTTCATGGCAGTGCTGAGACACCCTTTTAACACTTTCATTTTATATCTCCTGCTGTAATATAGACACCCTTTTAACACTTTCATTTTATATCTCCTGCTGTAATATAGTCTAAAGCATGCTTATGGCATAAGGTTGGGTGATTCACGGTGATTGTTGTACAGTGATAATGTTTATCAGGTGAACCTTGTAACGCCGTTCACTATAGTTGTACTATTTTAAATTGTTTTAGGATCTATTATTTGTACATCTTTGTAACTTGGCTTGGAGATGTCTGAGGCAAATTGTAGGATTACTAGAATGCTATTGGTTATTCTTTGAGATGATAATTTGTTTCTTTCCAATGATGCAAATCGCTTGGTCCTAAAACTTTGTGTACATTTTTGGCTTGGTTTAAATAAATATTTTAAATGTGATTCAGGGACTTCGACTCTTCAATCTTGACATTATACGTGAGCATGGAACAAAAGACAACTATTATGTTATTGATATCAATTATTTTCCTGGTATGTAGTTCGTTCATCTATGTTCTAATGTTATTGTTAAAATGCTATTCATTACTGAAGTTTAGATTGTCTCGTTATTCCTTATTCTTTTTAGATGCATTTTAATAAAAATTCCGTCCTCTGCTGATATTTTGGTGGCATATTTTGCCAATTAATGACAGGCTATGGAAAAATGCCTGGATACGAGTTTATTTTCACAGATTTTCTCTTAAGCCTTACACGAGGCAAGCAACACAAACTTCCTGGAGCTGCTATTTGCTCTGTGGACAGTATCAACTGCTGATAGGTTGACCAAGAATTCAAATTTCATGTCTTCCCTCTTGTTTTGGGTTGCTAATATCAGGCTCATGTATAGGAATTTCACAGATTCTTCCAGTATGACAGAGATACAGCATTGACTCAATTTCTGGATGATATATTTTTTCCAGATATCATCACTTTGCATGGCCCAATGCATTCATCAGGTATCTTACTTTGCTAAAGGGTTCATGCCTATTGTATTTTGAGTGCAAAGCTTTTTTCTTGCAGAGGTCATCTCTGTCTCTGCTTAAATCAGAATTTAGGATGGGTGGAGGCAGGTTCTCTCAGGCAATCCAGAGTCATAAGCGAAGGGAAGTGTAACTACAATTCAAGATTCTTAACAAGATATTTTTCCTTTCGAGGTTAAATTTTCAGAAGAAAAATATAGCCTTGCTCTCCAATTGTAAATGAACTACATTTGGTTGAATATTTACAGTTCTATTCTCTGCGTTCCTGACGTGATGATTTGTTAGATTTCTGGGTTTGCACCATCTAGCCGCCATTTTTTGTTGCACGATTTTAATTTGATTCGTGTCATGTTTATTCTTAATTCACCTACACTAATTTGAAAATGCTAAAACCTCGGAAATATAGAATGCCAAACCTCTGAATCAAGTTTTCTTTTGCAGCCTTTGCAGTTGGCCTTCACTTGGTCATGGATTGTCCGTCAAGGCAAAATCACTGTTTCTATGTATACAGACATTCTCATTTGTGTGGCCTGCACCCTTAGCTGGCAAGCAAAGATGGATTTATTTTGCATAATAATTCTATTAATTATTTTGCATCGAGAAGGTTATTTGTTTTATACTGTGTAGTATGTTGCATTCTGGTAATCTTCTTGGTGCTGAAGTTCTTGTACATATTTGTAATCACATTATTGATTATTCACATTGTTCCAGATTTGTTCTATTGATTATTATGAAATCATGTTATTCTTATATTCTGGATTTGTTATATTGTTTATTCGGGCCTTTTTATTGACGCTTGGGAGAGGTAACTGGTGCAAATTTGTTAGTATCAATTTTTTTAACGATTAGTAAGAAGTGGCGCCCGTATGTCTTTCCAGTGCTAAAGAAATATATGTATGTAAATATATGGAAAAGCACACTGGGAATTAATTTGTTTTCCTTACCAAAGGGATCTCTGGTGCAGTAACTGCAGTTGACTGTAGTTGCTTTGTGTTAATCAATTTTTTTCTTCCACAACTTCTGGGCACAAAGACTGAACTTTGTTTTTTCATGCATGCGGTAATTCAATGCCGCACTTTTTATGTACTGAACTGGGATCTATATTTAGAAAGAAAATTGAGATGATGATACGAGGTGCGCACAGTACCATTGCATCCTGGAATATGTCTCAGCCAAGGCGAAGATTTGAAAATGATTTAAATTTGTATCTTCATAGCTATATAAATAAAAGCTAAATTTCTTCATAATACTACACTAGTGATGAACTCTATAAAAATGGGCAATATGTAGAAAATACCGTAAGGTTTAATCTCGACCACTGCGACTTTGTTTCCAACGGCCATTCATTTGAATTCTCATGTAAGGCCCTAATTTGTCCCTGCATTGATGATCTAGGAAGGATGACAGCGTTTATACGCTTAAGAGAACTTGTACTACACTAGTTTTTTTTTAATAAAAAACGAGGATAGATGATGAACTCTAAAAAAAAGGGCTAATACGTAGAGAAAACCGTAAGGTTTGATCTCGACCACTGCGACTTTGTTCCCAGCAACCATTCATTTGAATTCTCGTGTACGGCCCTAATTTGTCACTGCATTAATGATCTAGGAAGGATGACAGCGTATACGCTTAAGAGAACTTGTTGGATCAGTATCGTTAAGAGCTAGGTAGATGGATGGCTTTGAGCAAAGTCTCAAAAACATCATGCGTAGATAGATAATGCAGGTTCTACTTCTTTGTTCCTCCCTAAGTCTGAAGCCCTTACCGTGCACCCTAAGCTCTTAATCACGATTTTTTAGGGTTTCTAAATCTTTGGCTTAAGGTTTAAGCTATTGTTTCTATAGTTTCATTAAAATGCAGAAGGATTCAGTAGAATGCAGAAGGATTCAGTATGCGCACAAAAGTATTAAAGCTTTTGGTAGTAATGAATTTATGAAGAATGCAGAAAAGTATTGAAGTGGTCATATTAAAGTGGTCATTTAGAAGTGACACTTGGTACCAATTTATAGATGTCTCCTCTACCTCAAAATCTGCACAATTATTCCAATACATATTTGGCTTAAGGTTAAAGCTATTGTTTCTATAGTTTCATTAAAATGCAGAAGGATTCAGTAAGCTGCAGCTTTTGGTAGTTATGAATTTATGAAGAGTAGTTATGAATTTATGAAGAATGCAGAAGGATTCAGTATGCGCACAAAAGTATTAAAGTGGTCATATTTGTCTATAGGTAGAAGGATTCAGTAAGCTGCAGCTTTTGGTAGTTATGAATTTATGAAGAATGCAGAAGGATTCAGTATGCGCACAAAAGTATTAAAGTGGTCATATTTGGTTTAAGGTTAAAGCTATTGTTTCTATATTTTTCATTAAAATGCAGAAGGATTCAGTAAGCTGCAGCTTTTGGTAGTTATGAATTTATGAAGTATTGAAGTGGTCATATTTGGCTTAAGGTTAAAGCTATTGTTTCTATAGTTTCATTAATTAAAATGCAGAAGGAGTTTCATTAATTAAAATGCAGAAGGATTCAGTAAGCTGCAGCTTTTGGTAGTTCTGAATTTATGAAGAATGCAGAAGGATTCAGTATGCGCACAAAATATTAAAGTGGTCATTTACACTTGGTACCAATTTATAGGGTTTCTAAATATTTGGCTTGAGCAAGGGTTTCTAAATATTTGGCTTGAGCAAGGGTTTCTAAATATTTGGCTTGAGCAAGGGTTTCTAAATATTTGGCTTAAGGTTAAAGCTATTGTTTCTATAGTTTCATAAAAATGCAGAAGGATTCAGTAAGCTGAAGGTTAAAGCTATTGTTTCTATAGTTTCATTAAAATGCAGAAGGATTCAGTAAGCTGCAACTTTTGGTAGTTATGAATTTATGAAGAATGCTGAAGGATTCAGTATGCGCACAAAAGTATTAAAGTGGTTATTTATAAGTGACACTTGGTACCAATTTATGGATGTCCTCACCACCTCAAATAGATGTCCCCTCTACCTCAAAATCTGCGCAATTATTCCAATACATATTCCTCTACCTCAACTGTTTTCTACCTCAAAATCTGCACAATTATTCCAATACATATTCCTCTATTTCAACTGTTTTCGCCAAATCTTATACCTCAAAATCTGCACAATTATTCCAATACATATTCTTCTATTTCAACTGTTTTCGCCAAATCTTATGTAGGTGTGTCATGGGTACCAATAAAGTTGTACAATTCTTTCAATTAAATGTTAAATTTTTTTAACTATTACAAGTAGAAGTGGATGGCTATTAGTACATGTGCAAAAATTTTAGTGGACTTTTTAATTATTATGTATGTATTAGTTTTAAGTGGATGGCTATTAGTACATGTTTTTTTAACTATTACAAGTAGAAGTGGATGGCTATTAGTACATGTGCAAAAATTTTAGTGGACTTTTTAATTATTATGTATGTATTAGTTTTTTTAAAGATAATAATTGGGAGTTAGGTGAGACAGGAGAGACAGGAGAGACAGGAGTGAACAGTTGATATAGATTAGGAACAATAAGTTGGTATTTATGTATCGATTTTTATTTTTTAAAGATAATAATTGGGGGAAATTTTAGTGGACTTTTTAATTATTATGTATGTATTAGTTTTTTTTAAAGATAATAATTGGGAGTTGGGTGAGACAAGAGTGAACAGTTGATATAGATTAGGAACAATAAGTTGGTATTTATGTATCGATTTTTTTTTTTTAAAGATAATAATTGGGGGTTAGGTGAGCCAGGAGTAAGTTATGGACAGTAACCGTAAGGAAAATCTCAATTTATTGAACATGACGTGTTCCATTAAATGATGCATTAAGTTACATTAATAACTTAATAGACATTGAGATCAATTTTAAGTGGCATTGAAATTCTTGGCTAGGGAAATTATCATCTCAATATAGGTGATGTATTGACGAAAGTGAAAAGGAGGGCATTATGAAAGAGGGGTGAATAGTAAATGTACATGTTGAATGTGCAGGAATAAGTGTGAGTGGGAGTAGATAATGATGGATGATGAGCGGGGGTCATGCCAAGAATGTTCCATGTATTGTTTGGCAATGCATTTGATACATTACGCTAATGTCATCACAAGTTTAATTGGTAAATGGCAGTCATTAATGTACTGTCAAGCATGTATTTAAAGTATTTTAAAGTATATGGACATCTCTCCAGAGTCCAGACATCTCTCCAGAAGGTTTGTGTCCTTTTATGATCCCCTTTTCTTGTGATATTCACCGATGGATTATGAGTTTTAGAAAGTCACAGTGTAGTGACCATCCATGGAAAATAGTCATCACCTTGCAAAATTCACTATGTTTATTAGTGGTAACGATTTCTATCCGGTTAATTGTTGTTTTTGTTGGTTCACTGTTTGTTAGAGATGGGTTGTCTCTGGCATGTGAAGCTAAAGGTGGTCTCCGCAGGTCTGACAGAACGGCGGTTGCAGCACACACTTTTTTGTCCTGTTATGTGGTTTTGTTTATTCCATTTTTCATGGTATATGTTTCATCTGTTTCATCTGTATTATGATTTTGTTGTTGTTGTCCTGTTATGTGGGTTTGTCTGTTCCATTGTTCATGGTATGTGTTTCATCTGTTTCATCTGTTTTATGGTTTTGTTGTTCTGCAAAAGGTAGGACCCTTGCAATAACATTAGTTTGAAGGTGAAGGTGAAATTACTCAGTCTTAATCCAGATTGTTCTGTGTATTGGTTTGATAGAACAATCGATTGAATGAAATATTCAAAAGGAAATTATTGGTTTGAAGTACTCTTTGGGATTCATGAGTTTTCTCTATCCAATGAGATTCGCACCAAGCTACCAAGTCTTATAGGGTTTTGCCTCTTGTAATTACGAGAATCAACTGGAGACCCAAATACTAGAAAAGCTTTTTGGCAGCCAAACCTAATCTCAGTGTCACAATCCTTCCTTGCAGGAGAGACTGCCGTTGTTATTTTTGACAGGGTGAAAATAGTCGACTATTTGTAACCCATTTTGAAAGGAAGTAACGAATTCTTACAGTAACCAGTGACAGCTGCAAATAATTGTGCTTGGATGACTTGTTTAGGATTCTAAATCCATTCACTGTTAGTGCCTTCATATTGTTCGATTTACGCCTAATCAAAATTAAACTTTAATTATATCAAGTTTGATTTGTGTCTAATGTTTGCTTTCCCATTTTTGTGGGAATAAATTTATTTGTTCTCCTAACTAGATATTGGGAGAAGACAACGTGATTCTTTGTTGTCAATGGGTCTGGTGGTCATGGAATTGGAGAATCCTGTGATGATCGTGCTATTTTTGTTTTTTTGAGTGACTAGTACATTTGGGTCATGGTGGGTCTGTATTTATGATCAAATTTTTAATTTGTTTAACACACGACAGAAGTAGCAACTTATTGTGGGAGCAAATTTTATTATTCCCTGGGCGAGCTATCTGTTGGGAGATGAATTAAATATAGATCTGTGTGCTGGTGCCAATGGGTATGTTTGTTGGTCATAGAGTTGAATCTTCTATGTTCTTGTGTCATTGTTTTTAAGTTATTCAGATAATCAGATGAGCATAATAAGGTAGTATCTAATTGAATGGTTAACTTTCTTTACAAAATGCTGTAAAGCTAATACATTTTTTAAAACTTATATCTGATAAAAATTGATGAAATCAGAAAGTTAAATGAAAATGTAAAAATTGGTTGATTTGTAATTTTCTTGATTTACATTTTTCATTTTTAACTATGATATCTAATTAAAAACAACAGATAAAGACCTCATTTTTCATTTTCAACTATGATAGCTAATTACATTTTTCATCTTTAGTTGTAGCTTAATTGGTGGCTCCTTTATCTCAGTTTGTTGACTATGCATCTTCAAATGCACATGAGGCATATTATTGCTCTTAATTACGGAAAATGGTCTTTTACTCTCTGTTGAGGCCGCCTTTTTCATCATTTTTCGACCCTTTCCATCATTATGCTTGCTATTTGTGGGGTGGCCTAAAGCAAAATATTGGAGTGGTTTTTAACAATTTTTTTTAAAGTAAATTTTGTTTTTCTAATTTTCATCTCTAAGGACATTTTTCTTAATATATAATAAGATAAATTTGTTCCTCATTTTAAAAGAAGTGAAAGAAGTGCCAATTGTTGCCATGATCTTTTACTTTAGTTCATCCTTTTCTTTAAGAGAGGATTTCCTTCTAATTCTTTAACCATGGGTGAACCAAGTTTGTTTCAATAGGTATTAGGAGTGGTCTTTTACTTTAGTTCATTCTTTTCTTTAAGAGAGGATTTCCTTCTAATTCTTTAAACATGGGTGAACCAAGTTTGTTTCAATAGGTAGTAGGAGATTTTTATTGTTGCACATTAGGATTTAGAAATAAGCCTTTGAAGAGGGGGCAAGTTTAGGATGTGAATGTTATTTCTATTGTCGGGACTTATATTTTTAATGCTATCATTTTTTATGTTATTTGTGGTAATAATCTTTTGAAGAGGGGTCTAAGTTTAGGAAAATGCTATTTTTTATCGTCGAGTCTTATATTTTTTATGTTGTCTATGGTAATAAGCTTTTGAAGAGGGGGTTAGGTTTTGGATTTGAATGCTTATTTAATTGTTTTTTAAATGCCTGGTAAACTTTTTAACATGACTGACGATGTTGGCATGAACACCCTCTGGCTACACGTGAAACACATTTGCAAGGCCACAAATAGGGAACCTCATCCCCACACTTAATAGGAATTTTATGACCTAATTCTTGTAAGAATATAGTTTGTATGCTTGAAACATAAGGGAAAATGAATGTAATCAAGTTTAGGGCACCAATTGAATGGTTAACTTTCCTTGCAACAAGTTCACAACACCCTTGAAGAAGGTCCACAAGGTTAATTAAATATAGCAAATTAAAATTGCACTCAATCATGTTGCATAAACATAGACACAAATTGCAACAAACTATACAACTAAGTATGGTCTTTGAACTTTAAACATTATATTGAAATGTAAGGAATGTTGAGGTTCATTCTTATCATGATAACCATTCTAGTATCCAATTACACCAATTTAAACTAAAAACATTTAAATTTTTTGCTCAAACTTGGTGATTCTAATGGTTGTTCATGAGCATGAAACATGTGGTAAACTATTGTTGAAAGAACAAACATCACATCAGTGTTTGGGGAAAATTTAGTTAATGTCCCACAATTTTGATATTTATTTGATCTAATTTGCTACAAATCCACAGAAAACTAGATTTGAAACATAAAATAATATTTTCATGGTAGCTAGGTATTCCAATGTACACTAACTCTAAAAATGATTCTCAACTTATTTCTAGGATTTTGATCTACGACTGAAATCTTCAATGCTTTCTTCAACTCGTAACTTGAAATAAAATGGTTTAAAAGCTAACCTTAAAAACTAAAAGGTCTTTTCACCACGTTTATATCTTCACATGGCACTAAAATGAGAACATTTTGAAGAAAAAGTTTAGGAGAAAATTTCAAGAGTGTCATGAATTGCACCTGGTGTGATTTGCTACATAAGCACCTTTGCTTTACGCTAATTGGAGAACTTCTTCACCTTTTTGTCTCTTTGCTCGCATGACTTTCCTAATTAGCCTTTGCCTTGGCTTTTTTCTTTGTTGACTATTTGATTCATGGACACGAGCACATTGCAAAGACATCCACACGCCACACTAGTGTCCTTTGAATATGTAGATTGAAGGTGGTCGTTTGAGCAGTACACCCGCAACTAGCAGGGTTCATAATGTCTTTGTTCACACCCATCGACATCAGTTTCATTCCCGAGCTATTTATCTTCCCTTTTCAGCTCCATTTTTGGGTTGGGCGATCTCTCTAAGCACTTTACGATCTTGAGGAAGTTGTAGTAACTCTTGATTCATGATCTCTATCACTCTTAGCTCTCTTGCATGCATCTTTGCTCTTTGGTTTACTTTAGACTCTCGTTATCTTGATGCTATGAGGAGAACCTCCTCCTTCTTCTTTCCTCCTACATTTTATCATTTGGATCTCCATACTTATATGTTATTGTATTTCTTTTATATTTGTCATCTATCTATCTATCTATCTTGGATGTCCATGGAGGTGGAAACACCAAAGCTAGGGTTTGACTATGACAAACCTCTATACTCAACCCCAACATTTTCTCTATCATGTGTGCAGGTTTCACTGGAGAAAGGATTGCTTTGCTAGAGGCTTCAATCATGGACCGGTTGTGAGATTGTTCTTGCCTTCTCCCTTCTTTCATTATTGAGTTTTACAGTCACTTTCACTCTTTATCACTTATTTACTTAGCTTAGAGTCTATCTGGAATGCATATTATAGTGCGTTGTACCTTTTGTGCATGTCTCTATGCTCTGTCCGTACGAGATGTTAGCATGCCATATTGTCATCTTTGACCCATGTGCGCATCCTCATGCAAAACCTGTGTAGAGGTTACTAGAGACTCTCCGTGATTTGTCCTTTCAAGTTTGGTAGTTTGACAGACCTTCTATCCAATAAATTTTGCTTATAGGTTTGGTTAGTTAGTAGTCTATATCTCTTGGCTCAACAAAGTACGTGTTTAGTGAGTAGGAGTAGGTCTATTTGCTCCTCTAGATTTTCATCACCTTGAGGGTGTCAAATTTTCTCCTCCATATTTTGGTGAACTTGATGTGAAAGCATCTTGATATTGTTTAATTGTGTGTGTGCATGTTCGAGAAGAAAGTTAAAACTTTTTGATTTTTTTCCTTAACTAATACTTTGCATTAGAATCCTTTATTGCATACTCATAGAGTGGTCAGAGTGTTGTAGAGTTTGTCTATGAGCTTTACAACCCAAACTACCACTGGGGTTGTTGTAAGGACTTTCAGACAGAGTATCCCTCCTAATAGCTATAGTCCTACTTAACCTGGTCCGATGTTCACGGACATTGCCTGATTTGAGTGATCTTTTCACTTCTCATCCCCTTGAGAGTATTATGACTGGTGGCTCCTCTACACTTGGATCCCAAAACACTACCCCAACAAAAATTTCCATGGGATCTCCTCCTGCTATTGACCATGATTATGTAGTCACTATTCAGTTTGATCTGATCCAATCATTAGAGGAGAATCTTTGAAAGGCTTTTGAATCAGGAAAATGTTCTCCCCCAGGTCGAGAATGTGGTAAATAGTTTAAGAGATGTTAATTTCAGATAGCAGAGGTTTGGAGATGTTGTGGGCATTATCCTTAATTGTTAAGAGTCATGTGCCTCTTGTAGATGTTCCCTCCCAAGATAGTCATGGGCATTTTCCTTCACACACCTTCACTCATATATCATATTCCACTGCTTTCTCTTATGTGCACAACTCCATCACTTGCACACATCATGCTTTGCCACAAAACACCATCACACACACTACTATGCTTGAATACTGAATACCACATACATGAATTGCTCAAGTATTCACTATACTACTCATATCTGCCATACACACATATCTTCTATAAGTATAAGCCAATAAGCTCATACACCGAGATAATATGTCAGTCAAGCACAAGTGATTTACACAATGATACATTGCTTGGATTAATACATTATCCAAAACATACCTTGACCAAAAATAGGATAATCAAGTCGACCTTTACTGATCTTCTACATGCTTCCTTTACATGCTTTAATTACTGAAACATACACCTTAATTACTAGAACAAAACAGGGGTCTACCGGACCCATAAACACAAATTCCAAGCACAACAACTCCCAAACTCCAAGATATAGATGCCATAGATTCCGAAACATAAATCATGATACAATATAATCATTCGCATAACAATACAACATATACAACTGATATGATTGATACTACCAATTCCAAAACTAGATACAACCATGATAAGCGAAACACAAGATTCTGAAGAAGAGGATCTTTCAGAAATAACTCCAGTAGATCATATATACCTAACTACTTCATATCACATACATACCTATCTTCCACTATTCCAAAATTGCTTCCAATGCCTTAACAACAACACACCACATCCGGTCCTAACTAGATCACCAAGTTTGACATCAATGATAACATTCACACAAATCTAACAAACACTATCACTGCTTCTACCACAACTCATACTGCATCGGTTAGTGTTGGTACTGAGACTGGTACAACCATTGGTAGTGCAACTATACCTCATGCTAGTGTTGGTGGAGGTGGTAGTCAGAGTCTCTATACATCCATTGATAGCATGACACACCTCCACTCCCTTCGATTGCTAATCCCATTTTAAATATCATATTGTATAGCATTGGATAATTACAAAAACAATTGACAAATCTTGCATCCGACTTTGGTCAATATTTGCTACCTGCTTATTATTGCAAGAGCCTTCTTAACTGGAGTATCCTTAATACCATCCTTCCCCAAGAGGTTGCAACATTGAAGTTTGAACGATTTAATAGAGAAGGGGATCCTAATACATTGATTCTTTCATGACCATGTGTAGTGATTATCATAGTTTGGATTTTGTTTTGCTCAAACTATTCTCTTAGTTCCTTAAGGGAACCATGTTGGAATGGTATAGTTCCTTGCTAGATCACTCCATCTAAACAATTGATCAACTCATGAACTTGTTTCTCAAATGGTTTTAGGCAAACATTGGCAGCATGGTCACCATAGTCGACCTTGTTCATTGCAAGCAAAATCCGAATGAGAGAGTTATTGATTTTATTTCCCTAAACCAATATATCTCTACCAAAATTTACTTTGCCCTACTAGATAGCGACCTATAAAGGGTTGTCATCAGTAATCTACAAGCGACATTGAGAGAAAAGTTATCTCTTTATCAATATCAAAACTTTACCAATATGTGTTCTGCATTCACTAATTACCAGCACACAATGATTCAATTCGGAGAATCTGCTTCAAATTCTAGTGTTGGTGCATTTGGGGGCATGTCTTTCATGGAAGGGTCTAGAAAGAACAAGGTTGTTGCTAATGTCATTACTATACCTCAGGCAACTGAGAAGAACCACAACGAAATAGGGTCTTTACTATGTTAAATAATTTCTATTTGAGCATAATGCAAAGATTATCAAAGGGTAATTTGATAAGCCTTCTTGTAATCAGACCTTTTCTCGACAACAGACCATACCTTGAGTTGTATGATGGTTCAAAGTTGTTTCAATTTCATCATGTGCCTGGACATGACACTAAATATTGCATGTCTTAGACATCTTGTCCAAGACCATATAGATAGTGGAGCTATCCATGTTGGTGAGAGAAAACAAAAGTCTAATAAGTCTATTGACAATAAAAACGATGTTGCAAATATATACAGATCCTTTTCCACCCCATTCATCTAATTTCATCTTTGCATTATATTTGGATCTAGTATCAAGTGAAGGCCTGCATGTTAATATGGTTACTATCACTTAAATCTCACCTCCTAGCCAAAGGGAAAGAACTATTGATATATCTTTCACCCCTCTAAATGTCCCTTATTGTGGAGAGCCCGCTCCTCTATACATCCCTGCGAAGTTAAATGGTCAGATTGTTATAGGTGTGATGGTTGATCCTTCATGTAGAGTAGTTGTTATTACAAAAGAGGCCTTGTTTGTTAATGGATAGCATAGGCTGAGATATGATGAGTGTTGTGCTACCTTTCGCACACATAATGGGTTATCTCTTAGTCCTTTGGGAAATATCACCTTGACGATCCTTGTGGGACCCAAGGGTGTATCAAGCACATTTGTTATCACCCCAAAATTATACCTTTCTTGGGTTACACTAGGTATTCCCTAGTTGATTTCCATGGACGTGGTCCCCTTGATGATTCATAAGTGTTTAAAATTTCCTCATGAGAGTTCAGTGCATGTTGTCCAGGATACTGGATACTGACCAGTAGTAACCCATGGAGATTTTTTGTTGGATCATTTTTGGCCTGCTTTGGTTGGGCCTATGCTTTCCCATGGTGATTTGATGTACAAAGACTATTATCAATATAAGATATGGGAGTTGTCTCTTAAGTTAGTTTATCTTGGGTATTCATTTCCTCCTCCTGCATTAGTCTTTGCTCCACCTTTCCTATCTGTTGTTGTGCTACAATGGGTCATGTCTTCTATCCCTTCTTCATCGGGAGTTGTAGATAGAGCTATTCCTCAGGGTAGACATCCTCAACTGCCTAGGACTGCATAACTCCCAATGGTGTCTTTCATTTCCACAACTACTTCTGATGTAGACAAGGGAAAGACATCCATGTTGTCAAAGTTCGTATCCTACCCACCCTTTGAGCTCTTGATCCTAGCTGACATATCTTGTCCTAATCGATATGGTAAGGGTAGGTGCTCACATCATACTCACTCGTCACCTTTGGCTCCTACATCCAAGCCTCCATGGGTATCTTTTGTTCCTTCGACTAATCCTAGAGAAAAAGAGGAAGGGCACTTGTGGCTATGTCTTTAGAACCTGTTTCAGCTACACCTCTTGCTTCATCAGTCGGGCCTTCTCCTTTGTCAGTAATGGCCTTAGAGGCCTCTTTTATGGAGCATGATACCTCTATTCCTTCTCTAAATTTAATTTTTAGTCTCCATTTATATTGGAACCATCTTGCATGTGAGTGTGAGCGTCATTGATGGGCGATGGCTCAAGAGCATGAGGTCACTTTGAAGGTTGTGAGTGAGTTATTGGTGTCTTCTCCTACCTCTACTATTTTCGAGCCAACTTCCATTCTTTCTCTTGTTGTTCCCTTTCTCGTGATGTCTGCCTCGTCTTCCAACCTACACCCACCCACTCCAGGGTCCATTAATGAGCCTCACGCCAAAAGGATACAAGTTTTCATCACTCCCTCCAGCCTCTACTCATCACCTCCTTGCTCAATGTGCCTCCACTCTCTTAGTCACTCACTATGTTGCATACATAGGTGGTGTCCAGTGCAACCTTGTTTGATGCTCCAACTCTATAGCTGCATGATCATCAAAGATTTCTTGGGAACCTTCATCCCATTATGATTTATCAAAGGACCGTGTTTTTGATACCACCTAAGTGAAGTTCGAGTAGGGTCCCATTCGGAAATTTCATCATAAAAAATCACTCAAGTAACACCTATTTCACTGCCTCAGGCCGAGTTACCCACCTCTTCTATTGAGGGGCATTTGTTCGACTCCTTAGAGGATATCCCAATATTGTCTACAATCTTCAAGCGATCATTGATCCTTGCCTTTCAGGAGCTTTTAAATGAGAATGTGGAAGCTGCATCATCCTTGGCTCTTGTTGTTGGTGCTACACTTGGTGTTTCCCTTGTTGTTGTCCCTCTTTGAGCTCATCCCCCCTCCCCATATGATCAAGATTTGGAGGAAAATGACCTATTGATGGAAAACCTCTAGGATAGTACCTCCTTTTTCTTTATCTTTTAGAATAGGATGTGCTTGTCTGTGTTTCCCTGTGCTTTATTTATATGATTTTCCTTCCTGAAGGACACTAGGTACTCCATTGGTGCTTGGAAACAAGATGTTGACTATCTTTATGTGTTGTGCTCTCTTGAAGGACTTGATTTACTCCATAGGTTTTCAAAAATAGGGGAATTTTTGTTGTGAACCTTCTTCCATTTGTCGTATTTTGTTTTTCAATATCGAGGATGATGCAAAGTGTTGGGGGTGTTTAGGGTCTCTCCCATGTTAACTCGGTTTTTCTTTTCTCTCTGTCTTCATGTGCTTTCTTTATATAATCTATAAAGTTGTGCACCATTATGAAACACTCATTTGCAACTATATACATTATTTTCTCCTTATTGTTATGAGTTTTGACACCGAATACGTAGATCCCTTAGTGCATTTCTGTTTTTGTTGATGTTGTAGGTCTCACGTGTTATCTGTTGCAAGGTGGAATTCCATGAAAATATCTCGTTATGTTCACATGATACATCTCTTCTCTTTAGAATGACATGTGTTCCATGCATACCATTCTAAGGGGGGGCTTTCATATCTTTATATCTCTGCATTTTTGCATTTTGAATCATGATTATCTCTGCATCTTGTTTGTCACCGTGATATTTTTATCTTTTTCCTTTTGGGGGGCCAAACCACTTAGTCTTTTTATCTTTTGCCTTTGTGGGGGCCACACCACTTGATCTTTTTATCTTTCTCTTTTTTGGAGGCCAAACCATTATCTAATCAATCGTCAGTCAATATAAGTAGTCCCATCGTATGGATATCTAGCATAACACAACTTACCACCCATATGAGCGCATATCTTTTAATCATTATCTTGTTATCTTAGTGTCTGATCATATCAAATCTTTCACTTTTTTTGTTTGACATGTTTGTCTGTAGTTGACATGTTTATGATGGAACAACCTAGCAATATTTTACGAAGGGTCGGGATATTTCCCTAGGGGAAAATTTGGTTAAAGGATTTTGCTTCCCCTTCGTGTCTTGGTAAGATTGTTTCAATCTCTATCTCTACTTTCGCTTCACATATTTTGATAGCAATATGCTTGCTAAAGTGGAGGCAAATTATAGTGTCATAAATTGCACCCTATGAGATTCTATGCTACATAAGCACCTTTGCTTTATGTTGATTGGAGAACTTCACCTTTTTGTCCTTTTGCCTACATGGCTTGCCTAATCAACCTTTGCCATGGATTTTTCTCAACTTTGTTGATTATTTGACTTGTGGACACTAGTGCACCACAAAGACATCCACACGTCACACTAGCTTCCCACGAATCAACAATCTGAAGGTGGTCATTTGAGTGTTATGCTCACGACTAGTAGGAATCATAACATCTCTGTTCACACCTACCAACGTTGGTTTCGTTTTTGGGCTATTTATCTTCCCTCTTTTGCTCCATTTTTGGGGTGGATGATCTCTCTAAGAACTCTACGATCTTGAAGGAAGTTGTAGTAACTCTTGATTCACGATCTCTAGCACTCTTAGCTCTCTTGCTTGTAAATTTTCTCTTTCATTTACTCTCGACTCTCATTATCTTGATGTATTGGGAACCCCCACCTTCTCCATCTAGCTAGCTCTTCACTATGGGGGTGAAAGGGGAGTCTCTTTCCTCTTGCATTTAATCTATCTATCTATCTATCTATCTATCTATCTATCTCTTGCATTTAATCGTCTATCTATCTATCTATCTATCTATCTATCTATCTATCTATCTATCTTATCTCTGTTTGTTTGTCTGTCTGTTTGTCTATCTGTCTGTCTATCTGTCTATCTATCTATCTATCTATCTATCTATCTATCTATCTATCTATCTATCTCTCTCTGTCTATCTGTCTGTTTGTCTATTTGTCTGTCTGTCTGTCTCTGTCTGTCTGTCTGTTTGTCTGTTTGTCTGTTTGTCTATCTATCTATCTATCTATCTATCTATCTATCTATCTATCTATCTATCTATCTATCTCTCTGTCTATCTGTCTGTTTGTCTGTCTGTCTATCTATCTGTCTCTGTCTGTCTGTCTGTCTGTCTGTCTGTCTATCTATCTATCTATCTATCTATCTATCTATCTATCTATCTATCTATCTATCTATCTATCTATCTATCTATCTATCTATCTATCTATCTATCTATATGTCTGTCTATCTCTCTATCTGTCTATCTATCTATCTATCTATCTATCTATCTATCTATCTATCTATCTATCTATCTATCTATCTATCTATCTCTCTGTCTGTCTGTCTGTCTGTCTGTTGCATTATCGTCTTCAAGCTATGTGCATGTCCTTGGGAAGAGGCTATGAAGAGGTTACCAGAGAGTCTTTGTGACCTATCCTTTCAAGTTTGGTAGTTTGACAAATATTTTATCCAATACATTTCACTTATAGGTTTGGGTATTTAGTAGTCTATCTCCTCACTGACCAGAGCACCAATTTCGTGAGCTGAGGTAGGTCTATTTGCTCCTCTAGGTTTTTATCACCTTGAGGGTGTTGAATTTCCTCCTTCACACTCTTTAATTTATGTGTTGTTCAAATATAATAGCAAGATATAAATTAGAAATGAAACCTCAATAATATAATGAGTGGTGTCATTTATCAAGAAAAAGTCAAACAAGACTCCGACAATCTAGTAACTATGACATTAAATATTATGTTTTGTTGGTATGTGGTGCATGATCATGCCACTAAGCTTAAATTTTGGTGACTTTATCAGTTGCATTTCCCCCCAAATTAATTATGGGGGAGTTTGGGGTGGAAGAGCCTCTCCTATTGGGCATGGGGGTGAAGCCAACAATAGGGGTCTAGGGAAACACCCCTAATTGGGGACTCTGGAAAAATACTCCCAAAGTAAAAATTGACCATTATTTAATAAAGGAGTTGAGTATTATTTTGGTATGTAAATTGACCTTTGTAAATTTCCAAAAAGGGTTTGATAAATAAGTGGTTGTGTAATATGAAATATAATCATATTGTAATTTGCTCTTTGTTGGACACTAGAAAGAAAGTGGACAATGATTTCTCTATGGATGTAGCCCACATTAGGTGAACCATGTTAATTATGTGTGCTATTGTAGATTATTATTTTGTCTCTTTTATTTTATATTATATTTAATATTGTTTATTACTTTGGTTTTCCTAAACCCTAACATCTTCTAATTGCACTCTTTTCTTCATCCAAGCGCATTGTGAATTAAGATATTCAAATGACTATCTTTATCCCTAGTTAGTTCATCACCTTAGTCTCATTCACATTAGTTACTTAAGTTCACTTAGGGCACACATAGGATAATTATCACTTTATGTCTCAAGTCATACGATTGACACTCATTATACTCTTAATACAATCCTATGTCTCACCTTGACCTATAACCAAGGGGTTCCTTTCGTAATCTCAATATGTCACTTGCATCCTTTGATAGAATAATATTACTTTGTCATAGTTGATCTATTTTGTGCTTTCATAGAAGTTCCTACATTGTGGGCGACGATAATCTTCAACCAAATTTTGCATGGTATAAAAAATTACATGCCAACTCTAACAAGGTATTAGATTTTGTAGGATTGCTTCTTTTTAGTCTTAATTGAGAGGACTAGGTTACAAATCTTAGCGGATATTAAAAATTTAAGTATGATTGAATCAAATGATGACCTCAATAATTATAAAACTTGAATGAAATATTAGATTTAGAGATTTTTCTTTTTTTGCTTTATTATTGCAACGTGTCCATTTTAGAGCTTGTTGGTGCAATTTAAGCTTACCATTAATTTTAGGGTATTAAAGTGTAGTGTTGTAAATTGCACCCTATGTAATTCCACACTACATAAATGCCTCCGCTTTAGATTGATTTGAGAACTCCTTCGTCACCTTGTTCTTTTGTCCATTTGGCTTGTCTTGTCACCCTTTATTTTGTCCTTTTCTTGATTGTTGATTGATTGACTCATGAATGTTTTCTTGCCGCAAAGACATTTGTGCACCATGTTAGCATCCCACAAATCTATAGTTTGAAGGCGGTCGTTGAAGCATCATGCATACGCTTGAAAAAGCTTGTAACGCCTCTTCCTACAGACACCAATAATGGTTTCATTCCCAAGCTTCATATCTTGTCCCAAGAGCTTAATTTTGGCTCTCTAGACTCTTTGGATTCACTCTAAAAACTCCGTTGGCTCTGTATTGACTCTATGCATTCTTTCTAGCTTTCTCTTATCAATTTTCTAGCACTCTTGGCTCTCTCACATTGTGAAGTTCATGCTTAAGACTCTCACCATTTTCACGCTTTGAGGAGGACTTTGTGCTTCTTCTCCTTCATATAGAAAACTCTTTGCTTTGGGTGTGGAAGGGGAGTTCTTCTCTTCTCATTGTTATCTCCATTAGCATACTTGTGATTACATTTACTTTCTATTTTGTATATCATTTTATCTATCAATCTATCATGGATGTTCGTGGATTTGGAAACACTAAAATGAGGGTTTGACTATGGTAGACTCTAAAATAGATCCCTGACATTTTCCTTTCTAGCTTGTGCTTAGGTTGCTAAGACGGATCTATTTCTGGAAGCTCCATTCGTGGACTAGTTGTGGGATTCCTTCTCCCCCTTTGTTTATTTATCTTTTATTCAAGTATCTATAGTCGTTCTTCCTTCTTTCTATTATAAGTCTATGTAGTTTAATTTATCTAAAACACGTATCTGTTACACTATATTTTCTATATGAAACTCCTTACTTTGTCCATGTAGGATGCCAGCACGCCACCCTATCATCCATGACCCGTGTGTGCATCCTTGAACATAGAGATAAAAAAGGTCCCGAAAATATCTCTATAACCTATCCCATGTTATCTATAGGGCATGCATTTTGTGCTCATCCCAAGTGGAGAGGTCGATTAGCAAGTCCTGAGAGGTTGATATCTACCTATTAGAGTGGTTCACTTTTCCCCCTCTACATAAAGAAAGTCAATTTTACTTCTTTTTTTTTTATCCAAATAGAACACATGAGGCTAGATCTATAAAGGTAGCTATATTTTTTGAGTATTTTAGTTCAAATTTGGCCCTTCCACCATATTTAAAAGGTCCAAGAACCCTAACATCAATTTATCAAAATAAGAGAATTTTGTACAAAACCCCCAAATAATTTTTCAGGCCCTATTGCACCATCATTCATACGATCGTATGGACACTTTTTCCATCCTTTATATAAGTTCGTCAACATCACAAGATTCACTAAAATAATTCCATTTTTAATTTTTTTTTTTAAATATAAAATGCAAAGGTCCTAAGTATAACCTATGTAGTTTGCAACATAGGTTGTGCACAATGTTGGGATTAAGGTGTCTCAACCTTGGAGCCCTAACATTGGTCATTTCATCTAACTGATTAAATGTTGTTGCATAATTGATTTATCATGATTTATTAAACTTCCAAAGTTGTTATTCATCTTTGTGAGACCTCTTGGTGAGGTGGCATCCTACATGGCAAGTGATGAGATGGCATAATCCCTATTTTTAAGAAGTTGCTGTCCACGTGGAAGATCTACTATATATATGGAAGATGTCAAAATATCCCTATGTTGATGTCTTAAGGATGCTAGAAACAAGGATACCCACCTTCAACACCAAGGAGATATCCATTTAGGCAACAATATTCATAAATCCAAGCTAAATAGGCAATACTGTTACAAGCAAGGATAAGATGGTTGAAAAAGAGATCTTGCAACAAGTGTAAAGGGATCCTTGGAGGAGAAGAGATCTTTCCTCAAAAGACATCTACCTCCAAGAGGAGTTTCTTGAACATATATAACATCTTCTACCGAAAGAAGGGAAGGAGAACAAGAATACCTACCTTCTTCCTATTGCTAGATAAAGGGATTCTTGATGAAGGATGACACACTTTTGACCCAAAATAAGTGGTTTGTTTATAATAGACATACATTGCCAAGTGAAGAAGAGGTTGTAGTCAAGGATACACACCTCTTTCATAAGATATAATCCTCGGTCAAACAACAACTTCACATAAGGAATGACATCAAATCATAAGAAAACACCACTCAACAAAGGAAAAGAAAATCCTTAGAAAGGGTAGGAGAAATATCACTGCCCCCAAGTGTAGGAACAATGAGAAGAATTACACAACCTCTAAGGAGATATTATACATAAGGAAATTCACAATATACTCACATAAATGAATATTCAATGCAATAAAAGACATCAAGCTATGTAAAATGCTACTCTAAAGATGAGGTAATCTTCAAAGAGAAAGATTGAGTTAGAAGAAGGTTCACAAGCTCCCCTAAGGAGAGATTAATCATAAGAGACATACCATTCCATGCAATAAAGGACATCAAAGTATAAAAAATGCAACCCCTAAAGGGAATAATGAAACCTTAGATAGAGAGAAGAAATAGGATAATAGTCTTGCCCACCAAGCATAAAGGCGAGAATGAATTGTGGTGCTTCCCCAAGGTGATTGATATTGAAAAAACATCACCTCTTATGACAAAGAGCCCCAAATGATGTTAACTACTAATGTCACAAGGTGAGGAGAAATATGAAGGGTGAATGGAGTGCTAAGGCACGACCTCTTCACCAAGGAAGAGTACAAGATCAGTTGTAAGAGCTATATCACTCTATCGTATAGGTCTTGAACAAATGTTTTAAATGCTTTATATTTTCCAAGAGAATGAGAATAACTATGATGAAAAAGATAATGTTCATTACCTTCCTTATGCTTAGAACTGTGATTAATTTTAATGAAAGGAAAGACACCACTCTTATCATACTTCAATCTCCAAAATATTCTAGCAGCTAATTTCTCTTATTCATCAATGAGATTAGGTCTTGTATCTTGTGATGTAGAACAAGGGTTGTTAGAAGAAGATGGATGTCATCTATGATTTTAATAATCCCATTATCAACTAGTTCTTGCATAATTTTTTGAAAATCCGGACAATCATTAGCATGATGGTCACGAGTTTGATGATAAGACTAAAAAGGAGTGTTTAAGGAAGAAGCACCTTTAGATGGACGATAAGTTCTATGTCTTCAAGATAATCCTTAAAGTTTTTAATTCTAAGGAGATAATCCATAGGTGAATTATGAGAATGTCCTAGACCTTTGGTGCTAGTTTGTGTAGGAGGGTTTATAGGGACTTTGATTCCTTGTTCAAATTCCAAGTCCTTGTCCTCTAAAGCTTTGTTTTGATATTATGTTATATTCATTCCTATAAGAATGTTTCAATTGAGAAGGAGTATTATAATGAATCTCTTTAAAATTTGTAGTGTAAGCATATCTAGAAGGAATAAAAGGATAAGTAGATGAAGAAGGGACATCCTTTGTAGGGAGATTCTCCTTTCTATCATCATGCATATCCTTTTTGATAGGTTGGGAAGGAAGATCCTTATCATCTAAGACCTCATCTTTACTTAATGTTATGTGGGGAAATATATCATGAATGAAATACATAACATCATCTTCCCTACATATGCTTTCATGGTTAAGATAAGCTTTAGGAGAATAAGGGGGATCTATATTTTGATCTTCCCCCCTTGTGCTAGAGTATGTGTATGAGAAGAAAATGGTGCCATATTTCTCTTCAATGACTTCTCTCCATTAGGGAAACCATTGATAGGAGTATTAACGCATTCAGATACCCTAGGAGAGGTACACATGTTAGGTTTTTCATCAACATCTCTAGGATTATGATCTACAATTTTTTTTATGCAATCTACATATGTAATGCATTTTCCTAAAAATATCAGCATAAAAAAATATGCATCATGGATAAAAGCTTTGAGATTTAATTGATTAAGAGGAAGCAATTTGAAAATTCTAAAAATGCAATATGCCAAAGTGCTATGAATGAATAGAAGCAATGTGAAGAGAAATAAATCATTATCCAACACATGATTATGACAAATATAAGTGAAAAGCAATGCAATCATATGTGAAATGACAAATAAATTATAGTTATTAAATACTATTATGAATGTCTAAAATCAGATTTGAAAATAAAAGTTACAAATTATGTAACCCATAAACCAAATTAACCAAAATAAATTAGAGTTTTTATGAATTAACCTCTAAATTTATGTAATTTGATTAAAAATAAAATCTATGAGTGCAAATTTGAAAATTAAAATGCTCACAAATCAAATTTGAGAACACAAATCATAAATAGTGGTGTAAGGAGTTGGGTTCACTAAAATGTAATGGTGAAAATTAGGGTTTTACCATAAAATGTAATAAAATCACTAATTTTGCTTAAAGGGCCATTACATTGAAAGAGGGATGGACCTAATAGATCTAGGCTTGATCCCTCTAGGGAAAAGGCTCTGAAATACTGATTAGGTTCCATTTGAAATTAAGGTAAATGGGTGAATATTGAAGAGATTGGGCATATAAACAATGAGCTACAATTGTTGTACAGAGACATTGACCTAGATCTAGTCAAAGGAATATGATTCAGATCTGCTCCCATAAATTTGGCATGATTTCTTGGGACCATCTGTGGTGGTCGCCCTACTCCTCTGAATTTTCTGTCATCAAAAGGTGAACTTGTTCATCTCTGTGAAACTTTTTGTTCCTCCGAAACACAACTCTGGACCTATTCTTGCACACTGTGAAAATAGGGGAAACTGTTGGGAATAGGGGTTTGCCTAAGTCAAATCCCGGTTTAGGAATTAACCTTGAATGAATAAATGCAAATACTAAAATAAATTCTGGAAAGATATACCTCAAATCTGTAATTATTGATGATGATGCTTTGCTTCTTTGAATGCAATCAGATATGTTGTATGAAATGGCATGAACACATTAAAACCCTAATCAAACAGACATGGTTGCATGAGAATGATGTAATTTTGCTCCACAATGGTTGAATGATAAATATGCAGCCTTGAAGATCTTTGAAAATGATTGATAATGAATGCTTCATAGATGCAAGAGTGCCAGGAATTAATTTCTTAGATTGGATAGATAAAATTAGGTTGATCAAATGCTTTATATAGGGGGTTCTAGGTAAATCACCGATCAAGCTTAGCTCCAATGATCTAGTGGGAAAATACCACTCATGCTCCAATTCAAATTTGGGTCTCAGTGAGAGGGACCATGGCACTTGTATAAGGGACCAAGATACAACTTAGGGGAGAGGGGTACCTCACTAGGGGATCCACCAATGGGTATTCATGGCCACAAAACCAAATAATACCCGTGACTATTAATTTGGGGTGACTATTTATATTCTACACGTGACATCAAACTAGGCCAACCTAATTAATGTATCCCTTTGTTGTGGATGTTACATATGTGGTGAGATCTTTTGGAGGATTCAGTATCATGATAATAAGTTGTGTATGGTGTGTTGTGTGAAAGCATAGGTGCACATTTGTAGATAATTAGTAATGAAGCTTGTTTGAAATGTTTAGAACAATGAATTGTAATAAACATTTCAAAGGATGCACATCTCTCCAATTCAACAATAATAATTCATTGTAATCAAATCTAGTGTATCATGCCCTATATAAGTGATCTTTAATATTTTGTAATTCCATTACATCTTTCCCTATATAAGTGATCTTCAGTATTTTGTATTTCCATTATATCTTGCCATAAGGTTGTGTGCCTTAGCTTGAAAGTCCAAATTAGGATCAATGAGATTCCTTGACCAAGAGCCTAAAACTTTGTAATCAGTTTACATCGAGTTGGATAGTTCTTGTCGTGTTTTTTGCCACATTGGGTTTTCCATGTAAAAAATCTTGGCATCCATGTGTGGTTGATCTTTTCATTTTTAGTTGTTTACTTTTGCACATGTGATAGTTGAAATTAATGGTTGAATTTTAATGTATGTTGATTCACCCCCCCTCTCAACATCCAAAACTATTCAACAGAAAGATTGTGTGTCGTGTGGTGAACAAAATCTTTCACCCACCATTTCTTATAAGAATTAAACAATCCAAATCAACAGTTTGAAATTATATTATTTCTAGCATGATATTTTTATCTCTGAATTCTATTCTATTTTTGCAAATTTTTAATCCATTGAATTTTATTTAAGTATTTTTATTATTAATGATAGCCTAACAAATCTTAGAGTCTGCAATTATTGAGATAGGCATCAAAACTCTAGGTATTTGTATCGTTCATGCATTTTGGATCAGCTAGTAAACCCTAATTACATCACATTGGTTTAAAAGAAAATTGTCTTGACTCCTGCTAGCCTAAGAATGCTTTGGGTTGATGCAACCTGAATAAAAGGGACCAAGGTGCCTTGGAGAGAGAGAAGAAGAAGATATAGACAACCTCACAACTGATTAGAGTGGGAATTAGATGCAAAGTTATGAAAAAGATGGTAGATCAGGATAAGGAAAGGAAGGACTTTATACAATTACAACAAATAGAAAAAAAACAAGAACAAATAGCCAAACATCAAGAGAAAACAACATAAATACTCCTTTAGATACTTCAAAACATAAATAATTTCAACAATTCTATCATGTTTGCACACAATAATGGAGCAAAAGGTAGTAACTTATATAAAAATAGATTTAAAAATCATAATAGGTTTCCTAGACCCACATAACCCTCATTCTTGCCCAAAGTTGAGTTGACACAAGAAGAGGAAGAGATAAATCCTACAAAAAATGATTTTAATGCTTTCTTAGATGCCTATTCAAGATTTGATTTGAATACTAGGCATCAAATTCCATTTATACAATTCAATAATACTAGAAGTGGAGCAAGAAGGGGACAACCTACGCAAAAATTCAACAAATATATACAACACAAGGTCAGTAAATTGATTCTTCCAACTTTTGATGGCTTGAGAAAGGTGACCATAAAAGCTTGGGTTAAAAAATTAGACACATATTTGTCACTCAACCATATTTCTCTCTTTATATGTTGCTCTTTTTATCTTGATGTTACATTGATATGATCATAAGTCCCCAGGGGCTTGTTGAGAGTATGAGTGTAGGTTCATACTCTTGCTAAATTGGGGATAAATATAGCATCATAAATTGTGTCCCTATACAATTTTGTGCTCACTTAGGCCTCAATTTAGGTATTCTGGCCTCCTGGGTAAGTGCACCAAGATGGTGTGCAAAAAGGGGGGTACAAGTGGACACTTT
Source organism: Cryptomeria japonica (assembly GCF_030272615.1). Lineage (NCBI taxonomy): Eukaryota > Viridiplantae > Streptophyta > Pinopsida > Cupressales > Cupressaceae > Cryptomeria > Cryptomeria japonica. The sequence continues at coordinate 189,830,665 of NC_081410.1, forward strand.
TTATTTGAAATCAAGTAAACCTGATCTTGGAGGAGAAATTGAGAGTCATCCACTCAAGATATGAAGATACTCAAAGATCCAAGATTGTAGTACTTTGAATCTAGTTTCCACCTTCGCGCATGAAAAACAGATCCTGATTTTTTCTGGAAAAAACATGAAATAGTGTTTGACATGCGCATAAAAAAGTCATAGTTAGATTTATTATTTTGAAAAATCCTTTGGTAGAAATATAGCTAAGAGTGAGCACTAGAAGTTGTGTATTTTTTTGTAATTTTTTGTTGAGTATTTCTTTTTATGATTTTTTGAATCGAGCACATCCTGAAAAATCAGGTACCTATTCGTGCGCGAAACATAAATTGCACCTAATTAATCGAAAATGCAATTTTTTTATTAAAATTATAAATAATCAAGTGTGCTACAATAATATATATATATTTCAAAATTTGGATAGGTAGATCAAAAGTTATTAAAAAAATGGTACACGTCTCTAAGAACTATGGAGACACTAGTAAAATAAATTCAAGAATAATATGTTATTGTTGTTCAAATTTTAAAAAAATATTATATGGTTAGAAATCCCATAAGATGGGTGAAAATATGGTGGCAATTTTAGAAATACACAGTTGATGAAGTGTAAACCCGATGATGAAAAAGTCGAGAAACCAAGTTGATAAAACAAAACACGTCAAAAAGGAGGGAAATGGAGGCAAATCAAACTTCCAATCTGCAACTTTGTCATCCAAGCCTATTCACAAGCCTAAATAAACTAAAGCGTGTATGAGTTATTTTGAATATAAAGCACGTACGGGGTTTTAAAAGGCAAAACCATGCACTGAGTTTTAATAAACAAAACCGTGTATGAGGTTTTAAGAAGACAAACCATGTACGGGTTATGTCCACATAAAGACAGCCTAACACAAAAAAAATACATATGTATGTTTAAAATGTGTTTGTGTATGCATACATATATGTATATGTATAATATGTATATATGTATATATAATATGTACATATATGTATATATAATATGTATGTATATGTATAAAGAGGGGAAAATGAGTGATGTAAGATTGATGGTTAGTATTCAAATAACACATTCAAACATATGATAATCCACTTATACCTTGCTATCTTGCCTTCTCCTTCAAATTAGACCTTCGGTGAAGTGAAGAATGCACCCCTTCCTCACTTGATCTGATTGGTCCTTGATGGGGATGTGGATTGCTCTCCTTTGCTCAACAAGAGGGATTGGATTTGATAGGATTTGGATGGATTTGGATTGGAAGATTGAAGGATCATGAGGACATGATAAAGGTATGATAGGAAGAAGATAGAAGAGAAATGGGCAGCATGAGAATGCTATGAGAAGTGAATCCTTTTGTGAGGAAATGATCCTCCAATTTATAGATTGGAGGAGGCCAATGGAGGGCCAAGATTGATTTGCTTATGGAGGGTTGAGATTGATTTGAAATGGAAGGCATGGATCAAGGGTGCCTTGGGAAAATAAACAGGAATATAAAATTCCTTAAGAAGAGGGGGGAAAAGAAATTTGAATTTCAAAATGAGGAATTAAAAATTCCAAAATAAAGGATGCATGGAGGGATTCAAAGAAATTTGAATTTCTTTGAGAGGCTCAATGTTGATGTGACATGAGTGGAAATTTAAAATTGGAGAATAATGATAAGCATGATTATGAGATATTCTAGAAGGATTAATTAGGTTGAGCGGGATTAGGAAAAAGTGATTTGTAGGAATCACATGAATAGGTTAATTAATTAAAATTAATTAACTGAGTGGGTTTAGAGGAAATAATTATTGGAGGGACATTAGAAGAATAGGGGAATAATTTATTTATTTGATAAATTAATTAATAGTGACAAGATTAATTAAATTGGATTTAATTAACACTGAGAGGAAAAAGGATAACAAAATTAAATCAATTAATTGTGTCGACAAGCTTAAATTAATTAAATATTAATTTTAGGTGTCTACATTTTGCCCCTCTTTGATAAAGTGTCATGAAGTGATGTTATATCAAAGAATAAAACATAGTGGATGAAAAGGATAAGGACTAGTAGCATGATGCCCCAGTCATAAGATGAGGAAGAATGATGAGGAGGAAGGATGATGAGGAAGTAGTTGTATGCCCCATCGAGAGGACACACGGGTTTGAAGAACACGGGTGTGCTCTCGAAATGGAATAGAATACTAGGTGATGAAAGAATGAATATGATGAAAGAGGGAACGAGGATGGATTGGAGTCTTGTGAATGAAATGAGATAAAGAAATGATTAATGGATTAAATTTCTTGTTGAGAAAATATAGAGAGCAAACCTAGGTTTGATATTGCCATGGATAATCTACACCACTGATTATAGGAACCAGGATGATATGAAGATCCGAGATGTGAACTGACTCTCAGTCAAACAGGTATGCCTTGCACACAACCATGCAACTATTGATAAACACTAATGTAGGGTTGTCGGTTCGTACAAGAGAGACCCTCAAACATACCATGCCATGAAAACTATGCCCCATTATACACTAGCCAAGACATACCAAGATATAGGATGATCAAGGTAGTCCTGAACAAGTATAGTCCCGGGACACAAGATGAAAATTAAAGCGAAAATCTCAAGCAAGAAAACAACATGCACACGACCAACTGACATCTCTTGCCAAGAGTAGGACATGGATTTGGATAAATTGTCGTACATGGGAAGGATTCATCTCGATGGGCAGGTGATGGATTTGGGTGAACTGCCAGACATGGGAATGATTCATCCTGATGGGCAGGGTGTGGATAGATTGATGGATGACAAAAGACAATTTGGATGTGCAAGGTCTGCAGATGAGAGGATTGTTGCTTCGATTTGTTTAGCACAAGTGCTTGGATTAGGCACAAGTTAATGTAAGCTCAGGTAGATGGGAAAAGTTCAGTTTGATGGATTGGATAGGACGAATGAAGGATAAATGATTATATATGATGAAAAAAGGGGATGGATGATTGAGTAGGATTGGATTGGGAATGGGATTAATGATTGAATTGGAAAAGATGGAGAACATGATTGGATGAGATAGGATTGGATTATAATTTGGATAGGATGGGGTGGATTGGTGAATATGATTTGATTGAATGGAACCAATGACAAGGGAGAACCAAGGATTGGTAAAAGGATGGATGGATGGATGGAGGGAGACATTGTTTGGATAGGAGAAAGATGGATCAAGTGGATGGATATGGATAGGATATGGAGGAATAAAGGATGAAGGGTAGGATGATGGAGACCCAAGGACTATGTTGCAAAGGAGGAAAATGCCCCACTAAGGGTAGTGGAAAGAAGGATAGGAAAGATGGTGGATAATAATGTGTGAGGTGGAAAGATAATGTGTAATGGATATGGATGGTAGAGGATTAAAGGCTTGTGTTTTCCAAAGCATGCGTACATATACATTATTTTTCCTCTATATGATCAAGACCAAAGATAAGAATTGAGGATTCATTTTGATAGGATGAGGGATATGAGATGGAGGATATGGATAGTGTAGCGTCCTAAAATTGCAACACTTGTAATTTCGACTGCATTTGGGTCTTCACGATGGCGATGCAATGTTAAACCTGAATGGAGACCCCGAAACCTACTTGTGACACCAAAAACTGCATTTTTCTGCACCTTGGCATGATCCCTCCTTGCACCCTGCTGTCCCGGGAGGTGGGACCATGGCGCCCAGCGCCCTGGTCCCTAGCCCTATTTTGGGCCCGGTCTCCTTTTGGGCATCAGGTCTTGAAGTTTGCAAATTGGAAAATAATGTTTCTGGTCGGCCTAAGGTCGGGAAAATCAGTCTCTCAACCCTAATTGACAAGTATATAAACTACTTTTCCTCTCCTAGAAAGGGAGAGAAAAAGAGGAAGGAAAAAAGCCAGAGCAAGACGCGGAAGCGATATTCGAACATTCAAACATTCAAGCATTCAAGTATTCCTTCAAGAAATTGAGCATTCTAAGTCTCCATTCAAGGCTAGGTGTTGCATTCAAGACAAGGATTCAACCATTGAAGAGGAGACCACTTACAACATACAAAATACAACATTCATTACACCTTCGCATGTAAGAATACAAACATTCTTACAACAAGGTTGCAGGTACGCGGCTGTAATTGAAGATCTGGAATCCTTGTGCAGAGACGAACAGATCCACCTTCGTTTCGCGGATTTTTTGGAGGACCGTGTGCACTCCGGGCGCCATCGTCCCGTCAACTTTCGCTCAAATTTTCAGAACAACACCGTCTCGACATTTTACTGCTAATTCCAGGTCCGCAGCTTCATCCCGTATCCCTATTTCTGTTTATAAGTGAATCCTTCTTGCTTCTACATACATTCCTAGTTCAATCATTCTATCTATATTCTTTACAAAAGAGGGTATCCTTGATGTCTTAACCCTTGAAACTCATTTAGAATCCAATTCTGCATTGTGTGGGATTGGATCTTGTGGGTTTCAGCCCCTCTTTTGAATGTAAAGTCTCTCCTAAGTGAAAACCATCAACCCTAGTGACCTCCCTTCTCTCTCCTTGGAGTTGGGGAGGGGAGAACAACTAGGGTTCGATTTTTCCGCTTTACAGATAGGATAATCAAGATAAAAGATAGGAAAGGAGAATGGACTTAGATAAGATGCAAATGGATGGGAAGATTGCATGGATGAATCTTGCCCCCAAGTGTAGAGTGCAAGAGGATGAGGAAATTACACATGACGCTTGTTTGCCAAGTTTTCATCATGGTACTTACCCAAGGTGCCACAAGAAGTGGTTTTCACTATTGGATGAAATGATTTTTCTTTACTTTTTCAAATTTATTTATTTATTTATTTTTTGTATCTTTCTTGCTTTTTTTTTTTTTTTTTGGAATTTTTGGAATAGTTTGGATGGATAAGGATGAGTGGATAGTGGATACATGAAGGAGGAAGGGAGGACTCGAGCATCTAGCTCCATGGATGGTATCCCTTAGTATTGATTTGAACTGGAGGTATGACCATAGATGTTGGTAACAATACTTGGGGAGATGAAATGGATAGGGGATGGAAGATGAGAATTTGCAGAGGATTGGATTAACAAAATGGGATTGTGAAAAATGGATGATGGATAAAGGATGGGGTTTTGAAAAATTTGTGGAAGATCAACATTGGCACACACCTCGAAGGGTGTTGGAGTAGTGGAGGAGAGGATTTTGGATTATATGGAGGATAAAGTATGGATTTTAGGAAATGAGGACCCAAAATAGAAGAAGGGGATGATGGGGTTGGGATGGTGGATTTTGGGATATAAGGACCCAAAATGGATTTTGAAGATGGAGGAGTGTTAGATGGAGGATTGGAGGACTTATGAATGGATTGAGCTTTTGGATTAGCAAGTTTGGATGCCAAATTTGATTTTACTTTGAGATGCATTTCTTCTTTGAGTAATTTGTGAATCCACATAGTTTTTGATTTTTTCTTTTGAGGCCTTTGTGGCCTTTCTGATTTTTCTTTCTTTCGGATCATATTTTTCTTTTGAGCATGTCGTTTTGAGGGGACATGTTGATCCTTTGATTTTTGTGGATTTTGAGCTTATACTTTTTAGATTGGGCATTCAAATTGCTTCCAATAGCAATGGGATGGGTGCATGGGGATGAAGGGTTGATGGATTTTATGGATGGTGGGATGATGAAAGGAGAGTGTTGGGTGGCATTCAATGATGTGTGCCTTTGTTGATCTTTCTTAGGGATTATTTGAGGTGATGGAGTGGTGGATGGAGGGATGTAAGGACCCAAAATGGATGGAAGGAATGGAGGATTTAGCTTTGGAATATAGGGTCCCAAAATGGATGTGGATGATGGGGGATGATGAGATTTTGATTTGCATGAAGGACTTATGGATTAGGAGGAATAGAGGATGTACCAACATCTTGAGCATTAGCTTGAGGACCCTTATTATTTCGGAAACAAGATGCGAGTCCATTTTGAGGGGGATGAGATGTGGAAGGAAGATTAGGATCTTTAGATGGATTGGGATCCTGACATGGAGATGAAGGGATACTTTGATATTGATTAGGGAGGGTACCATGAGATGGAGTGGGAGGGGTGATTGGATCATGAGATGGAAGAGGATCATGTGATGGAGGGAGAGGGTTTGATAGATGAATCATATGATCATGAGAGGAAATTGAGGGAATGATATCATTAGATGGAGTGGAGGGAGATGCATCATGAGATGGAGAGGATTATATGCTAGCATGCTTTGGAATAGTCTTTTGACATGTTTGGAGTTGTGGGGATTGTGTGATGGAGGAGGATATGGAAGCTTTGATGTGAGTAGATGGAGGAATGGGGGTATCATGAAGTGTAAAGGATTGGGATTTGTTTTGAGGTGGAGGTGATGAAGGACTTGAGGAGATTTGGCAACTTTGTTTTGAGGTGGGGATTTTGTCTCCTTTGCTAGCATGCCTTGGATAAGATTATGGATGATGGACTTGGAGGATGTGGATAATACATATTTTGGAGGATCTGGATTAGATGGAGGATGGGGATTAGATGGGGGATGAGGATTGGATGGAGGATTAGGATAATGGATTGGGGAATTAGGATTAATGCTTGGAGAACTATGGAGTAAAGGATTTGGATGAGGAGAAGAGGTAATGAATGTGTTGTAACAGAATGGGAATTGGGATATAGATGGGAGGAGAGATGAAGGTATATAAGTGGATGAGGGATAATATGGAGATACAGATGGGGAATAAGATGGATTTCCCTTGTCAAAGATAGAGGAAGGATAAGAGGTATGATATAGATTGAGATTAGGTGCAATGTGTTGAGGTGGGATGGATGAAGGTATGATAGGTCGATGGGAGGTTATGGGATTGACTTGGTAGGAAAGTTGAGGTGGTTTGTGAACTTCCATGAGTATATGCTCATACCAAGCTTTGAAATTTTGGGTAGCCATGTTGAGAATGAAGGATTAGATTGGAATTGGATGAATATGCTTTGGAGGAGAAAGATGATGAAGATGATGTTAAAGATGAGGATTAGGACTTGGCTTTGAATGATGATGGATTGGATTTGATTTAGATTGGACTTGATTTGATTGGATTGGTCCTTGGATTAAGACCTGATTTGATTTGATTTGTCCTTGGATTAGGACTTGATTGGATTGGATTGGATTGGATTGGATTGGATTAGATGATTGATTGATGAGGGATTGGATAACCGGATTAGAGAGATGGATTGATTTGATTGACTGGAATTTTGGATATTTGATTGGATTAGAGGGAGAATGACTATGGAAGAATGGATAGATAATAGGAAGAATAAAAGGGGAGGCTACCCAAAGTCGGATGAATGATTTGGACCAAAAAATTGGTTGAGGGAGGATGATTGTTTGAATGTATGAAAGTGGATTGGGGATTGGAGAATTACTTGGATGAATAGAAATGGATTAAAAATTTGATGATGACAAGATGCAATTTGTAAAGAGGGAGGATTGATTGGTTGGCAGAATGATGGACTTGGCAAGAGATATCAAGCAATGAATACACGTTGGCCACTGACGCACATGGAGAATCCAAACACATCATGCTATCCTACGAAGTTGGATGAGGAGGAAAACCTTTGCTTGCTTACTCAAGTACACACCCAATAGATAATCAGAATACGACCGCTAGGTCTCATGCAATGGATTCCCAACGTCGTATTAGCCAACTCCAAATGCTAATGGGGGCATGATATGGCAAGTCTCTTGGGGGAGTTACTATATCTCTTGCACAAAGATTATCCACCTTTCGGAGGTGAACCAGGTGGTTTCTATTCTTAGGGTTTTTAGTATGGATTTTCATTCGAAGACTACTCCTTGTAGTCACACAAGCATAATTGAGACCTATAGCCCTACAAAGTACTAAGCAAGATGTAGTCACGCAAGCGTGATTGAGACCTCAAGGGGCCCTACAAAGTGCTCAATATGAGAGTGAACTCTCAAATAGCTCCATCCTTTGAAACTTCCATCTCAAGAGGCCTATTTATTATAGTGAGTCCAAATGTCCAGGTCCGGTTGTACTCACTTGGGTTGTTCCCCTCTCACCAATTCCTAAGCAAATTGGGAGGGCAGGCCCGCTAAGAGAAAGCACACAACAAGCTAGGAAAGTGCCAAAGGTCTGGATTTCTGATTGTCTAGATAGACAAGAGCATACTCTCCTACTTTCACACTTTTCTCAAACACTAAAGCAAGAGTTCTTTTGCCCCTAATTAGATCTAGGTGCCTAGAATAAAAAGATTAAGAAAAACACAATGTTTGGTTGGGTTTCCTTAGGCAACCTGCATAAAATTAGATTAGTAGTTTTTTATCATGTCTTTAACCGCTCGGGTAGGACCTGTAAAATGCAAAAATCTGATTAATACATAAAATCATGCAAAAATAATGCTCACATTGTTCTGTAGATACTCGCATTGAAGCGCCTGCACATGCGTTGCTGGGGGTTTGAAAAGAGAAAAATGAAAAATACAGAGAAGTATTAAATTCGAAAAATGCAGAATATACCTGAGGTAGACGTGGTATTCTGATGGCGGTCGTGCTGAGGTGCGTGCACTCGCACTAATCTAAGTTAGCACAACCAAAAATTTGAAAATTTGAAAATTCAAAAAATGGGCGGGATTCTGCCAGAGCGCTCGCGCTAAAGCGAAAATTCCGAAATAAAAAAGATAGCTAAATAAAAAACTAACTATTTTTATTCTTTATTTTTTAAGTTTTTCCACTTTTTAGTGTGTTTTTAAGTACTAATTTTGGAATAAAGACAAAAGGTGGAAGAATAGAAGAGAGGATGTTGTATGCGAACGTGTTGTTCCCGCAATGCTCGCGCTGATCTACAGACCTGCAAAAGGGTGGGTTAAAATTTTCAAACTCCAATCCCACGTGCTAAAGCGTGTGCACACACACCAAAGTAGGTGACGCTCGCGCTGATCCCGTGGTGGTTGCGCTAGTTTGCAGTCGCTCGTGCTCGTGTTGTTCCAACACCTATGAGCAAAAACTCCAAAAAAAGATTAAATTATAGGGACGTGGGTTCCACCGGGCATGCCAGAATGAAGAGGGGAAAATGAGCGATGTAAGATTGATGGTTAGTATTCAAATAACACATTCAAACATATAATAAACCACTTATACCTTACTATCTTTCCTTCTCCTTCGGATTAGACCTTCGGTGAAGTGAAGAATGTGCCCCTTCCTCACTATATCGGATTGGTCCTTGATGGGGATGTGGATCGCTCTCCTTTTCTCAACAAGAGGGATTGGATTTGATAGGATTTGGATGGATTTGGATTAGAATATTGAAGGATCACGAGGACATGATAAGGGTTTGGTAGGAAGAAGATAGAAGAGAAATGGGCAGCATGAGAATGCTATGAGAAGTGGATCCTTTTGTGAGGAAATGATCCTCCAATTTATAGATTGGAGGAGGCCAATGAAGGGCCAAGATTGATTTGCTTATGGAGGGTTGAGATTGATTTGAAATGGAAGGCATGGATCAAGGGTGCCTTGGGAAAATAAACAGGAATATAAAATTCCTTGAGAAGAGGGAGGAAAATAAATTTGAATTTCAAAATGAGGAATTAAAAATTCCAAAATAAAGGATGCATGGAGGGATTCAAAGAAATTTGAATTTCTTTGAGAAGCTCAATGTTAATGTGACATGAGTGGGAATTTAAAATTGGAGAATAATGATAAACATGATTATGCGAGATTCTAGAAGGATTAATTAGGTTGAGTGGGATTAGGAAAAAGTGATTTGTAGGAATCATATGAATAGGTTAATTAATTAAAATTAATTAACTGAGTGGGTTTAGAGGAAATAATTATTGGAGGGACATTAGAAGAATAGGGGAATAATTAATTTATTTGATAAATTAATTAATAGCGACATGATTAATTAAATTGGATTTAATTAACACTAAGAGGAATAAGGATAATAAAATAAAATAAATTAATTATGTTGACAAGCTTAAATTAATTAAATATCAATTTTAGTTGTCTACAATGTATATAAAATATATGCATATATATTGTCTTTTGAAATCTTATTACATTGTATTCCTACCCTCTCTCTCTCTCTCTGGACCCCACATAACACCTAATGATATCATGTAAGGTCCCTTAGCACACATATGACCCCTTAAGACCATATGATGTCCTAAGGGGTCATATGATGTTATAACACATGTGTGGCCCCATTAGGACCCCACATGACCCCCAATGATGCTATATGACCCATTCAGACTATGTATGATATTCTAAGGGGTCATATGGTGTTGTAACACATGCGCGGCTCAATTAGGACCCCACGTGACCCCTAACGACTTCATGTGACATCTCTTCCTCTCCTCCATCTCCCTCCCTCCCTTTTTTATTCCTCTATCTCTCTCTCTCTTGCATCTCCCTCTCTCCCCCTTCTCCATTTCTCCCTCCCTCCCTCCCCATTCTTTCTCTTTACCTCCCCCCTATATGTCCCTTCCTTTCCCATCCTCTCTCTCTTCCTCTCCCCCCATATTCCTCCCTCCCTTTTCCATTCCTCTCTCTCTCTCTCTCTCTCTCTCTCTCTCTCTCTCTCTCTCTCTCTCTCTCTCTCTCTCTCCCTCCCTTAGGACCCCACATAACACCTAAAGACATCATGTGATCCTTTGACACACCACATGACCCTTTAGGAGCATATGATGTCCTAAGGGGTCATATAGTGTCCTAATGGGTCATATGGTGTTGTAATACATGTCTGGCACCATTAGGACCCCACATGACCCCTAATGACACCATAAGATCCCTTAGCACATTGCATGACCTCTTAGGACCATACAATGTCCTAAGGAATCATATTGTGTCCTAAGGAGTCATATGGTGTCCTAAGGGGGCAATCCAAACCATTATTATGATATACAACCCCTTAGGACCCCACACAACCGCTTAGGACCCCACATGACCCCTAATAGCACCACATGACCCCTAACGACACCATAAAACTCCAAGTAGGAACATATAATATCCTAAGGGGTTGTATGGTGTCTTAAGGGGTCATATGTTGTCCTAAGGTGGCGAGATGAACCATTATTACAATATAAAAAAGTAGTAACAATACTGCTTACAAAAATAACAAACCAACATGCTCCCCCTCTCTCCCTTACTCCATACCCCATCTCTCTCTCTCTCTTATTCTCTCCCTCCTCACTCTTTCTCTCTCCCTCCCCCCTCTATCTCCCTTCCTTTCCCATCCTCTCTCTCTCTCCCCATCTCTCTCTCCCTTAGTACCCCACATAACACCAAATGAAATCATGTGATCCCTTAGCACACCACATGACCCTTTAGAAGCATATGATGTCCTAAGGGGTCATATGGTGTCCTAAGGTGGCAAGATGAACCATTATTACAATATAAAATTATGTACCAATAATGCTTACCAAAATAACAAATCAGCATGCTCCCCCCCTCTCCCTTCCTCCATACCCCATCTCTCTCTCTCTCTCTCTCTCTCTCTCTCTCTCTCTCTCTCTCTCCCTCTCTCCCTTAGGACCCAACATAACACATAATGACATCACGTGACCCCTTAGTACACCACATGACCCTTTAGGATCATATGATGTCCTAAGGGGTCATATGTTGTCCTAAGGTGGCAAGATGAACCATTATTACAATATAAAAAGTAGTACCAATACTGCTTACGTAAATAACAAATCAACATGCTCCACCTCTCTCCCTTCCTCCATACCCCATCCCTCTCTCTCTCTTCTTATCTACCTCCCCACTCTTTCTCTCCCTCCCTCCTCTATCTCCCTTTCTTTCTAATCCTCTCTCTCTTCTCTTATCTCCCTCCCTACTCTTTCTCTCTCCCTTCCCCCTCTATCTCCGTTCCTTTCCCATATCCTCTCTCCCTCTCTCCCTCCCTCCCCCCACTCTCTCTCTCCCTCTTCCTCCCTCCCTTTTCCATCCCCCCCGCCTCTCTCTCTCTCTCTCTCTCTCTCTCTCTCTCTCTCTCTCTCTCTCTCTCTCTCTCTCTCTCTCTCTCTCTCTCTCTCTCTGTTCTCTTCCTCTCCCCCATCTCCCTCCCTCCCTTTTCCATCCTATCCCCCATTTTCTCCCTCTCCACCTTTTCTCCCTCTCCCTCTCCCTCCCCCTCTCCCTCTCTCTCTCCCTCTCCCTCCCCCCCTTTTCCATCCTCTCTCTCTCTCTCTCTCTCTCTCTCTCTCTCTCTCTCCCTTCTCATTCTTTCTCTTTCCCTCCCCCATCTATCACCTTCCTTTCCCACTCTTTCTCTTCTTCTTCCCCATCTCCCTCCATCCCTTTTCCATACTCTCTCTCTCTCTCTCTCTCTCTCTCTCTCTCTCTCTCTCTCTCTCCCTCTCACTATCTCTCTCTCTCTCTCCCCCTCCCTTCTCATTCTTTCTCTTTCCCTCCCCCCTCTATCAACCTTCCTTTCCCACTCTCTCTCTCTTCCTCCTCCCCATGTCCCTCCATCCCTTTTACATCCTTTCCCCCTTTCTCTCCCTCCCTCCATTTTCCATCCTCTCTCTCTCTCTCTCTCTCTCTCTCTCTCTCTCTCTCTCTCTCTCTCTCTCTCTCTCTCCACCCCATTTTCCTTCACATTTTATTTACTATAAGTAATACATACGAGGTTTAAAAAGAATGTAAAGAGTATGTGGAATATGAATGTTGGCATGTTGGGATTTTCTAGGGAGTGATAACGCATATGAGTTAACTAAACATAACCCATACGCATTTTTTGGACATAATCTTAATTTTCCAATGACCTCAACGACCTCAAAAGGAGTTTTTGAAGTCATTGTGACAGTTTTATATGTGGAAGTAAGTGAAACTTTTGTTTTGCATGATTTCAAATGATTGAATTGTTGTTCTAATTAGTTTGGTCAATGTTATTGTGATTGTTTAATAGTTTTGATTTTTTAAAATAATGATAATACTTAATTTTATGGTTATTTGATTGTTTAAGTTTTTCTTTACATATATATGTGATATGATTCTATTTAGGATAACCGTTATTAATGATGGGAAAGAACAAGCGAGGAACAACGAGAGGCTAAAAAGGAAAGACAAAGGGAGCGTATGAAGAAATTACATGACCTAAGAACAATGGGACAAGAAGGTACGTCATCTACAACATCTCAATACGATGTTCCAAATGAACCTAATGCAATTGAAGAAGAAATTACAATCAATAATCAAACAAATGATGAAAATGCACCAACAACATTTGATTTACTGAATGAACCTAATGCAATTGAAGAAGAGACCACGGTGAATAATCAATTAAATGATGAACATACACCAGCTCTATTTGATGTGATGAATGTACCTAGTGCATGCAATGCACCAATGTTAACACCTAGAATCATTCGTAGGAAACCAAAGTATCTAATTGACATCGATGAGAATATTTTGAAGCCAATGCCCGATAAAATAAATGAACGAACTTGTAGAAGAATGGTTAAAATAATATGGCAAAACTATTTTGAAAACTCAAAACAAACTGCAAGATGCCAATTAATTGTTTAAATGATTAAAAATTTGAATTTTAGAGAGACAATAAAAATTCTAGGCCTAAGATCATCTAAAGGTAATAGTGAAAGAACTATTGTGAGAAATATATTTGATGCATATCAAGCCATCGGTTCAAAATCACGCACTAAAGATTTTAATGTTACTCAATGTGTTATTACATCAATCATAATGAGCAAGAAAATTAAAAAAAGATCATTTGATAAGCAAAACAAGTAAGTCATTAAACATAAGTAGAACAACATCATGTAAAGAATTAGAGAGGCGGGAGAAAATAGAGGATCCTAACAATAACTCTCTTTGGGCGTTCTCGGGTAGACTACCACACAAAAACAAGGTTGTTGTTCATGCACTAAGAACATTAATTGATTTTTTTTGGCATGACAACACAAGGGTTTTGCCTAACTAAAGAGATGTTGTTAGAAAGTGAATTAGATCTAGAAATCATGAGTCACATGCCAAACACTATTTGGATATAACTCAAACAAAATTTTATGAAAGATTCCTTCAAAAGTTTCCTCAAATAAGAATTAGTCAAAGATTTTTTGAAATGACAAAACCTTTTTTTGTTAAGATTAATCATGTATGCACCATGTGTTATTGTAGGATGCATATTGAATTTTCCATGCACTGTGATATTTACCGTCATATATGTTGTACTTTGCACTCTAACGATGTTTTGCAAGAATGCAATATGCAAGCACCTCCTAAATCACTAAGAGAATTTATTTCAAGTGTGCTATGTAAAAGAAATGATGGTTGCATTTATTATAAGATGATGTGGTTGAAAGGTTCTTGTGCTACATGTGGTGGTTTGCAACATTTGCCAAGATGTCTACATTTGGATAGCACACATGAAATTGGTAAGAAACTAGTTTCTTTTGGAAAGTAAAAGACAATGACATATGGGGTTAAAGATGGAAAAAAAATTGAAGAGATGTGAGTTAGTGAAAAACGATACATGTGTAGCTGAATTTATGAGAACATTTCAAGAGAAAATAGTTTGAGTACATAGTGCATACACATAGAGCTCAATGGTTAGATGAGCAATTCAAGTTATGTAAGGACACATTTCCTCTTGGTACCATTATCTCTATCATTGATTTTGCTGAAAATTATACACTACAACCTCAAAATGAAGTGAAATCTATGTATTACCATTCTATACAAGTTTCTATTTTTGTACACAGATGATAACACAAAGGAGGATAGAAAGGTTGTAAAAGAGTATCACTTCTACATAAGTGAATATCGTACACATTCATCAGAGTTTGTGCAAAGATGCTTTAAAGTTTTTTATGATAATTTAAGGGAAAGGAACATACAATACAACCAACACATAATATGGTCAGATAATTGCACCTCACAATTCAAGAATGCAAGGATGTTCTATTGGTTGACTAGAATGCATGTGACAAGCGGTGTACAACATTTTTGTAATTTTACTAAGGCTGGACATGGAAAGGGAGAGCATGATAGTGTAGGAGCATGCATAAAAATAACCCTAGCTAGAGAAGAATTGAAGTACGAAGGTGGTGCTGAGTTGATAGATGCAACAACAATTATGTGATGGTGTAACTCTACAATGGGACCAAGTAATGCAAGTACATCAATAGTTCATAGATATTTTTGGTTGATCGCTGAATCTGACATTGAAAAATTTCAAGATTGTTGTACAGTTGAAGGATCGAGTGACATGCACTCATTTAGAAGTTCAAATGCAAGTTCACTAGTAATTTATACTAGATAAATTGCATATTTTTGCTCTTCATGTATGTATTTTTTGTGGGAAGAATGTGAATCACAAGAGTGGGTTGACAAATGGTCTTGTAGACAGTTGGTTCCCATTAATACCTATCAAATTCCCAAAGTACTACAGTTGAACCAGATGAAAGCATCAGTTAATTTTGACCATGTATCCGACCTAGTGGAACCAGGTGATTTTTTTTGGTTAATTTTATTGCAGGAATTTTTTTGGCTCATTTTGTTACACCAAGCATTATTTTTGGTATTAATTATCATTCTATAAAATGCAGGTCATGTGTACGTAGTTGTTGTAGAAGAGAACAATGAAGATGGAATGGATTACTTTTTGTGTCGTTGTATTGAGCCTAAGAGAAAATTGACAGCCACAATCATTGATGGAGAGGGTATTGAGTACCCAGTAGGGTCTGTTGTCATGACAGGCACATGGCTTAGGAGATACCCTATCAAGAATTCTAATGTTTGGTTGTTCGAGGACTTTGAAACACACATACATAATCTTCATTTCTCCAACCTTATTGTTGCAACAAATATTCAATTGATTAAGTATCGTGGTAGACCTCATAACAAGAATTTATAAAAAAGTTCATGAATCTGACCATGAGGCAATACTTGACACAATACGGGTTACAACCAATCCAGAAGGCTCACTTGATTGATTCTACGGTTCAGGGTAGAATGATTTTGAGAATTTTGTATATATCATTAGCGAATTGTTCTATATTCATTTTTTGTATATATAAATGGCCATGTGCTGATTTGTACATATTTAGAGGCAAAATTTTGTATATTTAAATGGCCATGAGCTGATTTGTACATATTTAGATGCCAAATTTTGTATATTTAAATGGCGATGAGCTGATTCACACATATTTAAATGCCAAATTTTGTATATCTAAATGGCCATGAGCTGGTTCGTACATATTTAAATGCCAAATTTTGTATGAAAGCCCATGAGCTGATTTGTAAAATATTTTTTTGTATATTTAAATAGCCAAGAGTTGATTTGTCCATATTTAGAGGCAAATTTTTGAATATATGTGACTATATTTTGTGACGCATTTTGTATTTTTTGATTATACTTCAAATTTTGTATGACTATTTGGTGTAGGAACACCTAGCCATTGAGATGACCTCTAAGGCCACATTGCATTTGTAACTATTTGTAATGTTCCTTTTATGATTTGTAAGGATATAAAGTCCATAGATGTCAAAACAACTCATTTGTGCGTTTTCATGTCGCACTTTGTAAGTTATGGCCATTTTATTAATTGCAACTTCCAGATCGCACAGGTAAGGTATGGCTCTCAACGTTTCGACTCATTGGGAGGCACAACAAGAGCATGCCTAGTGTAAATCTGTCCAACTAGACGCGCTCGTGATGCTCATTTGTGCCCATGACGAATGAAATCAAATCTAGTCTATCTTGCAACTTTGCATTGCATGCAACTGACGATTTTTGCACCAAGTGGAAAAACCCTACCATTTGAAAATGGCTCCTAGTTGTCAAAAAATGAGATAGGTCATTGTAGACAAGCCTCACATGACCCTATAGGTTCAAACAAATAAATCATATGCATCCTAGATTGCGAGAAAAAATCCGTCAAAGATTGACAATTTTTTGGACTCTGGGCACTTGAGAGATCGCGTCGGTAGGGTATGTCTCTCGACATTTCGGCTCCTTCGGAGGCATAAAATGAGCATGTGTATCATAAAAATTCCTACCCAAATGCACTCGTGATGCTAGTTTGTGCTCACGACAAACAAAATTATCTCTAGCCTATCTTGCAACTTTGCATTGCATGCAATTGACAGTTTTTGCACCAAGTGAAAAAATGCAACCATTTGAAAATGGCTCCGAGTTGTCAAAAACTGAGATAAGTCATTGTAGACGAGCCTCACATGACCCTATAGGTTCAAACATATAAATTATATGCATCCTAGATTACGAGAAATAGTCTGTCAAAGTTTGACAATTTTTTGAACTCGAGGTAATTGGGAGATTGCACCGGTAGGGTATGGCTCTTAATGTTTCAACTCATTGGGAGGGACAATAGGAGCATGCCTAGCATAAACCTTCCCACTCAGACATGCTTGTGATGCTAGTTTGTGCCCACAACAAACGTAATTATCTCTAGCCTATCTTGCAACTTTGCATTGCATGCAACTGATGGTTTTTGCACCAAGTGAAAAAATGCTAACATTTGAAAATGGCTCCGAGTTGTCAAAAATAGAGATAGGTCATTATAGACAAGCCTCACGTGACCCTATAGGTTCAAACAGATATGCATCCTAAATTGCGAGAAACAGTCTGTCAAAGTTTAACAATTGGACTCAGGGCACTTGAGAGATCGCACCGGTAGGGTATGGCTCTCGACGTTCTGGCTCATTGGGAGACACAACAAGAGCATTCTTGGCATAAACCTACCCACCTGAATGCACTCGTGATGCTGATTTGTGCCCATGATGAATGGAATCAAATCTAGCCTATCTTGCAACTTTGCATTACATGTAACTGACGGTTTTTGCACCAAGTGAAAAAACACTATCGTTTGAAAATAGCTCTGATTCATCAAAAACCAAGATAGGTCATTGTAGAAGAGCCTCACGTGACCCTAAAGGTTCAAATTGATAAATCATATGCATCCTAGATTGCGAGAAACAATCTATCAAAGTTTGATAATTTTTTGGACTTAGGGCACTTGAGAGATTGCATCGGTACGGTATGTCTCTTGATGTTTCGGCTCATTGGGAGGCACAACAGGAGCATGCCTAGCATAAACCTGCCCACCCGGACATGCTTGTGATGCTGGTTTGTGCCCACGATGAACGAAATATGTAGACACGTAAATTTGTCTATTAATTAAATAAATATTTAATATTTATTTTAATGTACTAATATTCCTCTATTAATTAAATTCACATTTAGTTAATTCATTCAACCCCCATTCTGCTATTTTAATTAGGTAAATTACATAAAATTATTTAAATTAAAAATCCCTATCTATAACCCAATTATTAAATAAATCTAATTTATTTAATTTCCCCCAATCCTCTCATTTAAATAAATTTAACATTTATTTAAAAACACAAATCAAATTCCCCTTTTTAAATAAATTAATATTTATTTAAAATCCCACCCCACTTGCATTTTCCTACAAATGCAAGTCACACACATAAATAGATTTTATTTCTAAATAGAATCCTATTTTCTCTCACCCCCCAAATCCACTTGCATATCTAACCCTTCTTCTAGACTCTTCTAACCCCTTCTAATTAGCCCAATCCCCCTCTCTAATTATTTGCACATCCCTTAAGAAAGATGACTTCTCAAAACAACTCAAAAGTCTTCAATAACCATTAAAGGCTTTGTGTCTCCAACAAGCTAACATCTAAAGTCTTTTAAAACCATTAAAGGTTCTTACATGATCATAAATGGTTAACTCAAACTCAACCATCCTTTAACTCATGGGTCTCTTCAAGCATTCATTGTTTTGACCATGGTTACCCCTTTTACTCTTGCACAAGAGTTTATCCCTTGGATAATAGATTTATCCAATAACCCAACCCACATGAGGTTACCCTCATGTCTCCTCAGGCATTAAATTCTCCTTCCCTCTCCTCTCAAACCATCTCATGTTCACACTTGTCATCATGGGATTGGGTTGAAATCCATCACATGGATCCTAAACCCATCAATCTTAGCCATTCAATCAACATTTTTCCCTATAAAAGGACCTCATTCGCCAAGCAAAAAAAGGCATTAGAGATCATTAGAGCATTGTTATTATAGTGGAATTTACATAGACATTAGGAGCTTTCTCATAGCATCCATTTTACACGTGCATCACATTTGTTTATCATATACAACCATCTTGAATCTCCATATGGCATCCATGGATAGTGCTACAAGCTGAGAGCTACACTCATTTGGGACTTAGAGAGGGGAGAAACAAGGAAGAAGCGTCAAAAGACATCATGGAAGCATCTTAGGTAGATTTCTCTTCCTTCTCCTCTTTTATATTGATTTACTTACATGCTTTTTAATCTTTCTTGATATGTTTGAAATGGTTTTAGTTTTTTGTCTTGGTTTTATGGTTGGAAACTAACATTTGAACTTTGTTTTTGCCTTGTCCCCATTTCCACAACATCAGAATCAAATATATCCTATCTTGCAACTTTGACAACAACTTTGCAAATTTTACATCTTTTATCCAAATGACCCCAAACTTTCACAAATGGCTCCAAACTTTGACAACAATCGAGCAACTTTGACAATAACTGAGCAACTTTTACATCTAATATCCAAATGACCCCAAACTTTCACAAATGACTCTAAATGATCATTAATGGTCCCAAATCACCTTGTTAGATGAAATAATGGAAAACATGACAAAAACCCAAATTTGACCATTGCAAGCATGAGGGTGCTCTTGCACCACTCACATTGACAAATATAAAGGAAAGGAATCAAAAGCATCCAGTGATCATTGTCATGGATCAAATCTATCCATTACCATTGAATTTCATTTTGATTGAGGCAAGGAGTTTTGTAGGGTTAATTCAATATTTTAGAAATCTTATCAAATCATATTCCACAATTACAATGCTTTATATCATAGATTTTTGTTTTTTAGATTCATATTGTTGATTACATAGGAAAATATTCATTTAACTTTATAAAAGGGAAACCACCAAATACACCGAATAGTTTGAGCAAAAATTCAATCAATTATAAATCATTTATATATATCAAAATGCACAATAATGAACACAATGAACAAATTATGTATGTATTGAATATACCTATCAATATCAACAAAATGCACAATAATAAACACACTACACATTTATTGGATCGAATATCAACATTTATGTATATCAAAATGCACAATGATTGTGTATGTATATAAAAAAGGCATATATGCCAAGTCAATACAAGTTTTACAAAAATGTGGAATATGCCATGTCCAAATCGATATACAATAAAAATATAGAATATATCTAGATATATTGGTCATTCAATGACCACAACTAACACTATATGATCCTATACTTGTGGCGGATCATCAAAATCAAGCCTCTTTGATGCAGTGTGCAGCTCTGTAGATGGCTACACAACCACAATTCAAAAGCCAAGTTAGAATCCTTTTGTAGAAAATAGTTCACAATTATCAACATAACTATGCATTTAACTATTAGAAAATAGTTATAATTTTTTTTAGACTTCAAAGTACAATTCTATTTTAACATGTTATAAAATTTATACCTTAGGCGTCAAAGTTGCAGCTACAACAACTAGGAGAGGAATATCAAATGGTGTATTAACACCCAATGTTGCATCCTGTAATGCATATTGTTTGTATCAATTTAAATTGATCTATAAATGAAAATTCATTTACAATTACAAATTTTAAGTGATTGATAAATAAAATGTTATCAATTCAAATCAACACACTTGTGTCTACGTCTAACCACCAAACACCATATCCATCAAATCATCGGTCAATGCCACATCATTTGTAGTGCTAGTTTGACATCTACTCCAACAAATCGTACACAGATGGGACATGGAACCATCTACACTGGCCTTGACATCCATCCTAGAGCATATACCTGAACAACTGGGACACACATGCTGAATAGGTTGACCAAGGCCAGGTGGCTCAACTAATGGATCATTATCCGAGCCAAGAGGTTGTGATAACTATGTCCCATACTGAATAATGGCACCAATAAATGTTGTGGCCACTTGAAGAGTCTATAGCTCCATCGACTCTTTCAGGGCTACTAGGATTGTCGCATGTACCACGAGGTTGGGTGCTAGGGGGATGCGACTCTACGAGTCTAGTACCCTCTGGGCTCCAGGTCTATCTTGGGCAGAGCTGCCACCTCTACTTTGGAACTCTCTCATATCAAAATAGTTTGACCGCTCATTGAGGATAAACTCACAATATAGTTTCCTCAAAAAATATAATGGAACCTCAAAATTATTACATAATGGAACCTCAAAATTATTACAAGGTGGTTGGTCAAAGACCATCCACCACCTATCCCAAAAAGCATTTTTCAGCGGCAAATGGCTACACCAATGTATAGGAAACCTCTTTGAATTAAGAGGTAATGTCTCACCCATTTTAGGATCAACAAAAAGAGAACATATTTGTGCTTTAATTCTATTTTTCTTTTTCACTTCATTATATCATAACCCACCAACATAAAAAGCACGACATCGATCCCTATAGCTTCCCCATTTTGTAATTTGATTAAAAACTTCATTAGAACTACTAGCCATTGATTCTAGGGTTGTGGCAAGGGATGCATGATGCTCATGCTCAGATGTTTTTGGTCTATTCAATAGTCTAGTTATTTTGGCATTGTTTTGTGCTAACTGATTATCAAATCCTCTTGTGTAGCTTATGAACTATCTACAGGAGGAGAAAGAGGTGTATCATAATAGTTTGGTTGTGGGTTCTCTTGTGGGGTTTGCCCTAAGTTTTTAGGTGTGTCTTGCTGGGGGGCAAGATTTTCATAATCGGATATTCGTAACAAAAAACTAAAAAAGCTAATCAAAACCAATGAATTTGAATTTAAATTCCAAATAAAATTAATCAAATGCATAAAATAAACAAATAAAATATGTTTCTTACCCCTTTCCATGGCATTTTTGTTTGATTTTTTGGATCTCGTGCATGTTTTTCCATTTTACAAACCCTTGTCTTCACTTGTGGCCATGAATTAAAATGACCCAGTCGGCCGCATTGAATTTTTTTTTATTGACAGAGAAGTGCATACGCGATTTAGAAACTAAAACTATGTACGAGATTTTAAAAACTAAACCACGTGTGCAGTTATTATACTTTAAACCTCGTACACAGTTTAGCTTCATTTAGGCTCGGCAAAACAAGACTAAACGCGTATGGTTTTTTTTAAATTTGAAATACCTCATACGCGTTTGTTGTTTTTTCAAGTTTTTTTTGGGGTGTGTCCACTTTTTTACACACCATCTTGGTGCACACACCCTCCTATGTTCTGATTATGTTTGATCCTACTCACAACAACTTCAATCAACAAACTTCATTTGCAATCTTGTTGATTGGTCCTTTGTTCAGTCCTATTAGGTTGGACAAGGGCACCAATGTGCTAAGAGCCCAATTTTGGACCCCTTAACATCATATCTTGTAGGCAGGAAAACCTTTCCCATGTTGACTTGCTTTATAATTTAATATATGTTTCATGAGGTGAGGTATAAAAAGAAAGCCTTACCTAATCATTTGATCCATCATCATCTCTTAACTTCAAATTCAATCCCTATCAAGCAAATTCAAGTGAGCAAGTAATCAAGCATCTTCAAGGTAGTAAAGGAGAGGTCAAGTTCATATTTCAAGTATTCAAGATGACATCCATGATCAATTTTTTATTTTCAACAATCCATTTCTACCTAACAACATCAACCTTTGTATGAAAATTTCAACACAAAGGAAGTTCACAAAGGTATAACATTCCATTTTAGCATTTTATATCTAGCCTCTACCCTCAAAAGGCATGCTTTTAATTTTATTTCAATTTAATTAGGGTTAATTCCAACTCGAGGTTTGACCTAGGCAAACCTCTATCAACCCAACAACATTTTCTCTGTTTTACAAGTGAAAGTGATTAGATTTGGGACAAGAATTTGGATTTAGATAGAGTGGATAGAGATATATACAACCAAATTTCGCAAAGACGAAAGTGTCAAGACAAGGTTGCTTTTATGTTAGTGTCTGACACTTTTCTAACAAAAATTTCAAGGAAGATCCAAAGCAGTATCGAGACTTTAAAAAAACTACTTTCTCCTGCATTTGATAGCCCAAGATAGGGGAATTTTTCTGGTATTTTTATTTATTTTCAAGCTTCGGTTTCAAACGCAGGTAATCTCTTATGATATAGGAGCATCCCCAGTCGATGAGCAATCTTACATCAACCAAAAACATTTCCTTTTAGTTTTGTTCTTGTTTAGTCCTTTGTGCAATTTCAATATTCTTACCGGTATGTACTGATAGTTGCTCGTTCTTCATGGCATATCTTGTTTTCAATTTCCAGGCGGTTTCATGTGGTTGATTCCATATTTCTAGTTCATTTGGATTCTTCTTTGGTCAGTTATCACTTCTGATTGGATGTTTCTGGGTTCCTGGGACAATTCTTGTGCTTACCGATCAGTTTTCCTTCATTACTGACGCGATTCTTGGCATGTGGATCTGTCTTGGGTCTTGTCCGATGTTCTTTAGTGTGTGGCCAACCTTCCTACTGAACCGTATCACTTGGTTGTTATTTTTTGGAAAAATTTCTTAAGTCTTAGGGTCGACCTAATTACACGTTTCATTTTCCTGCATTGGTGAATGTAATCTTTTGAGGCTGACCCAGATATGTTCCAATGGGTATAATATGATGTTATGTAATCATTTGTAGGGGCAGAGGAAGTGGAACTGAAAATAAGGATTGAGATTTGCATGTTGTGATCCAGTTGATTCTTAGAGTCTCGGTTGGATGGTATCTGGCTTGAAGCCTACATGTAACTGGTTAACTATCGGATGTTCTTTGATGATAATATGAAGATTGTCAGATGATTGACAAAAGTTCTATGTTGTAATTTGACTTGTTTATGTGAATTTTTTATGTTTTCTTACTGCTTTCGTTGTGTCTCTCTTGCTACATAAGCTGGTTGACTCTTTTGAGGGGTTTTAGCGGTTATGGCTACATCAATTGGTATCAGAGTTGGTTATGGACCGGCTGGTGGAAGAATCGTTTGCGAACATTTAGGAATTCCTTGAGGTGGACAAATCATCGATTGGAGGCAGGTTGTGTGTGTGTTCAATAGATCGTTGAGGGGAGGCAATTGAAACTGATATTCAGATCGTCGAGTTGAGGAAGTTTGCAAGAGTGGAAGGAGAGATGCTGCCGAGGAGAATAAACCCCCGGAGGGTAGAACAGATGATGGAAGAATTCAAGAATGAAGTGAGGAATGAAATCTGGAATGCTTTGGCTGGTTTGTGAAGAAACCCTAATTCTGAGGATGAATATGAGGAAGTCAGTGAAGAGCTTGAGGAAGCCGAAGGACCAAAAGATGAGAGAGAGGAAAGATTCCTAAGAGCAGTAGTGCAAGCAAGTAAAATGCATAAAGTTGAGGTTTATAGCTTTTTCAGAACATTGAACCCGAAGGATCTGATCGATTAGATCAGAGAATTGGAGGACTACTTTGAGTGTGAGGATGTCAAGGACCCACAGAGAGTCCGGTTGGAACAAACCAAGTTGAAAGGACATGCTGCCTTGTGGTGGAAAGAGTTGCAGAAAGATAGAGTGGAGAATGGTGAATTGAAGATCACCTGGTGGAGACAGATGGTTGCAAGGTTGAAGGCCATGAACTGGAGTTGTTCAAGAAGTTGCAGAACCTAAAACAAAGAAACATGACTATGAAGGAATATACTAATTAAGGAATTCTACAAGGTGGTAATCAGATCTAGACATAGAGAGATTGATATAGAAAATGTGGCGAGGTACATCAATGGACTTGCTTTTAACGTTCAAGATGAGATGAGTATGTTGAAGATTTCAATAGTTGAAGAAGCTTACCATTATGATTTGAAGGCTAAGGAGAAGGTGAGAAGAAGACAACCGAATAAGGGAAAGGATAAATTCAAGATGAATGATAGTATGAAGAAACTGGTTGAAAAAGAGGAGGCAAAACCTAAGTGGAGTAAAGAACTGGAGCAAAAGACACCAAGGAAAGGTAGCAACAACACTGATAGAAGATTTCCTGGCAAATGTTTCAAGTGTGGAGAAACCAGACATAGATCCTATGAATGTAAGCAAGGAATGACAAGAAGTTGTGTGGCTAGTGAAGAACCAGATGGTACCGGATCTAATTGTGCACCGGATCAAGGAGAATCCCTTATGTTCAGAAGAAAGGATGCCAGATCTACTCAGAGGAAGAGTCTTTTTCGAACGGTATGCAAATCAGGTGGTAAGTGTTGCAAGGTCATTATAGATAGTGGAAGTACTGATAATTTAGTATCTGAGGAGATGGTTGAGAAGCTTGGGTTGAAGAGGCTTGATCATCCTTGTCCTTATGAGGTAAGTTGGTTACAAGATGTTTAGAAGATAGAGATAAAGGAGCAGTGCTGGGTGAGTTTCAATATTGGGTCTTTTAGAGATGATGTTTTATGTGATATTGTGTCAATGAATATTTGTCATGTCTTGTTGGGAAAACCTTGGCAGTATGATAGAGGAGTTATTTATGACTGCAGAAGAAACCTAGTTACTATTGAAAAGGATGGGCATAATTTCACATTGATTTCTTTGAAGGAGAAAGAGAAGGAGGTGAAGAATCTGAGTCCTGAGAAAAGTTGCAGGAAACCGGTGGCAGAGGTTATACCGGAAGGTTTGAAGAAACCGGTGGTAGAGGTTATACCGGAAGGTTTGACAAAATTGGTTGCAGAGGTTATACTAGAGGTTTTGAAGAAAAATCTAATAGAACCAGTTGTAGATATTATACCAGAGGGTGACATGAGTTGGCAGAAGGATCTGACAGATGAGTCTGATGGACATATGGAACCAAATGACAAGGAGTTGATGGTAACAAACCAGATAAGGTCTTGTGGCAGAACCAAATTAGAATTGCAAAAATAGAGGCAGTGTGTAGATCTGAAGCAAAGAAAGAGAAACAAAGAGGGTCATGGATTAGAGAAGCCAGTTGAAGTACCGGGAGAGATAGAGAAGATATTGACAAACAAAGAAGATGTTTGGATTAGAAATGAGCATGGGATCTTCATTATGAATCCTTTTAGATGTTCATGAGTTGTATATCATGGAACATCTTTTTCTACCTGGGTTGTTTGATGCAGGAGCATTCCCGGTCGATGAGCAATCTTGCCTCAACCAAAAACATTTCCTTTCAGTTTTGTTCTTGTTTAGTCCTTTGTGCAATTTTAGTATTCTTACCAGTAGTTGCTTGTTCTTCATGGAAGATCTTGTTTGTAGTTTCCTGGTGGTTTCATGTGGTTGATTCCGTATTTCTAATTCATTTGGGTTCTTCTCCAGTCAGTTATCGCTTCCGAATGGCTATTTTTGGGTTCACATGACAGTTCTTGTGCTTACCAGTTGGTTTTCCTTCATTACCAGCACGATTCTTAGCATGTGGATCCATCTTGGGTCTTGTCTGATGTTCTTTGGCGTGTGTCCAACCTTCGTGCTGAACAACATCACTTGGTTGTTATTTTCTGGAAAGATTTCTTAAATCTTAGGGCGACCTAATTACTCGTTTCATTTTCCTGCATTGGTGAATGTAATCTTTTGAGGCCAACCCAGATATGTTCTAATGGGTATAAATATGATGTTATGTAATCATTTGTAGGGACAAAGGAAGTGGAATTAAGAATAAGGATTGAGATTCACATGTTCTGATCCGGTTGATTCCTAGAGTTCTGGTTGGATGGTATCTGACTTGAAGCCTGCATATAACCATTTAACTACTAGATGTTCTTTGATGATAATATGAAGATTGTTGGATGATTTTCGAAAGTTCTAAGGCTATAATTTGACCTCTTTATGTGAATTTGTTATGTTTTCTTACTACTTTCATTGTGTCTCTCTTGTTGCATAAGCCGATTGACTCTTTTGAGGGTTTTTACTGATAATGGCTACATCATCTTAGGTCATCTGTGTTTCCTCTTGTCATATCTATACTTCATGTCTACAAACTAAATTTGTAACTATCCATGCATTCTGAATATAGTCCACCTCACAAAATTAGCCCTATATCCTACATTTAAATTACATCTTTACATACTTCTGTAGACACCTAAAATTGTCATGTCTAATTAGATAAATATTTTATTTATTTAATTATCTAAGCCTAATTCTTCTATTAATTAAATAAATCTTTATTTATTTAATTAATTCATTTATCCTCTTCTAGCCTTATTTCTCATTTAAATAAATACATTTATTTATTTAAATTATCCTTTTTCCTAAATTAAATAAATACTTTTATTTATTTAATTGATCCCTATTCTTCTATTAATTAAATAAATCTTTATTTATTTAATTAATTCATTAGCCTTTTCTACCCATGACACATGGCATTCATCTCTTAATTCATACACTACCTACCCTCTCATTATTTTCTTATTTTCTTTACCTACCCTTTAATCATAGCCGACCATTTATCTTTTACACCTCTCAATCTTATCCCTCCATTTCTTATAGTGTCTTCTATATAAGGAGATGCTTCCTTCATTATCTAACCCTAACTAACTAACTACTTGATCAATTGACTACACTACGCTGTGCACTTTCATATGCGATCCTACTTGCAACCACATTTCCGTTCTTTGTTGAGCTCTTGTGCACATAAAATCTGAGAGCAAATATATCAAGCAAGATCAATGGATATAGGAATAATGGAGATCCAAACCCTTTTGGACATGTGATGGTATAATATTTGTGATTTCATTTGATTTACATTGTCTTAGGTAATCTTCATATGTTATGGTGGATCTTTGTTGTTGTTAGGCTAGGGTTTTTGTGGTTGAATTCATTAAGTCTTTCAACATTATTGTTTATCCATTTTCACCGTATACATTTTGGCATGCCCGGTGGGACTCTTGTCCCTTTTGCATTTAACATCTTTTGTTGCAGATTTTGTTTTGAGGTTGCAGATCTGACATTTCCAACAACATTTTGATATTTCACGTTTGTGCACTTTCGGATCACGTTTTTTATTTTCTGTCGCATCTGTGACATCTAGAACCACGTCTATGTATTCGGCAATTTTTTTTTTTTTTTGTAGATTTCGGGAAACGCGTTTGTATTCCATAGTCACAGCTGCGAGGTCCTTAGGTGCGACTGCATTAGGGAAACGGGTCTACGTCCGGGAGCCGTGTTTGTGTGAGATCTAGGCACGTTTGTGTGTTCTGGCAACGTCTGTGTCTGTGGCAACTATGTTTGTGTTCGGTTATTGCATTTTTTTTTTGTTTCATTAATTTAGTGTTTCATCATTCGGATTTCAGATCTGGTTTATTTTGAGCTAACATTTTCAGATCTAGCTAACAAAAGTGGTATAGCTTATCTTGGAAGCAAAATCATTTTGTTGAAGGCCCCTATTTTCACAAAGTCTTTTGGATCTAAAATTTACCTAACTTGTGTGCTTGCAGGAAGGGGTGATTATTTCAAACAATCCAAACTACTAATAGATCTTTGTTGCAGGACCTTGGCAAAGGTTTTTGATTTTTATTGTGTGCCTTGTTTTCATAGATTAGCCAACACTTCAATTGGTGCACTAAAATTGAACCATTGTCTTTTGTGTCTTGAGCAATAGGCTCTTTTTGTTTAATCTTTAGAGGGTCTGTCTCCCTGTGTGGTCATTAGGACTACTAGTGAGGAGAGAATGACCCAAGTGGTAGCAAAAGAAAAGCCATCTTCTTCCAAACCACTATAAATAACTGTATTCAAGGTGAAAAATATGAATAACGTGTGTTGATTAGTTCATATCGACACTATGTCTCCCCATAAACCCGTTTGATCAAATTTATTTGATCATTTGTAGGGCGTAACCCCTACTGGTTTGGAGCCTTTTTTGTATTTACAGAGCTGAAAGTGCCGCATGTATGGCCACACGAGCGGATGCCCTTACTAGCACCTTTTTGTTTTAGAAGCCAAAATCCTTCTAGTTGTTGGGGCAGGAAGTCGGATCTCTAGTAGCGGCCCACACACATACGGTTCTTAGTAGAGATACAAAGTTCGCCACGAGGAGTTTTCGTGGGGACTGATGCTTGGCTGCCCCGAGAAGTGAGTGTCAAGGGTGGAGCTAGTGGGGTCAAGCATCTAAGTATCCGCTTTGAATAGCGTAGCCTCGGGAGAAACTCCATGTGGGATAAACAACTATTGTCTTGGCCAGCCATAAGAATTGTGCTTGACTTATTTTGAACATTCAAACATTCAAGACCAAACATCAAAACATTGTGTCTTTTGTGTCTTCAAGTGTATGCAAAATGATTTTACATCAAACAACACACATGTCTTTGAGTCATTTTGGGGAAGTCTAAACACTTGCAAACATTGAGTCCTCATCAACACTGTGTCCTCTTGTCACGAAAAACAGTCAAACACTCAGATTCGGTCACAACAAGCAACTTCACAGATTGGAAAAATTGCACAAATTTTGCAAAAACATGTTTGTGTCTAACAGAATAGCGTCTGTGTCATCTAAACGCGTCTGTGAAGGGCAGGAACGCGTCTGTGTCTTTTGAGAAACATTGCAACATCTCAGAAACGCGTCTGTGTCTGACAGAACCACGTCTATGTCATTTAAGCGTGTCTGTGTCTGACAGAATAGCATTTGTGTCCTTTAAGTGCGTCTGTGAAGTATACAGACACGTATGTGTTCAGGATTGAAGACTTTCATAATTCAGCAAACAAGAACAGTCAGTTTCAAACTTATTGAGCTTCCTAGGTTATCTCTCTAGGGTTTTCATCTAGCATTCAACCTGTCTTTAGGTCTCACAAAGTCCATCATTGCTTTACATCTTGCATTACATAAACATTTGTCTAAACTTGAGTCAAAAGGTCACTTGCTTATCCTCATCATACTTGGTCAACACACTACATACAACAACATTTTGCTAAGTGGTCCCTCATCAAGGTCTATTACCTTTGGGTCTCATTTGGTCTTACTTAGAGTCAAGGTCAACTTACCTCATCAAGAGAAACTATCATCTCTTTGGAGGTCACACCTACTTTACTACATACATACTTGGTCTTACACTTTGGACATTGCAAGTAAACCTCAGATTCTTTTACATTCCATTCAACTCTTGGTCTTCCATACTCTTTTCCATTTTCATCTTGTCTCACACATCTTGATCAATACCTAGTTCATGGTTGAAACCCATTTCCAAAAATCTAGGAGAGAAGCTAAAGAGGCTCAAGAGTCCGCAAACATGAGTGCCTATGAGTATGACAATGATATCTTTTTCAATTCTGATCATACTACATTACCTGACATGGATGCCTATAGAAACATTCCAAATGTTGAGAACATGGACACTACAAACAACAATGATACACACAATGACAATATGGACAACTTCTCTGTACATTCAGCAAAAGTGGAAGACACCATTATGAATCCCCATTTTAATAGATTGGCTGAGGAAATAATGAGGAGAGATAGACAATACTTTCTACAAGTGATGGCACAAAGTGGAGCCAAGATCCCTCATGATTTCGACATGTCTCAAATAATGGAAAATCGACCTTTGCAACAAACTCACTCCAACATGGATCTAAGAAGGCCTAATAGTGGAGGCAATAGAGGACCACATATGGTGCCTAAATCACCATCATCTTTGTTTCAAAAACCAGAGGTCCCTTACACACATGGTCAGGCATATGATACCCACCTTCGCAGACCATTTTGGAGGTCTTATGCAGAAAAATATGCTCAATCACATACCAATGCTAAGGATCAACCACCAAAGCAATTGGATATTCAAAGGCATACTCAAAATTTGGACACAAGGAAACCCCGCGTCAAATTTGGGGGCAACACACTAGAACAAACTCATGACATTCCTATAGAGTATGGTATACATGGACAAAGTAGATATGTCGTTCCTCAACATGACTCTATACCAAATGGTCCATATACGCAGCACCAGTATAGACCTCCTCCATATGAACATGTGTATGATCAATATCATCCATATATGCAACAAGCTCCTCCTCCAATTGGTGCCTCAAGCATGGGGTATGGTCCAAGAAGTCGGTCTCCACCGAAGAACAATTTGGAGCAACAATTTAGGGACTTACAAAAGAAAATGGAGGACATAAATACACCGAAGCCAACATACACAATGAGAGACATATGTCCTTATCCATTTGACAAAAGCATTCCAATGCCTCCTTTTCCTGCACACTTTGTGACACCTAAGTTTGATAAGTATAGAGGAAAAGGGGATCCTAAGGCACACATAAGATAATTTTTCACAGCTTGAATTGAGGTAGCAGCAGAAGAGACATATTTGATGAGATTATTCCCACAAAGCTTAGGTGATCAAGCTATGGAATGGTTCTCCCAACTTCCACCCAGAATTAAGTCATGGGGTGATTTAGCAGAGGCATTTATCCAACATTTCTCATACAACATAGAGATAGACATATCAGTCACTACTTTGTGCAACACCAAGCAAAAGGATGGAGAATATTTTTCATCATTTTTACAAAGATGGAGGAATCTAGCCAGTAGATGCTCTTGTAAAATTCCACAAAAACAGATGGTAGAAATGTTCACCCAAAATGTTAACAAAGACATTGGCTATGATCTAAGGAAAGCTTGTTTGTCCACCTTCAAGGACGTCATTGAAAAAGGCTTAGCGACAGAAAAGGTCCTAATTGAGCAAGGAGTCATTAAGATATTCAAAGAAAACAGATATGACTTTAAAGGAAAAGATAAGCCAAGATTTTGGAACAAAAACAAAAACACAGTCAATGATGGTGTTGTTGATGCCAATACAGTGCGACCCAAAATTGTTTTTTCTGGATCAAGCTCTAACAATCAAGTGAATACTCAAACAACTTCCAGATCACGAAGGAAGTACACCCCATTGGGAGAACCACTTGAGTCAGTTTTCAAGAAGCTAGTGGCAAACAAAGTAATCACAGTTCCAAATTTTCCTCCATATGAACCAAAGGTCAAACCAAACTGGTGGAATGATGATGAGTATTGTGAATTTCACAAGAGCAAGGGTCATAAGACAGGAAATTGCCATCGACTGAAGAACATCATACAAGATCTTATTGATAGAGATGACATTGAGATTGAAGGACACTCATCCAATCAAGAACATGAGATGTTTAAGGAACCATTCCCAAAGCATGACAAGGGAAAAGCTGCAGCCACAGATGACCAAACTAACTATACAAGAGCATCTTATAACTATGATTCAACTATCAATCGCATTGTGATGGACAGTTATGTCTCTACCATTATCATCAAGGACAAAACGCCTGAGACTTCTACCCATAGACCTAAGATTGTCCTAAAAGGCATTGGATCTTCTTCTGAACCTATCTCTGAATGTAATGTTACAACTCGTCGAGGTAAATTCACTTTGCAAGGTGCTCCAGCTAAAAACACTGCTTCCTCATCAACCAAGCTTGAGTATGACCTTGTAGAACAATTAGGGAAGACACCCATGCTCATCTCCATCCTTGAGCTCTTACGCATATCCCCCGCACATAATGCCATTCTTGATAAAATCTTGAGAGATACTGCTGTCCCTACTGATCTGAACGTGGACCAGTTTCAAGACATGGTGGGATACCTTTCCATTCCACACTCACTTACATTCACAGAAGCCGATGATGCCTCCGTAAGTCAGCCACATAAAGCACCTTTACACATTGAAGCCTTCATACACAAACATCGAATAAAATGAGTCCTAATAGATGGAGGAGCAGGTCTAAACATTGTACATTGAGCACTATTAAATAATTGGGATATTCTGATAAAGCTATGAATTCTACAAACAAATCACCATCAGGGCATATGATGATGAAGAGTGCTCATCCAAAGGCACAATAACCTTACCTCTCAGAGTTAGGCCAGCTACAAAGGATGTGGTTTGTCAAGTCCTAGACCTTGATCTCACATACAACATATTGCTAGGACATCCTTTGATTCATGAAACGAGGGCAGTCCCATCTACATATCACCAATGCATTAAGTTTCCCCACAATGGAGTTGAAATAACAGTTAATGGAGATCCTAATCCATTCATATACAGCAATAACTTGAGACCGAAAACTGAGACAATCATTCCAAGTAATTGGGAAGTTGTTCCTTCTTCTGCATACATTGATCCTGAATCATTAAAACCTTCGACATCAAAACAAGGTGAACTTAAAGGAAAATTCCAAGACAAGGGCATGGGTGAATACACTTTGAATCAGACCATGTACTTACAACAAGTCATGAATTCACCAAAAGAATATGGACGACCACATCCTAATAAGCAGGTATCCATCATTACACTTAAATGGGATCCTACAGTCTTCCAAAAAAGGGGAGAGCTGGAAGAGGAAGACTTATACAAAATGCTTTACAAAGACCTTGAAAATGATACACAAGATCATATCAACATACCATGTGAAAAGTATGGTAAAGGGTTCAAGATCCTACAAAAATTTGGGTATGATGGTAAAATCCCTCTTGGATTAAGAAAGGAAGGCATCATTGAACCTTTACAATCTGAATTGACATTAAAAAAGGAACACACCAAAGGACTTGGTTTCATGACTTCCAAGGTTCATACTCAAAAGACAGAAGAAGCATTAAAAATCAAAGCTGCCAAAATTCAACAAGAGAATCGCTATTCCACAGACTCCAATGAATGGGAATGGGGTTCAGACAAATCCTCTAGTGACTATGAGCTCACCGAGACATTCAGAGAACCAGGTGAACCAACAGAAGAAGAGGAATTTAATAGAAAATTCAAAGTTGGTCGAGAAATAATCTCGGAGGATCCCATACAGTCCTTGCCTCTAGGTCCTAGGTTGAAATCACATAGAATGAGAACACCTATCCCAGAATGCGCTACTAGTCATGATAATTTGGATTCGTTCATGATCAAGACTGATGAGGAGAGTGCCAACGATGACCTTGATAACTACCTCGACATACCTGAATATAACTGCATCTTCACTCTTAGCCCTGCTAACTTCGAAGACATCAAAGGCCTTCCCCTTGTTCACCACCAGCTTATTGACTGGGACCATGAAGGACCTGCATAGTTTGACACATTCCAAAATGATGAAGCTTTTATTGACTATCTTGGCATACAAGATGATCTTCCCCCTGGGGACCATAAAGTGGGATACACTATAGAACTCAATAGCATGGCATATTTTGGTGAGGGTGTCGGGCCTTCTAGTCGCAAAAATATAAAAATAAAAGCAAACCAAGGGTCTTATGGCTAAAACCACACTGTGGCGCTGCCTGACCCCAAAAAAGTAAAAAGAAAGGACGTATCTGAGGGTGAAAACCTCTTTGAGGCACCCGAAGATGGAAGGCTCAACATTCTCCCAACATCATATGAAGAAAAGTCATCCATGTTGGTAGAGGAGACTATCAAAACAAACATTGGCACAGAAGAGGTTCCACACAACATATTCTTGGCTCAATCTTTGACAGAGTCAGAAAGGTCAAAATTCATAAGTTTCTTCACGGAATGACAAATCAACTTTGCATGGTCATATGCTGATATGCCTGG
The DNA here is from genome assembly GCF_030272615.1 of Cryptomeria japonica. NCBI lineage: Eukaryota > Viridiplantae > Streptophyta > Pinopsida > Cupressales > Cupressaceae > Cryptomeria > Cryptomeria japonica. The sequence goes on from NC_081410.1 coordinate 189,865,304, forward strand.
ATTGGATCTGGATTTGGTAATGCACCATTTGACAGTTAAATCGGGGGCAAAACCAGTGAAACAAAAATTAAGAAAGATGCATCCACAAGTCGCATTATTAGTCAAAGCAGAGCTTGAGAAATTATTGGATGTCGGATTCATACGCCCAATTGATTATCCCGAATGGATCTCCAACTTAGTGCCTGTCAGTAAACCAGATTGTAGTATCAGAATATTTACAGATTTCAGAGATATCAACAAAGCTTGTCCTAAGGATGATTTTCCATTACCAAATATTGACTTGATTATCGATCTCACAGCAGGTCATGCGATGTTATCTTTGATGGATGGATTCTCTGGTTACAATCAAATAAAAATCGCGTCCGAGGACTAGCACAAAACAACATTCACTTGTCCTTGGGGAACTTTCTATTGGAATGTCATGCCCTTTGGGCTAAAAAATGCAGGCACTACATATCAAAGGGCCATGACTACTATCTTTCATGATTTCATGCACGTAACTATGGAAGATTATGTTGATGACCTCTTGGGTAAATCAATAGACAAAGATACACATTTGGACATACTTTTAGTCGTCTTTGATCGGTTGGAAAAGTATAAAGTAAGATTAAACCCCAAGAAATGTGTCTTTGAAGTAACCTCTGGGAAGCTCCTGGGATTCATTGTATCAAAAAGAGGAATCGAAGCCGATCTGACAAAAGTCAAGGCCATCCTAGAGATGCAACCACCAAGAAATATCAGTCAACTTCGATCTTTGCAAGGGAGACTCTAGTCCATATGAAGATTCATAGCACAACTTGCAGATACGTGTAATCCTTTTTAGCACTTGCTAGATAAAAACATCAAATTCAAATGGGATGATAACTATCAACAGGCTTTCTAGATACTCAAAGATTATCTTCTGAATCCGCCAGTTTTGATGCCACCAAATTCCAGATCAACCTCTATTACTATACATATCAGCTACTTCAATAGCACTGGGGGCACTCTTAGCACAACAAGTTGTTGAGGGCAAAGAAAAGACAGTATACTATATCAGTCGCACATTGGTGGGATATGAGCTAAACTACACACCAATTGAGCATGCATGTCTTGCTGTGGTCTTTGCTTCGCAGAAATTACGACATTACATGCTGACTCGTAAGACTAAGTTGGTTGCAAGGATCGATCCATTGAAATACCTTCTCAATAAAGCAACACTTACTGGGTGACTAGCCAAATGGGTGATGCTCCTAAGTGAATTCGACATCGAGTATGTGGACAGAAAAGCAATAAAAGGACAAGCTATCGCAGATCAATTAGCATATGTGCCCATGTTAGATGATGTTCCTCTAATTTCAGAATTTCCAGATGAATCCATTTTAACACAATAAAACTTACACATTCCCATCATGGCTTGTTATTGATCTACCCAAGATTGGTTCGCCATTCATAATAATCCCTCCTTTTCACCCCTTTCCATCCATAATAAATCAGCTCATATCTGTGGCTAAGGTTAATCCTACGTCTAGTGATGGGTGTGGAATTGAGAGCATCACCTATTCTGAGGAGTACAGTTTCTTCCAATTTTCTTCGGTCTATCCGTGCACAATCCGCAATAAAGCAGCATTTGCATCACAATCCGCAATAAAGTTTCGTCTTCTTCACAATAAACTATCAGTTTCATGGATTCAGTCAGTTTCAGATGAGACATAACAGCAACAATGGGCTTCAACAAATCAAATCTTTCAACAAACTCAAACAACATATGGTTCAGTGTTATCTATCCTTTTTGTGAAAGTAAACATTGTGACCACAATCAAATAAGACTTATACAAGTGACAAGAGACACTAAAGTTGAGGACTACAGTGGATGTTGGTGTCGAGTCTTGGTTTTCTTTTGATTTTATCTTTTTGGTGACACATCTTTTGGCTTTTCCAGGATGTCTCTGACTAGAGATTCTATCTCTAGGATGTCTTTGACTAGAAAGGCGAGGATGGGGTATCATCACCTATTTTTCTTTTGCTGTCTGTGGATTGTCTCTTAGTAAGGCTATAACTTGTCCAAGGATATGAAGACACTGTGAGTCTAGTGTGAACTGGGGCATTCCGTGTTTGTGACTGTCTTATCTCCATGCAAACGAGTACAATGACTTTCTGGGTCGAACATATGCCTCGATTGTTATAACCTATTTTGCCATAATAAAGCTCAATAATAATAACACACAAGAAGCTCTTTCACTTTCATATCTTCTATCTTCCATCCCCCTTTCTTGTTTGACTTCCATCATCCTTCTTGAGTCCGTGTAGCCTGCTATCACATGACTGAGTATAATGACACGCCAAAAACATTTGCATTTCATGTAGTTTGCACCTGCATTACCACATATTAAGCATTTTATACATACATATAGATATCACAATTGCATCACATCCTGCACACAACACATGTTAGTACACTTTACATTTTCATCATGTAAATTGTTATTTGCATCATCATATTCATTTGCATTTCATACATTCACATTTGCATTGGCATAACATATTAAAAACATAAAAGAAAAAAAAAATATTGCATTTTATCATGTACATACTTGCATCCATATCATAAACATCACATAGAAACATACATCACATAGGTACGCATGCATATAGTTGCCACAAAGATGAATCATCTCATATATATAATCATAAGTGTCATGATACAATGATGTCAAAATCATATGGCTACAATCACCCGAAGGTGTCTACATCATCATACAAAATGGTACAAAATGGATGCACAGGGAGCCCTCTAAGGCTATGATGAACTCCCTCCCTCGGAGCCGCCTAGCCTCGACGGAGTCTGAGCCCTAGAAGGACCCACCCCAAGATCATCTCTCCTGCCCCCTCTATTCGGTGGTGGTGGAGGACCCATAACCCCACCGCTGGACGCCTGTCTCCTCTGGCTCCCTCCCGTAGCCATCGTTGTCCGCAATGGTCTACGGAAGCTCCTCGTCCACTGCTCTGGTGGCACTGCCCCGTAGTATAGGTCTCGTTAGTAACCTATCTCCTCCCCTGCCCGAAGAACATAGGCATATCCAGCCCTTGTGTCCTCTGTCGCCTGCCTCCCAGCCCTCAGTGCTGTCTCAGCCTCAGTATAGCGTTGGATAGCCTGATCCCGCTCATGCTCTTTGTCCCTCAGTCACCTCCTGAGGCTAGTTGTCTCCCTCTCTAGGTCCTGGATCTCATCTGCCTGTCCCTGACAGATCTCCCTTAGCTCAAACAACTCATCCTCCTCCTCCTCGGCCCCCTGTGGCTCCCCCTATACTGGTACCTATACCTCTACCTATACCTGCCTCTGTCCCTGTCCCTGCACCTGTCTAGGCGCCTGTGTTGCTGGCACCTATAGTGGCAATCCATCGTGACCCCTCACCACCCGAGCCTGTCTCTCCTCCCCACCCTCTCTCCAATTGCACCCTGCCTCCTCCGTCGGCCTCTCCTCCCACCATCTCCATCATCATCTCCATCCCCACCACCATCTCCATCTAGAGGCCCCCCTGGGTCTGTCAGTCGTGGAAAGGGATGCTCAGCCCAATATGCCGTGTACTCTGCATCCATGCCTGCATCCTCAATCTCTAGCCACATATCCCATGGCATCGGCACCATCTCTACCAGTTGCATCATGGCCTGATCATACGATAACAACGGCCCAAAGTGTGCCTAATCCCTGACTGTCCGAGCATACATCCCGGAACCCCGTGGCATCCGCTGAATACGGCCAAACTGTCTGCATACCCTGTCAACCAACTGTCTCTCCAATACATAGGGTGTCCACTCAATCAGATATCTGCTCTGGAAGGTATAAGGTAGATCCACTGCATCCTCCTCCCATTGCTCGCACTCACGATATGGCCTCCATATCACAGTGTCGATCTCATCCAGGACTCGACGCCAAGGCTCCAACTTGCCAATCTGTGGCTGTGAGGTAATCATATCATGCAAATGCACAAAGTTGCGTCCATGACCCCTGCCCCTGAAATGTATCGATTGGGTAACCGACAGATTCTCATATGCCCACACTTGTAACAATGCAACTCCGTAGCCCAATCCTACGGATCCATGATAAACAAACTGATGCAGCTCATAGTACAAGTGTGCCAGCACACACGGTCCCCAGGCATATCTGGTGTGCTGTGTAACCAGTGTCTCCAAGGTGCTCCCCTAGCCCACAACCAACCCTCGTGTCACCCTGTCTGGACATAGAAACCCACTGATCACTCCTCCTAGCACTGTTGTTAGTGCCAGTCCTATCATTGTCATCGTGTCCCATGCCACGTGTCCAGCCCTCATCTCCAGTCCCGGATCCCGGAACACTCGTCTCAATGCCTCCCTATCTCCATCTCGATCGTAGGGTATCAGTTCCCCATCGATCGGTATCCTCAGCATCCTATAAACATCCTCTAAGGTGACTGCCATCTCACCCATCGGCAAATGAAAACTACAAGTCTCTGAGTGCCATCTCTAAGCTAGCACAGTCAACAATCCCATGTTCGCCCGAAACTCAGGCACATACAAAATGTATCATAGACCCATACCCTCAATAGCAGCTCGGTCCTCGAATGTCAGCTCTGGTCGTAATCTTTGCGTCGACGGGAATCTCTCTCGGGACTCTAGCACAGGCAAATAATCCAGCAGTCAAGCAAAACAATCGTGTCAGACAAAGTGGCATTCCTTGTTCATCACAAAATGCTGCTTTTTATCTTAAGTGCTTATGATACTCTATCCCAGTGACACTCACTATTCATCACAAAGTGTTGCTTCTATCATAGTGACACTCACTGTTCATCACAAAGTGTTGCTTTTTATCCTAGTGCTACTCCCTGTTCATCACAAAGTACTATGTGTTTTGCACTCCCTGTTCATCACAAAGTGTTGCTCATATTTGCACTCCCTGTTCATCACAAAGTGCTGCTCATATTAGTACTCCCTGTTCATCACAAAGTACTATGTCTTGGTACTCCCTGTTCATCACAAAGTGCCTCGATCTATCCTATTCTAGGGCTTCTACTTGAGTGTATCCTCTTGAGTAGTTTCATAATTGGCAACGTATGTTCTATCACATAATTGTCAATCCTAGCCCTATCTACTATCCTAGTCTTCCCTAGAGGACCTGCTTGAGTGTATCCTCTCAGCAGCTTATCCAATCGACAGTGTATGTTCATCACAGAACTGTCGATTTGACCTTGAAGACACAAACGCGCCTTCATGACATAACCGCGCTTACAGACTGCACAAACGCGCCTGCTCTACACAGACACGCCTGAAATACATAGACGTGCCTATGCTCTGCATAGACGCGCCTGTCCTACATAGACATAGACACATTTCACAAACGTGTCTACACAACATAGACGTGTTCGCATTTGACATAGACGCTGTTGAAATCATAGATGCGCCTAGCACAAACACAGATGTGCCTAACTAACCTAGATGCACCTACACGTTTTTGACATTATCCTAACGCGCATTTATTGCACTACCTAAGATGCATTAATGACAACAATTAATGTGACAAAGTACAAGGAGGTTTTGCGGTACTTACTGACTCTCCTGCATCTGTTGGCCTCTGAAATCGGTGAACGCGATCGAATCTGTGAACCAAAGCCATTGCTGTTGACTGCTGTTGCTGCTCTATTCTCTCTCTGCACTCTGATCTCTTGGATGTGTGGATGACAATGAGGATGTTTTCCCCTCGTGGTCTATCTTATAAACTACCCTAGCCCTCGTTTCCTGAGTCAGTCTTCTTTATCCTGTGACTCTGTCACTCTATCTAGTCAATCCATTCTAGCCTTTCTTTCTTATCGAGAGATTGTCTGCGATCTTGCCAGACATTTTCATCCAATCTCTTGAGGGGGCATATCATTCCCATCTTGGGGCAACTTTGTATCAGTTCATCTTATCTTCTTTGAAACAATGCAACAAGCTGCATTGTCTCAAAGAGGGGTAAAATGTAGACACCTAAAATTGTCATGTTTAATTAGATAAATATTTTATTTATTTAATTATCTAAGCCTAATTCTTCTATTAATTAAATAAATATTTATTTATTTAAATAATTCATTTATCCTCTTCTAGCCTTATTTCTCATTTAAATGAATAAATTTATTTATTTAAATTATCCTTTTTCCTAAATTAAATAAATACTTTTATTTATTTAATTGATCCCTATTCTTCTATTAATTAAATAAATTTTTATTTATTTAATTAATTCATTAGCCTTTTCTACCCATTACACATGTCATTCATCTCTTAATTCATACACTACCTACCCTCTCATTATTTTTTTATTTTCTTTACCTACCCTTTAATCATAGCCGACCATTTATCTTTTACGCCTCTCAATCTTATCCCTCCATTTCTTATAGTGTCTTCTATATAAGGAGATGCTTCCTTCATTATCTAACCCTAACTAACTAACTACTTGATCAATTGACTACACTACGTTGTGCACTTTCATATGCGATCCTACTTGCAACCACATTTCCATTCTTTGTTGAGCTCTTGTGCACATAAAATCTGAGAGCAAATATATCAAGCAAGATCAATGGAGATAGGAAGAATGGAGATCCAAACCTTATTGGACATGTGATGGTATAATCTTTGTGATTTCATTTGATCTACATTGTCTTAGGTAATCTTCATATGTTATGATGGATCTTTGTTGTTGTTAGGCTAGGGTTTTTGTGGTTGAATTCATTAAGTCTTTCAACATTATTGTTTATCCATTTTCACCATATACAACTTCATTTTCAACTCAAACAAAGAGGAGCAAAGTCTAATAAACTTTCAATTCCATCAGCATTGAATCTATTGATATCACCCCTCTTTAATGTTAATGTTTCTCGGAAATAGGTTAATTCCTTGTTTACATAGCTAACCTAGTGAATCCTATTTCTTCCTCATTACATATATGTGTGCATCTTCTTATTTAGTAGTTTTGTTCTTTACATTGTGGTCATGTGTAGTAAAAGGTGTTCATGTTGGATGGTTATTGACATCTTTGTCACATGGAGAAACATCATTTATTTGAACTACATAATGGAGTGCTTTTGTGTGATCATAGCTTTAGCCCATGTTTACATGAAAGCATCAGAAGATAAACCACTAACATGTTTGTGAGTTGTGGAGCTAATATGTTTCATATGTTTTAAGCTTTTAAACAACTTGATTTTCCTATTGGGTTGTATTTTCTCTCATTTTTAGTTGTTTGGTTTGTATAGTTGTGCTTATTCTATTGTTTAGATGACATTTTTGATGTGAATGTTTGGATGTTTAAGTCCAGATTTCAAATTTACAGAGATGGTTTTGCAAGTTTTACATGTTAACTAAAATATGTGGTATGTAGATTTGTGGTAAGACTGTATTTAGGGTGTTCTAGATGGAGACATTTACAAGTTTGCATGGCTACTTGGAATATTCATATTCATATATGGTTACTCCTATGCAAGTTTGTTTGACAAATTAGGTCTAGCATTGATCGTAGTGTTTAAGCCCTGGAAATCCACATGTTGTGCCTAATTATCTATTTTGTGCATGATACTAATGTGGGATTGAGTCTCCTAGTTATTTGAAATTAGAGAACTAGCCATGTATTTCTCCTTTGAGATGTTGCATATATGAGGATCTTGTAAATTGTTTGATGAGGATTCAGTTTGGTAGGCCTTATTCACTTTTAGTGGAGTTTTGGTAATGATGTTGGTCATATGCCAAGTATAATTTGGTATCTCTTTATTAGATCTTTATGCAGTTAAATAATGCATTCTATCTTTATTTTAAGATTTCAGTTCCGAGTTTTTTTTTTTTGTAGTGTATAGTGAGCCATAGACAATCTTTGATTAGAAACAGATGATATTTTGAAATGGATGTTGGTGTCATTTGGAGATCTTGGATTCTACCTTTCTATAGTACAAATTGTTTTGTCATGAATGCTTCCTTACAAAGGCATAATAATAACATTGTGGGTTCAACATATATCCATGATATTGGTATTCTCTCACAACTTGTTAGCACTTTTAATAATGTCCTATCAAAAAATATTCTATGTTGATTTGAGGTCATACATGGGAGCATAAATCTAGGTTTTCTATGTTAGTATATAGAACCTTGACATTTACTAAACAATAATGACAATTATAAGATTAAAGCCCAATCCTCCTTTGATAATTGCACCAGAAAGTATCTCTTGCCCAATACATAAAAGTTATACTACATCTACAGTGTGCCTAAAATTCATAAGTCAATTCCTTTGAGGCCTATTGTTGGCACCAATAATTTCACTATGTTGCATATCTAGTTGAGTTAATCAATCCTCTAATGATAAAGTCTTCATTCATTACCCAAGACAAATCAATATGTCAATTTCATCAAAGATAAAAGAAAGGGTGATAATGATAACATTCTTGTTAGCTTTGATGTGATGTCCTTCTTTACCAAAGTTCCTTTACAAGACTCCATTGTGTTTGTTAGATAAAATACCAATCAATAAATTGTGCGCCTTGTTGAGTTGTGCTTAAATTCCACGTTCTTCACCTTCTAGAACACAATCTATGAGCAACCTAATGTGGTGCTCATGAAATCCTCATTAACCCCAATCATAGTTAACTTTTACATGGAGTATTTTAAATGGCTTCACCAAAACTCATTCCTCTTAAAATAAAAATGGTTGAAGCAATACATAGATGACATCAACATATGTTGGCACATTGGTCGTGATCATCTTGAGAACTTTTACTCCCAGGTGGAACTATGTCAAGTTTACCAAAGAGATTGAAACCAATAGCCAACTCCCCTTCCTATATCATTCTCATCAAGAAAGGATATGGTTCCCTTGTCCACCATGTCTTTAGAAAATGCACCCACACCAACCTCTAACTACACAATTCTTTGTGCCACCACTAAGCCTAAAAGGCGATTGTCCTAAAGATTCTTCATCTTACCACTAGGACCTTTGTATTTCTAATGAATGTTACATTAACCAAGAGCTTTCCCACCTCATCGAAGTTTTCAAACTAAATTAATCCCAAGTAGCACATCATGTGAGATTTTGGGAAAGCCCAAGCTCAATTAAGCTCTAAACCAAAAATCTAGACTGATGTTTTTTTTGGTACCACCATCCCATACATATAAGGCATATCTAATAAGATCATAAAAATCCTTTATAAATATTTTAAATGTGCCCTCAAATCCCCCTTTCTGCTATTGGAAACCTCATCCCAACTACCAAAGATGGCAAAGACATTCTTAACTTGGTTGTCTATAAAATAAATTGTTTATGTGAGACCCCTTACATTGATGAGGCATGTTGCTTTATCTTAAATTGGGCATGAAAAGGTCACAAAATCAACACTCGTAGAGAACTCTAGCACTTTAGCACCAATTTTTTCTAGAGGATGCACATGTCGTAGTTAAAGAAAATAGCTTCTTTAAGAGAGCTCAAAGATTTATCATAACTGGCCTCACCAGCCTAAATTGAGATGACGGGTGGAACCTAAACCACATTTGGAATCATTTATTAAATATCCTTCAAGCTCACTTCTCATCCCTTTAATATCTCACTGCTTGCCCCCTCTTCTCTATCAATATTCCCTTCTCTCACGACCTCATTACTTGTCCTTTCTCCCTCCCCTAACCTTTATATCTTCTAATTTCCTCTCCCCACAACGCCAACCTTTCCTCTAAGATTCTCCCTTATCCCAGTCTCCCTCTCATCCACGTTCCCTATCACCGCCCCACCCCCAACAACCTTATTCACCTTCTTTACCACCCATCCTCTCATACCCTCTCTCCCCCCCTATCCTTTTCCTTCGTTTGATTATTTTGATCAATTGTTAGCTCTTTTTTTAAAAATCTTTGCTAGATTTATCCTTCTAGTTTCTCTTCCTTTGAGTTTGGCCCTTCCTTTTTTTTTTTTTTTTCCTGTCATTATTCAAATGACTATAATTGTTATTCTTTATTATATTTTCAATTTATGTTTTGTAGTATTCTTCTTTTGGTTTCATTTACTTTTTTACTCTTTTAATCATTTTGAAATCTTCATTATAATCATTAGTCTTCTTTCAATTAATTTCATTCTTATTATTATTTGCAAAATCCTTGCATCCACTTCTATTCTCATTATCTTTAATATTTCTCATTATATTTGTTAATCTTTAAATTAATATTATTTAGCTACAATTCCTTCACATTTTTCATAATAACAATAAAATAATTTTAATTTTTTTGATCGATAATTTTGATATATTGATTTTCAAAAAAAAATTAGCTACATTCTTCCTGGGCCATTAGATATCAACATTTGCCCGAAAATTACAGTTCAAACCTACTATGCAGAGTTCCAACTAAAACGGAAAAAGAAGTAAAAACAGTACTATGCATTTATGCACGAAATATTACAGTCATCCATAAATATTGTTTTTTTAAAAACCATATAAGCAGAAAGCAAAAAAATAGATTTTTGGCACCATGATCGCTCAATCCGAATCGCTCTGGTTCGGCTTCTTCACCTCCTCATCATCAATATCTGCCAAAGCTTTCCCTTTGGCTGCTTCAGTCTTCATCTTCGAAATGTAGTCCAAGTTCCCAAAGTCTAGGTCACCTTCAAGGCTTGCTAGGAACTGGACTACTCTCCCCTCCTCGAACCGGTCACAGAGCTCTCTTCCCACTTCCATGTGCGCCACCACCTTGAGTGCCTTTAGTACCTCATCTGTTCGTATCAACTTGACACAAAGCTTCATGGCTTCCCAACCTATGTGAGCTCGTTCCCTTCATTGCTCCTTTAAATGATTCTCTGGTCCTCTAACAAACGATAGTATCTCCTCCTTTGCCTCTCCTTCCCGGATGTGAATTCCGGTTTGAGGGATCACCCATTCCAAGATGGAATCGAGATTGATCAAGTAGTCCCCGTCAATAAACTTTTTCATTGTAAGCTTGATTTTCTCCACTTCGGGTTCAAATTCGCAAGCCCAGGCCATTATCAAAGAGTAGACCTCCATGTTTGTCCTGTACCTGAAATGGATATGCTCCAATTCCTCCCCCAGCATTAGTTGAGTTGCACTCCACAACTTATCTTCCTTGTATTTAAAAAGGCCTTGCATTCATTAGTCCAACACCGTTCCCAGAAAAGGGACCAGTTTCTTCTCTGTTCTGAGAGTGAAGTTAGCCTCCATTGAACCTACTCAAACCCTGTTAATTCCACAAAACTAAACTGCAAAGACACAACAAACCTTCATTAATCCGGTTTTTAACTAATGCATTACTCAAAGATCAAAAATAGTTATAAATCCATCGTTGTTTGCGGCGAGACATAAATGCATAATCTGTGATATTAATAGGAAGAGATTTCACAGCAGATTTACTACCCACCGCCATTGTCTCGAACAAATACTCTATGCTTTTGGATTGCCACATTAATTACGATGCCTGTGATAGTGAGTGCTCGTCCTTACGAGCCGTCTTGCGTGCTTACTGGTTTTTGTGCTTCTCGGACTGCATTAATTCCACTTCCACACTGCCATTTCCCTTCCACCACTTGACCATTTGGCATGCCATGTCACATCCAATATTGGAGAGGAGGTCCGCCACTGGATTGGCACCTCACCTGACATGGGAGACCCGAAAATCTTCAAAGGAATTGAGTTTTTCTCGTATTATCTCCACCCAATGAGATAATTTCCATGATGGGGTGTTACCCTTCGCTATTGCATTGATAACCACTTGGGAATCTCCTTCCAGGTGCAATTTTGATACTTTCATGTTTATGGCCAATTCTATGGCCATTAGTGCCACCTATGCTTCAGCTTCATTATTTGTCCCATTCTGTAGTCGTCGAGCCCCCTTGAATAGAATAACCCCTTTATCATTTCTTGCGACTACTCCCACTCCTGAGATTCTTGGGTTTCCCCTAGAAGGCCCGTCGAAGTTTATTTTAATCCACTCCTTAGTTGGCGGTTCCCATTTGACCTCTTCTTTTGTTTGTTCTTGAAAGGGGATTAACCCTCCGAGACCCATTAACGGGTTAACAATAAAATAATTTTAATTTCTTTTTAATTTTTTTATTATTGTATCTATTTGCCTTAGATGACCATTTTATTATTATTATTATACTTTTACAAATTTCATTATAACCAATCCCTTACTCTTTGTTACATTGCTCATATCCTCATATAATGGCATGGCAGACCCAACGTTAAAAATGGTATACTCATAGATATTATATGTCATGTCCCTTGTGCCATTACCAAGTTTTGTTTTATTTTAATTAATAATAAGTGTTTCTAAACATCACTCATAATTTTAATATTAACAATAATTTTTTTAATAAATTTGCTTCTAGGGCCGATCCGTCTTAATTTTAAATAATAATAATAAAACTAGCGTATTTTGGGGCCGACTAACTCGAGAGAACTTCCCAGAGACAGCTAAGAAACTTCGTTTTTGGGCGCCATTGTGATGAATGCTTTTGTATATCAAAATTTTGCTCAAAATCTGCTTCAAGACACAGGCAAAAATCCCTCTGGAGTGAAAGACTCTGGTGTTGTGGTGAGTACGAAACTTTTCACCCATCATTCCAAATATGAATCTTTACCAGCAGCAGTTTGAAATTCTGTTGTTTCCAGCAAGACATTTTTATCTCTGAATTATGTTCTATTTTTCCAAATTATTAATCCATTGAAGTTTATTTGAGTACTGCTGTTATAAATGATAGCCTAACAAATTTAGCAGTCTGCAATTATTGAGACAGCCATGAAAACCCTAGGTATTTGTATTGTTCCTGCATTTTGAATCAGCCAGTAAACCCTAATTACATCACATTAGTTTCAAAGCAAGTTGTCCTGACTACTAACTCCTGGGAATGCTTTGGGTTGATGCAACTGAATAAAAAGGACCAACGTGCCTTGGAGAGAGATAAGAAGAAGATATAGGACGCATAGTTATGAAAAAGATGGTAGATCAGGATGAGGAATGGAGAGCCTTCATGCAGTTACAGCAGCAAATTGCAGAAAGACAGGAACAAATAGCCAAACATCAAGAGCAAACAACACAAATACTCCTTAAGATACTCCAAAACATGAATAATTCAACAATTCTATCATGTCTCTCCACAATAACGGAGCAAAACGTAGTAACTCAAATCAGAATGGATCTAAAAATCAAAACAGCGGGGTTCCCAGACCCACACAACCCTCATTCCTGGCCAGAGTTGAGTTGACACAAGAAGAGGAAGAGCTGAATCCAACAAAAGATGATTTTAATGCTTGCATAGATTCCTATTCAAGACTCAATCCGGATGTTAACAAAGATATACAGCACAAGGTCAGTAAGTTGTCTCTTCCAACTTTTGATGGCTCGGGAGAGGTCACTGCACAAGCTTGGGTTCAAAAATTAGACACATATTTGTCGCTCAGTCCTATGACAGAAGATGAAGCTATCAAATTTGCAATTCTTCATTTTAATGGTATAGCACATGAGTGGTGGCAACATGAACTAATCGTGCAAGGACATCCTAGTATGGTGACATATGCTGATTTCGCACAAAGACTCATAGATAGGTTTGATAGTAACGATCCTGAACTGCGTTTCAAAGAATTGGCACAGTTGAAGCAGCGTGGTTCAATAGAGGAGTATGTAGCAGAATTTCAAAGAATTTCAGTCATGGTGCGGAGTGTTACAGAGATGACACTAATGTTTTTATTTATTGAGGGACTATCAGAGTCTCTACGAGGGTTAGTTAGAACCTTTGAGCTGACCTCATTATAAGATGCTATTCGAAGGGCTTTGAAATTGGAAGATTCAACAACTAAGAACAAATTCTACTTCAAGGCTGTATCAACAAGGCAGCATACAAAACCCTTCCAAAAGACACCCCTCGACCAACAGCATTACCTCCAAAACCAAACAAGTTTGAAGAAATTAAGAATGAGCTTTGGAGGGAGACGTGATTTTCTTGCGAAGAGTCATGGGAACCAGGCCATAGATGCTTGGGGGAGGGGCAAATACATTACATAGAGGATCCTCTTTGTAATGTCCTCTACCCGATCTATTTCAATATATTAAAATTGATTGATATTTTTCAATTAGTTAATAACAAGTTCTTATTTATTTTCCTCATTAAATGATTAATTTCATTATTCATAGTTCTTAATATAGTTATTAGACCCTGCTACTACTTCAGTTTTAAGGGAGAAGGGTTTATGTATGTTACCAAAGCACCTAGAGACCAAATACAATAGGTTCCCTCAAAGTTTACAGATCCCAGCCCTTACCTATCTTGGGACTTAATCTATTGCTTGGATTTAAACTGCCCCTCTTTGGAACATCTCCTTCCCATCTTCTTAAATACCGACAGTAATAACATGATTTAGACTATAAGTATACTAATTTCTTATGTATTATGAATATATATGAAATTAAGTTTGATTGTCATACATATTGCAGTCCATATTAATGTTACTATTAGTTCTGCATAAGAACATTATCAGGCTTCATATATTAAACATACTTATTAAACATATTCCCATGCATACCACCAAGAACAAGGATGTTACTGCCTATAACTCAATAAACATATCCCCATGCATACCACCAAGAACAAGGATGTTATTTGCCTATAACTGAATAATAACAGTTATGATCTGATTTGCTTGATGGTGCTCTTACTGGATGCTTTTATTCCTTTCTTTTATATCCCTTAATGTGAGGGCATGCATGCCCTTTGGCAAGAGACACACCCTCTCACCACTAGCACCTTTTGAAAGAGTGCAACTCTTCATTATTTCTGCCCTTTGAAAGGGACACAACCTTTCATAATCAGATCTGCACTTCTTATTTAAATCAAATATGCACTTCTCATTTTTCAAATTCTCCCCCCTCAAATGAGTTTCTCTTCTCCCTTTTATATCTTACGTCTGAGGGAGTCACAACTTATCATTTCATGCCTTTTGACCTTTCATTAACTTTAATCAAATTTTAATTATATTTAATTATATTCTTTTATATTTTAATTTTAATTTTTATATTTATTCTTTTGTATTTTTTTTTTAATTATTATTTATTATTAAATTATATTTCAAAGTAGGGACATTACACTCTTGAAGAGGATTCAGAATCTGAAGAAAACAAAGAGCTAAAACAATGATTGGCGAGATAGAATCCGGGAGCAAAGTAGAAGAAGAGATTCCAAGAGGCACTCTTGCTGCTTCTTCTGGTGTACCCACTTTTAGAGTTCGGGGAACCTTGCAGGGTCACAAAGTGACGGTTTTGATCAATAGTGGTGCCACTCATAATTTTATAGATGCAGATTTGGTTTCCAAGAAAGGTTTGGATGTGAAAAAGCTTGATGGAGTTAATGTTATGCTTGGAAATGGCCGCATTATTCCTTGTAATGGACAGATACAACAACCCAACTTACTTTTGGGAAGTTATCAAGTTAAGGATGATTTCTACGTCGTGAGATTGGGCAAAACAAACGTAGTCTTGGGCATGCAATGGCTTTATACACTTGGAATTTTTTCTCAAAGCTTACAAACAATGGAGTTCAAATGCAAAGTGAACGGGAACGAAGTGATACTTAGGGGCATTTTGAATGAAGCTCCAAGCACAGCTGAATGGAACAGACTGGTGTTATGTATGCAGGAATACCAAACCACTCCATGATGGATACATTCAAGTAAACCGTTCATGTTAAGATACTCCATTAAGATAATGTTTGGTCCATTTTGAATACATTCAAGGGATCACGCCAATGATGTCCACTGTATGAGATATTGATGCAAGTATATCAGTGAGTTGTAACACTTAAGCAATTCAAATATTAATCTTTACTAGCAGCAGCTATAAATTTTATTGTTTTCAGCAAGGCATTTTAATCTCTGAATTACGTTCTATGTTTGCAAATTGTTAATCCATTTAAGTTTATTTGAGTGCTGTTGTTATTAATGGTAGCCTAACAAATATGGCAGTCTCCAATTATTGAGACAGCCATCAAAACCCTAGGTATTTGTATTGTTCATGCATTTTGGACGAGCCAATAAACTATATTGATAATGCATCATCTTATACTCGACTCAAGGATATTTTTTCATGTTCCTGTTTTGTAAAAAAAAAATACTTCCCAAGGGTTTAAGACTTTATGTTGTCTTTGGCCTTGACAGGAAAAGCTTAAAGGATGTTTTTGAAAGGGCCTCCACTCTTTTATAAGCTAATAGAACAAAAACAGCTAACCTACAAATGAAAAAGCTTACACGTTATTGCAGTTTAATGGAAATATCTCATCTAGAAAACTCAATGAAATTCACTTGGCAAATTTTTTTACAAGTTTTTGGTTTTTCGTTTACAAAATGAAAACTAAGACACTTATTTGTTTTTCTCCAAGTTAATGGCTATCAATTGATAACAAATAATGGTGGCGTAGACAAGTCCCTCAGTTATAATGACCTAATAATCTACGATGTTAGATTCTAATGGCAAAAAACTTGGCGTGACTTCCATTTCCCAATTGTACAAGGTAGGTATAGAAATTGACATGTAATGAAATAATGAACTAAAACTACTTGCCACTTGGTATCGATAACATGCCCATATGACCATATGAAAGGCATATAAAAAAAAGAAGGATTATATTCTTCCCAAACATAACATTTGTCCAAATTAAAACGAAATTATAGTTGAAATGACATCTATTTATTTGAATAGAATGTTAATTCCTAATTTCACAATCAATGCAACCCTTTTAGAACCATAAATCTCTGGAGAATATTTTTCTTTGTGAAATCTGTAGTCTGTGTTTTTCAAGGACATATGCAGTATGATAGATTTCCCTATCTATATAATCAGTGGTTCTCCAGGTTTCAGGCACGGGGGCACGGAGATGGCAATAGATTTCAAGGTTTTGGAGATGACAAGGAGTCAGCTATCAAAATGATAAATAAAAATTATATTTGAATTTTCTTTATACAAAAATATCAAAACTACCTAAAACTAAAATAAACAAACGATAAGAAGCTGGATGTTTTAAGAGATAAGATAATAACAATCTATTATGGATATAATCCATATTATACACTGTAATTGACAATCATGGATATAATATGAAGCCTGTATATGTAGGATATGTGTCAAAAACGAAATATCAAATCATCCATATTAAATACGTAGTATGTACAGTGGGCAACAAGCTAGAGAGTGGAGTCATAATCGACTGGATATATTTGAAACTGTTTATCATCACTAAAATTGTTAGATTAGAAGTCAACTGCTTCCTGCAATGGGACCTCCAATTAGCCGTACATCCTAGTCCTTGTGAATTTGAACCAACTCCTTAGGCTCCATGCTATTGGTCTGCCCTTGTGGTGGAGGGCTTTGGGATTCAAAAAATGTGAGACATTGTGTACAGCAACAGGTTTCTCTATTCTCCAACAGGTAAGTTTGTTCCTCTTAACAGAGTGGATGAAGCTATATACCAACTCCTCCCAGCACTAGAGGAATGAAGCTATATACCAACTCCTCCCAGCATTAGAGGGATTGGAAACCTGCAAGAGGCGGCAAATGCCAAATGGACACAAATCTGGAGGCCAGTGTACCCAATACCAGCCATCTGGCGGCAACATCGAAATGTCATAGAGAAGCTTTTAGCTTATCAGCATACCTTTTTATAATTTGTACAGTAAAAGGCTGCCCTAAATTTAATCAGCCATGTATGGACCTCCCCTACAACTCAAAAGTCATACTATGGAATCTTCATTTGCATTTAAGGAGGGTCATTGCAAGCTCTCTGCTTCTTCCTCTTCATCATCTGGGGAACATGATCGATATCACCCCAAGGATTGACATCATCATCTTCATCATTCAAAATGGTGCTTTTTTGGTTTGAATGCTCTGGATCTGGTTCACTTGGTTGTTTCTTTAAGGATTGAATCTCTATTCGAAGCTCTTCAACAAATTCAGTAAATAAACACCATGGCATGTTGCAAACAACAGCAGAGAAGATCAACTGAAGCTCTAATACCAATTGCTGCTTCCCTAAAGAAATCAAAGAAAAAGGAATGCAGAAATTTATTGAACAGCAAACAATATGCAAAGATAGGAAGCACCTGCAAATCCCAGTGTAAGTTAAAAGCACTCACAGCCAGCGGCTCTTTGTATTTCAATGTTTTATTAACAAATATGTTTGATAGAGATAAAGCCATACATCTTATAGGGCTTTCCCTTTCTATGTACTAAATTGGAAAGAAAACCCTAACAAGTCTAACTTATGAACAAATTACTCATATACTTCATGTGAATGAATGAATGAAGGAATTTTAATGAAGATCATAAGACCAAGTGGTCTAAGGGACCAAAAACCATAAAATTAATACATTTTTAGATTTTTCCATGTCAGCTCTTCGATTATGGATCTTGACCAAGGAGCTTGTCATTTTTTGAAGCCTTGTCTCCTCAAAAAGCTTGTTCAGACTGCCCACTTTCAACATATTTTCAAACTGCTTACAGATATCCTCATGTTGCACACTCTATGATGAAGTGTCACTCGGTCTCAACCACACCTTTGCTACAAAAGCTGCAAGTTCTTTCTTCCCACTTTCAGGGACTGTCCATCTACCCATTTCAGATCTCAAAGGTGATGAGAGTCAGTTCTCAGTTGTGCTATAAAAATTTTAGCCTTTCCCTTAATTACGACCCTCAAATAGGCGTTTTCATCATGCTTCCATGTGGGGTTGAATTCTTTTACATAATGTTTTTTTTCTTTTTTTCATTTATCTGCCATTCAGTTTTGTCCACATGACAGTTCCGAATTTTTCTAACACCAACTTTTTAATCTCTTCATTAGTGTTACGATACTCATGCCAATTAAAACCCATTCAAGTTCATTCACTTGTTTAGTTTCCTCCAAGTCTTCTTCCTACGGTTTAACTTCTCTCCAACAACCATTTTAGGTGTGTGATGCTTATCCATGCCTTCAACCTTTTTAAGTAACATAACAAATGAATTATTGTTGATGCTTCCATTGGGAACATACCAACCTCAGCTAAAAGGATCTCATATGGTACTGTTGACTTGACTTTGAGATTATTGGTGTTTAACTGTTTTTGAATTCTTTCTAATTCTCTCCATTTGTGATTTGATATGCTAATCCCGTAAAATTCACACCCTTAGGGGACAATCGGCAGCCTTCCAATCCCATAACTTTGCTTTCCTACACCTATTTTGAAGAAGGTAAGAGGTGCTCCATCCTCCTTGAATCCTATTTGTCCTACATGTTTCCCAGCTGAGCCTATTGTCAAAATCAATCCTTAGGTATTTGTATTCTTCCACTATCTCCAAAGAACTTCCCTCAAAGATAAAATTAACTTGTTGCATCTTCCTTTTCAAGGAGAAGATCATGACTTGGTTTTATAGGTTTTCACTTGCATCTTGACCTTTTGGCAAAAGAGGTCTAAAGCCTTCAAATGTTCTTTCAATCCTTGTGTAGATTTTGCAATTAAAATAAGATCATTCGCATACAACAACTACTTCATCGTGCAACCTGCTAGATGCATGCTCTCTCCATTCTTCTAGTTTATCAATATATATAAGCAAACAACATGGGGGAAAGAGGACAACCCTGATTGACTCCAATGTTGCTATCAAAGTATTAAGACATACCCTCTTGAGGTCTTTAGCTCTAATCTGCTCATAAAGCTTATAGACAACCATTCTATACTCATTTGGAATCCCAAGTTCTTCTATTCTACTCCACAACGTGTTCCTAGGAACAGTGGCAAAAGCTTTTTTGAAATTAATGAAGCAACAAAAGGCCTCTCCACCTTGGGTGTCCCATTTTTTATCAAGGCAAACAAGATGTTGCTTGAATTGCAACTAAGCTAAGGGAACATGCTAAAAGATAAGTGCATGTTATTAGGTACACAATAAATGTTGGGAATTTCTAGAAGCTATTTATTTCATCAAAAAAATCACATGTTGACATGAGTCTGGCTTGTGAGTGCTTTAGTGATCTACAGAAGAATTAAGGCATCGACAACCCATCATATGCTGAGGTGAGAGGTATTTCTTAGAGTTTAAGAAGGCATCAAACTAAAATGTCAATACACTACTTAAGATCAATCAAGTTGCCGCACAATTAAGGTTATATTAACAACAAAAATAAAAAGCTTTTAAATGGACAACTACAATGGATACATGACTATTTAGCTCTCTAAATTGAAAGCAGTAGCTAACAGATCTACCTTCATAAGACTAAAACTGGGGGAGTTTCTTTTATATATGTTTTAAACCAAAAAAAAAACTGGTGTGCAATGTCTAGAACTAGTGGCCTAATGGATAAATTATCTAACACAACAATTCAATTTATAAAATTAAATAAATGGAATGTTATATCTTATTTAAATTCATTTCACCCAATAAAGATTCATATGCATTCTTTAGATGAAATACTATATTTTTTTTCCATTAAATTATAGAAATCTAAAATAACTAAAAATATAATCATATTTTCTAGAAATAGGATTTTGGAGGAACCTTCAAGGAGCATGTGTAGCATAGAAACCTACAAGATTCATAAATGACAAAGTAATTAAACTAACATCCAATTGCACTATGATCCTCTATACATAGACTCACGTTGTATAGACAACAAACAACAAACACATTCAAAACAATAGAACACACAATAATAATATTGAAAGATGAAAGTACTAAACAAGATATCAATAAGTACCAAATAAATGAAATGATATAGAATCAAAATGATAGAAATAAGACAAAAAAAAATAGGGATGGCTGCTTGGGATCTTACTAAGTGGTTAGGCTCTTATTTGATCTTTCAACTTCCACAAAAATTATAATAATATTATTATTTCAAATAAGATAATGCGTGTGATTTTTTAATTCTAATTATATCTAGAAATAGAGAACAATAATGCACATAAAATGAGAATTTAATATCTAAGATCTACAGAAATACTAAATACCATAGAGAAATATAGACTGTGGAGGAGAAATATGGAGAATGGAGCATCCAAGAGCCCTAAGGATAGGATTTACAAATTCCAAAGTAAAATGAAAAATGTTTCATGAATCAATCTTTGAGAAAATAGAGAATATGATTTAATATTTTAAGAAGTTAGACAAACTTAACACAAAAGAGTAAAAGAGAGAAGAAAAAGACATGAGGTTTAAGCATGACCAAAAACAATACTATCAACTCAAGAAATTTAATAAGATATATTTTTCATGGATGGCGAGGAGAAGTTATTGTTGTCTTAAAAATCAACTCTATGCGGAGAAGTTATTGTTGTCTTAAAAATCATCTCTCTCAAGAAATATCTAACTATAAAGAAAAATTATTGCCTCTAAACCTTACAATCTCGGAAGAAAGGTAATCATGAATATTAAAAAAATTAAAAAATAATACAAGCTCATAATGGTGGATTGATTGTAGTGTGTTTTAACTATAGAACCACATAAGAATATTGTAGTAAGCTTACAAATTTTAGAGAATTTAAAGAGAAAGTATCACACTAGCCAACATAGAATAGCCAAAGCCTCAAATATTTCAAGGCATATAGGGAATGAAGAGAAGACCAAGTCACTAAAGTTGACATTTTTAATCGAGAGGATAGGTAATATGTAACGCCCTACCCATGAGCTCAAAAAATAAACAACTAATAATGCAATTTACATAGAAAATATTTAAAAAAATAAAATAAAATTCTAACTTAACGAATAAAAAATTATTTTGTGTCCATTTAAAAACACCAAAGAAAGATTCCTATGATAAGCATATATTAATAGCGAGAACCCATGCAAAACACATAAACCCATAAACATGCAAAACATTCATTGATATATAACAACAACTCTAAGTCACAAATACAATAATGCAAAATTTCATGTCTCTTGTAACAACATTCTGGAGGATGCATTGCAAATTACTTCATGAGGGTAGATAATCTCATAACTGAGATACGAAGGCACTGAGACATATGGGATAGGTCCACTTAGCCTCTCACATTGAAGTCCTCCAAAGTATTCTAAATGGGTGGAAAAAGCATCACCACCCAACCATGTGGTACTTGTAGGCCCACCCCTCATGCTCTGAGATAGATACAAGGCCCCAAACACAAAACAAATAGGCCAAAGAAGATACATAGAACATGCATACTTCCAAAAGACAGGAGATACCATAAGACAAGAAATGAAAGTATAGATAATACACAAAACCATCAAAAGGCATCTAAAGAAACTCCTAGAGGGTTTCAAGTAAGACTGATACAATAAGCAACTAGGCCACACAAAGGGAAGAGTGTCATCACATAGCTTCGACATGGGTTACCCAGGTAGTCTCTCTAGACCCCGGCCCCCAT
This sequence comes from Cryptomeria japonica, assembly GCF_030272615.1. Classification (NCBI taxonomy): domain Eukaryota; kingdom Viridiplantae; phylum Streptophyta; class Pinopsida; order Cupressales; family Cupressaceae; genus Cryptomeria; species Cryptomeria japonica. The sequence continues at coordinate 189,887,683 of NC_081410.1, forward strand.
TCGACAACTCATGCGGAACCATACATTCATTTCGTAGGGACAAGGCAATGCATGATCTTACGAGCTCAACAAATGCACAGGCCTTCCCGATCTCACCCTCTGCCTATACAAGCACATGAGGCGTGAGTGGGGCACATAATTATCTTGTTAGTGTGTAACCCAACCCAAAATTTATTAATGTTATCACTTATTACAAAACTCACTTATGGGTTACCCTGACAGCCACTTCCGAGCCCCGACCCCCATAGTGAGCCACTCCCCCTATGTGTACCTAGCTAACCTATCATCTAGGGTTCAGGCAAAAAAATTCAATCCACAGATTAAAAAAACCAACACAAAATCAAATATAGTTAACAAAACTAAATTATAACTGCATGCAAACCCAAATCTTGCAAACAACAATTAGAACACAATCACATCTGACAATTATAATTCAATCAAACCCCCAATTCCCCCTAATAATCATTTAAAATCAAATTACATAAATCAAGAGTAAAATTAATACCTACTTGAAAACCTGTGAAATAAAAAGAGAGAGAAGAGAATGTTGATGACGAATTCTGAAACACAAATCTTCTCAAATCAGCAATCAGGCTCAAGAAATTCCAATCAAGCTTCAAAGAAAATCTATAAATGCAAAATTCCTGTCCTCAAAATTTTCTAAATTCTTATCTCCAAACTTCGAAAAGAAAATAATAATAATCACCTCTCAAAACAACTCCAATAAATAAAACACAATTTCCCAAATAAAGCACACAAAGAAAAAGCAAAAACCCTAAACCTAAAAATATTAAATAAATAAATAATAACTAAACAATTAAATAATATTAACAAATAATAAATCATCAATTATAATTATTCTATAAAAAGTTAACTCCTCAAAATTCGGAAAAAGAATAAGTAAATAAATAATTAAAATATAATTATCCATAAAATAAGACAACTAGTTTCCCCCTAGATTGAACAATTAGTTCCACTTCAAAGCAAACAAATAAATAATAAAACAATCACTTGCACAATAATACCCAATAATAGGACACAATAAACAATAAATAATAAACAATAAACAATAAATGATAAACAACAATAAATAATAAATAACAACTGAATTTATTGTTCAAGATGCAGAGGAGTTGCGAGAGAGGCTGATTCCCAAATTTTGAATTTGGCATTGGGCGGACAAAGCTTCGAGATGCAGGCAGGACAGGACTACAAAGAGGTCGATTCCCAAATTTTGAATTTGGCATTGGGCAAACAAAGCATCGAGATGCAAGCAGGACAAGACTTCAACAGGGTATCACAGATAGAAACTGGTTAGGTCATAATCACACATATGGCCTTCAACAACATCGAGCATCTAATTGGTCGAACAAGACTGGGCGACAGAAATCTGGTCCTAGGGTTGTCTTTGACATTTGTGATGGATCTCCTCGACCCCCAAATAGGGATCATGTGAAGACTTTTGATATAGGAATATAAGAGACTCAATGTTGCTCAGAAGCTGAGCTTAGCTGATAAGTGTTCAGATGCTTACCGTCGTCTCCCATCCTTTGTCTCATGGCCAAATAATGTCTCTATTAAAAGCCCTAAATTTCTGACCAGCCCAAATAATATATTCATTCACAATAGATTTCCGGAAGGAGAAGCTTTCAAGGCAATACGAACTAGCAACGCCCCCTTCATACCAAATAGAGATAACAGAGTTTGGAGAAAGAAGCCGCAAAATAAGAAAATCAGGTCTAATGAGAAGGTGTTGCAAGCTAAAGAAGACAAGACCCGGGATCACTCGGTAGAGAAAGAGGCTAACAAGGGTTTTATTACCAACAGTCATCGCATTGAACTACTAGATGAGCTACTTTCCTCTCATAACAAATTTTTAAAGGAGACGACACTCATAGGTAAATTTTGGGACCAAAATTTACAACTTTCTGATATTATGGAATGGGCAAATAAAATGTGGATAAGGGTTAAAACTATTTCATTTTTAGATTCTCATTCAAACTACTTGATTTTTTTATTTGATTCAAAATCCAATAGAGATGAAGTACATAAGCACAAGGGATGGTTTTGTATGGGCTTAGGTCTATTTACTTTGCCTTGGTTACCCAATTTTAAGCCGGATCCAAATTTATGTCAATTCATGCCTTTCTAGATTTCATTTCCAAACTTACCCCTTGAATACCGAGACCCTGATATTATTGAAAATCTGGCCAATAAGGTGGGAATTTTTATAAAGCATGACTTGATCCCATTCGAGGTTATCCACTTGCAAGTCAGAGTGTGCCTTTTTCTTAACCTCTCAAAGTCTTTTCCCTATTTAATCTCTATTCAGAGCAAATGGGGTACTTGGGATCAGAAAATAGAAATCCAAAATGCTACCTATATAGATCAACACCAAAATGTTCTGGGCCACTATAACACACAGTGCCAGGGTTCTGCTCAACAAAGGATTTTCGTGTGTAAAGATCACACTTCATATCCTCTTCAATGCTCTCTACATTTGTCTGAAAACAAAGGTCTTATTTATGAGGAGGGGTTGGGTGTTGAGTTTTCAATGCAGTCGCTCAAGGTGCAGGATGGGATGACTTCCAATGTCTCTTCTCAATCAATATTTAAAAATGCCCACTCAGATGATTCACTTGGTTTTCCTTACCAGAAAAGCTTTAATGATATAAATCTTAAGACTGTTTATAAAGCATTGCTAGATGCACTTCTTAAGGCATTTCTTCCATCTAATTTGAGAAGGCACAAATGCTTAGAGTTTAATAGCAGCTGGTTTTTTTATAAGACTATCAATGCTACTTTCTCATTGAATGGAACATTTAGGCTTCATTTTGGTAAGCATAAATCTATCAATATCTCACATAAAGGGCTCCAATCTTATTTCAAAAGGGAAAGCATTGTCCAAAATCAGATCTTCCAGAATGATTTAGTGGATCTTACTCATATAGAGTCAAGCTCTCCTTTGCATTTGACTAAATGTAATAAAAAATCAGAAGAAGAACTTCAAATAATGGCAGGCGAGCTATTTTTAAGTGTAGCCTCAAAACGGTTCGATGAAATTGCACATGAGGAGATATTGGGAAAGTATGCTAATTATATGCAACCACTACGGTATGATAATAAACTAGGTCCTTGTATGAATGGCAAAGTTGACAATATGCCTCATTTAACTAAACTTGAGGGCCAGGAGATAATTTCACAGCCTCACTTTGATGAGTGGATTGGGGGACATAAGTTCAGGTTATTGCCCCTGATCATATTTTGCCAATTGATCATGCCAATATGGAGAAAATGCAATCCTTTGTTCCACTTTACCCTGGTCTAGATGAGGATAATATATGTCATCAGTTTCACTGGATGTGTTTCCTAGAATACCGACATCTATAGACCAAGAAGGGGCTATAGCAGAAGAAGAACAATTAGACCATGTCACTTGTAACTCGTCATTGAAAGAAGATCTTTATAAGGGAACCTTTGATTTTTCTCAAACCCTTTCCATCTCCCAAAAACCTACTCTAAGTAAATTAGAATTGAGAACTCCTAAAAAAAGAGGGAGAAAGTCGAAAACGGTTAAAGAAAAAGAAGAAATTGATGCTGGTATTCAAACAACCCTTGATATAAAAATTTCAACCTCCAAAAGAGTTACGAGGAGAACTAAATGCAATTCTCCTCAGCAGGTATGAAGGTCTTATCTTGGAATGTCAGGGGTATAAATGCCCCTGACAAAAGGAAGAGAATTCTTCTTAGGCAGATGTTGTTTTACTTCAAGAAACTAAATTATCAGATGAGGTTTTCCAGAAAACAATAGCCAAATGGCCTAATTGGAAGTCAGCACATAGTCAAAGTATAGGTGCTTCAAGAGGTCTTGTGGTTCTTTGGAATCCAAAGTCGATCATTGCTCATCTTGTAAAACAAGGAACCAATTGACAACATATTAGCATAAAGCATTATGATATATTTTTTGACTTGATAAATGTTTATGGTCCAACTTCTACTCAGGAGAAGAACAATTAATGGTTGTCTCTCACTCGAATCATCCATCAAGTTGCAGGATGAAATGTCATTTGGGGGGGGGATTTAATGCAATTACCTCTCTAGATGAGAGAAAAAAGGGGGTATTTGTCCACCCATAAAGACGATTGAGGATTTCAAAGAATTTATAAATGATAATGACTTATTTGAAAGTCCTCCACAAAACGGCTTTTTCACTTGTACCAATAGGAGAGTCGGTTTCTTACAAATTGCAGAGAGATTAGACAGATTCATTTTCTCTCAAGAATGGAGGACTCAGAATTATTCTTTACAGGTCCAGATTTTACCTTTAATAGGCTCATACCACTTTCGTATCCTTGTGAGCATTGAAAAAAAGGCAGCCACTTTAAAACATAATCTTAGAACCTCCTTCAAATTTGAAAGGATGTGGTTCCGACATCCTCACTTTCATGCTTTGGTTCGGCAATGGTGGGTGAGTGCCCCTATGGTGAGGGGTACCAAAATGTTTAAATTCCATAAAAAAATGCAGTATGTTAAAACCCAAATTAAAACATGGAATAAGGGTGTCTTCAAAAATATATTTGCCCAAAAAGAACTTGTTGAAAATCGGTTGCATTTGATTAATGAACAAATTATCTCTAATGGACTTGATTCAGAATTGTTTGCTAAGCAGAATTAGGCTCAAATGGAATGGGAAGAACTTTGTAAGAGAGAGGAGGAATACTGGAAACAAAAATCTCATGAGCTATGGTTAAGGGAAGGGGATAAAAACACCAAATTCTTTCAGATGTCAGCCAAGCAGAAGAGGCAGCCTCTACTATATTTTCTATTAATGAGGCATCCTCGAGTAAACTCCTTTGTGATGCTCAAGAAATTCAAGATGAAGGAGTTAATTATTTTAAGAACCTACTTGCCCCTCCTTCTGACATTCCACTTGATGTGCAAGAACAAGAGATTATGGAAGCTATTCCTCATATCATTTGCCCCCTGGATAATCAACAACTATTGGCCCCTTTTACAATTGAAGAGATCAGAAAAGTAGTTTTTTATTTTCCGCCAGACAATCCTCCGGGGTAGGATGGTTTTACGGCTCTTTTCTTCCAAAAATGTTGGGATGTTTTGGGCTCAGAATTGCTAGCATTAATGGATGAGTCAAGAAAAATCACATCCATTCTTTGAAACTTCAACACTACAAATATTGCTCTTATTCTGAAAATCAAAGAACCAACAACTTTTGCAGATTTTAGGCCCATTTCATTATGTAACACAATATACAAGATTATTAGCAAAGCCATTTATTTGAGATTGCAGAATTTGATAATCAAAATCATATCCCCAGAACAAGGTGGCTTCGTTCCAGGAAGAGAAACCATGGAAGGTGCCTTGGTTGCTCATGAAATGTTGCACTCCATCCACTCCAACAATACATCTACTTTTGTAGTCAAATTGGATATGATGAAAGCTTATGAAAAACTTAATTGGTCTTTTTTGTTTAAAGTCTTGAGCAAATTTGGATTTGCTAAAAGATGGTGTAAGTGGATTAGGGCTTGCATTTCAGGAGCTCATTTCTCAGTGTTAATTAATGGAGTTCCTGCTGGTTTTTTCACTGCTTCGCAAGGTGTGAGACAAGGTAACCCCTTATCCTCGTCTCTGTTTATAATTATGGCAGAAGCTTTTAGCAGAATTATTAAGTCTAAGCATGATCAAGAGCTTTGGAGGGGTGCACATATTGAAGGTACATCTGTGTCAGTTACACATTCTTTATTTGTTGATGACACACTATTGTTCGGTAAAGCAAATGTTCAGGAGGCAAAGCAAATCAGGCAAACTTTGGACCTCTACATGGCAATTTTAGGTCAAAGAATTAATGCTCAAAAATCTAAAATATATGTTTTTAATACAAATGATATAGTCACAAGGAATATTGTGGATTCTTTGCGTTTTTCTCTAGAATGTCTTCCTTCCACATATCTTTGCATTCCCTGTTTTGTTGGTGCCAATAAGCCATCTTATTGGAAAGCTATTATAGATAGAATTAAGAATGCCATATCCACATGGAAGGCCAGTTGGTTGTCTTTATCAGGGAGATTACTTCTAATTAAATAGGTCTTGTCTACCATTCCCAATTATTTCATGTCTGTCCTCAAAGCCCCTGCTGGAGTCATACATCAAATTGAAAAACTTATTAGAGGTTTCTTATGGAGGGATAATGTGTCAGAAGAAAAGAAGATTCCGCTTATTTCAATTCAGGAAATGGCACATGATAAGAGGGGAGGGGGTGTTGGTCTACATGACCTATCTAAAAGGAACATCGCCTTTGGAGGTAAACTTGTGTGGCAAATGGTCTCCAAACCAGGCACCAAGTGGTGCAGAATCATGCAAGAAAAATACTTGGACTCCTTAAATCCTTCCCGAGTCATTAAAACCCTTGATCCCCCAAAAGGGTCAGCTGTTTGGAACTTCATGATGTCTTGTAGGCAGATTATTACAAGATATGTATCCTGGGAAGTCCATAATGGAGAGAGCATTCAATTTTGGGAGGATTCCTAGAATGGCCTATCTCCCTTAAAATTTTCATAACTCTTTTTGGATGTCATTCCAATTATAAAAAAGTGTTGGGGTTCGCTTTTGATAGATTATGTTAGTGGGGTGGAAATATTTTCAGGGAAAGCTATTTGGAAATATCCTCTTGATCTTCCGATTAGAGATGATCAAAGGTCAAGTCTTCAAGAAATCTTGTCTTCAAGAAGAGTGTATATCTCAAATCATGATGAAAAATTATTATGGGCTCTAGCTCATGATGGCAAATATTCAGTCAGAGATGGTTATGTGGCTTCCCAGCATATGGAAAATTAGCAAGTGAAGAGCCGAGCTTATTCATTTTGTTGGAATAGTGGTGTACTTCCTAAAGTAGGTTGTTTTTCTTGGCTAGCATTAAGAAAAAAGATATTAACAAGTAATAAGTTGGAAAGATTACACATTACTAACTCTTTCTCTTGTATCCTATGCAAAGCTAAAACTGAAACTATGGATCATTTACTTCTTAGATGCCCTTTTGCTCAGCAATGTTGGCTCCATGTTATGGGGAAACTAAATATATATATGCCACTGGCCTATACTTTATGGGAACTTTTTCAATCATGGCCTACTCTTTTCATAAAATCTTTGTTTGCTAGCATCTGGAAATGTATTCCGACAACTGTCATTTGGTCAATCTGGTGGGAAAGAAATAAGATAATCTTTAGACAGATTGAATCCCTCATTTGGTTTTAGAAGGAATTGAGAAATATGCTTCAGAACATGTTAATGCTCATATCAAGAATATAAGTAGCAATTTTAATTTTTCATCTTGGGATGGCTGCATTAGCAAAATTTGGAAAGGTCTTACTATCCCCTCTTTTCGTGCCACATGTGGTAGGGAAAGCCAGTCAATCAACAAAAACTTAACTAAATGGCAACCTCCTTCAATTGGCTTTGTCAAGTTAAATTTTGATGGTTCATCTAGGGGAAATCTTGGTGATTCGAGAATTGGTGTCTGTATTAGAGATCATTTAGGCTTTCTCTTGGCAGCTAAATCCTCCTCCATTCCTCCTGGAACTAATAATGTAGCAGAAGCTCTTGCTTTACTATATGGACTAACAATGGCAAAAAAATCTAGATTCCACAGGTTACATGTTGAAGGAGATTCCTCTATAATAGTGAAAGCTTGCATTTCCAGATGTTCATTTAACTGGAAAATTTCCTACATTTTAAAGCAAGCATGGTCATTAATAGACTCGTTTGAGGAATGCTACATTTCTCACATATTCAGAGAAGGTAATAGAGTTGCAGATGTTTTAGCAAATTTGGGTTGTGAGAAGCTGGGAGTGGATTCTACATCTCCAAATTTCAAGAGAGAAAACTTTCCTCATCTTGCAAGCATTATCAATGAGGAAAGGAAAAACATTTAAATAGTTGACACACTCACCATACCATCAACCTCTCGTCATAATGTTTTTACTCTGGCTTTGTTGAGCGAGCATTTAATGAAGTTTTCCATACTTGCAGCAAGTGGATTATAAGTATGGCATGATTGGTTTTTTTCTATGAACTTCCATGTTGGAAGTACGGTGGCGGCCTCCCTATGAATCTTGTGAGATCAAAATCATTTCCATGTTTAATTTCACATATGCGGCATCCTCTGTCATCCTGCAGAATAATTAATAATCTCAGTATTAAGCATGTTACACATTCCTGCTAATTATTTCACAGCAGATGAAGATATGAAATGAGTTTGGCAAGGTATGAGAATTTCAAGACAGATTTATCGGGTTTCATTCACAACTGGCATATTCTTGCTTCTGTAGTCTACCTCGTTTTATTGCATTATGGACTACTCCCCACGAAACTACAGAGTGCCTGTGTTAGTTGCTGATTGGGAAAAGCCATTCAAGGACCATGTTATTGAAGATCAGTTGGGTATTGTTTTCAACATCTCCTGTCAACACTGCAAATGAAGCATCAAGCAGATTATTGGGGAAGAAATACTTTATCCGCAGGAGAAAAGGTTTCTCTTTCCTTCTCAATTGTATTCTATATTTCTTTCCAATTTAGTGGATTTGCTGTAGTCTTGGGTTCCCTTGAAAAATATCATTCATAAAATGATTTGGGCAAATTACCTGAACAATAATATACTCTTGGATGCCATCCGTTAGTATGATTTGTGGAATGGTCAGGTAAGAGTTGGTGGACGTTTCTCCAGGAAGCTTCTGCTCACACATGAGGAATTTCCTACAATATTTGATAGCATAAAGTAGTCTCTTTCCCTGCAAAATGTGAGACCCTTCCAAATTGCTAAAAGCAATGCTGGGAGAAGCTTAAATTCAGATATAAAAAGCAAAATTTTCTCTAAAATGCATGCCATCCTAGCAATTTTAGGTCATGACCATGGATAAAAAGAGCCATCTGTTATTTCTTCGGTAATGCCAATGGGTGATGAAGTTTCTATGCAGGTGAACAACATTTCTCCTCCTCCCTAGATCTCCTTTGACCAAATCAATGGAATCCACTATTCACCGATTGAAGACCTGATATCGGCCTTTGCTGCACTCAATATCGGTGATGGATTTTTTTGAGATTGCAAGGATTGGAGAAGTAATCCTTGACACTCACTTCGGGTTCAGGGACCAACTGGTCTTTGTTGGTTATGGGTTCTTAGAGTTTGCAACATATGGAGATGTAATTTTGACGATCTATTCTGTATTGGGGCTTTCTGATTCAGCCTATTAAGCCATTGCAGTACTGGTATGGGAGTCATTTTGTATTTCAGTTCTATATAACCAGTTTTGTGAGCACTCCCGTAAATTGATAAATTAGTTTGCATCCCAGTTTTTCCCGGTATAACATAACCGGTTAAATCAGAATTCTGGTATTTAAGCTCTGGTAACATAACCGGTTTTGTGTTGACTTTTTCCTCTGTGGTCTAGTACTCCCATCTGCTAACTGGTATCATCAGTGTTTCGGTTTCACATCTTCACCGGTAGTAGGTGCTAGTCTCTTCGGTAACCGATATCAATTTTGGTGGTGGTGATTATGTTGTACCGGTAAAGGAGTCTCTTCGGTAACCGGTATCAGTTTTGGTGGTGGTGATAATGTTGTATTGGTATTATAGTTCTGGAATAATTCAACCAGTTGTGTTCCTTTTTCTGCACTTTACAAGTATACAAATATGATTGATGGTCACTGGTGCTGGCAGGTCTGCAGTGCTCAGGCATCCTCACACAATTTTATCAAGATCAATGATAACCGGATGTCGGGGTCGATTCTAGGATTTCTCTTAGTTTATCCTGTTCCACTGTTCTCATCTGTGGCCTCTATGAGGTTTGCAGGGGTTCCTTATAGCTCCATTTTTTCTTTGTCCATTGTATCTGAGCAAGGATATAGGGTTTTCTTCCTGGTTCTTTCCCTATTGATCTCTTGAATCAGTTTTCTTATTTATATATATATTTATGTGGCTTGCCACTTTCACCAAAAAAAAAATAATAATAAATAATAAACAATAGATAACAAACAATAAATGATAAATAATAAACAATAATAAACAATAAACAATAAACAATAAACTATTATTAAACAATAAACAATTTTAAAAATTAAACAATAATAATAAATAATATTGGAGTTGAGGAAAAATCAACTCTACAGCTCCCGAAGATCACCTGCATGCAAACCTGTCATAGAAGGAGAGAAGCAAAAAAGCTATGGAGGCCAGAATTCAGAGATCCGGAAAAGAGGAGTCATATTGATTGTGCAACAAGAATGCAATTCAATAATTACAATTGTTATGAAATTACAAAGAGAATCCTTATAAAAGGATACTTGAAACCCTAAAGGTGAAAACCCTAAAGAATTATAAGATTCCTAAGTTTAGCTTAAGCATAGAGTATAATAGACTAATAATTAAATAAATAATTATTAGCTAATAAAAGATTACTCTAACACCCCCCTTAAGATGAACTTAGGGAGTAGCTAAAAAACAACTAAAGACTAAAAAAGCATGTAAAAAATGTAGGAAAGCAACAGTGGGTCCCGGAAACTAGGCCTGATGAGGTACCCAAGTACAATAAAATCTTTGTAAAGTGGAGAAAAAAGGAGAAAACCCTGTGGGAATAAAACTCCTCTCCAAGAAGAGATGAAAGCTCAAGTGAAGGACTAAGAAGCCTCCAAACAAGAGTGTTCCAAAAGATAGGAACAAAAAGAAGAGAATGCAGAACACCACAGAAGCATGAAATAGTTGCAAACATTGTCGAAGAGTAACTGCTGATCTGAAGAACCTCCACTGAAATAGAACATGACCAGGTAGAGAAGACTGTAATCTACATGAGTGCCTTCAAATGACACTACTCGAATTATCAGATGGCAAACAAAGGCAAACAACTAAACTCAAAGATACAGATGGCATGAAACACCAAAGCCTGAAGAGTCGATCAATCAAACCAAGGAAGCATTTGAACAACAAGACAAACCTCCTCATAATGCGGAAAAGGGAGAGGGACAGGTACACTGAAAAGAAAGGCCAACAATAATTGCATGACGAAGAACCAGGAACATCGAAGGTGCATAGAAAGTACATAATGTCATGGAAGGAACAGTGAACACTCACTTGACACACATCATGAGGCTAATGTCGTGGAAGGAATACTCACGTGACAAAGGTAGATGGAAAACAAAGGCAAACATCAACCCCCCATGGCACTTTATAAGTAGTGCATGTACAATAAGGCACAAGATGTGCAAAATCTCAAGTATACAATGTATGATGGCACTTTATCTCAGTGCATTTGCATAAATAAAATGCTACAACGATCAGAAGAGATAGAAGACTAGAAACAAAAATAGCATCCAAAGACGAGACATCCTACTCAAAGAAAGAGATCCCAAGACTTGAAACATCCAAGATATTCACCAGAGTGCTGAAAAACAAAAAAACTGAATAAAATATACATGGAGCAAAATCTGGAAAAAACACTCATATGATTGGAAAGTACACAGAACAAGCTTTCCAACAATATAAAGTTTTCGAAAAATGAAGTTTAGATGCTCAAGTGATGTCTCTCGGAGTGCAAAAATGAACCTCTGACATTGACAGAAAAAAATGTCATCAAAAAAGAAAAATCAAAAGTTCAAACCTCTATATCTAGATAGAGCTCGGAAAGAGCTTTCCGACGATATAAGGTTTTCGAAAAAACACCCCTGTATGACCAAAAGAAAGAAAAAACCCTCTTGTAGGGCATAAAGAGGGTAAAAAAAAAATTGACAAAAATTTTCTGTCGCATTTGCAGGTACAACCATATGGATTTTCATGCCTCGAAAAATGTGCCAATAAAAAATCATGCCCCAGATGCCCTTGTCACCGAAAATAGGCAAATTATATATCAAAATTCATGGAATCAACCTTCTGAATCCAATTGTGAGGTCCTTTTGGCACCAAAATGTACCAAAAATCAGCTACCTCCATAAATGGAAAAAAACAATTGCACAAACCCCTGAATACATAGATATGAAGAACAAGGCCCAAAATCTCTCATGAACAGAATAGGGACATGTAGATATGGAGCTCTGATACCATATTGGAGTTGAGGAAATATCAACTCTACAGCTCCCAAAGATCACCTGCATGCAAACCTGTCACAAAAGGAGAGAAGCAAAAAAGCTATGGAGGCCAGAATTCAGAGATCCAGAAAAGAGGAGTCATATTGATTGTGCAACAAGAATGCAATTCAATAATTACAGTTGTTATAAAATTACAAAGAGAATCCTTATAAAAGGATACTCGAAACCCTAAAGGTGAAAACCCTAAAGAATTATAAGATTCCTAAGTTTAGCTTAAGCATATAGTATAATAGACTAATAATTAAATAAATAATTATTAGCTAATAAAAGATTACTCGAACAAATAATAAACAATAAATCATAAATTATAAACAATAAATAATAATAATAAACTGTAATAAGAAATAATGAATATTAAATAAATAATCAACATATAAACTATAATTAATATTAAAAATTACATAAAGTGCATCCCACTAAAATAAATTGTGAAATAGCGCTAACATCTAATCAAGACTCATTACTAGCAATAGGGTAATCAAATATTGTCCTCATGACAAATTTGACGGGGTAAAAATATAAAGATTAGATAATTGTCCCTAAGTTAGGACAATGGCTAGGATTAGGTATATATAATTTGGGCCTTGCATTATCTCCTTTTATCACCATTGGGAATTATAAAGGCACGCTCAGACCTGTGGGACCCAAAGATTACTTTAGTGGCGAATATTCGCCAATGGCAAATTTTTCACGTCGGCGACCTAGGAAATGGCGAATATTTTGTACCGAGTGGGGGTGGCCATGTCGCCAGAACATTATCAATTTTCGTCAAATTCACGGATCGATCGCCATATGTTTTATGTAATTAAATGTTTCTATGTGGGGATTTCGCCAATACAATATACGGTGGACACACGGTAAATTTAATTTTTTCACCTACACTCGCCGAGGTTGCCTTAATAGACGACCATAATTCGCCTATAGGCATGTGAAGATTTGTTAGCTAGGAGGACCCAATTCACCCGACATTTCACCAACACGTGTCTCCATTCACCCCAACTTTCGCCAACTATATTGTATTTGCCAATTATTTGGACGACCCATAATCGCCTCGAAAATTACATAAGTCGTGTTATAGTTATGCGAGATTCGCCAAATATTTGTATACCAATAAAATTCTAGAAGAATTCGCCATATAAGGATTGGTATAAATACATGCAAAGATCAAATCCATCTCTACACAATCTGGTGGGTTCTAGGCTCTGAATTCTGATCAATAGCGAAGTTTCAGACTAAGGAAAATCATTGTTGTTGACTGCATTGGCGACTGCTAGTGACCTAAAGGTGAGTGATCATATTTTTGAAGTGTTATAATGTTATTCTGAATTTATCTATATTTGTTTGCACTGTTGAGTTCATTTTTATTCAGTGGCGAACCGTATGTGCCAAGTGGTCAGCTGAGACATTCAGACCTCAAACATCTAGATTGTAGGTCGTAGGGCCAATGAAACATATATTATACTTTATAGTCTATTATTGCTTCTTCAACAAATTGATATTTTTTTGGCAGCCTTTATTTCATTGGAGATGTCAAACATGAAGAAGGGTAGGAATCCTGAATGTGGGGAAGGTCATGAGAGGCCAACAAAAAGCAGAACGTTGTTTTTGTACTTTGGCTTTGGAAAAGATTGTAGTGAAAATTAGGAAGGTACATTATCACAAGTACAAGTACAAAATTTGCAACCTACACCACATGTTGAAGGCGACGGCGAACTTGATATCTCAGATCAGGATGGTCTTGAAGAAGATTATCTGGTAGATGCCCAAGTTAGCCGGAATGATATAATCGACTTGGGTGATAATGTCATTGATGATAATGCATGGAAGGGGAAAATAAAAGTCAGATCAAAAAAGGATGAACCACAATCAAAAAAGGATCAGGAGTGGGATATGTCAATGAGGAATTTTCAAATTAACTGGGCATCAAAGCATCCATTCATTGAGCCAGTGGAGAATCCAATTGAAGGCGAGCCTCCAATAGAATGCAGGTGTAAGATTTGCACTTGAAAACATAACAAGGAAATTAGGTTGCAGCTAAAATTTGACACCATAGAAAAGCATATGGGTAAAGTTTATGAAAAACAAATGATAGACGAAGTTGAAAAATCAGTGATAAGATGGAAAACAAAGAAGGAATGTAAGCATGTGAGGAATGCCGAAGAGTATTATTTTCATGAGAAAATACAAACGAAGCTTGCTGAAGTTAAAGGTTCTATTGAAGCTAGTTTTGGAAAAGCAATGCAAATAGAACAACTGAGAAAAATTGTTTAGTTAAGTGTTATTTTTTTTTATTTTGAGCAGAGGGTGTGCTATGACAAATTCCCCATCAATTAGTGGTTTATTACACTTTTTGAAAGTTCCTAACTATCCTAATAGACACTGATCAGTAAACAGTGGATGGGAATGGGCAAGTTGTCTTGCTGAGGTTGAAAAAGAAGATGTAAAGGAAAAAATAAGAGTCAAACTTTATTGCATTTTCTTTAGATGAAGTTACGACAGTAGACAATACTTCATGGGTATGCATGCATGTTCATACTATAGAGAATCATACCCACCAACCTCATCTACTATATGTTGTTGAAATGAAGGAGAGTGCGACAGCAGAAAATTTATTTCAACTAGCAAAGAGAAGTTTAATTGAATATGGAGGTATGGATGACATGACGGTTGCCAAAAAATTGGTTTGTGTTGAAGCGGATGGAGCTTTAGTAATGCAATGTCACAGGAACGGTCTTTGTACAAAGATTGAAACTTCATTTGCACCATACATTACTGCACTTCACTGCATGGCTTACAGAATGAATCTAGATTTTGGAATTGTGAGCAAGTTTGCTTCAGTAAAAAAATTTAAAATTTTAATCAAAGAGCTCTACTCACACTTCTGTCGAAGTCCCAAGCGATTTATGGAATTTCAACACTTTGCTGATGGAATAACTGATGGGAACAAGCTTCTCAAGGATAATAATACCAAATGGATCTCTTTGGATGGTCCAACGCATCGAATTTTTTCAGAATATCCATCCTTGATTGGACTATTTCACACAACTCGCGACGAATCATATCAATAAAAACTTCCTGACCTTCTTCGGAGGTTAAGTAATCTAGAGACACTCTTAACTTTAGCAGCTCTTATGCCCATGCTAGAGAAAATGAGGAATATTATGAAGGCTGCCTAAAAAAGAGCTCTCTATATTGCAGAATATGCTACGCTGCGTAAAATGACATGCATGACCCTCAACAATCTCTATCGAAATCAACCAACACTATTTGATGAAAAATTTGTTAAGTGGAGGACACTCACAGATTTGAACAATCTTGATAACTTTTTACAAATCGGTGCAAACAGGGAGGTATGTACCAATGTATGGGGAGTTGAGATACCAATGCACTTCTATGCCACGGTCAACCCCAAGGAACTAGGAAAGCGCCCCAGGAAGCAACTAGCAAGAGTTACAAGGGAAGATTTCAATAAGATTGTTGAGACTGTAACTACTTCTGTGAAGAAAAATGTGTATGATCTTTCCTCACAAATTAAAATCAGATTCCCTCCTAACAACCTACTCAAAGCCATGTCTATTGTGTTTCCTCAATATTGGAGCCTCAACAATGCAGTTGATTTTCAAAGTAATCTACTGACTTTGATAAAACAATTTTGCATATCCAAAGAATTGAATGGAGTAACTATAAATGGAATATTAGATGAAACTTGTCTTCGAGAGAAATCATCTTGTTGTGTATACACTATGAGAGAACAATATGGCACAATGGAGAACCCCCACGAAGAGGGATCAGTAACAAGGCTTTGGAAATATATAGCTGAGAATGCAGCGTTGCATGATTCAATGCCAGAATATTTGAAGCTTGCTAATTTATGTCTTACCATGATATTGGGTTCAGTGGAAGATGAGAGAGTTTTCAGTGCTTTGGCATTCCTAAAATCAAAGCTAAGAAACAAACTAGACAAAAATTTGGAAAATTGCTTGAGGCTCTATACATCTAGGTATGATGTCCACACTTTTCCTTACGATAGGGCACTACAAATCTGGAGGTCCAAATGTGAAATAAGAGGTTTGGGCAACACTTCAAACCAAAGTGCCAGTGGGACTATTGACTCATGTACTAGACCTACTGGTAGCATTGAGATGCAGTTCAACGAAGGTATGCAAACTCAAAGTGAAGAAACCATAGACAAGAATCAAGAAAGCTCTGAATTTGATGAGGATGAATGGCAACTATAAGAGATTGGTATTTATTAATCTTATTACTGTATCTCATCATTCATATTACTTCTTGCAATTAAAATTTAATATTGATTTGTAATTGCATTTTTTAACTTTCTATTTCCAGATTTAAAATAGCATAATAAAAGACCATAATGTGTTTATTGATACAAAGATGTTTATTGTTTATTTAGACATGTTTGAGAGCTTAGATTTTCATTATTTATTTTAAAATATAGCCATATGATACAATTCATTCAATAGTAATACACCAATCTGTGTGATTCTCCATGCAAAACTCAATACAAAGTTTTAAAACCCTTTGCAAATGACCCTGAATTCCCCTTTATAGAAACAAGGGAGCAACAACAGCTTCAGGTTGAATTGCAACATGTGAAGACTCAACATAAAAATCACAAACTCAACACAGATTTACATGGCCATCACAGGTCGGATTAGCAATTCAACAATTGCTACATGTCTGATGTCTCTTGTTCAAAAAATAGAGTTCAAAATTAAATATTAATTCACGCCATGACAAATTAAATATAGATAATAGCAGTGCCCAAAAATTAGAAATAGAGAAATGCAGAAATGTTAAAGCTTGGGAGAATTTGAGAATACAAATTTACAGGTTGAAGTTTTGCACTATACATCATAGATTCATAGGCTGGATTAGCAATTTAGCAATAGTTAGTGCTGGTTTTTTCCTATTCATAAGACAGAGATTTTAAGTGATGCCAAATTCCAAACAGAAAAAACATAAAACCTTGAAATTAAGAGTAAAAGAAGAAAACAATGCAATACATACTATGATTCTTAAGATTTTTGTGCCAATTTTTGTAGGGTGCTCCACTCTTCGTCTAATGGAAGGTCAATATTCTATAAACTATGGAAAGTCAACTGCAACTTCGTCAACATTCCATATTTAGAAGAGTGACTTGACATCACTGTTTCACCCAATACCGAATTCAAAGTTGTAAATGGTTGGATGAATTCCAGAAAGCTTTGGGGAGTTTTGTCCTTAGGAAGCAAGTCTAAATCAGACTTCATTTTTATCTCCATGCTTTTTTTGTAAGCTTCTTTTTCAATGAATTTATTTGATGGGTCAACGGTCTTAGGAAAACCAAGTTTAATCAAATTAGTTTTCTTTTCTTGCAGCTTCAATATCTTTTTGCCACATTTATCAATAACTTCTGATGTTTCCCTTAGTTTTTGGCATTTTTGAATGATAGATGATGTCTTAACTGTGGCATCAATGTGGCTCTTAATTCCCTTGGATGCCAAGTAGCTGTCATTGGTACTGTAGAGTACTTGCGGAATCTGTTTTGCCATATCCTCTTTTGAATAAACATGTATGCTCTTCTCAAAGTGCCCTTTGATTTTCATATAAATTACTCTCAGACTTTCATTCAATTCAAACCATTCACACAACTTGTCACTCCTCTACATTATTTGCCGCCAAATGTTTTCTTGTATATACTTCATTGTATTTTTCATATTATCTTTCAATCTATCCTCCAAAGTTTTAATTTTATCATTTGCATTGTGCAAGTCTTCTTTCATTTGTGCATATTTTTTTATTTCTTCCTCTACTTCCTCTTGCAAATGTTTTTCTTTTTCCTTCTTATGATCCAATAGGTCCTGTGTTTTTCTTATTTCAGCAACAGCAGACTCATAACTTTTGTATAATTTTTGAAAACTGGCTCTTTCCTCATCAATTTTTTTATTGCTTTTAGCCAGTTTTTCTCTCAGGTCCTTCAATTCTGCATCCATCTTTTCTTGCTCTGCAATTTCTATTGCAGAGCTTGAATTTTTTATCCTTTTCTATAAATCATTGCACTTGTTATCTGCTACTTTCCTCTTTGATTTTTTGTTTGCCAAGTCTGCTTGTAACTTTTCTATTTGTTTCTCCAGTTTATTTTTTTCTCTCTCCACCTTTAGCAGTGAAGTGTAGACCACTTCATTAGTCCTTTTTGACACACTAATTTTGTCCACATTATGTACTTTGGAAAAATCCATTTGGAGGGTGCTAACTTGGAATTCAGAGGGATCTATCTGACTGTGTGGTGGATTTTTATCTTTAGTTGGGGGCATAAAAACCATGAACTCCATCATATCTTTGTGTGGGTCATATGTTGGAAATACCTTGTTCCTTGCAGGTTGTTCGTCTAAAACTTCAGTCAAGGCAACCCTATGAAATGCTCTCTTTTTTTCTTTATTTGCATTTGTTGTATGCTCAAATTTTTCATAGTAATCACGAAATTGAAAATCTAGGCTTGCTGAACCAATTGAATGTTTGAAAGGTGGCATAGGAATAACAGAGGCTCTAGTTCCACTTATGCTTGTGGTTTTAACTAATGCATTACTAGAATTACCAACAACCTTTCCTGATCATGTCCCACTAACACTTTCATGTGTACTTTTCATAATCTTTTGAGGTGTGTGATCTGAAGCTGCAAATGATTGATTTGTAGTGTCAGTGGCACTTGATATAGGATTCTGAATAGTATGAGTATCTACCACTAGTGGCCTCTTGCGAGAGATATTTTGTTGTAGCCCTTGTCCAACACCAAGGACACTAGTATCAGTAGTAGTAGCCATGCCAACCCCACCAAACACAACGGCACTTGACTGAACAATAATAGGAATACTATCCCCAGATTCCCCACCAGTGGAAGTGGCACTTGATTCACCACCAATGGGAATACCATGATGTGGTGGTGGTTGTGGATTTGAACCTGAAACAAATGTAGGTGGACCCTGAGGGTAATGAGTAGTACCTTTTCGTGATGAATCTAAAGAATCAATTCCAATGAATGGTTTAACAGGAGCTTTTGATTTTGTATCTAATGGAAGTTGTACCTCAAGTGGATACCAAATGCCTTCTCCTCTGGGACCTAGACCACCACCTTCAAAACCCATTTTTTCCACAATGTTTGCCCCTTTGCTATATATTTCTTTCATGGACTCATTGACTCCACCTAATCTTTTAGGGACTGTAGTAGTTGTTGGAGTGGGCTCAACCTCATACTCATCATCATCTTCACTCCTATCATATGTTGTTATGGGATGCTCCATATTCCACAATTTGCTAAACTCTTCATCCTCGTCGATGGTCTCAAATTCTGCACTGGTCTTTGGTTCACCGAGATTCTTCCTCATAGTCCAAAAATCATCTATTTTGGTTTGAGTCCGGTAACTCTCTTTACATTCTTGCAGAATTGATTTGGGAATAGATTTGTTAGATGGATTAGCAGATTTTTGGTAGAAATTGTAGGACCTCCTATTTTGGATGCTCTGGCCCTCCTCTGTTGTCCTCTATGTGTGCAATGCCATAATTTGTGATGACATTTCTATCGTTGAAATGTTATTGTCAGCGGCAATTCTCTCCATCTCTTTTTTTACCTCATCCCAGGAGTCCATGATTCTAAGCTTTTCTAGCAATGGTTTACTTTCATGTTGACATAACGCTGAAGAGTTCCCATTTTTCTTAAGCCTTGCTTGAACTACACCGATTGGATCATACTACTAGAGACCCTCATCACCAAAGCTAAAAATTGTCAAAAAATCATGTGCCACATTGAATGTTTTTCTCTCAAATGTGAACCCTCCACATGAGAAAGGCAAGGAAGGAAATATGCTCTTCTTTTGCTAACCATGGAAGTGCCTATCTGTGCTCTCTAACTGTCGTACATATTCCAATGCAAATACCCTCTCTGTCACATGTATTGGAAGTTTGTATGGTTTTACTGTTGATCCGTAAAACCTTAACACAGTGAATTCTTCCATGAAGAACCAGTCAGCCAATTGTATTTGACTTCCGATTTGAATGCAATTTCTACAAGACATGGGCAATCTAAGCATTGGAGTGCTTGTAATTTCATTATACATTGGTACCAAAAAGAAGTCTACAAAATGGTTGTAGTTCTTTCTGTTATCATGCATCCTTATCTTTGGTGTCCATTCATATATTGGACACTTTGTTTTGTTCCGAGTCTTCTCATCAATCTTATAGTTCACTATTTGAAGATTGTTGGTTTCAAATATTGCACGATACTTGGATAGAAGGAGATAGCACAATTAGGATGAGAACCTAAATGTCTTACAGGAACCTTTTTTGATCATTAGTAATTGTTTTTGCATGGATTGAACAATGTGCTCAATAAAATTATATCTTACAGGCTGACCTACACAATGGATATTAAAAATCATTTCAAAAAGGCTTGCACCCACTTCCCTATCATTTTCCAATCCCCGGAAAAATGACAGCAAGGAAATAGTATCCCCAACCCATGGAACAAAAATGTTAGAATCATAAGGAGGCTTATGATTCTGATCCAACAGAGTACCACGCTTTATTAGAGCTTTGATAAATGAATCTCTGCGACTTGGATCGAGACTCTCATAATTCTCTGCCAGCTTTCCTAGGTCAATTTGGACGTTTGAGTTTTGTGCTTCAAACCCTAGGTTCAACAAACGAGCAAATTCTCCCACGTTTATGGATAGAATTTCCTCTTTTGTATTTGTACTGACAATTGCTTTTTTACCTTCATCATAATTTTCGGCATAGAGCATGACAAAATCAGGGCAAGGGAATACTTTAGGTAACACCATGCTTCCCAATCCAGCATCCCACGATGCGATTTTATTTGTTCTTTGTTTTAATTTTGAGTTGAGAACAATAAATTCTGTCTTGGATGGATCTGTTGCCTTAATAGATAATGCATATCTAATATCTATGATACACCTTTCACCATGGATAGCAGGGTCATAAATATCATGGTATTCATCAGTGAAACCTGGTGTTTTAACCAATTCGGTTAGGTACATTTTTTTTCACTTGGCTTCCTGTTGAACTATTGCTTCCCGTTTTCCCCATCGTTGTTATTGTTAATAATTCAAAATAATGCTAGATACAAACCTGAAAATGCTAACCCTCAAATTGGACCACGAGATTAAAAAAATTTAAAAAGGCGGGATGTGTTCTAGATTTTACTCAAAATTTCTATTTCACTAGATTGGCACAGACAGTCTCCTTTGCAACTCGCATTCCTCAATCTAGTAGTTGTTTCTGAATCTCCCTCGATTTACTGGTTTGTCCATGAAATGAAATACGATTATGATTTATGAGTTACTTATTTTGAAAACTCTGAAAAGTACAAAAGCAATACTTAGGGCAAAATATCTAGAATCATGTTGTAATTTTATTAATTATTATTAATATCTATTCGTCGTCGAAGGACAAAACATTATTACTTCAGTCTAAATTCTGAGGACATTAAATATAAAACGTTCAATTCTGGGCGAAGTTCTCACTAATGTGTTCACTTCCCACATTCGGGCCAAAATCCACCCTAAGTCTGTTTAATCATTTTAAACTTTTTGGGATTGTTTTTTAAATCTGTTTAATCATTTTAAACTTCTGCTTGAAAAAGAGCTTTATAGACTTAATTATATTTAATTAAATTTAAAACGTTCAATTCCAGGCAAAGTTCTCACAAATGTGTTCACTTCACACATTCAGGCCGAAATCCACTCTAAGACGTTGATCTTTGCTCATCCAACGGACGATGGTACCTGTTGTCAGATGTCGTGGGTCCCATGACTTCTGTCACTTTTCGAGCATGTCACCACACTCGAGTCACTTTTCAAAACTTTTTTTTAAGTCTGTTTAATCATTTTAAACTTCTGCCCGAAAAAGAGCTTTATAGACTTAATTATATTTAATTAAATTTCAAACGTTCAATTTCGGGCGAAGTTCTCACAAGTGTGTTCACTTCCCACATTCGGGCCGAAATCCACCCTAAGTCGTTGATCTTTATTCATCCAATGGACGATGGTACCTGTTGTCAGATGTCGTGGGTCCCATAATAAGAGACATTTAAAGATGTGCAATAGTTTGAGATAACTATTAAATATAATGTTAATAGTATTTGTAAAAATATGAAATTCAAAAATAGCATAGAACATGAAACTTAGTTTCTAGAATTAAAAAAATAACTAAATAAAAATATAAATTTTGATATACAATTTGAAAGGTAAAAGTTTAATATAAAAAAGAAAACATTCAATATTAAATCTCAAATATTAATTTAAAGTTTAACAAAAAATTTTAAAAATATGTTTACGATATATAATTTTGAAAAATAGTTTTAAAATATATATAAAAGTTCAATATAAATTTAGTGTAATATAATTTTTAATTTAATTTAATTTAATAAATAAATAAAGACTCAAAATATATATAAAAGTTCAACATAAATTTATTTTAATATAAATTTTAATTTAATTTAGTTCAAATTAATTTAATAAACAAATAAAGACTATAAAAAAATTATATGATTGTATTTACAACAAAGTTTATAGCCTCTATGAAAAATCCACCCTAAGCCATTGATCTAATTGAGTCTAATCCTATTCTCTAATTGAGTCTAGAATCTTGAATTTTCTTCTAATGACCTTGGCCTTGAGTCTAATAATGTGGTAAATCTTATTGATAAACCTCCTAAGGACCTATGCAATATGCATTACCTTTGATCCTAGTGAGACTATTGAAATTTGAAACACCTGAGACTATTGAAATTTGAAACACCTGATGGCCCACTATAAGTCTATATATCACCTGCAAAGATCAAAGACATACTCTCACGAGGGGTTCTCATTGATGATTGATCCAACATGTATGGTGAATGTAATAACTTAAGAATATCTTTATACTTTACAATTGCATGAAGTAACATATTGATATGATAAATTTGATTTAGTGGTTAAGATCTTTGATGGTTTCTCTTGTCCTACTATAGGTTCTATTACTCTTCTCGTTAAGGTTGGTACTAAGTGCTTAGATGTCATTTTTGCTCTAATTCCTAAATCCTACTTTAGATCAATTTTGTGTGAAGTTGGGACATCCTTGCCCTTGGTTCTCTTCCATGAAAGCGATCCCATCTACCCTTCATAAATGTCTCAGATTTCTTCATTATGACAAAATCTTAACTATAAATCATAGCATGTACCCTGTACCAACCCATACATGCACTAGTTCAAAACTTCAACAACAAGTAAGTTGGACTTTTAGTTTTAATTCACTTGTTTTTCGCGAGATAAACATCTTTTTTTTATGTATTTATAAAATTATAATCAACCAATGTATAAATAATTAATGGAATGGACTGAAGTTTTTATATATATATATTGAATATAGAGGAAGAAGCATTACATAAAAAAGATCACAATATTAAATTTATTTCCATTGTTTAACAAAATATTGAAATAATGTAGCTCATAGACAAAAAACATTTGAAAAAATTTCATTAATAAAAATGAAATAGAAACATTTTTATATCCATAAGACTCTAAGAGGCAAACTGAAACAAACTGGAAGTTGAAAAATTATCATTAATATTTATGCTTTGGAAATCTACAATTTTTACATGTCTGAGACTTGAGTCCCTCAAAAACTTTAAAGCCAAAATGAGTGAGCCACTCAGCCAATGAGGTTTCGAGGACATAGGCAAAAAAATAACTACTAGGGGGTCGGGGCTAGGGCACAAGTAGTGGATGGTTTACAACTTTACCCTAAGAATTTGGCCCTCCTTCCATGTAGAATTCTTCAGACAGCATAAGTTGAGAGAATTCTTCAAGCCACATGTAGTTTGGAAAGTCGTCCAGGAGCAACCATTTCCGAAGAAAGTCCCTGCCAATCCGTGCCCATTTCTGGTGATGCGTCAAGTGCTCCGCATTCAGGTTCAGAAGAAACGGTTGCCTAGCCACTTGCACTGTTTGGTCAGGGAGGAGAAGCTTGGATAATTCACTCGCCCAAGGGATCCCCACCCCTACTTCTGCAAGGACAACAATAGTAATGTCGTCTCCAAGGAAGTCTTCCTTAAACACCTTCCTCAATAGCATCAACATATCCACCTTGTCTCCTCTAAGGTCCAGAAGAGACGCCAAGAACCGGGATGTAATGTCCGTGTTAACACGGTATCTATTTTCATTTCCTAGAAACTCTCTGCCCAACAACATTCGCACAACCTCATTGGTGAACGACCCAACCTCCTTGCAGACTGATTGGATGGTTGGGTCTCTAACGGAGCCCAGAAAGGCCCTCCGGTTCTCTGCAGAAATGATTCTCAAGTGGATGGGAGTGTCCATCTTGAGAAATCAGATTAACAAATTAAACAACCTGAGCCTATAAACCTAAACCAGGGGAAGAATTTAAATACCGTGAGCTATGATGATTTATCTACCAAATGGCAAAGGCTAATTGAAGATGAAAGAAGCAGAGATCGTATATAAATAGTTGAAGCTCTTGATTGTAATAATTACTTCTCTAACCGTATTAATTGCTTTAAATTTTTTTAAATCTTTCGTATCTCTACAAATCTTTCCCATAAATGCACTAGTGTGCGAAATTGGAAACAACTATAAACCAATACCACATTGGAAGTCGTGGGGATAGAGTGGATTGCAATTAGTGAATAGATATATATTAAATGACCGAAATTATCAATCGTGACATTTGATACATGTCTATTGAATCCAATTCCATTCCAGGCACTTTCTGGTGAGCTATGTTCTCTTCAGAAAAATGGACCGAAATAAAACTTCAGCCATTGATCTACGATCATCGAACGGTTTAAAATCATTGATGGATTTTAGGTATGTGTCACCCTTCACGTGTCAAAGAGGCCACACTTATTGATACATCGTGCAAAGTCCAAACTCAATGTGATGTGATGTGCCTTGTCTATTAAAGGCAATGAATTCATGAAATCGCCAATAAATTATATATTTTTCCATAAATAACAAAATATTCACTAAAACAAATTAAATAATTTTCAAGTGGTGGATAAAAATCGCCATTACATTTAAATAATTTTTCCTTCGGAGTAAAAAATTTCACCCATACAATTATATATTTGTTCTTTTTAACAAAAATTATTCGCCTCCTACAATATATATTTTCCCCATAGAACAACGTATTATTCACTAGAAATTTATGGAATTTTCGTACCCTAGAAAAAAATCACCAATACAAAATAATTTTTTCCCCTATTTTGAAAAAAAAATTCACCATCAATATGAAAATTCCCCCTCGAAAATAATGTCTAATTCGCTAGGATTTTAAACAATTGCCTGGGGGGTGGTTTCTTAAAGTTATCCCTGGTGGGACCAGGTGGATTCGATGTCTGGTTGCAATCGGACACCAAAACACGTTGTATACAAACGTGTATACATATAAATCTCTAATCTCAACTAGTGATAGGAAATTATGGCATTGTATGGAGCTCACAAATGAGTAATAAGAAATCATTCCTATCACTCTAAACCCCAAGCAAAACATGCATAGAATCTCACATCATTAATAATCAATGATATCACCACAATATAAATTAACATCACACAATGAATCATCAAAACAAAATCCATAACATAAGTATCTTAATTCTAACATCAATATCCAACTCAATGAAATATATCAATAATCATGTCCTAAAATACATAAGCAACGTAACATAGCCTAAAACAAGGATCACGTGAATGTAATCATTCACATAGATTAGTGAAATGAACCATACAAAACAAATCAAACATAGTCTAATAAATCAAAGTAGCATGTATATGAAGTAAAGGATTGAGGGGCATTACTTAATATTGGTTTGAAAATTGATAAATCCTGATTGAATGGTCATTACAAGATAAATGAAGTCAAAACATTAATAAATTGGCTATTATATTGAATAGTATTGTCATGGTACAAAAATATGACCATGTGGGTGTACTATAAATATGGTGAAATTTGAGATAAAATTATTTATTAGCATTATAACATTAAAATTACTTAATAAATAACCCTATGAAACATGTTTTTATAGAGCTAATAGATAGATAAACATACAAAAACATAGAAACTATTAATACTTAAATTATAGAATAAAGATAAAGGATAAACTTAATAATCCCTAAAATATGGTACACAAATGAAAAAAATTAAGGATAGTTTATAATGGATAAAGTTCAAGGAATTCAATTTTGGTCTTTACAACCTTAATCTTTTGCTTATTTATCCAACTCATTACATCACTAAATAAGCTAAATATGTAGCCATTGGTAGACTTTCTACTATTGGTATCATTTATCCAATCTGAATTAACACAAACTTGTATATCCATTGAGTGATGGTCCTTTAGAACAACAACATGATAAAATATGGAATGATCAACAGTGTCATGCAAATATTTAAAGAACATCTTCACTACAACCTAATGTTTTGATCCAAGTTTAGACATGTATTGTCTTAAGATACCACTACTACAATAATATATAATTTGGTAAGAACATTATCCTATAGAAGACTTCCAATTGTAATAGCATAAGTAATTGGACTTATCTTCTCCATCCCGACAAGTGTCTTATGACATTGCTCAATTAAAAGCTTAGCTCCTAGAAAATCAAAACAATCACTAGTTATTCTTGGCCATATTGAAATAATGCAAAATAAATTGAGCATACTTCTTGTAACCAATCCTGATTTTTTAAAATATTTCCATCTTATCCAATTTCCATTCAAATGATATACTTGGTAGCCTCTAATTCATTCATTTTAAATTGTAATGAAAGTTGAGATACCAAGTTATGAAATTTTCCTTATCATTACTAAATATCAACATATCGAGCCATCATGATAAAATGATTAATTTTCTATTATTATTAAAAGAAAAAATATGCCTTACTCATGATTAAAAACAACCCAAAGACAAATGAATCAAAAAAAACATACCATATTATAACAGACTAACTTAAACTAGAAAAGGATTTCTTCAACCAACAAACCATGTTTTCCTTACCTTCTTAATTGTCAGAATTAGTTAAATTTGTATTTGCCAAAATAAATAAAATAGTCAAGTTTTTTTTGGTGGGGGACATAAAAAATAAAATTATATCAAGAAAAACTCAAGTACATGAATTATATAGACAATAGGATTTCCAAATGATCATAGCCATCACCAAACAAAAGAAAAGAAGAATCCACCTAGGATCCTACAAAACCAACTATCTAAGAAAGCAAGATACCTACATTTCCAACAAATATTCATCACAATCCAACCAGACATACCAAAATCATACTATCCTATCCTCATCAACAATTTGAAGAGGCATTTGTGTGCTTTTGATCAAGATGTTTCTGATTCTCCCCCAACCAATCATTTGCTTCCTCTAAAGCTCATTTGGCTAATCAATCATAATCCCTATTCCACTCCCTTGGAAAATGAATAGAGGATTTGAGTTCAAAATTAGTAGGTAAATGAAGGATTTGTTTAACTACTAAGGCCGATCCCCAAGAGAAATCATGAAAGTTTCAATTATTTGGAAGACTGATGAGAATCACAAAACCGCCTCACAAACAATTTTATTGTAGCCTCTATATAGGCTTTCTCAAGACCATAAAAGTGAAGCCCATGCTTCCATCTGATTTTTTGAATGAGTACCCGAGGAGGAAGAGAGGAAAAATTGAATTGCACCAGAAGAATTAGGGCCAATTACGCCAATATCGATAGCACCCAAGATTCCCCTTGAGGACGCATCAATATTAATTTTAGGAAACTGCTAAAAGGAGGAGACCACTTAGCAATTCAATACACATGCTTGGTAGGTTGAGACTGGGAAGAATTCCTAAACTATTAAGAAGGGACAAAAAAATAGCTCTAGGACATTGGATATACGAAGATTCAAAGACTTCAAAGGGCTTCAATACAAAACATTGCCTCAATAGTCTCCTTAAGTATGTTCTTTATTTTAAGCCACAATTGGATTACGTCCTTTCTTTCAACATGAATTATACAATGAAATAACCCAAGTAGCTAATAAGTTTCCTAGGCTATTCCAAAATTCACTCAAAGTGATAGGATGGGAAACCAGTGTATTCCATATTTGCCACTAGAGATTCCAAGGATATGTAGAAAAGGTGCCACTAGAGATTCCAAGGATATGTAGAAAAGGGGCAAGAAAGAAAAAGATCATTTTTCTCATTTACCACATAGAAAGCATATCGATGGTTCTTCAAATGCTCTCTTATGTATGTCCTCCCATGTGAGGCACCTATTTTGACTCACCAACCATAAAAAGTAATTGCATTTAGACCAACCAAAATTATTCCAATTTTTTTCCTATATAGGAAATTCAACACATCTACCATTCCAAATCTCCAAAGCCTATTAACAAACCTTGATAGAGTACTCACCTTTAGTGTAATTTCCCTAATTATAAAATATGAACCGTTGATTATATTTTTAGAAAGGGACAATAAATTAAACCAATATATTATCACATCAATCTCTCTCAACATAAAAAAATCAGATTTAAAGATAATTATATTCTTTCATTGCAAATTTATCAAAACAATGTATGCAAAAATAGAGAGATTGAAACCCAAATTGATTCCCAACACAATAAACTAAAAAATATTATTACTTAGTATTTTTTGTAGAAATATAGAGATAATACATTCATCTTCATGGACAACAACTTCTACAACAAATCCCCAAACTTTATCTATGCAAACCCACGACTAATAACTACAAAACACCCAAAAGCTTAAAAATGCTCTAGAAACCCTTCAAATTGAGATTAAATCAAAATGTCATGTTGGATTATAGATTTTGGATATGAAATACATAATACTATTAATATGAAAGTTTTGAAATCAAACCTTATAGCCACTGCAAAATACAAACTAAATAGGATGAGCACAGAGTGTGCAAATCACCCAAAAACACATAAAACCTCACTAAAACCTCACCATACTTTAACAATTTTGTCTCGATGCCTAAAGGAAAGTATGAAAAATAACACAACATAAAACCCACATTCTCATACGAAAAATAGCTTCTAAATATCAAAATACCCAACAAAACACTACAAACTGCACCACAACACTTGTAAAACAAAATACTGCAACACACTACAAACTACCAATAGAACTCTAACAATCTCACACAATGGTAATCTTTGAATGAGATTACTCTCATTAATATTTTAATGATATATCTCTCAACCTTAGATCACCATGGAAACCTTGAACATCCCACTCAAAAGTCTCTATCTCACTTGTTTAAATATATAGAGGATCAAAACCAAATAACCCCTTATTGAAAAATAAACAAATAAATATAACTTCAATTAATTTACCTCCAAATAAGATTTCTAATATATACCATGCAAGATTTCGGACTAAAATTAGAAAACATCTTCCACTATGACAACCTGTCATAATTGTCATGGTCATTAACATCTCCTAAGTTGGCTCCAATATAATAATAATTATTTTAATATTTATTTATCCAAATGATATGAGTTCAGATGGAGCAATATAAATATTGAATAAATGTTTTATCTTGATGTATCCTATAATAGTCAACTTACTATTTTTGGCCAATAGGGACTTACTATACATAGTAAGTGTTATCTTTGGAAAAGGGACGTGATATTTAGGGCTAAGATCCTAAGGAAGAATATTGTAAGAGTCGGTATAGAATGCTCTATACCATGCAAGATTAGCTAGCCACCCAAGACCTATGCACTTCATGAAAGCACAAGAGAGATCAACAATGAAAGAATAATGACATTCTATCAAAGATGTACATGATAGATTATAATAGAATGAATTACAAGATATATAATATTACAAAAGGGGCCCCTTGGTTATATAGGCCAAGATGAACAAAGGGTTGCACAAGATTATGTCACAAGTCTTAATCTTATGAATTGCGACATAAAGGGATAACTTATCCACTTAAGGTGGAAAAATAATATTTATCCACCATAAGTGGAAAGAATCATATGTGACCCTAAAGTAAGCTTAAGTAACATGTGTGATTAGAATCTAGGTGTCAAACTTGGTAGGTACAATACTTATTTCACACCAACAAATATAGTAATCTTCCAAAGAATCAAAAATTATATTGGACAAAATAGAAGCAAGGGGTTACTTGTCTACCATAGAATCTCCCCTAGGGTAAATTGTTGGATCCTTCTATCCATTGAGAACAAGATCTCCTCAAATCATTCTCTATATTAAAATCTACACATGAGATAATCTTGCCACCAAGGAGGTACCACGAAGAGGTTGAAGATGAGGAGAGGAAGATAAAATAGGGGGTGATTGTCTCAAGAATCATCTCAAAATAGAGCTTCGTTCCCTTGGGGAATAATCCAGAACAAATCTTTTTTAATGATCCCAACACTCTTCTTTAGAGTATCCCAGATAATTGATTCTTTTCTCTTCAATTGCAAGCAAGGTATAACATCGTCAACTACCCCACTCAAATATTTGAAGTTAAGGAGTTAGGCCCAAGACTGTTGGCAATTGAAACTCATTTGGTGCATTTTGATGATTGATTATTGGTTTAGGGTTGTCATTGATGGAAACTCTTCTTATGATTCCTATCCGTTAATCACATATCTTGATATTTGGAAGTGGATGTGAACTAGTAGCCAATTAACCAATATTTCAGGTTGAGAAGAGCAGTTTTGGTCTGGAAGCTTTCCGGTGATTGTGGTGTTATGAATCGTGCATGGGATGATGGGGTCGACATAGAGACATCATTTTATCATTGATTTGTTGATCCATATTTGTTTTTGGTGATTCAGTCAAGCCGACTCATGATTACACGTTTACATCAACAGGTCGACTAGATAAATGATTATTTTGTGATTGCGGATATATAAGACCGGTACAAAAGATCTTTTTGGTGTGTGGCATGAATGATATGCAAGCGAGTGGTGATTGATAATCCGTTGTAGCGTAGTTTTACGTGTGCATTCTTGATCCGGTGGTTGATTGAGACAAGAAATAGAGCAGAGTTGCAGAGCAGATACAGTCAGAGATTTGGCACTTAACCAGAACTCATCAAGCATTGTTAGATGATATTTTGGAGGTTTTTCATTGTATTTCATTATTGTAATTGATTAGTAAGGCAGTGAGCCTTCCGGGGTTGTAGCCATTATTGTAATTGAGCATTGAGCTCTAGGCAGTGTGTCTGAAAGCTTGTGCATTCCCCCTCATGTAATATTGTTTTGCTATTGGTCATAGTGGAATAATATTGAAGGTTCAAATCCCACCGTGGTTTTTCCCATTTGGGTTTCCACGCAAAAATCTTGGTGTTATGATTTTGTGGTTGGTTGTTTTGAGTTTTTGCATTTCAGTTTCATGCTTATGCTTTCAATGGTTTAAAATTAAATTAGAAAATATGATAACCGGTAGAACACTGATTCACCCCCCTCTCAGTGTTCCTTGATTCCAACAAAGGCTACCCTAGGTTTTTAAAAGGAAGTTAAGGTAGTAGAACAACTTCCTATAGCAATCTTGAGAGGAGGGTAATGCAAAAAAATTAGATCTTTACAATAGTTATTGTAGTGCCCCTCCCTAATTTATCTTGTCTTTTGTACATCAAAGGAATATATTAATCTAGCTTAGTCTAATTTATGATGATTTGATGGTATCATGTTATATACTAACCCTATTTCATGATTGTATTGGATATGATGATGGATCTATATTTGATCATTATTCATGATGAATCATATTGCTTATGGGATTTGATGACATTATGATTATGCTAACCCTACTCTATGATTATGT
The DNA here is from genome assembly GCF_030272615.1 of Cryptomeria japonica. NCBI lineage: Eukaryota > Viridiplantae > Streptophyta > Pinopsida > Cupressales > Cupressaceae > Cryptomeria > Cryptomeria japonica. The sequence goes on from NC_081410.1 coordinate 189,919,693, forward strand.
TGACTGTGTTGATGCTACGATGTTTGTGATTGTCTTCTAGTGTCTTCGCGATTAGAGACGATGTCATACCACTCATTGTGAGCACGATATGACGTTGTGATTCTCTATCACTTGCTTGATCATTTATGATGTATATATATTGTATATATGTTGTATTGTGTTTAGTGGTGGATTCAAGATTGCAGGTACTAGACATCGACTCCACCTGGTCTCACAAGTTTTGAGCATGTATTTATCCCAATGGCAAGTTGTTGGAGATGGCATGTGTTTCCCTCTCATACTCTAGGCTTAAGTTAATACCCTTGTCAATTAGTGTCTTGGCTTGAGTCGTTGGTTTGCGTCATGTGGTATGTTGTTCAACCTTATGCCAAGTTGCCTTTTGAGTTTGTGATTATTTATTAATTAATAATTAATCGGTTTATATAGTTTATAAATATTAAATTAAATCAATGGATGACATTAATATTTAATATTAATGTGTGATTATTGTTATTATTGGAAAATTATTACTCATTAATGTTTATTTTATTGATTTATATTTTATTGGTTATTTGGAATTGTGTAAATTAATTAATCAATTACTACATATAGTCATTGGTGTAAATCATTAAATAATGGTTAGTACGAATACAATATTTATACATATTTATTTTCTAGGAGTTTATAATTAATTAATAATTAATTGGTGGAATTATATTAGTTGAGCATTTATGCTTATCAGCACAACCATTTATTTATTTATTTATTATTTATTTGATTATTTTATATGTATGTGGGAGATATTTATAGTATTGAGTTTAACTTATATTGGCTAGAGCATTTATATGTATTTGTACATTTAATTATTTGTTTATTGTTTATCTATTTATTTATTTTTGGCTCATCTATTTATCGATTATTTATTATTTATTTATATTGGTTTTGATTTATTATTTGAGCTTTTGATTTATTGGATTATTTATTTATTTATTTATTTATTTATTGTTTAATTACTGGATGGGTATGCATTTATCTTCTTTAATGATTATTTATTTATTTATTTATTTATTGTTGGATTATTTATTGTTTATCTAATTATTTATTGTTTTGATTATTTATTTATTTGCTAGCATTTATGTACGTGCCCCTTGTTATGATTGGCCCTCTTGGGAGTTGTGATTGTGAGGATAATATTATTTAATTATTTATCTATTTATTTATGTTAATTGTGGTTTTATATTTAATTAAAGCATTTATTTATATTACCTTTGATTTATTTTATTGGGCTTTAATTTATTATTATTGTTTATTATATTATTATTATTATTATTATTATTATTATTACGTTATCTTGTTACTAATTGAGCAATTAAATATTATATTTATACCTACCCTATTATTTTATTGGTTGAGATTTGAGGGTAAGTAAATAATATTATTTTATATTCTTACCTCGATTTTTGGTGGGGGGGTTGGTATAGAATATATTTTATTGGAATATTTTGATTGCCAGATATTCTTCTGTAGTTTTGAATGAGAATCCATTTATTGGCTTTGTGAGCATTTTTGTGGGGTGCTTCTGGATATCTTTCTGCGACTTTTGGATTTTAGAATTGCTTGGAGGGAGAATTGCTTGGTTGGGTTGAATTTTGGAAAGCTTGTTGGTTTGGATTTTTGCTCTTCTACGAATGCATTACCATTACTCTACTTCCAAGTTGGAGATCTTTTTCCATTCTTGCATTTTAATTTTTTAAAAGAGTTATTTTCTTCGTGACTACTAAAAGATTGTTTGGGGAGATTTGGGAATGAATGATTATTTTATTATCAGTAAGTGGGAGTAATATTTTGGGAAAAATATTTATATATGATTTTATGAATCTATGTGTGTTGTATTGTCGGAAAAGGGCATTTGTGTATGTTAATATGTTGATTATAATTTGCATGTGAATGCATTGCGGTAACGATTGGTTTTGTGAGGTTTGATTAGATCTAGAGTGGCTATGTTTGTAATATGTGCAAGTTGTTGTCAAAATAAGTTGGAATTCTTGGATGTGTTGTATTGTTGCCCTTAACAAGGCTTTGTTTTAGCTTCTTATTGGCTTTTAGTGACTTCTTGGTCGTATTTATGCCATTGTAAGGCGTGTGCCCGAATATGGGCAAATTTGAATATCTTTGTATTACGTTTTCAGTGAGTTGGTCCCTTGTTACAATAGCGCTACTATGGGCTTCAATAGTGCCAAAGTAGTGTCAACAGATTTATGGGTTGGTTTTTGAGTCCCTCAGTTGATTTCTCTGCTTGGTCTTTATTCCAGAGGCTTGTTTTGTTATGTTTGAGGGTTTTGGGGCACTGCGCCATTTATTTGTGATATGTGTGAATCCATTTGGGCTCTGGCAAGTGGTTTTGTGCTTGTCTATTGAGGTTTTGGTATGTTGTTGCAGCAAGTTGAGTGATTCCTTGTTGTTGAGGATGGTTAATTGTAGCTCCAGTGAGAGGTTATGTTGTGTCTCGTTGTGGAGGATCGTTCTATGTTATTGGATTCATGTATTTCCCCTATTTATGTGTATTTGACATTCAGTTGTATCAGTTTTGTAATGAATTTTGGATGATTTCCATGTTGAGCTTCATGTTGTTATTGTGTTGTCTCTTGTTATGTTTTTTAACCTATGGTCTTGGTCTATGTTTGGGAGAGTGGGCTCTTACATGTGTTGGACCTAGGCTATGAGCACTAGATCTCTAGGAAGGGGGTCTAGACCTATGGAACCACATGAAGAGTTTATGGTTTAATTTGCAAGTGATAATATTATTAATAATTGATTAGTGGGTTGGGTATTTAGGAATTCACCTAATTAAGATTAATAATATGATGTTGTATGCCCTAATTGGATGGACCCAGGGAGATGGTTTTGGGATCCTAGATTGGGAAGATCATTGGAGCGGTATACCCGATCTCCCTTGAGTGACTCCAAGGTGGAGACAGATGCCACATGAGGTTAGCATGTGATGAAACTTTACCCCACATGTGTCCATTATACATATGTCTTGTTGTTGATTGTGCCTCTGGAGGCTGATTGCTTTGATTTAGCCATGTGATGTATTTTGATGTTATATTCTTATGTTGGAGTCTTGTAATGTCATGTTGTATCCTATGGTTGTTAGGTGTCATCTTAGGTCGTGAGTGTGAGTTGGAACCTTATGTCATCTCCTAGCATGCGGTTGGTTCCTATTTGGTTCCACATGGTCGGGTGGTTTGATGCCTTCTACCATTGGGATATTCTTCTTGGATGTTAGCATGCGTGGATTTGGATCTATAGTAATCAGCATATTGAGATCACGTATTATAGAACATGTAGTAAGATGATTTCTGAATGAAATGTATTAAATAAGATTGTTGTAAATGGATATTCTAATTGTAGATGTTGTTCTTGATTAGAAAGGAATTAAATGATTTAGAGATATGTATGCTATGTCTTGAGTAAATTTTATGGATAGTAGTTATTATGTTAATTATCATATATGCCTTGATTTCAATGATGTTAATCTCCAATGTTATATATCTTGAGATATGGAAGTTAAGGGAGTAGTTGTGTTAGTATGAAAATATGGCTCTTTATTATGTGGTTGTCCTTTGGTGTTGATTTCTATGTATCAGAGATGTTACCATATTACAATGTCTTGTAAATGAGGAATATGAATATGTGTCTATGTAACTTGTATTATTGAGATGGGATGTAGCAAAAAGACTATGTGATTGCTCTATGTGCTCTTATGTAAATGAACTTGATATAGAAGAACTATGCTATAAAATGTTGTATTGGTATGTGGTTCACGTTATAGATATGTTTATCATGTTGAGAATGAAATCCTATGTTTAAATTAGGGGATTGAAATATTAGATTGTATTTATTCTTGTAGAATCATATGACTCACGAACGTGTTTAGTAGATTGGAATCCTATTTGGATGTAGATAAGTACTTGCTTCTATGATCTTGCATATGGCTATGGATAGTATTCTTGATGATTTGTGCTTAGGGAAATAATTGAATGCCATTAGTAAAAGAAGGATAAATGCATTTAGTTTCATGATGTGTTAAGTGTTCAAATGAGTAAAGACGGGTATTAGAAATATTTGATTGGTATTTAAAAATGAACCTTAGAAAGAGTATGAAAGGGAATAGAGTTATAAATGTGTTAATGTTTTATCATAGTTGCATGGGAAGTAAATGTTTAGTTGGATGATAGTATATGGTGTTCTAGATGGATATGCAATGTGTTAGTTTAATGTCAAGTAGTGACGTTGAGATGCCCAAGGGAATGGAGATGCATTATATGGTTTTATTATGTATTTATGTTAATGATTAAATAGATGTTATGCTTGCGTAATATGATTCTATGGTTATGTTCTTGTTGATTTATGTATTCATGTATATAGTTAACGATGCATTGATGAATAATGGTATTAATGTTGCATTAATAAATAGTAATAATAGCGTAGTTGTAATGGTTATCTTAAAAAAAAAAAAAAAATTATCTCTTTTTGTTTATAGATTTTGGTTTATTTCCCTAGGGTATTTTGGCGGGCATTACAGTTACAAAATATAAATAGAAATAAACATAAATGAATGCATACAACAACAAAGTCATTTATGTGGGGAAGAACCTTTCAAGAGAAAAACCCCTCACTCCAAGAGATGCTCAATACATTATTCATAAATCAATAATAAATTACAATATAATTGCAAACTTCTCATGAAAGTATCACTAGCTAGAGATCCAAAGGCAACTCAATAGCCATCAGACTCTCACTATACATCACAATACATAGTTGTAATATAGTTTCCTCATAAAATATGGTCTCCTTTTGGGGCAAGAAAAGAAAACATATTATCCACCATTAGATTTGTTACCTAATGGTAAACAATCAATATATACAATAATAAATTATACATAAAATGTGGCTTTTGAGGACACTACCCATGAACCCTCATAAGAATGTGTAGCCCTCAAACCCCCACCAAGGGATCTATCCCCCCTAGATCATGTAAGGGGGATACCTTTTCTTGCAACCCCCCATACTCATTTATCAATAATATTTTTTGTTATTGCAAGGTTGAGACACCACTTTCTTAACAATTTTTACACCATTTCCAAAAGAGTTTGGCAACCAAAGCTTGACAATTGAGCTCAAAATGACTAAGAACAAGAACTAAACCTTTTTGGATTGACAAAAATTATCGTCTCACTAAGCTCCATTTCTAAAACTCAAGATTACTTGCCAAAACAAACTTCCTAGAAAGTGGATCAAAATCATTAGAAAACTTTTGAGAGCAACAAGAGTCAAGAAGCAGTAGATAGGAAAGGCCTAAAAATAGACTTCAAAAGAATCACCCTACTAGGAAAGGAAAGCTAACAAAAATTCCAATAGCTCACCCTCATGCAAAATTTATCTAGAATCTTCTTCTAGTGCATTGTTCCAAGTGTTCCAGTAGAAAGAGGAATCTTAAGGTAATCCAATGGTAATCTCCCAATCTAGAAATGAAATTATATGTAGTTCTTCATTAAATAGCCTCAAAAGTATTACAAAATAAATATTGGATTTACCTTCATTAATATGGTGGCCCAAAGTAGATAAAACGCATATCCAAAATTATTTTAAGGGTGATTGCCTCATTTATTTTAGTCACACCCATCAAGGTAGTATCATCCACAAATTGTGTATAAGAACTAAGATTATCAATAAGAGTACCCTTCAATTTCCCTTGTCAACTTATGATAATTCAACCATCGACCCAAACCTTCAACCATAAAAATAAATAAATAAGAAGATAAGGGGTCTCCTTTTCTTGCCCCTCTATAATAAGAAAATGGATATGAGGATATACTATTTATGAGAACAAAAAAGATAGATGAACTCACACAACTCATAACCCAACCAATCCATTTAGAGATAAACTCAAAAGCTTAACAAAGTTTCATAGGCCTTAGACATACCAAGCTTAATGAACATGAACTTCTCTTTGGATGTAGCCATAGAATGGATAACTTTAGTAGCAATCATAGTGCCATGAAAAATCTACCTCCCCTGCACAAACCCTCCTTGCTCAAGATAAATGAGAGATCCCAAACTTTTCTTTAATATTTCAGAAATGATTTTTGAGATTATCTTATAAGAAAAATTACATAAAGAAATAAGAAATAAGGAATCCAAAGATGAATGTTCCTTTTTCCTAGGAGTAAGAGTTGAGAAAGAAATGTTGATGGATTTGATCATTTTCTTATTATGTTGAGATTCTCTAACCACCTCTAGTAGATCCCAATTCAAAATCTCCCAAAAGGTGTGAAAATTTTAATAGGGAATCCATTGAGCGCAAGGGTCTTACCCTTTTTCGTTTGGAAAGTAACCTTTTCTAGTTCAAGTAAGGAAATGGGAGCCAAAGAAAGTTATTTATCTCTTTGGATATTGATGGAGGAAACAAATCAATAATGATCCTTTCTTTTGTAGTGGCTTGGACATCTTGCCTAGAAAATAAAAAGGAAAAAGAAGAAGTGGATTCCTTAGAGATTGCTTGAAAAGAAGATAATTCATCTCCCTGTGTAGACACAAGGGGCTCAATAACATTCTCACTTCCCCTATCCTTCACGAAATTATGAAAGAAGTGTTATTATCTCCTTTATGAAGCCAATCTATCCTAGATTTCTACTTCCAAAAGGTTTCTTCTCTAAGCTCCCATTTAACCAAATTATTAGAACATCATGCTTCTTCTTTCAAAATCTTTATAGTCGTGCCTTCCTCCTTGATCTAGAAATTGATCCTCTCAAGCTACTTTTGAAGAGCCAACTTCTCTTGGAAGATATTTTCAAAAGAAACTTTGTTCCACTTCTTGAGATTATATTTCACAAATTGAAGCCTTCTAAAAAAGGAATACATTGCAGCCTCATAATCAGGCTTCCCTTATAACCACCATTCCTTGACTTAGTTATAATGATCTAAGTCCTAAAGCTACATAAGATGAATCTTGAATGGGGGATTCTTTAGGGAACAAAAACCTGAAGAGGATAATTTAAATGGCTAGTGGTTAGAACCCTTCTACACCAATTTTTTTGAGAAAGAAGCTTTTCTATCACCTATCCAATGATAAGTCACCAAAAATATATCCATACATTCTAAAATTTAGTCTGATCTATATATTTTTATTAATCCATGTGAAAGTACCATTCTTTAGAACCACATCAACTAGGTTAAGATAAGAAATATTCTCTCTTGATAGGGAAGAGGAATGTCCTAGACAATCAATACCTCATTTTTCTCATTCAAGCTTGCTATAGCATTAAATTTTCCATCTAAAATCCAAGGAAATGATGAAACAAGAGATCTAACAAATCTAACATGAGTCAAAAGTAAATACTTGTCAATAATATTAGAGGGTGCATATACATTTGTGAATAAAATATTTTCTCTTGACTCAAAACAAGAACCCATCATGGAAATTGAGTTTTTGGTCATCAAGCTCCAAATAAAAGTGAAGTTGTAGGGATTCGAGAGGCAAGCCAATCCCTCTATGATTCCATGAGCCCCAATGCATGGAAACCGGCCTCCATGCCAAATTATAAATGAGATATCAACCATTTCATCCACAAATAACTTTTTTTTTGGATAAAAATATATCTAGTCTATGTTCACAGCCAAAATCTTGAGAAGCTTTTTGTTTAGGGATGCTACTAAAATTTGTAGCATTCCATGATTGAAAACTAATTTAAAGTGGGTAGAAAAAGGAGCATCAACAATCTTAATGACACCTAATTCCATCAAAGATTCCCCAATTAGCTTAACTTTATCTTGACCCTTCTTTCTTCCCACTTTTGGACCCTTATCATGAACTCCTTTCTTAAGAGATTTTTGTTGAAGATCTAACAAGAAGGGCCCTTCCTTTTTGTCTCATCTGTATTTTCTAGATTAGGTAAAATCTTTGAAGTTTCATTAGCCTCCTTTGACTCCCTTTAAATCTCCCTAACTTCTAGTGTGCACATAGCTTCCTAGACCCCAACATCCTTCTCAATGTATTCAAGATTAACAATATTTCCACCTAAAGAGGTATCTTGCAATACAGAAGGGGGGAAATAATTAGATAACATCAAGAAGTTACCTAAGCTCAAATCATGCAGTTCTTTTTTAATCTTGAAACTTTCAAGAGCTATTGCAGCCCCTTCTTAAAAGCTTTCTAGAACATTAAAATGGTTACTAGAATTACCCATAGATAAGTTCTTTTTTTAATAAATAGTCACCTTCCCTCTATTGTGATATCTCATTAGAATAAAACCATTCAAGTCAAGCTCATCATTAAGCGTTAGAGTTTTGCCTTCTACATTTGCATATGTTCTTCCTCTAAGGGCAACATAATGGGGAGAGGGATGTGCTGAAACATGTTTTGAAAAATTATCTAAAGATGCCCATGCTCACGACAAAGATGACATTTTAATGGAAGGGCCTCATTATTCACTTGCTAAATTTAGTTCATATTCCCTAAATGGATCTTCAAAGAATTAGGCAAGGGGTTATTAAGATCAATCTCAACATAGGTTGTGAATTTTCTCTCAAGAGTTTGATGGGAAGGGCCCAATGACTTCGCAAGAAAAACATAATTGAATGAAGAATGTGTGACCTCCAAAAATCCATAAGCAATATGAGAGGAACCCACATAGGGATTAAAGAGGAGAGCTCTATGATTGGGTCAAAACCCACATGTCGAGGCTTAATAAACAAACTAGCTTGATTAAGCCTAGTGTGTATTTCCTATTCTAGTGAAAAACTACAAAGAAGCCACTAGCAGTGGAAACAACCTCTAGATCTCCCTCTAGTTGCCAAGTATTATGAACGATTCTAAGAAAGGCAAAGAGGCTTGAAAACCAATAAACTTCTAGATCAAAGTATGTTCTTATTAATAAAGCACATCTTTAGCAACAATGTCTGGGTAAATGACTACAATAGGTCTTTCAAGGCTCATTTCCAAGCACCCATTAAATCTAGAACAATTGTCCACTTTAGATCTAGATCTAAAATCATGTGGCTTGCATGAGAAAATTTATAGTATTCATATGCTTAGAATTACATATTTAAAAGAAACTAGCAGGCTCTTTCAAGATCCCCAAAAACATCCATTAGAGCTCCTACCCAAACTCTGCCCTAAAAAAAAAAAAAAATCCTACAAAGGAAGAGAAAATAAAAAAAGTATACAAACTCACCAAGCTACCTTGACCTCTAAAGGAATAAAGAACACATTTAGTATTAGCTAAGTGTCTTAAGTAAAAAGAAATTAGATTCTTTTTTTTTGGGACATAGATTGTGAAGACTTAGAAAGACATAAAACTAATTATTAGAAGGTAGAAATAGAAAACCTAACTTTTTGCATAAACCACTTTTTTAAGTTAGATTATCAACCCATAAAAATTAAATGATTTCTTAGTCTAAAATAAACAATAAAATTCATTTAATAAAAATTGTGAGCTCCAAATTGTGGATCAACCTGCAAGAGGAGAAAACAATAGGCAAGCACACACATGAAACATTATGTTAGTAAAATCAAGAAATCGAAAAATGCAAACTAATCTAATTGTTAGTCCAAGAAATCTCAAGATTGCTAAGCCCGTCCCATGCTCCTCTATCTCTAGAGATCTTTAGGATTCAAGGTGGCTCTCATTGAAGGAGAGTGCTTGATCTTTAGGATGTCAACCTAGAGAACGAGATTAAATTGATGTGCCAAGATCAAAATGGATGCAACTAAGATCCTAGCTAAGATGAGATGATGGATGAAGATGCAAGATGCAAGATGAAGATATGAAATGAGTTCCAAATTGAAAGATTAAATGAACTAATTAGGCTAATATGAGAATGAGATATGAGAATGCTATGAAAATGATACGAATTAAGCTAGCAAGATATTCTAAACATGCATTAAAAAAACTAAGCTATAATGCAATTTAAGATGGCCTAAATGCTTGGTGATAGGGATTGAGCTCCTTGATAACCTATACAACACAATTAGACTATAGATTGGATGCAATAGAAGTGGATCCTTTGATAAGAGATAAGGGCTCAATTTATAGAGTCGGAGGCCTAGAAATGGACGGTCAAGATTGATTACCAATCAAGGGTCAAGATTGAAGGAGGAATGTGGTCCCGAGTTGAAAGGCTTAGCCTTGTGACAAATGTCACAAACGGGAGAGGGTGAGGATCAATGTGGTCCCAGATTTGTAAGCTTAGCCTTGTGATAAGTGTCACAAAGGGGAGCGGGATGAAAAGTCAATGTGGCCCCATAAGTGTGGTCCCACCTTGGGAGAAGGGGATATGTGCTCACACATGTGTGAGCAACCTAGGAAGAAACAAAATGGATTAATTAGGATATGAAGAGATTAGATAGGTTCTAGAAGGATGATTAGGAGGCAAGTGGGATATGTAGGATTTTGCAAGTGGGTGAGGGAAAATAGGAATTTTAGTTAAATTAAAATAATTTAATTTAACCAAAAGGGATGCAACTTGCATTTGTAGGATTTTGCAAGTGGGGGGATTTACAAATAAATTTTGATTTATTTAGATGCAAAGGGGATTTTAATTAAATGTAGATTTAATTAAAATTGGAAAAGGGAATAAATTTTATTTTTTTAATTAAATGTGAATTTAATTAAAATGGCTAGAAGGGGGGTATTTAATTAAATGTGAATTTAATTAAATGGCTTAGATAGAAGAAGGGTATATTAATTAAATCTTAATTTAATTAAAAATGGTAAATTAGAAGAATAGGAATATTAATTAAATCTTAGTTTAATTAATGGGTGATTTAATAATTATTAAATGAATAAAATCCATTTAATTAGTTGTGCCAGTTTTAGGTGTCTACAAAAATATTTGTATATGGAAACAAAACAAGCATTAGAGATTAAAACTAGTCACTCAAAACTGAAAGAAAATTTTGCAGTAATCTATCAAGCTTAAGGACTTATACAAATAATTTAACATTGATATTTTCATTAGAGAAGTTTATTTTAGTTTTGAGACTAATTGTAATCTATCACTAGTTCAAAATTCCTTAATCCATTTCACATAATTCCCTATTTTGATATCATGTTGTAAGAATAGAACAAAAAAATATTATTAGTCTCTTAGTTATTAGGATACAGATTACAAAGAGGTTTATTTCCTTATATAGAGAAAAGGGGATGAAACCAAATACACATGTAAAAGGATAAACACAACACAACTCGCCCAAAACACTAAAAATATAAAACTAAAAAAAATTAAAAAATATGTCACTAAGGTGACTTTATCACCAAAGTAATCTTATCCTAATTATTGTTTAATATTATTCCAATAATTTTTAGGTCACTTGGTGGTCACTTCCTATTGGATGGATTTTTCACCTCCATCTTCTCCCTAGTTCTATATGACTCAATATCTAGCTTGCTTTTACATACACTTCCATACATTTGATGGAATCATTTTCCCATAGCTTCTCTTGAAGCTCCTAATGCAATATTGTCATCTTGACATTTACACATCTTTTGAAATATCGGGTTTGTAATTGTGTCATTTCATTTACAATTTTATAGCTTATTTCTCTCATAGAAAGATCTTGCATATTCATTTGTTTCAGATTTCTAAGATTTTTATCCTTCTAGTGCAAAATATCTGGACAATTAAATGTGCATTGAAAAAATCAATGATTGTAATTGCTCAATAATACAAATTGATTTGTCATGAGTGCTTTCTTAGAAAGGCATATTTTGATCTTTTTTCCCCCACCTACCTTTTAATTAATTATGTTTGTTTCTTTATGCACAAGTCTAGTAATACCATTGTGGGTGCACCATATAGCCTTGATGTTGTTATTCTCTCTTTCACAAATTGTTAGCACTTTTAATAATCTCCTAACTAAAAAATAATCTCTATTGATTTGATATGGCTGATTTATTGTTTTAGATCATACATTGCAACACAAATCTAGTTTTTCTATGTCAATATACAAAACCTTAACATTTACTAAACAATAAAGGCAATTATAAGATCTTTTCCCACAATCTAATTTCTAAAATCTTTAAATAAGTGATAAATGTTAAGCCTAATCCTCCTTTGACAATTGCACCAAAAAGCATCTCTTGCCCAATAAAAAAATCATACATCTATGGTGTGCCTAAATTGATGAGTCCATTCCTATGAGGCCTATTGTTGACACCACCAATTCCACTATGTTGCCTATCTAGTCAAATTAATCACTTCTCTAATGAGAAAGTCTTCATCCTTTATCAAAGACTAATCAATTTGTCAATATCATCAAAGGTTAAAAACACTGATGTTGATAACATTCTAGTTAGCTTTTATGTGATGTCCCTCTTTACTAAAATCCTTTTACAAGACTCCATTATGTTTGTTAGACAAAAGACCAATGAAGAAATTGTGTCCCTTGTTGAGTTCTACTTAAAGTTCATACTCTTCAACTTCTAGAAAACAATCTATGAGCAATCCGATGCAATGTTCAAGGGATCCTCTCCACAATCACAATTAAATTGTATGTGGACCATTTTAAAACACCTTGACCTATACTCATTTCCCTTTAAACTAAAATGGTTGAAGCAATGCATAGACGACATCAATGTATGTTGGGAGCACGGTGTGATCGTTTTAAGAACTTCTACTCCCACCTCAATAACATTACTCCCTATATCAAGTTTACAAAAGAACTTGAAACTAGTAACCAACTTCCCTTCCTATGTATCCTTCTCACTAAGAAAGGAGATGGTTCCCTTAGCTATCATGTCTTTAGGAAATGCACCCACACAAACCTCTACCAACACACTTCCTTGTGCCACCACTAAGCCCAAAAGGCAAGTGTCCTAAATACTCTTCATCTTGCCACTAGGGCCTTTTGTATTTGTGATGAAAATCACATTAACCAAGAGCTTTCCCACCTTACTAAGGTTTTCAAACTAAATTAGTCACAATAAGCACATCATGAAAACTTTTAGGCAAGCCCAAGCCCAGCTGAGCTCCAAACCAAAACATTTAGACTTTGATGTTGTCTATAGTACCACCTTCCCCTACATATAAGGCATATCTAATAAGATCATGAAAATCCTTTGCACTCAAATCTCTTTTCTACTATTAGAAAGCTCATTCCATCTACCAAAGATGCCAAAGAAATTCTTCTTAACTTGGTTGTCCGTAAAATCAATTATTTATGTGAGACCCCTTCCATTGATGAGACATTTTGATTTATCTACACAACAATCAAAGAACAATATGTTAAAATTAGGCATTAAAATTAGGCATGAAAATGTCACAAATCAACACTCATAAAGAACTCTAGCACTAAGTACCACATTTGTCAGTAGGATGCTTTTCGTAGTCAAAGAAGATAGCTTCTTTGAGAGAAAGCTTAAAGATTTAATATAAATAGCCCCACTAGCCTAAATTGAGATGATACATGGAACCTAAGCCACAATTGGAATCCTTTATTAAATTCCCTTAGCTTACTTTCATCCCTTTAATCTCTCTTTTCTCTCACCCTCTTCTCTATGAATTTTTCCCTCTCTCATAGTCTCATTGCTCGCCCTTTCTCCCTCCCCTAGTATCCATATCTTCTCCTTTCCTCTCCCAACAACCCAACCTTTCCTCTAAGATTCTCCCTTATCCCAGTATCCCTCTCATCCCCCTTCTCCATTCTCAACCCCCCACCCAACAACTCTATTCACCTTCTCTATCATACCTCCTCTCCTACCCTCATTCTCCCTTATTTTTATTCCTTCTTTTGATTGTTTTGATCAATTGTTAGCTCCTTTTTATCTTCGCTATATTATTTCCTTCTTGTTTCTCTTCATTTGAGTTTGGTCTTCCCTCTTATGTTGTCATCATTCTTCAAATGACTATAATTTTTATTCTCTATCATATTTTTAATGCATGTTCTATAGTATTCTTCTTTTGGTTTCATTTACATTTTCTCTTATACACATTTTGAATTATTTCTTTATCATAATCACTTGTCTTGTTTCAATTAATTTCATTCCTATCATTATTTGCAAAATTAGTGTTATTCTTTTTAAAGAATTTGGCTCCCCCCAATTACGTCCTCTTTTGTTCTCATTATCTTTAATGTTTAGTATAACAATTGTTAGTATTTACAATAATACTATTTAACTACAATTCCTTCATATCTATAATAGTAATAATATAATAATTTCAATTCCTTTTGTAATTTTTCATCATTATGACCGTTTCTTAAAATGCCATCTTTTATTATTATTATTATTATTTTTAAAAATTTCGTTATAATCAATTCCTTACTTCTTTTGCTTTCTTTCTCACATAGTTTGTTCTTGTTAGATTGCCATCCCTATGCATAATTTACTTTGCTTTCTTTCTCGCATTGTTTGTTCTTGTTGGATTGCTATCTCTATGGACAAAATAGAACAGTCAGAAGAAGACACACTATGTTAAAGAACTCAATCCCATGTGGACACATGACGAAAAGGCTTATTTAAGGGCTGAAATAAAGGAAAAGGCTAGAATCTTAATTGCTCAGTTGAGGAGCGGGTCACATCATCTTCGATATGAAACGGTTCAATGGATAACTCCCAACGAAGAGTGCGAAGAAAGGACTTGTATCTTTTGTGATGAAAGAGCCAAAGGACTTGTATCTTTTGTGATAAAAGAGTGGTTGCAACCGAATGACACTTAATCATGAAGTGTGTGGCTTACAAGGATATCCGTAAGCAGTTTGAAAACAACCTGAAGGTAGACATTCCGGGCAAGCTGTTTGAGGAAGCAAGGCTTCACAAAACTGTGACTTTCTCAATCAAGATTCATAAAAAAAAAGAGCTGACACAGAGAGAAATCTGAATTAGTGTTGTTTTGGAGCTTTTGGTCCCTTAAACCACTTGGTCTCGTGGACATTATTAAAATCCTTCATTCATTTATTCTATGCATAATTTTTTTAAATTTACTTTTTCCTTTATATACTTGTGTTTCTTTGGCTCTAGTTCCTCCCTTAGAACCCTTATACTCTCTGTCTATTCATCCTCTTTTTTTAAGGAAGTTGCTCTGCGATTTTATATCAATTTCATCATCATTAAGTGTGATTCCAAATATCGTTTTTTTATGAAAAAATCCTACCAGAAACTCCACAATTTATTTATTGGAAGGCCAAAGTTTCTGCCATGCGACACATTAAAATCCCAATTAATAATTATGGCCCTGCAGACATTTGTAGTGAAATAATTGTCTGAAAAAACTGATGATTCTTTGAGCAGCAGAAATAAGGATGATATTGTCTGCTACCTGTGAATGCATATTCTATTGGAAAAGCAGGGAATGGCTTCTAAGGCAGAGTTGTTCGACTATACAACTAATATAATTGTGAGAAAGAGCTAATGCTCAATCCTTCAACGGTCAAGCACGGCTACTGAATCAGCAACGGAAAGACGTTTAGAATTTTGGCTATACAGATAAATTAGAAATTGTCGTCATTGAGGATTTCATAACTGATGATATAGCCTACAAACGTTATGAAATATGCCTGAAGTTGGTATTTCAAATACTCGAGCAAGTAGAAAACAACTGCATATGAAAAAGATAAAAGTAAAAATTTCAGATTGTAAGAAATGTTTCTGTATCAGGAATATCTTCTGAATCAAAGAGGAAACTTAAAATTCCAAGAGTTGTTTATGCCATAAGAAACTTTGATTAGGGCCATTCAAACGATGATGCAACTACCTTTTTCTGTAAAGGAATCGGTGTAAAGAATGTTTCTGTATTAGGTTTTATCTTCTGATTCTGAACATTCATTTTTTTTGGTAGACAAGGTTGTAGCTGATAAGTTCAAATAAAAAACATAATGGAGAAATTCTAACCAAAAGTGTTTCTAAAAATTTAACTGTCATTATCGGAATCTTCAAGAGTAAGAGTGTTAAATAACCAATATTCCTCAAAACAATAGAATAGCAGTTGTGTCCCTTGAGTAAAAAACAACAGTTCTAACATCTCGGAACAATGCTCACATCGTTCTTCTTGCTCTGATTCCTAGATCTAACCACACACCATCCAATAAATACAACCTTGAATAAGCTCTTACCATCAGAAAGGTGCTGGAGATCAGAATTTCTTCTGAACATTTACTCGGCTATATAGACACAATAGAAGAGCCAATGCAGAACCTTCCAAGAAAATAAAATTTACAACGCTGAAAAAAATTGCTTAGTAGATGTACTCAACGCTTTGAGTACTGTGGAGCTTTGCGAGCTTTGTGTAAACCAACTTTCTTTCTTTCAACCCTTCTTGAATCTCTCGTCAAAAGCCCCTGCTTCCTAAGAGGATCCCTGTTGTCTGCACTTGCTACACATAAAGCTCGGGCAATTCCTAGTAAAATGGCCTGCGCCTGGCCGGAAAGCCCACCTCCTCTTGCCTTGACAAACACATCATATTTGTTTTCATAACCTAGCAATGCAAGAGGATGTTTAAGATACTGGAGCCAAAGCGGATTTCCTTGCAGATAGTCCTGCACATCATAAACCAATAAACCAGAGAATGTTTAGGTTTCATGTCATGTCTAAAACTTTAACAATTTTATATTGAAAACAATTATATTTCTATGCACTCTTAAGAACTGCTACATTTGCCACACATGGATCTCTAATTAATAGATGCAAACAGATGTCATATGAAAATGGCACAGCTGCCCTACCCTAGTTATGACCTCCATTTTACCAAGTGCCTTTCTTTGCCCCAGTATCTCAAGGTAAATTGAAAGCAAGATCAATGAGCCTATTATTGTAAGTAAAGGTAATGGAGGATAAACCTCAGACAACCAGTGGAGCTGAGTTACGTATGACAAGGTAAGAAGGATGAAATGCATTTGAAGTGATTAAAGATTAAAAACATGTTATTTGGAAAAGGGAGTTCCATTAGTTGGGATGCAGTTCTAGCTTAAAAGACTTTAGCTTTGAAATAAAACTGGCTCTGATGGTTTTAGTGGCAGCATCCACAAACCTACCATGCTTTGACGAAGAAAGTAGAGTAAGAGAGTCCAAGAGGCACTCTTGATGCTCTTTCTAGGGCACCAATGTACCATGCTTTGAGAGTTCGGGGATTCTTGCAGGATCACAAAGTAATAGTGTCTCGTAATTTTATAGATGCAGATTTAATTTCAAGGGAAGGTTTGGATGTAAAAAAGTTTGATGGGTTTAATGTTATGCTTGCAAATGGCCACATTATTCCTCGTAAGGGACGCATACAACAACCCAACTTACTTTTGGGAAGGTTTCAAGTTAAGGATGATTTCTACGTTGTGAGATTAGGCGAAACAGATATAGTCTTGAGCATGCAATGGTTGCATACACTTGGAAAAGTTACTCAAATTACCAAAAAATGGAGTTCAAAATCAAAGCAAATGGTAAGGAAGTGATGCTTCGGGGCATTTTTAAATGAAGCTCCAAGCACAGCTGAAATGAAAAGAATGGAGATATGTATGCAATAATACAAAACCACTCCATGATGGAGACATTCAAAGAAACCCTTCAAGGTAAGATACTCCATTATAATAATGTTTGGTCCATTTTGAATGCATTCAAGGGAGCATGCCAAAGATGCCAACCATATGAGATATTAATGCAAAAAGAAAGTTTTGAGGGAGAGTGATCAACCTAGCATGGCTGTTCTGAATCTCGGAGATAAGAACTATGATACATAGATCTTTATGTGTGTTGTTTTCCACCTCAGTCTTGTTGTTTTCTGCATTTTCAGTTTGCCCTACCCCTTTGCAACAGCCACCAGAGAGAGGTTGATTGTCAAATTAGTCATTTACAGAGATCAGACAGAGAGATTTCACTTTTTATCGCCAAGTGTCATGTTTTTGCCCCAGGCTGATCTTACATTGCCAGTAAGGACTCCTAAATGGAAGTATATCGGTGAGTTGTAAGACTTAAACAATCCAAATATGAATCTTTACCTGCAGCAGTTAAAAATTCTATTGTTTCCAGCAAGGCATTTCAATCTCTGAATAATGTTCTATGTTTGCAAATTGCTAATCTATTGAAGTTAATAGAGTACTCTCTTATTAATAATAGCCTAACAAATCTAGCAGTCTCCAATTATTAAGACAGCCAAGACAGCCAACAAAACCCTAGGTATTTGTATCGTTCATGCATTTTGGATCAGCCAATAAACCCTAGGTACATCACATTATATCATATTGATAATGCCGCATCTTATGCTTGACTCGAGGATACTTTTTCATGTTCCTATTTTGTAGGGAAAATTTCTCCCAAGGGTTTAAGACTACATGTTGTCTTTGGCCTTGACAGGAAAAGTTTACTTTTTTTTAATTAAAGCTAGGAGGTTTTTGAAAGGACCTCCACCTTTTAGAAGCTAAAAGAATAGAAACAGCTAACCTACAAATGAAAAGCTTATATGTTTTTGCAATTTAATGGAAATATTTCATCTAGAAAACTCAATGTTCACTTGGCAGATTTTTTACAAGTTTTTGGTTTGTGCTTCTTAAATTCACGTTTATAAAAGGAAAACTAAGACAATTTTTTGTTTTCCTCCAAGTAATAGCTATCAATTGATAGCTGGCATAGACAAGTCCCTCAGTTATAATGTTCTGATAATCTACGATGTTAGATTCTAACAGCAGAAAACTTGGCGTGACTTCCACTTCCCAACCGTACAAGGTAGGTATAGAAATTGACATGCAATCAAATAATGAACTAAAACTACTTGCCACTTGGTATTTGGTAACATGCCCAAATGAACATATGGAAGGCACATAAAAAGTAAAGATTATATTTGATTTCAGAGAGCAGACAATAACAATCTATTGATTCCATAATCCATCTGTTACACTGTAATTGATAATCGTTTGGATATATAGGGGTATATGTCAGAAACGAAATATCAAATCATGCATACTAAATACGTAGTATATACAGTGGGCAACAAGCTAAGAGAGTGGAGTCATTATCCACTGGATATATTTGAAACTGCTCATCATCAGTAAAATTGTTGGACTGGAAGTCAACTGCTTCCTGCAATGGGACCCCAATTAGCCATGCATACCAGTCCTTGTGAATTTGTGTGAACTCCTTGGGCTCCATGTTATTGGTCTCTCCTTGTGGTGAAGTGCCTTGGGATAAAGAAGATGTGGGACATTGTAGACAGCAACATGTTTTTGTACTCTCCAAAAGGTAAGTTTGTTTCTCTTAATAGAGTGGATGAAGCTATATACAAACTCCTCCCAGCATTAGCGGAATTAGAAACCTACAAAAGGAGGCAAATGGCAACTGGACACAAATCTGGAGGCCAATGTAATCAATACCAGCCATCTGGCATCTCTTATGCCAAAGTGGTCCTGTCTATCCATGTTGAACTGTTATAGCCATCGAGATTAGTAAGTTTGATCCCTTTTTTCTAATCATCAATGCTTCATCTGGACTGTACTTTTCTTGCAGGCCTTCATGAGGCCCTTCTTCACCTCATCGTCATCAATGGAGATAACTCTATACACTTACAGCCTTTTCAAATACCAAACTCAATTCGCCAAATATGTAAACATGTGTAAAAGGGTGTTTGGATCCTACTGCTACCAGCTCAATTAAGTCCTTCTCATGAACGGTAGCCCTTGTTGATGTTATAGCAGCAGGAGATAGCTTTCCCCTGACTACTGTATTAATCATTATTAATACTTTATTCATTCTCTATTTATCGCTGACTAACTTCTGCAATCTCCTTATTTAATAATGTGTGTTAGTTTTCAACGTGTAATTATAATCTCTATTTTTTCCTTAACGGATGATTAAAGATTGTTTTCTATCGGGCTGTTGTATAAGTCACGCCCCCTTGCTATGATGTGTCACCCCAATTGGGGTCATGACCTTTCACCTTTCTTGGATGAGTATTTTACTCCTTCAATCGGGGGCCTTAGAGTTGATGATTGGGGAGTTATATACTGTACGTGCGATACCTATGATATATATATGCTGTGTGCAGTGCATATAAAATATAGCTGTGTACTTACGTTGATCTCTGTGGATTATGCTGTATATATTCGTGTAATACCTGTTGAAGATTCTGCTGTATATATATACGTGTCTTGTCCGTGAAGATATTGTTGTGCACATTTGCATTATCTGTAAGGAGTTATATTCTGTTCATATACGTGAGATAGTCGATGAATGTTATGCTGTGGTTATACGTGTGAAATCAGTTATATATATCTGCTGTAAGCACAATCAATATATTCAGATATTACAGTTGTAATTCTGAATTAGAACAGTAATATCAGAGATATTGCTCTGTACCTCTGCAATTTTAATTCTGATCTCAAAATTAACAGCCCTCAACTGGCCAAGCATGCTATCAATACACATGTAATCTCCATGGGGTTGCAACTGTCAGAATCCCCAAATCTGATTACAATGAAAACTGGGGATACAATAGGTTTGATGCATCTCACATCTGATCAAAATATATCACTAACAACAACCTTCTTCACCCTCTTCTCCTACTCCATCATGGACTTTTCCTGCCTAGATGATGCAAGGCCTAGGGGTGGTTTTGATCAAAATAGGACAAATAGCCTATGGAGGCCACCAAAAAGCCTCTTAAATACCAACCTACCTAGTCTCACACCTTTGAATAACAATCCACAATAAGTCTCAGTCACAATTCAAGATCCCCAAAAGGAGCATCAATGAGATTTAGGGGCGAATTGGTCAAGGTAGATCAAATTTACTCTATCCAGGTGTATACCCAACATGGGTTCACTCTCACACATGACAAGTCACTACACATGGGACTAAACCACTTGGTCAGGGGTGTCCAAAAGACCAACCAAGCATGTCCAAACCACAAAAACTCTGATAGTCAATCTACCAAGTATACTTCCTTTGTTAGGCCTCCACTTTCCTTGTAGCCCTATTTACGAGGATTTTGGGGTACAACTCCAAAAGTTGACACAGGACCAAGGAAACAATTTGCAGTTTCAAACACCCATTTGGAAGTACTATCCAAATGCCAAAGGGAGATTTCTAAAACTGAAAAGAGGAGGTCTGTCCTTTACAAGGTCGAATAGGCCTAATAGGGGCAATTAGGTCTGATTTGTGAAGGAAGTACTTTAAGGGTTAATGGTAGGATGATGCCACTTCTTGGGATGGTGTTGTCATGATCCAAATGCACCATGAACTCAATTGCAGGTCTTGATTTAACTCCTATGCCTGACTGTCATCAAGTGCTTCAACATAGAACAGGGCTGCCACATGGAGATGTCAACCCTAAATCATTGGCAAGAGGCTTGAACACCTGCTCCCCTGCAAAATGACTTCAAAAACACTAAATGTACATGATAACCCCTCGTTCCACCAAGTTTTAGCGTTTGGTCTCAGTGGACATGAGAGGGAAACAAAATTGAACTCAAAACCCTAGGTGGAGGAGGGTTTCAGGACAGTTTTCACAAAATGAACTCTAACTTGCAAACTATTGCACTTCAACACTCCAAACCAAAAGCAAAAGAAAGTTGATTCACTCCTCAATTCAAATCCATCAATTAAACCATTCACCCAATCTGTACAGGGCCGTACATGAACAGGAAAGCGGACTGTTTGCAGAAAAACGGTGTTCTTTATTGATTGAAAAGCCAAATTACATCCTCTCCCTTCATCACCCGCCTGATAGGGCTTATGAAGGCCTTCCCCATTGGTTACAACTGAATTTTAAACTACCTAGCCGTTGGGGAAGTTGTTTGGGTTACAAAGCAAAATGTTGTCAAGACAACTTCTTGACAACATTTGCAATTTTGACAATTTTTGTCCCTTTTGCATCATGAGTGCAATTTACTTTCAAAACACACACCTATGGTCCTAATGAGACCAAATTATTCCAAAAACATGAGAACCATCCTAAAATCTAAGTTTTGGATCCCTTTGACCATGGTTGACCAAGTGGCTTGTAAATGCCAAATCTTGAAACTAGGTCTCACAAATGGATCAATATGAACAATAGGACTCCTAAAAAGATTTAGCCAATACAAGACCCCTTAGGAGTCACAAAAAGGTTAAAACTTCATGAATTTGCATTGGGTGCTCCTGCACCACTAGACTACACCCATGTCATGATCATAAGTTGCAAGGGCTCTTGCATCTCAAGTATCCTCCACATCAAAATGAAGTATAAAGCAAATTGGGTCAATCAGTTTGAGGAATTCCTTCCTTGAAGCTTAAGATGTTGCTAAACAACACGTAGCAAGATGTATTTATGCAAATGCATTATATTTCAATGTTGTTCGCTCATCATATTAGCAAGAAATGGTGAAAAAACTAATAAAACTCCAAAAGGGTATAAGGGCTTGGAGAGGTACTGTCAGAAAAGTGGTTCAACATGCACTATCTATTCTTTGCAAAAGGCAGCTAGTAGCATCTAAGCTTGAAAGGTTGAGTAAAGAAAGGTTATGAAAGCGTGTGCCAACTTATTGGAAAATGAAATCAACCTTGTAGAAGATTCATTGAAGCCCATAAGAGATTCGTGGGGTGAGATGGGGTGTCCACATTCTTTGATGGATGAAAAGATGAGAAGAGTCAGACCTTGATCAACATTATTACAGTGTTGTGGAAAGTCGTGGATTGTGAGGGGGAGGTGAAGGATGGCAAATTCATTGCTAACATCTTCATTGCAGCCATTGGAGAAGTGGGACCTTGTTGTGTTGTTCAAATCATAATGTACAATGCAAAATGTTGAGCTATTGGGTTATTGGTTGAGGAATATGCTATTTACCAGTGTTAAACTGAGTTTGGGGACGTGGAGACAGGGAGACGGGGGGGCGCGTCTTAGGGACAGGGGTACTTGGGCCCTAAGTTTGGGAATGGCAAGGGGACGGCGGCAGGGGTGGCAAGGGGGCCGGTGCTGACATAATACATATAGTACTTGAAAAATTAGTTATAAAAATATGTATAACTGTATAAGGAATAAGTAAACACATTGCAATGATTGCATTGAACTTTGAACAATAAGTTATAAGTAGAAAGATTGTGTTGGAGTATCTTAAACGAATATAAAACTCAAGACAGTAAAAGCTCTAATAACCCCTATCATTTCAGCTCAAGGTATAGAAATAATAGCATAAATCTATTTTAATTTTGTCGTCATGAAAAACATCTTTATATGTGTAATACGCTAGACGATCTTTTATTTTTTAACAAGCATAAAAAATGTGCAAACTGAGACAATGCTATCTCTGCTATTAAGTACTGATAACAATTACAAACTGATACAAATGTTGGTACAGGGCAGCACATTGAAAAGACACTTTCTAGATTACCCAAATTGCATGAAACTAGCATCCAATAGAAAACAATAAAGGAAAATACCTTGAAAAGACAACTGGAATGATCACTATAGGTAGGGAACACACATTTTGATTTAAATTACTCTATATGACAATGTAGGTCTGATACAACTGGAAGATACATTGCAGGTCTGAAACATCACCATTGTAGGTTCAAACAACCCCTTAAAGCCTCCTAAAACTCACTCGATGCAACCATGTTCGCCCCCACACAATGCCAAATAGCCTGAGATAGACTCAACAATACCAATCAGTCTTAAAAATTTGCAAGTCAGTTTGTAAGTCCCCTTCACCATTTCTGGCACAAGAAACTTCTGCAAAATGTCCCCCTAGTGAGGAAACGTCTTGGAGACAGCGGAGGAAACTTGGTGGTGGTGGAGGGATGGCAAAGGGACGTCCCCCAGGCATCCCTGCGTCTCAGGGATGTCCCTGTCTCGAAAACGCCTGCATTTTTGGGGGGACGCATTCCCCCGCCACCGTCCCCCCTGAAACCTTGCATTGTCCACTCTCTCAATCTTATGTTGCAAAAGATTGAGAACAAAATTGATTGGATTAAACAGTTGTATGTAGGGACCAAGGAGATGTGAATGTCCATCAACAACCACCACACCTCACAACGTATTTTCAAAATTCAAGCTACTGAAGGTATGTGAAGCAATATAGAATTTTAATATTTTATGTTTTAGTTTCACTTTAAGATTACTTACTTGGAAATTTTTTTTTTTTAAACAAGTTACTTAAGTCTTAATTTGATTATGTATTACATATTCTGATTCTTCTTTAAAGTTTGTTTTCAATTATTTCATTTTTTACTTTTGAATAGGCCATTGAGACTAGTATCCCAAGATGTTTCTTTTAAATCGATCTCTCCCTTGTTTAAAGATCTCTCCCTTGTTTAAAGATTTGCATCTTTTATGAGGATCTTCTTCCTCACTTGGAACGCACGCATTTTTTAAAAGGATATTCTGGAAAGTTCTTTTGTTTTCTGTGTGGGTTATTTCAAACAACATATATAAGGTAGACTTATAAGCACCCCTAGGGTCTAATATGTCAAGTTAGCATCTTGCCAAGGTTGTGACCTAAAACGATCACTTAAATCTGCTAGGCAATAAGAACAACATAATCTTGATCATTCATAAGGCAAGGTGATTGTTATGAAAATGACCAAGCTAAATGGTATTCTAAGTTGCATAGTACATTCTACCAAGGTAGATGTGAGATTTTACCAGTTAAACAAAAGACAAGAGTTAAGGTTGTTCTTAGGTCCCAGCCAAACCAAAAGCCGACTTGGCATATAAGATGCCCTTGTGAAAGCCCACAAGGTTATCTCTTTCCATTTACGTCAAATATTGTTCAAATTGTGTACCCCTGGGTTTAGATCTCATGACGTAGCTCAAGAGTCAATTTTACCAATCCGCCTACACCTTGAGTAAATGTTCAGTAGATATAATAAATCTGAGTAAATTTTATATTAAAAAGATTATTACTAAAGAATTGTCAATCTAATCGTACTGGTTGTGGAGTAATGGTTGTGGGGAACAATTGTAAGAGTATTACCCATATTCATACCCCCCACTGCAATAAGCTAACCCATAAGTCTAACACATATGAGGTGACATTGTAGTGTGAGCACTATGGGATGCCCCAAAATATGTATAACTTTCACCAAAAACTAGATAAAATACCAACTAAAAAAATCAACTCATGGGGCAAGCGTAAGCAACTTAAGACCTAATAACGGAGCCCTAAATACAAATCTGCCTCACCATAGCGTTTAAAGTCAAATGGGGTCAGAACTCAAGAAGAAAATCTATCAGGACTTAAATAAAGAATCCACCAGCTCAAATCCCCGCCAACATAATAGTGTTTTGAAATTGGATGATATACTGTATCCAACTCGATGGGTGGACGAAATTGACGCACAAGGGCAGGTGCAAGTACAAGGTGTGCACAAGAAAATGAGATACAGCACCCTCTTTAAAACTACGGATGAGGCCAAGAGTAAGTCGCGGTATTCTCAGACAAGAAATGCATCAAAGGTAATTTACCAAAATCCTAATAAAATAATCAAGTTTAATACAAAAGTTGGGCTAATCCGCAATCTCAATTATCCGGAATTTTCTTATAAATACTAACTCACAGAAGTTAGCTCATTAAACTATGAATTTGGGGAAAAAATAAAAGCTACTAGCAGGAGAAATTTGAACTACAGAAACCTGGGCAGTGCGGTTATTGATGATGATCTGACCAGTGCCATGGAGCAAAACAACGCGTGCAACAGCAGACTTTCTTCGGCCCGTCCCCATTATTCTCTGCGCTGCAAACCCTCCCAGTAGCTTCGACTTGACATATTTTGTGAGGTCCTCTTCCTCAGCTGAACACACAGTCACTGGAACTGCTTTC
The DNA here is from genome assembly GCF_030272615.1 of Cryptomeria japonica. Taxonomy (NCBI): domain Eukaryota; kingdom Viridiplantae; phylum Streptophyta; class Pinopsida; order Cupressales; family Cupressaceae; genus Cryptomeria; species Cryptomeria japonica. Next base: position 189,945,449 of record NC_081410.1, read on the forward strand.
AATTTCAATCCCCTTGATATTTTTTTCTCGTTACAAAGCTTCAGTTTTGGTATGTTGAGGGGCATTCCCAGCAGGGATTTACGATGGAGGGTTTGTGATGATATCGATAGAGAGGCGAAGGTTGCTGTTAGAGAACCCACTGCTATGGCCATTTTTGCCCCCTCTACGGAACTTCTGGATAGACTCTGTATACATGCGGTGATTATAATTGCGGTTTCTTTGCCCAAATTTCTATTTCCTCCGATATTTTATTTTTGTAAATCTTTTGCATTTTTATCATAGGAGGAAATACTATATTTTTTTATGGAGGATAATTCAATAATTTCTGAGAAACAAATAACAAGTGTTATTTACTGGTGAGTATTTGTCTTTGTAGTATTATAATAATACAGATAATAATAATATTTTTTAATCATAAATAATTTATGAAATATCAATTGATAAATAGATTATATAATTGTTTGAAATTAATATATTTTTGCAAGTCTTGTTAAGGTTAAAGTTGGTTTCAAGTTCTATAATACATTTAACTACTTTCAAGACACATTGTTAAATAGACACTTATTAAATGTGACTAAAGAGAAAAGCATTCATATGATTTTGTTTGATACTTGAAAATCAAATGGGATTTCAATCTAAGGTTGCAAAAATATTGCTTTGACCTAGAGTAGCTCTAAAACCTTGATTTTTACATCTACATTTTGTTTATTGTGAATGGATTGAAGCAGCCAATGTAGGGAGAATATCATTGACAACAAACATAATTTGTAATAAATTGAAGCAGCCAATGTAGGGAGAATATCATTGACAACAAACACAATTTGTACAAATGCTTGAAGTAAGTCATTTGTCATGGTTTTGGTGATTTTTTGGGGGTGGAATCTATACATGGTCAAATCATTTTGATTCTATTTTATTTCAATTGAAATTTGCTATCCATTAATTAAATAGGATTCATTTAATGGTTTTATTTATTGTGATAATTTTAGATCTACTTTTTGTTTATAGTGAATAGATTCGAGCAATAGGTTTATGGAGATTGGTTATGGTTCATCTCAATTTTGTAAAAAATTTACATAAGAAAGGTTTTGTTATGTGTTTTTGTACAAACTCTGCCCCTTTTTTCTCTAAAACATCATTGATAGCACAACACAATTTGTGTAAAATCTTGAGGTATGTCACTTGGCATGGTTTTTGTGATTTTATTTTTGAGAAATTTGTATGCAACTACATCATTTTTGTTGTGTTTTATTTCATTCGAAAACAATAGTGTTGTTATCTATTAAATAAATGGTGTTGGATCTATAGTTTTATCTATGATTGTATTTTTAGATCTTTTTTTTTTTTTAATAGATTGAAGCAATAGTCGTAGGAACATTGGTTTTAGTTCATCTCAATTTTGTAAAAAAATTGTTTTGGTAGGTTTTGTAATGTTTTTTTGGCACACTATGTCTATTCTTTCCCAACGGCGTTAATTTATGTTGCCATGGTTTCAATAATTTATGTTGGGGAATATGTACATGGTTGGATCATTTTTGTTGTGTTTTATTCCATTGTAATATAATTCTCATATCATCTATTAAATAAATGGCATGCGTTATGTGCTCTTATCTATGATTGTTTTTATATATGAAGTTCCAAATTATTAAGTTAAGACTTTAATGTGATTCTATTTCCTATCATTTGAAAGCATAACAAGCGTTATTTCATCAACAATCCAGTTTTGATAGCCTAAAATGAGTCTACCTTTGTGTTTTGCAAAATCATTCATTTTGGATATGGTCTTATTAGCTTCTTTGAGGACATTAGATATTCATAAAGATAACCCATTCACTTAGCTATGGACTTCAACTTGTTTGTCATTTTTTGAAAATTGTGTTTATCTTGGTTATGCTTTCCTTAACTTTTGTTTCAGACTTGTTGAGGACCTCCATAATATAGAGAGAACCATCAGACCTCAAAGGCATATGAGTGTAAAATTCATCCCCTCCACTTTCTTCATAATTGTGATAAGTGATAGTTGATAGAGGCGTCTAAGAGAAAGCATGCGAATTACAAAAGCTACTAGAAGTCAACAGTGTAGGGGACTTGTTGTTTATATTATTCATGAGGGACTTGTTGTTTCTATTATTCATGATTTTAGTGCCAACCAAACCTTATATTTAAGGTTTTATCATATGCCTCCTAAATTATAAACCAAAAATATAAGAAATAGTCAAAGTGTATATGATTATGAAGGTCTTAATGTTTAACAATGTCATATAATGATTAATGTGTCAAGTGTTGAAAATGTTTTTTTTCTTTTGACAATTGTTTGAAAATAGATCGACATTTGTCTTTTACAAAATATTTTCCTTCTTCACATTGCTACATGAACAATCTTATGTTGGTAACATTTCAAGCCTTAAGACATTCTGACAAACATTCTAAAAAAATCATCTTTTTGAACTGGTCAACATCTTTTTTTTCCAAAAAGTTTACTATTTTGTTTCATCTATCTACACTCAACTAATTTACAATAGAATCTCAAATTTACATACAGATTTTTTAAACTATAAAATGTTTTTTCTTTATTAGGTGGTTTTAATTTTTTGTTTATTTTGTCACTACTCACACATGATGGCAGAATTTATGTGAATAAAAGCAAGGTATCTCTACAAAAAAATTATCTATATACATAGCAAGCATGCTCCTATTTCAATATAGAATAATAGCACTAATGACTTGTGATTTCCACTCTAATTTTTGTGACTACAAAGAACAATTGCAAACAAAAACTAAAGTTGACTTAACAAAGTCTTTGATGAGCAATGACAACTTGAGAAAATTTTCTCAAAATTTTTCATCATAGATTTGAGGAGAGACTATCATTGGTAATATCCCTTTAGCTTCTCCCACTCCAAGACCCCAAATCACTTTTAATACTAACATTAATACTGTCAATTTTCTATCAATCAAAAGTGTCTAATATTATTTCATTGGTCATATAATATAAGGTTGGTCTTATAGTTTTTAGCAACTATAGACCCCAAGTCAAATTTATAGAAAATTTTATATAAATTACAATCAACTTAACCATTGCACCTCCTTTCGATATAAGTGCTAGTATAATTTAAGTCAACTTTGTTCTTAAAAACAAATATTATGAGCAAATGATTAGTTAGTAAAAAATCTTCCTATATTGATTAGTTGATACTGATGTTGATATTAAGACACTCATTATAAAGCTGAAATTGGATTTGTTTGGCATGTTCTACATAGTGGTCGGCACATATATTTTAATAAAAGAATTTGTGATTTAGTGATTCAAAAGTAAACTTTGTCTAATTTATACTAGACATAATTGCGACCAATGTAGTTGAAATTGAGTTTGTTCATCAAGTAAATAGTTGTTAAATATTTTCTAATTATTTCAGGTAGTTTAAGATTATCTTCTTTGTACTATAGACAATAGCAACTGTGAAAGTGAAATTAGTAAAAATTTGATAGAGAATATGCTTATGAATTGTATGTGACAATGAACAACGAATAATTTGGCATCGTCTTCTAACTAAGGTGGCAAACATGACAAATCATTCTATTTTTTTGACAAAAATGGTTGATTATCACAATCCATGTTCACTATAAAAATGTGTTTGTCAAATTGCAATACATACAAAAATATATTACTTACATTATTAATATTTATTACAATACTTTTGTGAACATCATTTTGACTCATAGTTTTAAAATGAACATATTTTATTTGGAGTAAATAAAAAATATAAATATAGTATAATTATATTTCTATTAAAGTTTATAATCAATAATTTAATATCAGCTTTATTATTAATTATATATTATTTATATTTATATATTTATTATAATTTTCTTTTCTTTTTTTAATAATCTTGTGGTATAATACTTTAGTGAAGCTCATTTTCAACACTTAGTTTTAAAATTAACATATTTTATTTGGATAAATAAAATAAATGTATACTAAAATATATAATTTATAAAAATTAAAAATGTATTTAAACTAGATAATTTTATGTTGGTTAATTGTGGAATTAAAATTAAAAATTGCTTCATTATATAATGATAAACATAAGCAGAGGTAAATATGAATTAACAAAAGGAATAACTTTCATATAGTGGAGAGAATATAGGAGTGAGAAAATGGTTATTTTTTTTTCAATTAGGGATCATGGTATTATAATAGCTACTTTATCTTCACATTCATTAAGAAATAGAAGTTTTCAACCAAGTAAATTTGTAACATCCTTAAAAATATAATCTCAAAATTGTTTATGAATTGATCAAAATAAATTTTTTGGTGCCAACAAAATAGTACAAAATAAGGTTCTAACAACTTTCATTAATTTCTTTAATATAATGTTACAATTATTTGTAAGGCATTTAAGTGCTATCTAATAAGAATCTACATTATACATATAACTCTCACTCAAGTGGTCTATTAGTAAGGAAGTACACCAATAATTATATTAGTAATAATATGAGTCTCACAAGTACATGTTGTGTACTCAGTAATGAAGATGGTATCATTTCATAACCAAAATATATAAGGGGTTAAAATTGAAACCCTCATCCATGATATCAACCATACATATATAAGTGATCCAAAGTAATATATACCGTAAATAATATATGAAGTCTAAGCTCAACTTTGTAAGCTAATCCTCTAAGATCCCATGCTCCTATTATTGATTGGGGAAGGTTTGAATCCACCATGAGGATGTCCCTTTCCTCCCCATCCATCAATCGAAGTGAAAAAACACCATCCATAATCCAAAGGTGTGACGCGACATAATATTAATGTTCTTATTTTTTAGTTCAATATTAACAATGTAATAACCCACCATAATTAGCTCAACAAAATTGACCATTCTTTTTTTTTGTGTTTAATTTAATCATTATGTTTGATTCAATTGCATACTCTGGGCATCCATCCATTTGGATTAGGCATTCATCCATCCGAGATGAGCATCTAACCATACGGGTTAGGCATTTGTCCATACGGGACATAAGATTTCATCTACCCAATACGGGATAGGCATCTACCCATGTGGGGTAGGCATCTACCCATACAGGGTAGGCATCTACCCATACGGGATAGGAGGTGCTCTGGCCAGAGACTTAGACTCATCGGGACCATTCGGGTCCTGAGCCACTCACTAAGTACTACACTCTTCTAACAGAAGTGCACCGAGGTCATCGTCCTTAGGAGTAATTAATAACATAATACAAGCTTGAATTCCGCCTCGGAAGTTGTCTTAAAGCCTCGGGAAGTCAAGCAAATCCATACGAGATTCCTTCCGAGTATGCATTGAATTACTTTTTCCAATTTAATTATCTTATCTTTCAAAATAGGATTCTTACTCAACCTTTCTATACCAAGCTTAGACCCCACCCACGAATGCCTGAGTACGAGGGACAACTCCGTCCCAAGACTGCCTACATACCTGCTTCGGCACGGGATCAAGGCGTAAAGTACGTAGTTCTATTTTCTACTCTATGGTTTGATGTAAACTAATTAGTGGGTATGCAACCCTTTCTAGGGTCAATGTCTCAAATAGTTTCTCTGCGGTTGCTACCCACGGTGGTAGCACTTAAACAAAGGCTCAAGATGGCCTATTGTTTGTGGCCTAACAACTACATCCTAACACCTATCATGAGCGTCACCCTTGACCAAATTGTCAATCACCAATATTTCTTCAAGATAAATCAATTTCATAAAAGCATTTCATTCAACCAACCCTAATAGGGGTTTACTATGGTTTAACTCAACGGATGAAAAATCATTTAAGGATTATCTTATTAAATTATCGATCCAATACGCAGGCCCGCAGGGTTGAGGGGACGTCGCGGGCTCCCCCCCCCCCCCATTCCCCCTGTGGTTACTGGTACTGTCGTACCGGCGGTACTCCGCTTCCCCATGCATTGGCCACTGAAACATGGCATGATTAATATTCAAAAATTACTTGCAACATTTAAAATTTATTTTCGTTTAATATATATATATATATATATATATATATATATATATATGTATAGAATAATATATATATATATATATAGTTATAGTTATATTCCCAGATTTTTTTTTGATGGTATGCATATATAAAAAAAAGAGTATCTATGAAAAATAAGAACATGAATAAAATGGATAATCAAGCAATTGTTGTAGATTGATTCTACAGTAAACAGGAGGTTAATATTTAAAGAGAGGGAGGGTTTATTTCCAGTATTCTTAGGGAGATAGAGAGTTTATTTCCAGTACTCACAAGAGGATTTTATTCAACTATTATTCACAGAGAGAGATCTTTGTTCAACTCACAGGAGGATTCTATTCAACTATTATTCACAGCGAGAGATCTTTGTTCAACTCACAGGAGGATTCTATTCAACTATTATTCACAGAGAGAGATCTTTGTTCAACTCATAGGAGGATTTTATTCAACTAATAATCACAGAGAGATTTAAAATAATCACAGAGAAAAATAATCACAGAGAGATTTTAAAATAATATTTAAGAATAAGATTCAGAATTCCATTTGAAAAACCAGAGAGATGAATTAGAGGGAAGAAATTAAGATTCAGATCACACAGGGAAGAATTTTAATCTCAGAAAGAGAGATTTTAAACAAATAAAAGAATATGATTTTTTTTCTTTTTGCTAAAACCTTTGGGAAAAAAGACAAAAAGCAAGATCATGTGCATATTAAAATAAATAAATAACTATCTTTTACATGCACTATATGAAAGCATTCTCATTATTGTTTATTCCAAATAAAAGATTTAAAATCTAATAAAAGGATTTCTTTATATAAAGGAAGATCTATAACTATTTTTTTTGATATTACAAATTCCTCATAAGTAAATGTAAAGATAAACAACAAGGAGAGAACCTGGTTTAGCGAGCTTGATGTTGAATCCACTAGCTACCCCTATGATCCTTCCTTGCAACCTGAGAGAAATCCTCCAACAACAACTTAAAATTCTTGCAATGAAAATGAGACTACCAAAAAGATCTACTTCTAAAACTTGGGAAATTTCCTTCAAAACATAATCAACTCCCTTCTTTGAAACTTGTATATAATTTTATAAGAAAATTCCCTCCATTTCACTATCTAGAAAATTTAATTAAAAAGGAGATTCTTTCCCAATTTTGGACTTCATGCAAATTGATTAGACTTAGTGGAGGAGTTACATGCAAGGTGGTGGAGAATCCTCTAGAAGCTTCTTATTCTTCCTACAACATGTGCCATAATTGAATGTGGAAAATAAATAAATAAGAATAATGTATATTTTCCTTGTGTGTGTGTGTGTGTGTGTGTGTTATTTTTCATTCTTTTTATAACATTTATTCAATCATTTAAATAGCTTATCCAAAGATAAAATAAAACTGTAATTTAAATCCAAAAGTGATAAAGGAGGGTTGTGACATCCTCCTTCCCTCAATTTGTGCATCGTCTTGATGCACTTATTGAACGCATCCAAAAGAGTCTATAGTTCATGATTAAAACAAAAAAAGGAAACAACTGTTGCATTTCCTTAGTATCTTCCCACGTGGCATTCTTTTCATCATACTGGTCCCATTGCACTTTGCACTGATCAACCTCTCTGTTGCGCAACTGGCATTGGCGCCTCTCCAAGATTCTGAATGGCTCTATCATTATTCCTCCCGTTTCCTGGACCTGTAAGGCATCCCAATTCAAAATGTGTTTCTCATCAGGTACATACTTCTTAAGAAGAGATACATGGAAGACATCATGGATTCGGCTCAACTGGGGAGGTAAGGCCAACTGGTATGCAACTGGATTAATCCTTCCCAATATTTCAAAGGGTCCAACATAACAAGGTGCAAGCTTAGTCTTTTTCCCAAAACTTATGGAACTCTTGTGTGGCCTAACCCTTAGGAAGACTTTCTCTCCCACCTCAAACTCCCTTGGTGTCCTGTTTTTGTCTGCATAACTTTTTTGCCTATCTGAGGCTTCCTTCAATCTTTGTCTAATTTCCTTAGTTTTCTTCTCCATCTCTTTCAACATATCTGGTCCAATAATCACTATATCTTCAAGACTATCCCAACTCAAAGGTGTTCGACATGGTCTACCATATAAAGCTTCGATGTATTATTGTAAGCAAATTCTACTAGAGGTAGGTATTCTTCCCATTTCCTCTGTTGGTCCATGCATTACAAATAGATAGATAGATAGATAGATAGATAGATAGATAGATAGATAGATAGATAGATAGATAGATAGATAGATAGATAGATAGGTAGGTAGATAGATAGATAGATAGATAGATCAGAAACACCATCAACCAACATTTTATTTAGAATGGTCTTAAGACCTTTTTCACCTATGTGACCCAATCTATGGTGCCACAATATACATGCATTCTCAATGCTAGTTACATTGGAAAAGTTATTGTAAGTGGGGGTATTAAGCCTAAACAAATTCCCTATCCAAGATCCTTTAGCTATCACCAAATTTCCTCTTACAAACCTGCAACCAAACTTGTCAAATGCCACATGCATTCCAAAATCATTCAAATTGAATTAAAAAGGTATATTTATTGCAAGTCTTAGAATATGTAAAACATTATCAAGGGTTTTAACCCTTCCATCATTGAAACACAACTTTACCTTTCCTTTACCTACAATCTTATTTGTGTTGTTGTCACTAAGGAAGACATCGTCCCCAACATATTCTTTGTAAGAATAAAACCACTCCTTGTGAGGAATCCTCTCATAGGAGCAATCTAAATCAATAAGCCAAGCGTCATCACGAATAGTGTTACCTGAAATAAACAAAGCATTGGAATCATCATCAAAGGACTTTTTTGTGGAGGAACCAACATTCTTTTTCTTAAACTTACATTCCTTCTTCACATGCCCTCTTTTACCACACTTCCAACACTTTTCTCTTTTTGGGGATCTTAAAAACATCCTTTAGACGTATCCCTCTTTTTATCTCCTTTAGGCCCCTTCTCTTTTGACCTTCCTAACACATGCAAGGCATCTTTGGTGCCAATATTCATAGACTTTCTCATCGTCTCTTTTGAAAGAAATATAGCATTCAAGTTTTCCATATTTGGCTTTGTGTTACCTTTGCTAATGGATACAATTAGTTATTCCCAAGATTTGGGCAAAGAGCAAAGAAACAAGATACATTTAACTTCATCCTCTAATTTAACATCTATTGATGCAAGATGACTTAAAATCATATTAAATACATTCAAATGACCAATATTAGATTCACCATATTTCATTTTAAAGAATACAATCTTTTCCTGAGATATTGGACAAACTGTTGGTTTGATGATTATCACCTATCCTCTTCCACAACTTGAATGTAGAGTCTTATATGGAGACATTGAAGAGGACAAATTCAATAAGACACAAGTGAATGGTTCCTCATGCCTTCTTGTCCAATTTATTCCAAGAATCATTCATCGGAGTAGAATCCTCTCATTTATTTTCATGTGAAACTAGCAACCATTGGTCTCTTTCTTACAAAAGATATTTCATTTCTAGTTTCCACATCTCGTAGCTAGTGCCATTGAATTTCTCAATGTATATGCAAGAAGAAGAAGCCTTGGATTTATTTTTTCCAAGTCTACAAAACCATACAACAAAATCTTTCATTGAAGCAAAGAATCCTTCAACATTTATAGAGAAAGGTGTCCCCCTCAATAGAATCATTAGCTCTAATGCCAAATGTTGAGAATCAAGGTGAAGAAAGCTTGTGATAACAACTTCTTATGTGATTAAAAATCTGAAATAAGATAGCAAAATCTAAAATATGAAAGTGATTGCAACATTCAACAAAAATATAAAATTAGCATACCAAATTGGATGCCAAATTATATGGAGAAACCCTTTCGAGAAAAGACTCCACCAAAGAAAGAGGACAAGTATATTATTACTCTTTAAAACAAAGAATGCTACAATAGTGCACTTCACTACACTTCTCCAACTAAACTCAAAATTACCTAAAGCCTTCAAGAAACTTATGATCGAACAATTATGACATGGCTCCAATTTATAGCAAAATAGGAGAGGGAAAACCATTGTTGTTTCCCAAAACAAGAGGCAAGAAACCATTTGCAAAAACCCATGCCTAGGAAAGTGAACAACCAATAGACATAATAAAATATTAATTTTCTTCAAGTGACTCCAACATGGGCGCATAACCCATAGTCACTCAGACATTTGACCTTTTGGGTGCTCCGTAACTCCAAATGAATCTATGGATCTCCCAACGAACACCTTTTCTCCACCCAATATTGGGTGCCCAATGCATGACCCTTCATATCCCAATGTATAAATCCAAAAGGGAGTGTGTTTTTTCCATTTTAATTTATCTTTATCATCTTTATATTTTCACCTCTTGAAAATTCAATTACGATTAACCATAAAGTACAAATATTAAATATTTTTCTCTCATGTCTTAGGGAACACTTTTCAAGGAACATGGAGACATATAAATGGTGTAGTGTTTGCAAGGTTAATGTCACTTGTCCAAGGGGTTGAGCTTAGTTGGTTAAAGCATTGAGTTCTCAATGTGGAGACCCAAGTTCAACTCCAATGAGGGACACCTTTGTGTAGAATTCTAAGTTGTGACTCTTGGTCTTCCATTGGTTGTATTTGTCTCATTGTTTAAAGTGGATTTCTAAGTTGTGACCCTTGGTCTTCCAATTGTCGTTTCTAGTTTGGTGCTTGAAAGGAACTAGTATTTGTAGTAAGCTTTCTCAAAAGGAGCTGGTATTTGTAATAAGTTTGTATCGTGGATGCTCGAATGAGCAAAAATGAGCTTTGTGATTCTATGATACTTAATACAAAAAGGTTAATGTCACCTTATCCTAACAACCTCAAGGATCAAAATGATCATTACAAGCACTTAGGGTTGATTTTTTAGAGGTGTTTAGAATATGGGATACCTTTGAATCCCAAGGAATATAATTTTTGGCTAGAAGAAAGAAATCTATATTGTGTTTAAGGAGGGGGTGAGGATTGATTTAGAATGTGTCAAATTAGTTGACTTTATCCCTCAACCCAAAACAATCGAGGTAGTCCAATCATTTTTTGGACAAATAATTTTTGTTAGGAGGTTTGTTTCTAAATTTGTTGAAAAAATAAAGGTCAATGTCCAAAGTGCTTAAAGGGACAATCATCAAGTTCAAACAAGTAGTTAAGTGATTAATGATGCATTAAAGGAAGCATGAATTCTTGCTAGTAGAGATTACTTAAATTTATTTTAGTTGTTCTCATTTACATCATTTTACACTATTGTTATTATTTCACTACAAAAGAATGATGAGGACTATGAGTAGCCAGTAGATTTTTAATATAAATCCTTATGAGATGCTAAATTGAATTGCTTCATAATGGAAAAACATGTCTATGCTCTTGTCAAGGTGGTAATTTTTTAGACCTTATCTTATAGGAGTCAAGATTATCACTTTTGTTCTACACACAACTGTTAGATATGTTTTTGTGCAAGATGAGGTATAAGAGGTGTAGATAGATTAATAAGATCTAGAAGTGTGACATCAAGGTTAAGATGAATAAGCTAGTTATAAGTAAGGACATGGCAAAACTAATGGTAGAAGAAAATTTTGATGTTGTTCAAGTCCACCGGGTGATCTCTTACCCATGTTTCATCCCATGTCAATTATAAGATTGTTCTTAGCATGAGGATATTGTATTTTATATAAAAAATTAAAATTGTATGCCTAAGTTGGATGAGAAACAAAGAAGAAATTTGAAACCTGAAGCTCAAAGGTATCTTTTTCTTGACGGATAGTTAATGAGGAGAAACATTGATGGTATTTCTAGGATGTTTAGATAAAGAGTAGTCCATGAGGCTAATTAAAGAGTGTCACCAAGGATTTAATGGTGCCACTACATGTCAACGACTCTTTCTTATAAAATTATGAGAGTAGGTTATTGGTGGCCAATATTATTTGGAAATGTGGCCAATTTTATAAAAGGGTATTACGATTACTAAAGATTTTCTCATAAGCTAAAGTTTATAGGAGCACTCCCTCTTACCATTATTTTAGCAGAAGCTCCTTTTCAACAATGGGGTATGGATTTCATAGGAGGGATCACAAAATTTTCCATCAATATATGTTAGAGTAATCTTTTATTAGAAAATAATTATTTATTTAATTATTAGTCTATTATACTCTATGCTTAAGCTAAACTTAGGAATCTTATAATTCTTTAAGCTTTCGAGTATCCTCTTATAAGGATTCTCTCTTTTTATTTTCATAACAACTATAATAATTGAATTGCATTCTTGTTGCACAATCAATATGACTCCTCTTTTCTGGATCTTTGAATTCTGGCCTCCATAGTTTTTTTGCTTCTCTCCTTTTGTGGCAGGTTTGCATGCAGGTGATCTTTGGGAGCTGTAGAGTTGATTTTTCCTCAACTCCAATATGGTATCTGAGCTCCAAATCTGCATGCCCCTGTTCTCTTCATGAGAGATTTTGGGTCTTGTTCTTCATATCTGTGTATTCGAGGGTTTGTGCAGTTTTTTTATTTTTTTTTCATCCATGGGGGTAGTTAATTGTTTGGTACATTTTGGTTCCAAAAGGACCTCACAGATGGATTCAGAAGGCTGATTCCATGAATTTTGATATATAATTTGCCTATTTTTGGTGACAGGGGCATCTTGGGCATGATTTTTTATTGGCACATTTTTCAAGGCACAAAAATCCATATGGTTGTGTAGCGTCCTAAAATTGTGACACTTGCAATTTTGACTGCATTTGGGTCTTCACGATGGCGACGCAATGTTGAACCTGAATGGAGACCCCAAAACCTGCTTGTGACACCAAAAACTGCATTTTTCTGCACCCTGGCCTGATCCCTCCTTGCACCCTGCTGTCCCGGGAGGTGGGACCATGGCACCCAGCACCCTGGTCCTTTAGGACTAGGGCGCCCAGCGCCCTGGTCCCCCAGGACCATGGCGCCCAGCGCCCTGGTCCCTGGCCCTATTTTGGGCCCGGTCTCTTTTGGGCATCGGGTCTTTAAGTTTGCAATTCGGGAAATAATGTTTCCTGGTCGGCCTAAGGTCGGAAAAATCAGTCTCTCAACCCTAATTGACAAGTATATAAACTACATTTCCCCTCTCAAAAAAGAGGAGGACATATGTGTGCAAAAGGCGGAAGCGATATTCAAACATTCAAACATTCAAGCATTCAAGCATTCCTTCAAGCAATTGAGCATTCTAAGTCTCCATTCAAGGCTAAGTGTTGCATTCAAGACAAGGATTCAACCATTGAAGAGGAGATCACATACAACATACAACATACTACATACATTACACCTTCGCATGTAAGAATACAAACATTCTTACAACAAGGTATCAGTACTTGTTTACATTACAAACATTTACATTTACAACATTCTCATTTCTTGGTTAATTCCAAAACCGGGGTTTGACCTAAAGGAAAACCCCTCATCCCTAACCCCCCAATTGTCCTCTCTTTTCTGTGTGTAGGTTGCAGGTACGCGGCTGTAATTGAAGATCTGGAATCCTTGTACAGAGACGAACAGATCCCCCTTCGTTTCGCGGATTTTTCGGAGGACCGTGTGCACGCCGGGCGCCATCGTCCCATCAAATTTCGCTCAAATTTGCAGAACAGCACCATCTCGACATTTTACTGCTAATTCCAGGTCCGCAGCTTCATCCTGTATCCCTATCTTTGTTTATAAGCGAATCTTTCCTACTTTACATGCATTCCTAGTTCAATCTTTCTATCTACATTCTTTACAAAAGAGGGTATCCTTGCTATCACAACCCTTGAAACTCATTTAGAATCCAATCTTGCATTGTGTGGGATTGGACCTTGTGGGTTTCAACCCCTCTTTTGAATGTAAAGTCTCTCCTAAGTGAAAACCATCAACCCTAGTGACTCTCCCTTCTCTCTCCTTGGAGTTGGGGAGGGGAGAACAACTAGGGTTCGATTTTTCTGCTTTACAGGTTGTACTTGCAAATGAGTCAAAAAAAAAATCATAAAAAAAAATTATTATTATTATTATTTTATTTTTTATTTAACCCTCTTTATGCCCTACAAGAGGATTTTTTTCTTTTGGCCGTAACTTGGTCATACAGAGACGTTTTTTCAAAAAAATTATATCGTTGGAAAGCTCTTGTCGAGCTCTCTTCAAATTTGGAGGTTTGATCTTTTGATTTTTCTTTTTTGATGGTGTTTTTTGTTGTCAAAGCTATAATTTCCATTTTGCACTCTAGGAGACATAGCTTGAGCATCCGAACTCCGTTTTTTGAAAACTCTATATCATTGGAAAGTTTGTTTTGTGCACTTTCTAGTCATATGAGTTTTCTTTTCAGATTCTGCTCCAAGTACATTTTATTCAGTTTTTTATTTTTTAGCACTTTGGTGAATATATTGGATGTTTCAAGTCTTGGGATCTCTTTCTTTGAGTAAGGTGTTTCACCTTTGGTTGTTCTTTCTGTAGTTCCAGTCTTATGTCTCTTCTAATATTTGTATACATCATTTTGTAAGCATTTCTTTTTTTGCATATACACTGAGATAAAGTGCCACTATGCATTGTATACTTGGGATCTTGCAGATCTTGTGCCTTATTGTACATGAACTACATTATAAAGTGCCATGGGGAGGTTGATGTTTGCCTTTGTTTTCCATCTACCTTTGTCACGTGAGTGTTCCTTCCATGACATTAGCCTCATGATGTGTGTCAAGTGAGTGTTCCTTCCACGACAATATGTACTTTTCTCTGCACCTTCGATATTCAGAGTTCTTCATCATGCAGTTCTTTTTGTCCGTTCTTTTCAGTGTACCCATCCCTCTCCTTTGTCAGCATTATGGGGGGGTCTCTCCTATTGTTCTAATGCTTCCTTGGTTCGGTGGATCATCTCTTCAAGCTTTGGTGTTTTATGCCATCTATATCTTCGAGTTCATTTGTTTGCCCTTGTTTTCCATCTGATTCGAGTAGCGTCATTTGAGGGCACTCATGCAGATTATAGTCTTCTCTACCTAGTCATGTTCTATTTCAGCGGAGGTTCTTCAAATCAATAGTTACTCTTCGATAGTGTTTGCAACTATTTCATGCCTCGATGGTGTTCTTCATGCTTTTTTTTGTTCCTATCTTATGGAACACTCTTGTTTGGAGGCTTCTTAGTCCTTCACTTGAGCTTTCATCTCTTCTTGGAAAGGAGTTTTGTTCCTACAGGGTTTTCTCTTTTTTCTCCACTTTAAAGAGATTTTATTGTACTTGGGTACCTCATCAGGCCTAGTTGTCGGGACCCATTGTTGTTTTCCTGTATTTTTTACATGGTTTTTTAGTCCTTCAATGTGTTTTAGCTACTCCCTAAGTTCACCTTAAGCGGGGGTGTTAGAGTAATCTTTTATTAGCTAATAATTATTTATTTAATTATTAGTCTATTATATTCTATGCTTAAGCTAAACTTAGGAATCTTATATTTCTTTAGGGTTTTCTCTTTTAGGATTTCAAGTATCCTCTTATAAGGATTCTCTCTTTGTATTTTCATAAGAACTGTAATTATTGAATTGCATTCTTGTTGCACAATCAATATGACTCCTCTTTTCTGGATCTCTGAATTCTGGCCTCCATAGCTTTTTTTGTTTCTCTCCTTCTATGACAGGTTTGCATGCAGGTGATCTTTGGGAGTTGTAGAGTTGATTTTTCCTCAACTCCAATAATATGTATAAATATATTAACAATTATTTTAATAACTGGGTAGAGGCAATTCCCACAAAGATACGACTTAAAAGGTAATGATTGATTTCTTTCTCAATAATGTAAGTGTATACACCTAAAAATGGTCTGAAGATAATTAATTAAATAAGCAATTATTTAATTAATCCCCCTCCCCAATTTAATTAAATTCACTAAGCAATTTGATTAAATTTCCCATTTCATCTACTTATTAATAAATCTAAGGATTTATTTAATAGGTTCATTTCATCCCCTTTGATTAATTAATTCCCTCCATCCAAAATCATTTCTTCTAAATCCTTTAATTAATTAAAACAAATCAATTCATGAGTTGTTGAGATTAATTAGCTTTTTCCATATTATTTGAATTTCTAAATTCAAATTCTCCTAACTTCTACCACTCCTAAACCTAACCATTCCTAAACCTAACCCATTCTACCTACCACCATGTCCCCTTTCATCCAACATCTTCTAGAACCTTGTGACACTTGTCACTAAGTGTTCCCTTTCATACACTCTCTTCTAGAAGCCTCTTGACACTTGTCACCATAGAGATGATAGATGTTCCCTTTAATCCAACCCCTTTGCCATCTTCCTCCAATTTAACCATTGATATCTTCAGGTCAATCTTGACCATTGATTCATGTCACATCACCCCTAGCCTTGGAAATCCTATAAATAGACCTCATTTTGGAGCACAAAGGGTCCCCAATTTTATATCATTTGATCCCATCTCATTCTTAGTTTATGCATTGTTACTATAGGCATCTAGTTTATAGCTTATCATCTTAGCAATGTTATTGTATATGGTGAAAATGGATAACAATAATAACGATATTGAAAGGCTAAATGAATTCAACCACAAAACCCTAGCCTAACAACAACAAAGATCCACCATAACATATGAAGATTACCTAAGACAATGCAAATCAATTGAAATCACAAAGATTATACCATCACATGTCCAATAGGGTTTTGGATCTCCATTCTTCCTATCTCCATTGATCTTGTTTGATGTATTTGCTCTCAGATTTTATGTGCACAGGAGCTCAACAAAGAACGGAATGTGGTTGCAAGTAGGATCGTAATGTAGTCAATTGCATAAAAGATGATTGATTAGGGTTTGATAATGAAGGAAGCATCTCCTTATATAGAAGACACAATAAGAAATGGAGGGATAAGATTGAGAGGTGTAAAAGGAAGTAGGCTATGATTAGAAGGTAGGTAAAAGAAATAATAAAATAATGAAAGGGGTAGGTAGTGTGTGAATTAAGAGATGAATGATATGTGTCATGGGTAGAAAAGGCTAATGAATTAATTAAATAAATAAAGATTTATTTAATTAATAGAAGAAGTGGGATAATTAAATAAATAAGATATTTATTTAATTTAGGAAAAGGATAATTTAAATAAATAAATGTATTTATTTAAATGAGAAATAAGGCTAGAAGAAGATAAATGAATTAATTAAATAAATAAAGATTTATTTAATTAATAGAAGAATTAGGCTTAAATAATTAAATAAATAAAATATTTATTTAATTAGACTAGACAATTTTGGGTGTCTACATTTTGCCCCTCTTTGAGACAATGCGGCTTGTCGCGTTGTTTCAAAGAAGATAAGATGAACTGATACAGAGTTGCCCCAAGATGGGAATGATATGCCCCCTCGAGAGACTGGATGAAAATGTCTGAAAAGATTGCAGACAATCTGTCGATAAGAAAGAAAGGGATAGAATGGACTGACCGGATAAAGTGACAGAGTCACGGGATAATGAAGAATGACTCGGGAAACGAGGGCTAGGGCAGTCTATAAGATAGACCACGAGGGAAAATACATCCTCATTGTCATCTACACATCCACGAGAGCAGAGTGCAGAGCGAAAATAGAGCAGCAGTAGTCAGCAGCGATGGCCTTTGTTCACAGATTCGACCGCGTTCGCCGATTTCAGAGGCCAGCAGAGGCAGGAGAGCCGGTAAGTACCGCCAAACCTCCTCGTACTTCAACGCATTTATTATTGTCATTAATGCATGGTAGATAGGGCAATAAATGCGCTTAGAATAGGGTCCAAAAATGTCCAGGCGTGTCTGCGTTGGTGCCAGGTGCGTCTATGCTCGTGAGGCACGTCTGTGTTTGTGCCAGGCGCGTCTGTGATGGAAACCGCATCTGTGCCAAATGCGGCCGCGTTTGTGATGTGTAGGCACGTCCGTGCCAAGAAGGCACGTCTATGTCGCCCAGGTGCGTCTGTGCAGAGCATAGGCACGTCTGTGTTTTTCAGGCACGTCTATGCAGTCTTCAAGCGCATTTATGTCAGGAAAGCACATTTATGTCAAAAAAATGTGAATTTTCGTCGTCTAGGTCAAATCGGCAGTTCTGTGATGAACATACGCTGTCGATTGGATAAGCTGCTGAGAGGATACACTCAAGCAGGTCCTCTAGGGAAGACTAGAATAGATCAAGGCACTTTGTGATGAATAGTGAGTACCAAGATAGAGTACTTTGTGATGAACAGGGAGTACTAAAATATGAGCAGCACTTTGTGATGAACAGTGAGTGCAAATGTGAGCAACACTTTGTGATGAACAGGAAGTGCCACACACGTAGTACTTTGTGATGAACAGGGAGTACCACTAGGATAGAAGCAACACTTTGTGATGAACAGTGAGTGTCACTAGGATAGAATGTCATATGCATTTAGATAAAAAGTAGCATTTTGTGATAAACAGGGAATGCCACGATGACTGACATGATTGATTTGGTTGACTGCAGGAGTATTTGCCTATGTTGGAGTCACGGGAGAGATTCCCATTGACTCAGAGGTTGCGACCTGAGCTGACAACCAAGGAGCGAGCTGCTATCGAGGCTATGGGATTGAGACATGTTCTGTATGTGCCTGAGTTTCGGGTGAACATGGGATTGTTGACTGCGCTGGCGGAGAGATGGCACTCCGAGACTTGTACTTTCCATTTGCCGATGGGGAGATGACAGTCACCCTCGAGGATGTATATAGGATTCTGAGGATACCGATCGACGGGGAGTTGATCCCATACGATCGAGATGGAGACAAGGAGGCCCTGAGATGAGTGTTCCAGGACCCAGGACTGGAGATGAGGGCTGGACATGTGGCTTGGGATACTATGACAACTACAGGGCTAGCGCTGCCGGCAGTGATAGGAGGAGCGATCAATGGCTTCCTGTGTCCGGATAGGGCGACATGGGGGTTGGCTGTAGGCTGCAGAGGAGCACTGGAGACACTGGTGACACAGCACACTAGATATGCCTGGGGACCGTGTGTGCTGGCACACCTGTACTATGAGCTGCATCAGTTTGTATACCACGGATCAGTGGGATTGGGCTGCGGGGTGACATTGTTGCAGGTGTGGGCTTATGAGCATCTGCCACTGACAAGACCGATACACTTCAGAGGCAGAGGTCACAGACGCATTTTTGTTCACTTGTATGACATGATCACGTCGCAGCCACGGATTGGCAGGTTGGAGCATTGGCGGCGGGTGATAGATGACATCGATATGGTCATATGGAGGCCATACCTGGGATGCGAGCAATGGGAGGATGATGCGGTTGAGCTTCCCTACACCTTCCGGAGCAGGTACCTGATTGGGCAGACACCCTATGTGCTGGAGAGGCAGCTAGTGGACAGGGTTGGTAGGCAGTTTGGCAGGATTCAGCGGATGCCACAGGGTTCAGGCATGTATGCACGGACTCTGAGAGATCAGGCACAGTTTGGACCCCTATTATCATATTGTCAGGCTGTTACGCAGCTGGTAGAGATGATGTCGCTACCCTAGGACATGTGGTCAGAGATTGAGGATGTCGGCATGGATGCCGAGTACACAGCATATTGGGTCGAGCATCCATTCCCATGCCTGACGGATCCAGGAGAGCCATTAGATGGAGATGGTGGTGGGGATGATGATAATGGTGGAGCTGATGGGGGCAGAGGCCGATGGAGGAGGAGGGAAGCAGTTGGAAAGAGGAGGGTTGCACCGTGGAGGGATGGTGGAGAGGATAGGCAGGCTCGGGTGGTGAGGGGTCACGGTGGATTGCCGCTACAGGTGCCAGCAGCACAGGGTCCCAGACAGGTGCAGGTACAGGGACAGGGACAGATACAAGGACAGGTACCAGTACAGGTACAGGCATAGGGGCAGGTACCTGTACAGGGGGAGCCACAGGCAAAGCCATAGGGGGTTGATGCAGAGGAGGATGAGCTGATGGAGCTGAGGGAGATCTGCCAGGGACAGGCAGATGAGATCCAGGAGTTGGAGAGGGAGAGGGATAGGCTCAGGAGGCGGCTCCGAGATACTGAGCGGGAGCGAGACCAGGCCTTTCAGTGCTACACAGAGGCTGAGACAGCACTGAGGGCTGGGAGACAAGCAGCAGAGGACATAGGGGCAGGATATGCTTGTGTTCTGCGGGCCGGGGAGGATATTGCCTACTAGCGGGATCTCTATTATGGTGCAGTGCCAGCAGATCAACGGGCGAGGAGCTTCCATAGATCACGGACATCGACAGCTATGGGAGGGAGCTGGAGGAGACAGGCATCTAGTGGTGGGGTTATGGGTCCTCCACCAGCACCAGATAGAGGAGACAGAGGGGATGATCCTGGGGCGGGTCCTTCAGGGGCTCAGATTCCATCGAGGCCAGGTGGCTCTGAGGGAGGGAGTTCATCATAGCCATAGAGGGCTCCCTATATATTAGTATTGTACCATTTTTGTATGATGATGTAGACACCTTCGGGTGATTTTATAACCATATGTATTTTGACATCATTGTATCATGACACTTTATATATATATATATATATATATATATGAGATGATTCATCTTTGTGGCAGCTATATGCATGTGTACCTATGTGATGAGATGTTCTTATGTGATGCTTATGATATGGATGCAAATATGTATATGATGCAATGCAATATATTATTTTTTTTTGTTCTTTTATGTTTTATATGTGTATGCATGATGCAAATGTGAATGTATGAAATGCAGATGAATATGATAATGCAAATAACTATTTACATGATGAGAATATAAAATGTGCTAACATATGTTGTGTGCAGGATGTGATGCAATTGTGATATCTATATGTATGTATGAAATGCTTATATGTGATAATGCAAGTGCAACTACATGAAATGCAGATGTTTTTGGTGTGTCATTATACTCAGTCATGTGATAGCAGGCTACGCGGACTCGAGAAGGACGATGGAAGTCAATCAAGAAAGGGGGATGGAAGATAGAAGATATGAAAGTGAAAGAGCTTCTTGTGCGTTATCATCATTGAGCTTTATTATGGCAAGTAGGTTATGACAATCGAGGCATATGTTCGACCCAGAAAGTCATTGTACCTGTTTGCATGGAGATAAGACAGTCACAAACAAGGAATGCCCCAGTTCACACTAGACTCACAGTGTCCTTATATCCTTGGACAAGTCATAGCATTACTAAGAGACAATCCACAGATAGCAAATACAAATAGGTGACGATACCCCATCCTCGCCTTTCTAGTCAAAGACATCCTAGAGATAGAATCTCTAGTCAGAGACATCCTGGAAAAGCTAAAAGACATGTCACCAAAAGATAAAATCAAAAGAAAACCAAGACTCAACACCAACATCCACTGTAGTCTTCAAATTAGTGTCTCTTGTCACTTGTATAAGTCTTATTTGATTGTGGTCACAATGTTTACTTTCACAGAAAGGATAGATAGCACTGAACCATAATGTTGTCTGGGTCTGTTGAAAGATTTGATTTGTTGAAGCCCATTGTTGCTGCTGTGTCTCATCTGAAACTGACTGAATTCATGAAACTGATACTTTATTGCGGAGAAAGCGAAACTTTATTGCGGATTTGTGATGCAGATGCTGCTTTATTGTGAATTGTGCGCGGATAGACTAAAGAAAACTGGAAGAAACTGTACTCCTCGAAACATGTGATGTTCTCAGTTCCACACCCATCACTAGACATAGGATTTGCCTTAGCCACATATAAGATCTAATTTATTATGGATGGAAAGGGAGGTGAAGGGAGGTTTATTATGAATGGCTAACCAATCTTGGGTAGATCAATAACAAGCCATGATGGGAATGGGTAAGTTTATTATGGATGAATAGGTCGTGAGTGTGTGCAAAGTGAAAGGATGAAAGTGAATCCTGAAGGAGGGAGGAGCAATGTCTCTACGCATGGCACTGGTGACCCAGTTTTCACCATGGTACTTGCCCAAGGCGCCACCGAAGTGGTTTTCACCGTTGGACGAAATTATTTCTCTTTACTTTTTTTATTTTTTTTAATTTTTTGTGTCACAAGGTGCCTGTTTGCCAGGTTTTCATCAAGTAACGATTTTTTTTGTTTTATAATTTTTTGTTCTATTTTTGAATTTTTTTTATTTTTTTGTATTTTTTGAATTTTTTGATTTTTTTGTATTTTTGAATTAAGATACTCTGAAGAGCTATGTGTAGAACCTGCGAAGGTGCATGCTATTGATAGGATCCTCCAAAGGTTCACCTTCTGTAGTTGAGAGCTGATATGCCCCAGATCCATATGTTGTTGTAATGATGTAAGGACCAAGCCAATTTGGTTCAAACTTGTCCTTTTTCTCTCTGTCTTGCTGATTTTTAGGATTTTCTCTAAGGACCAAGTCACCGACCTCAAATGTGCGAGGCTTGACCTTGTGATTATAGCTGCGACTCATTCGTTGTTGATAAGCCTTGAGATGATTAAAAGCAGTTTGTCTTCGTTCATCCAGTAGTTCCAGTTCTTGTAAGCGAGAGACCCTATAGTCTTCATCACTGATGATGTTTTGCAAAGAGACCCGTAAAGAGGGTAGCTCGACCTCAATAGGCAAGATGGCTTCAGCGCCATAGACAAGTGAATAGGGTGTAGCTCTTGTAGGTGTGTGGACACTTGTGCGGTAGGCCCAAAGGGCAGGATTAAGTTGGATATGCCAATTACGGCCAGCCTCGTCGACTGTCTTCTTTAGGATTTTAAGGATTGTTTTGTTAGACGCCTCAGCTTGGCCATTACCTTGGGGGTAATATGGTGTGGAGAAACGGTGGGAAATATGGAAGCGATCACAGAGTTCACAAACATCCTGATTTTTGAAGGGACACCCGTTATCAGTGATAATGGAAACAAGAATACCGTATCGGCAAATGATATAGTTGAGGATGAACGTAGCAATTTTTTTTTCAGTGACTTGTGTGAGAGGCACAGCTTCAATCCATTTTGTAAAATACTCTATGGCAGTGATAATGAATTTATGACCATTGGAAGGAGGGTGGATCTTCCCTATGAGATCGAGTCCCCACTGACAAAAGGGCCAAGGAGACGCAAGTGGTTGAAGTTCTTGTGCTGGTGCATGTATGAGATCTCCATGAATTTGACATTGCTTTCATTTCTTGACAAACTAATATGAGTCCTTTTCCATATTGGGCCAGTAATATCCAGTCCTGATGAGTTTTTTGGCCAAGGTAGGACCACTAGCATGTGGACCACATATCCCTTCATGTACTTCATGTAACGCAATCTGAGCTTTGTCGCTTTCTAAACATCTAAGAAGAGTGTCATCTAGACCTCGCCGGTATAGGATATCAGCTAAAATGACATATCGAGAGGATTGGCGAATGAAAGTGCAACGTTGGTTATTTGATAGATCAGGAGGTAGGGTATTGTCACGAAGGTATGTGAAAATGGAACCGTATAACTGGGACTCAGGACCGACGACACATATCGTCTCAGTAGGAATAATCTCATATGAAGGAACCAAAAGGTTATCCACCAAGAACTCATAGCGGGTCTCATTTGGAGGTAGATCGATCAGGGAAGCAATTGTAGCCATGGCATCTACGGCGCGATTCTGCTCTCTTGGTATCTGCTCAAAGTCTATCTTTGTGAAGTGTTGTTTCAGGTCATCCACCATTTGTTTATAAGGCATTAATTTTTCATCTTTTGTTTGGTAATCATCAGTTGCTTGACGGATGACAAGTTGAGAGTCCCCAAAAACACGAAGTTCCTGGATCTTCCACTGAACTGCAATTCGTAATCTAGTTGTTAATGCCTCATATTCCGCTATGTTGTTAGTGCAAGGAAATGATAAGCGATATGATTTTGGTATAGAATCCCCTTGAGGAGTTATAAAGAGGATGCCGGCTTCTGCCCCATGCTGTGTGTATGAGCCGTCGAAGTACAGTTGCCATGGCTTTGCAAGTGACATTGTCAAAATAGATTCATCTGGAAATTCTGAACTTAGAGGAACATCATCTATCATGGGAGCGTATGCTAATTGATCTACGATGGCTTGTCCTTTTATTGTTTTTCTGTCCACATACTCGATGTCGAATTCACTCAGGATCATTATCCATTTGGCCAGTCGCCCAGTAAGTGTTTCTTTATTGAGAAGGTATTTCAATGGGTCTATCCTTGCAATCAACTTGGTCTTATGAGTGAGCATGTAATGTCATAATTTCTGTGAAGCAAAGACCACGATAAGACATGCACGCTCAATTGGTGTGTAATTGAGCTCATATCCCACCAATGTGCGACTGATATAGTATACTGCTTTTTCTTTGCCCTCAGCAATTTGTTGTGCTAAGAGTGCCCCCAGTGTTGTTGGAGTAGTTGATATGTATAGTAACAGAGGTTGATCTGGAACTGGTGGCATCAGAACTAGTGGATTTAGAAGATAATCTTTGAGCATCTGGAAAGCCTGTTGACAGTTATCATCCCATTTGAATTTGATGTTTTTATGTAGCAGGTGCCGAAAAGGATTACACTTATCTGCAAGTTGTGCTATGAATCTTCGTATGGACTGGAGTCTGCCTTGTAAGGATCGAAGTTGACTGATATTTCTTGGTGGTTGCATCTCCAAGATGGCCTTAACTTTTGCTGGATCAGCTTCGATTCCTCTTTTGGATACAATGAATCCTAGAAGCTTCCCGGAGGTTACTCCAAAGACACATTTCTTGGGGTTTCATCTTACTTTGTATTTTTCCAACCGATCAAAGACGACTGAAAGTATGTCCAAATGTGTATTTTTGTCAATTGATTTGCCCAAGAGGTCATCGACATAATCTTCCACGATTACGTGCATGAGATCATGAAAGATAGTAGTCATGGCTCTTTGATATGTAGCACCTGCATTTTTTAGCCCGAAGGGCATGACATTCCAGCAGAAAGTTCCCCAAGGACAAGTGAATGATGTTTTGTGTTGATCCTCAGGTGCGATCCTTATTTGATTATAACCAGAGAATCCATCCATTAATGATAACATTTCATGCCCTGCTGTGAGATCAACAATCAAGTCAATATTTGGTAATGGGAAGTCATCCTTTGGACAAGCTTTGTTAATGTCTCTAAAATCTGTACATATTCTGATGTTGTGATCTGGTTTACTGACAGGCACTAAGTTGGAGATCCATTCAGGATAATCAATTGGGCGTATGAATCCGACATCCAATAATTTCTCAAGTTCTGCTTTGACTAGTAATGCCACTTGTGGATGCATTTTTCTTAATTTCTGTTTCACTGGTTTTGCCCCCGGTTTAACTGTCAAATGATGCATTACCAAATCCGGATCCAATCCAGGCATATCAGCGTATGACCAAGCAAAGTTGATTTGTCGTTCTTTGAAGAAACTTATGAATTTTGACCTTTCTGACTCTGTCAACGATTGAGCCAGGAATATGTTGTGTGGAACCTCTTCTGTACCAATGTTTGTTTTAATAGTCTCCTCTACCAACATGGATGACTTTTCCTCATATGATGCTGGGAGAATGTCGAGCCTTCCATCTTCGGGTGCCCCAGAGAGGTTTTCGCCCTCAGATACGTCCTTTCTTTTTACTTTTTTGGGGTTAGACAGCACCACAGTGTGGTTTTCGCCATAAGACCCTTGATTTGTTCTTATTTTCACATTTTTGCGACTGGAAGGTCCAACACCCTCACCAAAATATGCCACGCTATTGAGTTCTATAGTGTATCCTGCTTTATGGTCCCCAGGGGGAAGATCATCTCATATGCCAAGATAGTCAATAAAAGCTTCGTCATTTTGGAATGTGTCAAACTATGCAAGTCCTTCATGATCCCAGTCAATGAGTTGGTGGTGAACAAGGGGAAGGCCTTTAATGTCTTCGAAGTTAGCGGGGCTAAGAGTGAAGATGCAGTTATATTCGGGTATGTCAAGGTAATTATCGAGGTCATCAATGGCACTCTCCTCATCAGTCTCAATCGCGAGCGAATCCAAATTATCATCACTAGTAGCGCATTCTGGGACAGGTGTTCTCATCCTATGTGATTTCAAACTAGGACCTTGAGACAAGGACTGTGTGGAATCCTCATGGGTTATTTCTTGACCAACTTTGAACTTGTTATAAAATTCCTCTTCTTCTGTGGGTTCATCTGGCTCTCTGAATATCTCGGTGAGCTTGTAGTCACTGGAAGATTTATCTGAGCCCCATTCCCATTCAATGGAGTCTGTGGAATAGCGATCCTCTTGTTGAATTTTGGCAGCTTTGATTTGTAAGGCTTCTTCTGTCCTTTGAGTGTGGACCTTGGAAGTCAGGAAACCAAGTCCTTTCGAGCGTTCCTTTTTGAAAGTCAATTCAGGTTGTAAAGGTTCAATGATGCCTTCCTTTTGTAACCTAAGAGGGCTTTTTCCATCATACCCGAATTTTTGTAGAATTTTGAAGCCTTTGCCATATTTCTCACATGGTAGACTGATGTGATCTTGTGTGTCATCTTCAATGTCTTTGTAAAGCATTTTGTATAAATCTTCCTCTTCTAGTTCACCCCATCTTTGAAAGGTAGTAGGGTCCCATTTGAGTATCATGATGGATGCTTGCTTGTCAGGATGTGGTCTTCCATATTCTTTTGGGGAACTCATGACTTGTCGTAAGTACATGGTCTAATTTAAAGTGTATTCCCCCATGCCCTTGTCTTGAAACTTGCCTTTAAGCTCACCTTGTTTTGATGTCAAAGGTTTTAATGACTCAGGATCAATGTATGCCGAGGAAAGAACAGCTTCACGATTACTGGGAATGATGGTCTCAGTTTTTGATCTCAGGTTATTGCAGTATATGAACGGATTAGGATCACCGTTAACTGTTACCTCCACTCCATTGTGAGGAAACTTAATGCATTGGTGATATGTAGATGGGACTGCTCTCATTTCATGAATCCAAGGACGTCCTAGCAATATGTTATAAGTGAGATCTAGATCCAAGACTTGACAAACCACATCCTTTGTAACTGGCCCAACTCTGAGAGGCAAGGTGACTGTGCCCTTGGACGAATGTTCTTCATCATCATATGCCTTGATGGTGATTTGATTTGTAGAATTCACAGCTTTATCAGAATATCCCAATTGTTTAATAGTGCTCAATGTACAAATGTTTAGACCACCTCCTCCATCTATCAGGACTCGTTTTATTCTATGTTTGTGTATGAAGGCTTCAACGTGTAGCAGTGCATTATGTGGCTGACTTACGAAGGCGTCATCGGCTTCTGTGAATGTAAGTGAATGTGGAATGGAAAGGTATCCCACCATGGCTTGAAACTAGTCCACGTTCAAATCAGTAGGAACGGCAATATCTCTTAAGATTTTGTCAAGAATGGCTTTATGAGCGGGGGATATGCGTAATAGCTCAAGGATGGAGATTAGCGCGAGTGTCTTCCCTAACTGTTCTACAAGGTCATACTCAGGTTTGGTTGATGAGGAGGCGGTGTTCTTGGCTGGAGCACCTTGCAAAGTGATTTTACCTCGACGGGTTGTGACATTACATTCAGAGGTAGGTTCGGAAGAAGATCCAACACCTTTTAGGACAATCTTGGGTCTCCGGGTAGAATTCTCAGACGTTTTGTCCTTGATGATAATGGTAGAGACATAATTGTCCATTGAGATGTGATTGATAGTTGAATCATAGTTGTAGGTTGCTCTGGTATAGTTGGTTTGGTCCTCTGTGGCTTTAGCTTTTCCCTTGTCATGCTTTGGGAATGGTTCCTTAAACATCTCATGTTCTTGATTAGACGAATGTCCCTCAATCTCAATATCACCTCTATCAATGAGATCTTGTATGATGTTCTTCAGTCGATGACAATTTCCCGTCTTATGACCCTTGCTCTTATGAAATTCACAATACTCATCATCATTCCACCAATTTGGTTTAACCTTTGGTTCATATGGAGGAAAATCTGGAACTATGATTACTTTGTTTGCCACTAGCTTTTTAAAAACTAACTCAAGTGGTTCTCCCAATGGAGTGTACTTCCTTCATGATCTGGAAGTTGTTTGAGCATTCACTTGATTATTTGTAGAACTTGATCCCGAAAAGATGAATTTGGGTCGCA
This sequence comes from Cryptomeria japonica, assembly GCF_030272615.1. Lineage (NCBI taxonomy): Eukaryota > Viridiplantae > Streptophyta > Pinopsida > Cupressales > Cupressaceae > Cryptomeria > Cryptomeria japonica. Next base: position 189,973,555 of record NC_081410.1, read on the forward strand.
CTGTGTTGGCATCCACAACACCATCATTGACCGTGTTCTTGTTTCTATTCCAAAATCTTGGCTTGTCTTTTCCTTTAAAGTCCTCTTTGTTTTCCTTGAATATCTTAATGACTCCTTGTTCAATTAGGACCTTCTCTGTTGCTAAGCCTTTTTCAATGACGTCCTTGAAGGTGGACAAACAAGCTTTCCTTAGATCATAGCCAATGTCTTTGTTAACATTTTGGGTGAACATTTCTACCATTTGTTTTTGTGGAATTTCACAAGAGCATCTACTGGCTAGATTCCTCCATCTTTGTAAAAATGATGCAAAAGACTCTCCCTCTTTTTGCTTGGTGTTGCACAAAGTAGTGACTGATATGTCTATCTCTATATTGTAGGAGAAATGTTGAATAAATGCCTCTGCTAAGTCACCCCATGACTTAATACCAGGTGGAAGTTGGGAGAACCATTCCATAGCTTGATCACCTAGGCTTTGTGGGAATAATCTCATCAAATATGTCTCTTTTGTTGCTACCTCAATGCAAGCTGTGAAAAACTATCTTATGTGTGCCTTAGGATCTCCTTTTCCTCTATACTTATCAAATTTAGGCATCACAAAGTGTGTAGGAAATGGAGGCATTGGAATGCTCTTGTCAAATGGATAAGGACATATGTCTCTCATTGTGTATGTTGGCTTTGGTGTATTTATGTCCTCCATTTTCTTTTGTAAGTCCCTGATTTGTTGTTCCAAATTGCTCTTAGGTGGAGATCGACTTCTTGGACCATACCCCATGCTTGAGGCACCAATTGGAGGAGGAGCATGTTGGCTATATGGATGATATTGATCATACACATGTTCATATGGAGGAGGTCTATAATGATGCTGCGTATATGGACCACTTGGTATAGATTCATGTTGAGGAACGCCATATCTATTTTGTCCATGTATACCATACTCTACAGGCATGTCATGTTCTAATGTGTTGCCCCCAAATTTGACACGGGGTTTCCTTGTGTCCAAATTTTGAGCATGCCTTTGAATATCCAATTGCTTTTGTGGTTGATCCTTAGCATTGGTATGTGATTGAGCATATTTCTCTGCATAAGATTTCCATAATGGTCTGTGAAGGTGAGTATCATATGCTTGACCATGTGTGTATGGGACCTTTGGTTTTTGAAACAAAGATGATGGTGATTCAGGTACCATATGTGGTCCTCTATTGCCTCCACTATTAGGCCTTCTTTGATCCATGTTGGAGTGAGGTTGTTGCAAAGGTCGATTTTCCTTTATTTGAGACATGTCAAAATCATGAGGTATCTTGGCTCCACTTTGTCCCATCATTTGTAAGAAGTATTGTCTATCCTTCCTCATTATTTCCTCAACCAATCGATTGAAATGGGGATTCATAATGGATTCTTCCACATCTGCTGAATGTACGGAAAAGTTGTCCATATTGTCATTATGTGCAGCATTGTTGTTTGTAGTGTCCATGTTCTCAACATATGGAATGTTTCTATAGGCATCCATGTTAGGTAGTGTAGTATGATCAGAATTGAAAAAGATATCATTGTCATACTCATAAGAACTCATGTTTGCAGACTCTTGAGCCTCTTTAGTTTCTCTCCTAGATTTTTGGGAATGGGTTTCAACCATGAACTAGGTATTGATCGAGATGTGTGAGACTAGATGAAAATGGAAAAAGTATGGAAGACCAAGAGTTGGATGGAATGTAAATGAATCTGAGGTGTACTTGCAAAGTCCAAAGTGTAAGACCAAGTATGTATGTAGTAGAGTAGGTGTGGCTTCCAAAGAGAGGATAGTTTCTCTTGATGAGGTAAGTTGACCTTGACTCTAAGTAAGACCAAATGAGACCCAAAGGTAAGAAACCTTGATGAGGGACCACTTAGCAAAGTGTTGTTGTATGTAGTGTGTTGACAAAGTATGGTGAGGACAAGCAAGTGACCTTTTGATTCAAGTTTAGATAATTTTGAATGTAAAGTGAGATGTAAAGCAATGATGGACTTTGTGAGACCCAAAGACAGGTTGAATGCTAAATGAAACCCTGGAGAAATGACCTAGGAAGCTCAAGAATTATGAAACTGACTGTGTTTGTTTGCTGGACTGTAACAGTTTTTCAATTCTGAACACAGACGCGGTTTCCTGACACAGACGTGGCTCTGTTCAACACAGACGCGCCTCTGAGATTTTGTGCAAATTGCAATGTTGATTCTGGGAACACAGACGTGTTTCTACCCTTCATAGATGTGGTTATACAACACAGACGCTATTATGTCAGACACAGACGCGTTTCTGCAAAATTTGTGCAATTTTTTTCAATCTGTGAAGTCGTTTTGTTGTGACCAAATCTGACTGTTTGACTATTTTTCGTGACAAGAGGACATGGTATTGATGAAGACCCAATGTTTGCAAGTGTCTAGACTCAAAAATGACTCCAATAAAAGTGTGTTGTTTGATGTAAAAAATGTTTTGCATACACTTGAAGACACAAAAGACACAATGTTTTGTTGTTTGGTCTTAAATGTTTTGAATGTTTTAAAATAAGTCAAGCACAATTCTTATGGCTAGCCAAGACAATAGTTGTTGATCCCACATGGGGTTTTACCCCCGAGGCTACGCTATTCAGAGCGGATACTTAGATGCTTGACCTCACTGGCTCCACCCTCGGCACTCACTTCTCGGGTTAGCCAAGCATCAGTCCCCACGAAAACTCCCCGTGGCGAACTTTGTATTTCTACTAAGAACCGTATGTGTGTGGGTCGCTACCAGAGGTCCGACCTCCAACCCAAAAACTAGAAGGATTTGGGCTTCTAAAACAAAAAGGTGCTAGTAAGGGCATCCGCTCGTGTGGCCATACATGCGGCACTTTCAGCTCTGCAAATACATAAGGCTCCCAGCCAGTAGGGGTTACGCCCTACAACTGATCAAATAAATTTGATCAAACGGGTTTATGGGGAGACATAGTGTCGGTATGAACTAATCAGCACACGTTATCCATAGTTTTCACCATGAATACAGTTGTTTATAGTGGTTCGGAAGAGGTGGGTTTTCCTCGCTACCACTTGGGTCGTTCTCTTCTCACTAGTAGTCCTAATGACCACACGGGAAGACAGGCCCTCTAAAGATTAAACAAAAAGAGCCTATTGCTCAAGACACAAAAGACAATGATTCAATTTTAGTGCACCAATTGAAGTGTTTGCTAGTCTATGAAAACAAGGCACACAATAAAAATCCAAAAAACCTTGCCAAGGACCTGCAACAAAGATTTATTAGTAGTTTGGATTGTTTGAAATAATCACCCCTTCCTGCAAGCACACAAGTTAGGTAAATTTTAAATCCAAAAGACTTTGTGAAAATAGGGGCCTTCAACCAAACGATTTTGCTTTCAAGACAAGTTGCACCAATTTCGTTAGCTAGATCTAAAAATGTTAGCTCCAAATAAACCAAATTTGAAACCCTAAATGCAAAATCCAAAACTGAATCAATAAACCCAAAATTTGAAATCAGTAAACACAGACATGATTACCCTCGACACAGCCGTGACTTCGTGACGCGGACGTGGTTCTGTGAGGCACAGACACAGCTACAGAACGCAGACGCGACTTCTGGACACAGACGCAGCTAAAAACACCGCAAACGCGACTTAATAACACAAACGCGCTTTCCCGGAACCTGCAAAATAAAATACTGCCAATAACACAGACGCGATTCCAGATGTCGCAGACGTGCCAGAAAATCAAAAACGCGATCCGAAAGTGCGCAGACGCGGGAATATCAAAATGTTGTCGAAAACGTCAGATCTGCAACTTCAAAACACAAGATCTGCAACAAAAATGTTAAATACAAAAGGGACAAGAGTCCCACCAGGCGTGCCAAAATGTATATGGTGAAAATGGATAACAATAATAACGATATTGACAGGCTAAATGAATTCAACCACAAAACCCTAGCCTAACAACAACAAAGATCCACCATAACATATGAAGATTACCTAAGACAATGCAAATCAAATCAAATGAAATCACAAAGATTATACCATCACATGTCCAATATGGTTTTGGATCTCCATTCTTCCTATCTCCATTGATCTTGTTTGATGTATTTGCTCTCAGATTTTATGTGCACAAGAGCTCAACAAAGAACGGAATGTGGTTGCAAGTAGGATCGTAATGTAGTCAATTGCATAAAAGATGATTGATTAGGGTTTGATAATGAAGGAAGTATCTCCTTATATAGAAGACACAATAAGAAATGGAGGGATAAGATTGAGAGGTGTAAAAGGAGGTCGGCTATGATTAGAGGGTAGGTAAAAGAAATAATAAAATAATGAAAGGGGCAGGTAGTGTATGAATTAAGAGATGAATGACATATGTCATGGGTAGAAAAGGATAATGAATTAATTAAATAAATAAAGATTTATTTAATTAATAGAAGAAGTGGGATAATTAAATAAATAAGATATTTATTTAATTTAGGAAAAGGATAATTTAAATAAATAAATGTATTTATTTAAATGAGAAATAAGGCTAGAAGAAGATAAATGAATTAATTAAATAAATAAAGATTTATTTAATTAATAGAAGAATTAGGCTTAAATAATTAAATAAATAAAATATTTATTTAATTAGACTAGACAATTTTGGGTGTCTACAGTTATCATGCTCATTTTAGCTTAAATCTTAGCTAATTTCTTATCATAATCATGAAATCCTATAGCTTAATCGTGCTATTCTTGCTAGATCATGCATTTTCATCATTCAAATCCTCCATCTAAGTGTAGTCAAGTCATTGGAATATGCATTATCAGATCTGAGAGCATTTTTTTATACTCGCATTTACTAGGAGGCAATAAGTCGATTAGTTATGGTTTTACATTTCATTGTTTCAATTTACTAACCATTGATTGTAATGATTTATTAAGTGCATTGTGGTTGCAGGTACAGGTACACTTCATAGAGCACGACAGTAAGCACTCAATTTGATGTGTCATTAAGAAATTGTGAACAATGCTATGTGTTATAGGTCCCAAGATTTTTTTGACATGTGCTCAATATATAAGATCTTGTTAACACATTCTTCCCCATGTCATCTTCAAGCAAATGGACAAGAAGAATCAAGCAATAAAAGCATCATGAATAGTATCGATAAAAATTTTGATGCTGACAAGAGAAGATGGGATGATAAGCTGAAATTTTTTGTGTGGGTAGATACATTAATCATGAATATTATCAAGAAAACTTTGGATACTAGTATGAGCCCTTTCAAGTTAGTGTATTATGATAAAGAAGAAGTGGATTTTATTTCAAAATAATACATGAGTTTTACCGAATTGGAGAAGACAAGGAAGGCTACCTATGTGAGGAGTTTGTTGAGGCAAAAGAAAGATGAAGTGCCTCTTTAATAAGAGAGCTACCAAGATGAGCCTGCAACGGGTAGGTGAGTTGGCTTGGGTAGTGAGTTTTCTCCCCATTGGTCTTAAGTTTAACTCTTTGAACCCGGTTTTATATAGTGTGTAATGTATAGGCCCTTACCCACACCCCAGGGATTAGTCTCACCTCAACTCACCTCATTAATGGGCAATGGGCTAGGTCGTAGGGATACCCTCGACAAAAAAAGGGAAAAAGAGCTACCAAGAGGGAGTTTCATAATGGTTATCTTGTCCTCATGTGGAATTCTAGGTCAAAAGACAAGGGCAGACATGAAAATTTTGATCCTCTATGTTAGTATTTAGGCAAACTAGAGCAATCAAAAAACACCAATTGCAATGCAAATTTACAAAATAATTAAGAATATACAACAAGATACATATTTAATGTTGTTCAGCCAATGTGGGATAAATCCACAAAGAAACATCCTTCCACTTTTTCTTATTATCTAGTTGTGTGACGGAAAATGTGCAAGCTAAACTAAACAATTGAAATAACGAAGAAATCAATCAAACAAGCCATTAAAACTCAAACACCTCAAGATCAAAATGGTAAAAACAAAGAAAAAACACAAAGAATATGCAAACCCTTAATCCTTGCTTCAATTTGATTATTTCGCAATTGGATGTGTGCTCATGACATCACCGGTTGTTCGATTATGCTCCATGGATGCAAATATGAGTGATTATGAAAGTGATAATAAGGATGAGTAGTGATTTCGGAAGAGTAACGATGCAAGTGAATGAAAGTGGATGATTTGGTCTAAAATGAGGGGGATTAAATAGGAGAGATGAGGAATGGAAGGGGAGGTGAAGAGGAGACACTTGTCCTCAAAAAGGATGAGTGGCTCAACTAGACAGAAAAAGAATGACATGTGTCCATGAGGAGACATGTCTATTTTGGGCAAAGCCACCCAAAAATAGGAAAAGTCTATTTTGGGAAAGGCCACCCAAAATAGGATATTTTCCCCAAAATAAGGAGTTGGTTAGGATGTGCACACATGTGTGGGAGGTTAGAAGGGATAGGATAAGTTTAGGATAGGATTGGAAGGAGGTTATAATGTAGGAGACATGTGACTAATTTAAATAATTAATTAATTATTTAAATGGGGAGAGGGTAATTAATTAAAGGGGATTGGAAAGAGATCATAGAATTAATTAATGGGAATAGAATGAAAGGGGGATTAATTGCTTAGAAATTGATTAATAGGATAAAATGAAAGGGGTATTAATTAATTAATAATTAATTAACTCAAAGAGATTGGAAGGGGAGAATTAATTAATTAATTAGATTAATTAATTCAAAGAGATTGGAAGGGGGAATCAATTAATCAGATTAATTCATTAAAAAGGATTGGAAGGGGAGAATTAATTAATTAGATTAATTAATTCAAGGAATGGGCTAATTAATTAAGATATTTAATTAATTAAATGACTAAAGAAAATAAATTTAATTAAATTGATTAACCAAATTTAAGTGTCTACATTTTGCCCCTCTTCACAGTGGCGTTGGAATAGCGTTGGTGTGAAGACAACAAGGCACTTGCGAGGGAAGGAAAAAAAGAAGGGGGAGCGATAAAATGCCCTAGGCAACCAAAGGAATGGGTAGGGATGCCCCCTAAAGAGGGTGCACGAGGAAAAAGGAATCGGGTGGCGTCTCGAAAGAAACATTGCCCCAGTAGAAAAGATAGAAGGGAAGAGGAAGAACAGGAAGGGGAGAAAAATGAAAATGCAATGGATGATATCGATGAAATGATCATGGAGCGCGAGCACCTGTGAAATAGGATGTCATGTACTGAGCACTTATTTTAATTTAGCAATGTATGTGAGTCAGCAAGGTATAAGGAACCAGGGTGGAATTTCACAGCCAATGCATGGACTGACACAAAAATAAACACACAGGCTAATCTAGCACCACACAGACTTACAGAGACCCTACAGGCAACGGTGCTAGAAGAACCCCAAGCAGAAGATATGCCCCAATGTAACATGAGATTACAAAGACCTCATGAGGGAACAACAAAGGGATACACCAAAAAGCCAAAAGCAACAAGATCGCATCATGAGCCTTGTTATTCCTAGTGCACCATGATATAAAAGATCATGGCGACCAAGAAGAAACAAAGCCCTCAAGAGCTTAAAAAGATAAACAAAGATAAAAAAGAATCAAAGCCAACACGATTGTCTCATATGTCTTTTATCAAAAGATGATGATTGATTAGGAAGGATACATCCCAATGATGATGTCTGGTTTCAGGAATGATACATCTTGTATAAGACAAATGATGGGTGTTGGTGAGAAGGATACATCTCGGAACAATACTAGGATAAAAATATTGGATGATGATCAACAAAAGGATCTGATGGGATCACGATAACAAAGATGCTCAAGGATGATTGTTGAAGAACGAGATGATAGGATATTATCTCGAAGGACAGGACCGACGAGCGCCTATGTACAGTGACACCTATATACAAGATGTACAAGAGATATGGATGATGGAAGAAGACCCAGAGATAGGCATGATGTTGCCCCGGTCAAGATGAAAAGCCAAGAGAGATTGATATGATTGGATGATTGGATTGGTGTTTGACCTTAGATAGCAAATGGATATGGATAGGATTACGAGGAGAAGATGGATTGATAGGACAAAATAGCATTGGATTGCATGGGGGGTAGCCTAGAGCTAGATACCAATGACAAGGGATGAAAGAGTCAATTATGGAATGATATGAGGGGAGAAATCAAAGGATGGGGGATAGGATGAAAAGGATTCAGAGACAGAAGCATTATGGATGGATCAAGTTATCGATGGATAGATGGAGGAACAAGGAGATAAGGAGTAGTGGATGGATCAGGTTAGAGATGAAGGGATGGAGGAATCAAGAGATAGGGTCTAGTGGATGATAGGATAAGATGACTGACATGAGGATAGGAAGCTGAGGAAAATGAATGGAAGATAGGTGCTGGGTAAATAAGGACCAGGAAGGAAAAGTGTGCCAAGGAAATGGAAGCCAAGAGGTGTCCAAGGCATGTATACATAGTGGCATTTTCTTTCTTTTTATCAAGACCCAAGGGAGGATGGAGGAAGTGAAATGGATTGGATATGATGGATATGGAGGAGGAAATAGATAAATGGCCAAAAGAACTTGCCCCCAAGTGCGGAGAGAAAAAGGATGAGGGGAATTATGCATGACGCCTATTTGCTAGGTTTTCATCACGGTACTTGTCCAAGGCACCTGTTTGCCAAGTTTTCACCATTGGATGAATTTTTCTCTTTCTCTTGTTTTTTTTTTTGTATTTTCTGATTTTGGGAGGAAATTCATGGATGGAGCTAGATGAGGATAAGTGGATTTGGAGGATAGATGGATGGAGGACTCAATCATCAAGTTCCATATCACTTGGTATTAGGAGCCCATTCGAAGTGATCACTAGATGTTGGTACAACTTTATTAGGAAAGAGTGGATTATGCAAAGGATTGGATTAGATAGTTTTGATGGGGAATGTATGCAATGTAAGGGATATGGTATTGGCTAGTGTTTAGATGGAAAGAGGGAAAGTGAGTGTGATGGAGGGATGTTGTCAAGACCAACATTGGCACATGTTGCGGAGGATGTGGGATAAGAGGAGGAGAGATGGATGTAGCATGTGAATATGAGAGAGGCATTATGATAGGGAGCTTTGGGGCATAGGTACCCAAAATAGACTTAGGAGATGGAGGGGGAGAATGTTTAGCTGGTGGATTAGCAATTTTGGATGCCATTGCAGGTTCTTCTTTTGGATGCACTGCTTCTTTTTGTTTTGCTTCTTGTTGCTTTGGAATCCACATTGTTTTTGCTTTTTCTTTTAGTGGGCCTTTGTGGCCTTTGGGATTCATTGCATTTTTGTATCGGCTTTTGCACTATTGAAACGTGTCTTTTTAAGTGGACATGATCATCTTTATATTGATGTGGATGTTTAGCTTTATGCATTTTTGATGTAGCATCCAAATTATTGCAAGTAGCATTGGAAGGAGTGTGTGAACATGGAGGAGATTGAGGGAATATAGATGAAGTGATGGATGTAGGGTGTTCGATGGAATGAAGTGATATGTGCCTTTGTTGATCTTGACTAGGAATAAAAGGAATAGGATGCTTATGATGGGTGATGGAGATAGTGGATTTGTGTATGGAGGGAAGAGGAGGAAAAGATGGAGGATGGGATTTTGGGATATAAGGGCCCAAATTGGATTTAGCATGTGGGGGATATATGAAGGTAGATTTTGGGATATAGGGACCCAAAATGGATTTTGAGGATGAAGGAGGAAGATGGATGGTTGTTTTAGTTTTATATGATGGAGGAGGGGGGATGGCGATAAATGATTTGGAGGAACGATGGGGAGATGTAATTGTGTGTTTGGAAGTATACTTGAATGTTGCATTAGTTGTACCAACATTTTTATTTGAAGTGCCTTGGGAGATGTAACCAAGACCATGAGATCCTAAATGCGCTCTTATATGCATGGGCTCCAATGTACCTTGCTCATGTAGGCCTAAGCCTTTTCCTTGATAGTTCATTTTTTTGAGCATTTTATCTAAAGTAGGATACTTTTCCTCTGAGTAACAAGATATGAATCCTTTATCAGATGGAGGAGAATGTGTGGTGCATATGAGATGTTCTTCTGTTATGAACAAACTGCCATGGATGAATGTAAGAGAACCAAGGGGATAAAGTGATGGTGTTGGGATGGTTTGGATAGGAGGAACTAGAGGATCAAGAGGTGGAGTATATGGGATGGGAGGATCTTGACTTGGAATAAGAGATGATAGGGGTTCTTGAGATGGAGGAGATGGAATGGTAGGATCTTGATTTGGATTAATAATTCTTTCAACATGTTCTGGGACAATATCTTGGAATGATGGGATTAGTATGGATGGTGTGATGATGGGTGAGTGGGTAGACTCTTCGGATGGAATGGATGGAAGGATAGGAGATTCAGTGACTTGGGTAGATAGAGTGGATGGAAGGAGGAGAGGTTCATCAACCAGGAGAGATGGAGTGGACGGAAGTATGGGAGATTCATCCACTAGGGGAGATGGAGTGGATGGAAGGATGGGAGATTCATCAACTGGGAGAGATGGAGTGGATGGAAGGATGGGGAGTTCCTCAACTAGGGAAGATGGAGTAGATGAAAGGATGATAGGTCCTTTAATTAGGATAGCAGGAGTGGATGGAAGGATGGGAGACTCATTAGATTGAGTTTGAACAATGGTATGATTAGGTGATGGGGATTATGGATGGGCAATCTTAATGGATGAAAGGTTTTCAATGGTGTTAGGAAGTGGGAGAGGAATGATAGATGTGGGATTTGGAAGGGAAGCTGGTGGATTAAGATAAGATACGGTAGATGGTGGACTGAGATAGGAGGAAGTGGATGGTGGAGGATTGAGGTGAGATGAAGGATTGTGACTAGTGTCACGTGCTTGTTCATGAATGTTCATCACAACAATGTGTGAAGGCAGGGCCTGTAGATAATTGAATCATGGTTTTGAAACAGCAGGTTGTGATGTTACTTGAGATTGATATTGTGGATCACTGACCACTTGTGACACTGATTGGATGGGTGGGGGCATAGATAATAATGGCATTGTGTGATTCATGTCGCCAATCATAGCTTGCGTGACAAAGGATGGCGGATTAGGATTAGATGAAGGATTGAGATAGGATGAAATATTAGAATCAGATGGAGAATTTGGATAAGATGGAAGATTAGAACTGGATGGAGAATTTAGATAAGATGGGAGATTAGAATTGGATGGAGAATTTAGATAAGATGGAAGATTAGAACTAGCTGGAGATGTGAGATGAGATGGGAGATTAGAACTGGATGGAGAATTTAGATAAGATGGAAGATTAGAATTGGATGGAGAATTTAGATAAGACGAAATACTAGAACTGGATGGAGAATTTAGATAAGATGGAAGATTAGAATTGGATGGAGAAGTGAGATACGATGGGAGATTAGAACTAGATGGAGAATTTAGACAAGATGAAATATTAGAACTGGATGGAGAATTTAGATAAGATTGCAACGTGACCTGGAGATTTGTCTCATCGGGTTGATCAACCATACCCTCATCATCATCAACATAGGGTGAAGTAGAAGAAAATGAGGAATGACCATACTCATCATAGTAGGATTGAGAGATGACTTGGATATATGTGTCATCGGGTTGATCAACCATACCCTCGTCATCATTGACATAGGGTGAAGTGGAAGAGAATGAAGGGCGACCAAACTCATCATAATAGAACTGCGATATGACGATTAGTTGATGAGTTGGAGAGATGAAAGATGAGAATGGATGATAGACCAAAGACCAAGATGAGATGGGGACTGACTTTGAAGAAGTTGGAAAGAGGATGAAATTTGATGTTCAATTTTGGATATTTGATGTTCAACCTTTGACTTAGGAAGAGGGAAAGGATGATGTGAATTGGGAGACAAGATATGATGATGGACGATAATCCTGATGCTGGGAGATATGAGACATAAAGTGATCTAACCAAAAATTACTAACATTTGGACACAGATGGGACACAATAACCGAACGTCACGCGAAGCCAAGAACCAAAGGATGCTAATCGAACAAGAATCTAGAGACTCGCGAACAACATAACACCTAGACCAAGGACATCTAGGACCAGAGAAACACATAGATAAAGATATCAACTACTGATAATCCAAATATTTCTACCACAATGCAGATAGCATAACGGCAGCATAACAACATCGAAAGACCAAGATCATAAAAGATAGATCTTGAAAGCTGGTAGATCAAGCATTTTCTAAGACAATGTGGATAGCATAAGAACAACGCTATGACTTCTAAGGACAAGATCGTGAAAGATAGGTGTAACTGTTGAAAGATCAAGAAAAGTCTAATGCAATGTGAATAGCATAATGACAACATAATGACATCTAAGATCAAGATCATGAAAGATAGGTGTAAACTGCCGATATATCAAGAAATTTATAAAGTAAAGTGGACAACATAACGGTAGCACAATGACGTCTAAGAACAAGATCATGAAAGATAGGTGTAAATTATCGATAGATCAATAAATTTATAAAGTAATGCCAACAGCATAACGACAACACAATGACATCTAAGAACAAGATCATGAAAGGAAGGTGAGACTGACATCAAACTCGCCAAAGTAAAGAGCAAACCCGTGAGTTTTCAAAGCAAACCCACGAGAGTTCAAATGATAGTGACTACGCTAAGTATGTCAATCTAGCTCAAGACAAAGGCATTCTCGCTATACCAAGAAGTGAACCCGCTACACGACAGCAACAACTAGGACTATGTGAAATGTGATGTGTTTGATGATTAATACTGATTTTGGCAAAAGATCGTTGTGACACAAACACATCAAGCACATACGAATGATAGAATGCAATAAAACAGTCATGCACTTCCTAGGATAGTCAAATGACAATACTTGTTGAATCCCCTAACCATAAAATACCACATCCAACCGGATAGATAGAAGCTTGGTAGCACTGGCTCCACCCTCGGCACACACTTCTCGGGCATGCCAAGCTTTGAATTTCTAAAGACCCGAAGATATCGAGAAATTTTCTCTCTCAAATTGGGGAGTACATGAGGGGTGTCTTCGGCATGCACGTATCACAATGCCTGAGTCAACAAGTAGAAGGATTGGGGCCACTATAACAATGGTTCGTAGTAATTTTTTGACGGGTCCAGTCCAACAACGGATTCTCGAAGCAAACCACTTAAGTCTTTAATTTATCTTATTGGTGCAGAGAAGGCCTTCACATATGACGAATTCACTCAACACTTCAGCCGTTTGATCGGGTTTTTTATATAGCAGCTCGAAAAACACTACTCGAGGTCGTGTTGGGAGAGATGTTATCCCCAACGTGCCCCTATTTTCAAACACTCCCTTGAGGTGATGAGGCCCCCAAGAGGTGATTCACTACTAAAAAGAAAAATGAGTGTCGCTAATACTTCTATCTTGCACCTACGACCACGAGAGCCAAAGGGAGAGGATAGTGTGTGTTAGCGGTAGGACCACTCTACATGCGCACAAGCATGCCAATCACGAAAGACATGGGGTTTGTTTCCCTTAATCCAATTGAAGTGTGCCTAATTACTCAAAAGACACAACATGTCCATTTCCTTAGTTGAATTGAAGTGTTCCTAGATTAAGCAAAAGACACAAATGCAAAATCAAAGCAATAAAGGAAATATTGTTTTCACGAAACCCCTCTTTAGCGGTCTTGCAACCAATTGTTAATGTTTTCAAAGCGTGGGGTCTTCTTATCACTCGATTTGCTGCACAAACGTTAGTAAAATATCATCCAAAAACACACAAGTTAGCTGATTAGTACTAAAATAGCATTCTGGAAACTCATACAAACGATAATTAGCGAACCCACAGTTTCACAGTGCAAACCAATTTTTTCAAGTTGCGTTCCCGTTGTTTCAGGGCATGTTCCCGCTATTTTGTGTTCTCGTTGTTTCAGGTTGTGTTTCCGCTGTTTTAGGCTGTGTTCCCGTTGTTTCATGAAATCACAATTATCCTTGCCACATGTTGCAAACAAACCATTAGTAGCAGAAATCAAAATTACAACATCAAATTTTATTTTATTTTTTATTTTTGAATTTTTTTTAAATTAGAAACCTACTAAAAATGGAAACCTGCCAAAAATAGCAACCTGGTAGATTTAGAAACCTACTAAAAATGAAAAAATTGCCAGAAAAAGAAACTTGCTAAAAATAACAACCTACTAAAAATGGAAACCTATTAAAAATAGAAACCCGCTAGATTTAGAAACCTATTAAAAATGGAAATTGCCAGATTTAGAAACCTGCTAAAAATAGAAACATGTCAGATTTAAAAACCTTCTAAAAATGGAAATTGTTCGATTCTAAAACTTGCTAAAAATAGAAACCTGCTAAAAATGGAAATCGCCAGATTTAGAAACCCGCTAAAAATAGAAACCTGCTAAAAATGGCAACCTGCAAATAGAATTAAATCGACCCGTAAAGTGGGTCCCAACGGGCCTGCCAGAAAATGTGTGAAGGAAAATGTGCAAGCTAAACTAAACAATTGAAATAATGAAGAAATCAATCGAACAAGCCATTAAAACTCAAACACCTCAAGATTGAAATGGTAAAAACAAAGCAAAAACAAAAAGAATATGCAAACCTTTAATCCTTGCTTCGACTTGATTATTTCGCGATTGGATGTGTGCTCATGACGTCACCAGATGTTCGATTATGCTCCATGCATGCAAATATGAGTGATTATGAAAGTGATAATGAGGATGAGTAGTGATTTCAGCAGAGTAATGATGCAAGTGAATGAAAGTGGATGGTTTAGTCTAAAATGAGGGGGATTAAATAGGAGAGATGAGGAATGGAAGGGGAGGTGAAGAGGAGACACTTAAGGGCAAGTGGCTCAACTAGACAGAAAAGGAATGACATGTGTCCATGAGGACATGTCTATTTTGGGCAAAGCCACTCAAAAGTAGGAAGAGTGACATATGTCCCTAAGGACAGATGTCTATTTTGGGCAAAGCCACCCAAAAATAGGAAAAGTGAGAACACGTGTCTATTTTGGGAAAGGCCGCCCAGAATAGGATATTTTCCCCAAAATAAGGAGTTGTGGGATCTTTAGGAACAACAGCCCCTACAATTCTAGTTCTAGTTGGCTGGCAGGGGCAACAACAGATAATCTATTAGGGAATAGCGGCACAACCTCAACCTCAATTTAGTCGTCGTTGAAAAAAAGGGAACCAAATAAATAAGGTCTCTCTAACTTGTCTCCCCTAGATGATTGCTTTAGAAGTGTCCCATCCTCATAGCAGTACGAAGGGTCTTCCCATTATAGTGAATCTTATGCGAAGCCCTATTAGTCTCCTATGGAGCTAGTCTCGGCGTTAGAAGGGATAGGATAAGGTTAGGATAGGATTGGAAGGAGGTTAGAATGTAGGAAACATGTGACTAATTTAAATAATTAATTAATTATTTAAATCGAGAAAGGGTAATTAATTAATTTAGGATTAATTAATCAAAGGGGATTGGAAAGAGATCATTAATTAATTAAGAAGTAATTAATGGGAATAGAATGAAAGGGGAATTAATTAATTATAAATTAATTAATAGGATAGGATGAAAAGGATATTAATTAATTAATTCAAAGGGATTGGAAGGGGAGAATTAATTAATTAGATTAATTAATTCAAAAGGTTTGGAAGGGGATAATTAATTAATTAGATTAATTAATTAAAGGAATGAGCTAATTAATTAAGATACTTAATTAATTAAATGGCTAAGGGAAATAAATTTGAATAAATCGATTAACCAAATTTAAGTGTCTACACTAGCAAAACCAAATTGCAATCCTTGCAACATAAACTCATTGTTGTGTTATATCAAAACACTTATGCTACCTCAAAACTCCTTGCCTTTCACCTTCCATGAACACTTATTTATCAAGCCTTTTTGGTGGTTTACAAAGTTATTTTTCATTACCAAACCAACAACAAACCCCATTTGAGGTTTTATAACCCCCCTGCACTCCCTTGTTATTAAATTTTGGTTCCAAATGAAAATGTCAAAGTTGCCAATATTTAAGCCTTGTAGCATGATCAGTCGCCACATACCAACTCTATGGGTCAATCCTTATCAAATTATTTAGGGTTGCAATTAAGAAATGATATACCTAAAGAATCTTGAGGGAGACCTCATGCAGTTGCTAGTTCATGGGTAGAATACCAAGAATTACACTTCTTAAGGGTAAGGGTCTAGGAACCTTTGTAATATGATACTTTTTGGCTATTTTTTATGGTGTCTTGTATATATTATTGTCTTTGGTAGTCATGACTGTTGTTTTCCATGATGAGTGTAGGAATATTGGTTCTAATTGTTCCCCAATTTTTGTTCTACCTAGGGTTCTAGATTCACAAGTTTTATCTACAAGAGGCACACATCCCCAACTAGTGTCAATGTCAGCATCTCATTTTGTTGCATCTCTTTTTGCCCTATTCTACTCTATATGTATGTATTTTGTATTTGATTATCCTAGGTCTATAACTAATCTAAGAAATTATATAAATGATCCATCTCACTTTGTATTGTGCCTTTAGATGATGTCTTAATATCCTCTTTCATGTTTTAATCACTTTCCCAAGTTGAATTTTTTTTTTAAATGGTTGTGTAAGTTGTTGAAGTGTCAAAGTTCTAGGGGTATCCATACCAGTACATGCCTCTCATATCACTCTTGAAACCCCACCTAGCGGCCATGAAAATTGTTTGCATTGATTTTATCAAGCATTAGAATTGTAGTGGTTCTATTATTCTCATGCCTTGCAAAAGTCCTTTTGATCCTAGAAGTCCAAAATCTATTTTTCCCAAGTGTAGGGGGTTAGAAATTGGATGACTCACAACTTCTTTTTCCTAATCTATTTTTGCACACATCCAAGAGGATAAGTTGTAACCGTACCTCATTTTATACTATGGATTCCCCTTTCTTCAACACAACATCTCTATATTATAAATTTAACAACTTTTAATGGGTGTTCCCTTTGTCTTTTCATGTGGATCTATACAAACTTAATTTTAGGGCATTGGCTAAGGGACCCTTTAAAACGCATGTCCATGTCATGCCATATTATGCCCACATACTTGTGTCGTACTAATTATGCAGCCCATCTGTGCCTCTTGGAAGTCTCGCCATTCCTAATCCCTGTGCGCGTCATTCTGCCTTACGGCCCCCTACTGTAGTGTTAAATAATTTATTTTAATTGATAAAAAATTGATTTTTATTTATTTTGATAATAATTATAATATATAATTAAATGATTTGACAATATAAATATTATATATAAATTTTAATAGTATTATTTTTTAACTTTTCAAATCTATAAAAGCAAATAATAATTTAGTTTTTATAAATATTTTTATTTTTAAATTATATATTTAATTTTTCTTTATTTTGTTATTATTTATTTTTATAATCATTATATTATAATAACAAACATGATATATAACTAAGTGACTTTAACATATATCAAAAAAATATATATATGTTAAAATCTCTCACACAGTAAAATTTGCATATATATATATATATATAGTTACACTTGTAAAATTTACATAAGCTATATAATAAAAAAAAATTGATATACCTAAATAAAAATTTTACTAGTTTAATTTATATATTTTCACTTTTTTATTTTGAGTTACATTAGTAAAAAAATTGATACAATTTTAAGTTATTTTCGAGAGGCACAAGCAAGTCGCGTAATTAGTAAGAGACAGGCAGGCAAGCATAACATGGCATGACATGGGCATGCGTTTTAAAGGGCCCCTTAGCCAGTGCATAATTTTAGGGATGACATTGGTTTAAGATCAAATAAATCTTGTGTACTTTGAAAATACAAAATGTCATAAAACCTTGACAAGAAGATATGGTCGTCATCTACAGTTGTAATAAATCATGGATTTCTAAGGTCTTTCTACAATTCTACACGTTTATCAATCTGGGCAACTCACAAAGGAGTATGTACTCATCCTTTTTAATTTTCATGGGAATAAAAATCATTGGGAGCAATGGCACAATCAATAGAATAGCGTTATTCACAATAAGCACTAAGATTTTAATTTTTCAATTCTAGGTTAATGTATGTTGTAATTTTAATGACTTGAGTTAATTCTAAAATATAAAATAAAAATATCATGATCCCAAAAGAAAGAATTTGAAACCATGGAATTGACACTGAGTGAATGTCTCTATCAAATTTATATTCATTTTTTTTTATGTATATATAATTTCTTTATTAGTCAAATGATTTAAAAAAATCTTCAAAGACGTTTCATAGTGTCTATTTATAGTATTGAAAGAAATATTTAGATCTGTTAATGGATTACTAAGTAGATTAATTAACAAAATATTCCATGATCGTCATTTATTTTACTAAATATATGTTTAAAGCATAGTTTTCTTATGTATTTCTAAGATGTCCAGTCGTCTATAAAATATTCATTAACGTTTCAATCAAGATTTAGTCACTACAAGTTTTATATGAGCTCTTGACTGTATAGCCTTAATTGGAAATGGCACCAATCTACTAAGCTTCGCTTCTCATCACACATAAGACTAAAATAATCTTAAGCACTTTTTTCAATTGTGATTTTGGTTAGTCATATGTTTCCATATATGATCTCATAACAATAACAAGGGTTATTATCCATATTTGGCACACTATAAATAGTAAAATTTTATGTTATATAAAGATGTATAGCCTTGCATACCCAAAGCAAGACATAGGTATATTGTAACACTAGTATTGTGATACACTATGAATAGGTATAGATTGTAGTAAGGCACATATTTATTCATTACATCCTCATTAATTCAACACCTTAAAGTGGCCCACATTGGTCTTGCAGAACCAAAACTGAATGAGGTCTTACCAACCTTGTGCTAATTGGTCTTTAGCTATCCAACCTAAATAAGTTTATGGTAATCTTTCTAAATTTGAGACCTCTAACACTTGGGAGATTATTAGGGCTTAGGAATTTTGGGTCTACAAATCAAATCACCAATAAATATAATGCCCTAATTTACTAGAATGTTATGAATTACTAGTGAACTATAACTTTTTACAAGTACCTTTGAGTAGTTGGTAAGTCATCTAGTGTTGTTAAGATATATTGAGTTCTCAATTGATTAGATACCTACTATGACTTGTGGAACTTGTATAAATTATTCTAATACTTTCATTTGAACTATTGTGAAGCTTATTTTTTGAGTATTTCTTGAGTGTGATCTCTAATTCATTGTGGATTTTAGAAGCACAAAGTATATAGTAGCCTACACCCTAATCTTTGGCTAGGACTAGTCACGATGTGTATGTTAAGTGTATTTTCTTTGATTTTGATACTTCTTTTGAAGATTAATGAAATTATTTTAATATTTATGAAAGTCATTACTAATTTATTACCTTACTCATAAGTAGCATGCCACCAAAATTGATTTCTATTTTTATTGTGACTTATAGATGCACTTGATTTATTTTTGAAACTAAGCTAATTTGTTTCTTATTGATGGAAGTGAAATATTTCTTCCACTTTTTTTTTCTTTTAGTTTGGTGATTGTTTTCATTATTCCTTTCACTTTGGTGTTGGCCACATCAGAATATTTTGATTCTTTGTTATGTATCTTGTAGTGTCTTTCTTTATTATGTACATGGAGAGCTTTTAATAGGGTATACAAGGGAATAGATTGCGGCTCAGATCGTGTTCATCCTTGATATTTGAATAATTATATTGATTGGAATTATTTATTGTTGTCAAATATACAAGAATCTCTAGATACAAATAATATTGATGGTTGGTGTGTATGACATGATTTGATTGATGTGCAAATGAATATATATGAGTTGAAATGTTAATCTATATCTATTGACCTTGAGGATGAGATCCAATTAAAGATTGAGGGGGTTGAATTTTGATTTATATTAATGGATGGATGTTGATTTAGCTTACCATCTATGGTTATTTGGATCATATTTATATTTCTATTGATATTTTCACTTTAAGGAGAAAAATTATGATGTAGTGTTTACAAACAAATACCATGTCATCAAGAAACATGAAAGTGTATTTAAGCTACATTCACTATGATCAAGTTTTCTAGTAATAAAGGTTGATTATACTTAATAATTTCTTGTTTCATGAATAATTATTTAAATTAGTTAATTCAACTAAAATTTGTATATAATCAGTGAAATAATAAGTCATCTTGACTCATGAATTTTTCCACAAGTACATGTATGTATTTGCATTTGACATGCAATGTTTTATGATTGTGATGATTAAGTTGTAATGAGATTAATTATTATCTCCATTTGTTATTAAGTCAATGATATTGACACCTTGTACTTTATATAGTAGCTTGACATAGACTCGATCCGCATAGTAAAGATTGTATATGAACCATATAATTTTACTCACTAACAGATTAACCCTTGAGAATGGTTGTTTATTGTTATGCATAGGAACTAGCTTGGTATTCAAGTGCATTGTTAAATTTATCAATATCTCAGTCGTGATGCTTAATTATAAGGTATAAAAAGTGTACCTTTGTAAGTTTGTCAATCTTATATTTCATATGATCCTAACTTAAGTTATATGTAGTAATTATTCTTAATATTGTTTAAATATGCCCTTTTGAACGTATTTGATGTATTGAGAGAATGCAAAATATAAGGGGGGATGTTATGACCCTCTCCCTGACAAGACCAAATCTAATTTATTAAGATGGAAAAAATTAATATCTGATGATAATGTTTAACTAAGACAAATTATTTATCAATTTAATAAGAAATTGATTTAATTATGCCAAGAGGTGTTCCTACAGCAATAACATGAGCATGTGTAAATAATAACTCATCATGAATGAAGTTGACCTATTTATATCAGTTGAAATTGGTGAGTGAGAATAGTGGAGAATCTAATGCATGGAATTGGAGAATGTAGCACATGTAAAAAATAATGGTGTGACAATGTAATGTAGGGAAGTGGAAGAGTTATATTATTTTTCAATCATTAACATTATAACATCAACTACCATTCACCAAAAACTTCTCCCTTCTCCCTACTCCCCCCAATAATTTCCATCACATCTAGTTAAAATCTTGCCAAGTTTTATGAAATTGCTTACGAAAATCTTCACTAAAATCATTTGTATTATAGCATGAAAGTAGAATTTTTCAATATGATATATGATTCATTGTTTTAGTAGTTGGAAATCCTAGCAATTTATGGGCCCTCTTAATCATCAACAAAGATCCTATACAAATTTGTGGGGATTGGTGAAAAACCCCTCACATGCACATCTTTTAGGTGGACTTGCTAGGTACATTTCCTTACTCTGCTCTATAAAAAATTAACAATTAATAAAACCTACACTGGATCTCATTTTTCATTTTCTCTTATAAAGTCAAGAAAAACGTTAGCATGTTTTATTGGAAAGAGTGAGGTTGCAAAGAGGTGGTCGAAGTATTGTGTGAAATAATTATCCAGATGTAGACAACTTAAGTCACCTCAAAATTCTAAGAAATATCTAACACAAACTAAACTTTTCATGTGAATATCATAAAAGTATTTTGAAATTAATAAAATAATAAATTAGAGTAGGGACCATTTTGTTGGATTCGATAAACTATAAATTATGTCTTGTACTTTTCCTTGTATATGGGGAACTTGTTGACATCCTTACAAAAACATAGATTCAATTGTTGTAAATGTAAATATACATGATCCAAATTCCAATCGCATATATAGGGCCTTTATGAAATGATATTAAAGAAGGTCAACATATAACAATTAGGAGCAACTGAGCAACTGAGGTAAGAAACAAACCAAAAAGAATAGACAATATTTAAATCTAGTCATAATATCTTGGCAAAACACTTACAAAGAATGTAATGGGAAGCAACACCCAATTTAAATAGTAAACAAGACTAGATTTATATTCAAATGTCGTATTTTGGATTTATCTCATTAAATATTATATAATTTTGTTTTGTAGCTGGCAAAAATCATACTTAGACCTTTATACTTTATCCACCAAGAGTGGGTGCATTGCAACAAACATATGTGCCAACAAACTTGGAAAGATCTCAATTCCAACAAATACTCAACTTGAGATTTTGATCCTTGCAATTCACCATGATCTTACTTTATGGGGAAATGATGCCACTGATTTCAACACAGAGTGATTCAGTGGAGGAGATGTAAATATTGTGAAGCTTTCAATGACATCCAAGCCCTTTTGAACAAGCCCAATTATATTTTACAACCATGGTGATTTAGTGAAGAATGTGTAGAACCTCTTCTCAATGGTTATGCCACAAGTTCACTCAACCATCTCACTTTCCATGGAAAATGGAGATGTTGGCACGATCAATCGAGTGGAATTTACTCTTGGTAATTATGTCACAAGATTATGATTTAATCATCATTAACCATAAAATGTGACTAATTACATTTGGGTGATCTGTGCATGGCTTGGGGAGTGCGATTTTAGCTTTGTGAAGGAGATGGTGGATGAAATTATAGACAAATACAAGATGGTTTACCTAAGGAGTCAAGAGTGATGAATGGTAGTAAAGATATGTATTTGTATCTGTAGCGTTGTAAATTGTATCTTATACAATTTAATACTCACATAGGCCTCACTTTAGTGTTATATCCTTTCATTCTCTAATTATGCTCACACAAGTACCAAATTTGCAACCCTTATTTTCACCTTGCCATGTGGTTCTTTGTTCAACCTCGATAAGCTAGATAAGGACACCCAAGTCACCCTTGTCCAACCTAAAGAGGCCCAATCTTGAAACCTCCAATGGTTGAAAAATGTAGGCAAGAATTCCCATCTCATGTCGACCTACTTCAAAAATATAAACATGTTTCATGAGGTGAGGTATAAAAGCAAGCAGTTCCTCCTCATTTGAGGCATCCATCTTACATCTCTCTACAAGTTTCCACTGACACCTTTTCAAATTCAAGTGAGCAAGCAATCAAACATTATCAAGGAAGTGAAGGAGAGGTCAAGTATTTAGATTTCAAGCATTCAAGATGGAATCCATGATCAAGATATTATGAAGACATTTCTACATTCCTACATGATAATATCAAGCTTTGTATGAAGACTTCAAATCAAGACTTATCAAGGCATAACACTCCAATTTTAGCATTTCAATTCAAATCTAGCCTATGACCTTTTTAAAGCACCCTTCCATTTCCATTTTAATTCAATTATAGCATTAATTCCAAACTCAAGGTTTGACTTAGGCAAACCCCTTTCAACAACACAATTTTCCTTCTATTGTTTGTAGGTGATAGATTTAGAAGACACAATTACAAATTCAAGAAGAGGAAACAAAGACACATAGATCCAACTTTTGAAGAGGTGAAAATTGGAGGACAAGGTTACCTCGAATAAATGTTTTTAAAAAATTTCTCGTGAAACTTTGGGGACACACTCTAAATAACATCTTAATCTTAAAAATATATGTCTACATCTGACACTCTAAGTCTATTTCAAGCAAAATTGTTTGACATTTTTTAGTCCAAATTCCAAACACAGATTCCTCTCATCTTCCTATTTCTAGATTTGTACTTATGTCTGTATTTTAGATCTGAAATGTCTATACATGTTTATTATTGTCAATTTCACATCTTTATCCCAAAATATTGAATTCAATTTACATCTTTTCATAGCTCATTTTCAACTACAATTCAAGGAGTATTGAATTGACCTTGTGCTTAGTCCTTTTCAATTATATTTGTGATTGAGCCAAGTGGATCCATTCTCCTTCTAAGTGTAATCATTGGAGATAGGTTTAATTCCTATTTTGTTTGCATAAAGTTGTGAATCCTATTGCCCAACATTACATTTTTGGTGAGCCTAACATAGTGCAAAATTCTTATTTATATGCTCAAATTTTATTGTTATTGCATGTTATTTTTCATATTTATAAGTATTTATTGTTCAAATATTTAGTGCATATGGATTTAGTTAATTGGTTAATCAATTAGTCTATTGGGAAATTGTATTGTTTAATCATATCTTTATCTCACATTGAATATCCCGATGTGAAGAAGCTATAGACTTATGGATTCCCAACGTTTAAATACTAAGGGGTTTGAACCTAGGTTGGCTAACCTATTCCATGGGAACTTGGATGAGTCCTCTATTCCTACATAAGATATACCTAATATTACGGAGAACCATTCCCCTTGAACTTCTCATGATGAGGATGAATCCTTAACTCGAGTAATTACAGACCAATTAAGGAATCTTGACCATGAGTTGGATAGGCTTCAACAATGGATGGGTCAAGAACACTTCAATAGTGATGCAGTACCCTTGATTGAAGGCTTGAGGAGAATGATTCAAAGTGATGAAAATGGTGTGGAAGTGTTGTGTGGCATTTCTCATATCGTTGACACTAATGTTATGACCTTGAAAAGTTGTACAGAATTTCTTAATCGCTCTAATCATACAATTCAAGTTGAGCATTCCATTCTGATGCCTACATATTTTCCTAATGTGCCTACATATACATCTTTCATCATGGCTATCTCTACACACAAATGCTAATAATACACATGTTAGTAAAGGGGGAGATTAGATCAACCAATACTCCTACATACCTGCTTCCACTAGTCTTCCATTTGTGTCATAACAATCTCCTATACCCACATATCATAATGTTCCACCTTCCTATTACCAAGATCCACCTATTTATCTTAATTTCATACCTCCATCACAATCCAACATGTCCAATTATAGTTCATCCATTGAAGACACTATAAATAATTTAGCTCAAACTATTTCATCCTTACAATAAAAATTGTCTTCTTTAACCCAATCCAAAGTCAATGTCCCTATAATAGATACCGCTAGCCCACTTTTTGATGATAATGTTCATTCTCTTGTCGCACAATACATGGAGGTTCCAAATTTTGGAGTTATATAATGGAAAAGTTGACATCCAAACTCAAGTGAAAATATTTCAAACATTGTGTAGTGACTTCTCTCTACCAAAACTATTTACCCGTACATAGAGATATGAGGCTTTGCAATGGTTTTGTTCCTTGCCTCCTTGATCAATTCATTCTTCTAATCAATTCTCTAATGTATTTGTGCAATATTTTCAAATCAATATTGGTCCTCAAATTACTTTAACAAATTTGATGCATTGTAAACAAGGAGTTAAAGAAAAAATGATTGATTTCGTGGGTAGATATAAACATTTACATTCACAAATTGCTTATCTTGTGCCCGATGGTGATGCTAAAAGAATTTTCATTAGTAACTTGCAAATGGATATTAGAGATAAGCTCATGTTTTATTATTTTACATCTTTCAGACATTTATGCATAGTGCTTCATAATTATCATCTTCAAGTGAGTCAATTTGAATCCTCTTCATCAATGGCTCTGATTGATAAGAATGAAGACACTCAGCATCAATCATTTCAAAATTTTCAAAAGTAAAACAATAATTTCATCAATCTCAATAACAATTCTTCCAATCATATTGATACACAAGTGGTAACTACAACTTTAGGTGTGGCCCCTTTATCATCAATCTTTACAAATTATAATTTTACTCCTCTTTCTGAATCATTGCATAGTATCATGCTTAGGTTAATTAATGCTAATGTGATAAAGATTCCTCATGTCAAACCCATAGATACCTCCAAGCCTTTGGCAACTTCCTTTGATCCTAAAGCCTTTTTCCTATACCATCATCAACTTGGCCATGATACTAAGAAGTTTTATAGATTGAAGCATGTGATTCATGATCTTATTGATTCCAACACTATAATTATAGAAGTTGTGAAAAATAAGAGAAATAAATGCATACCACCTCCTAATCAAAACTTGTAAATATTTACCAATCATTTGCCTTCTGTTAGAACGTAATGTTATTAGGGATCACATCCTTATAACATTTATATATAATGTTCTAATATAAGGTTATAAAACCTTATATATTATATGTTTTATAAGCGTATCCCATTTGAAATAATTATAATCTAATAACTATTAGATTATTAATTATTTATGAGTGGGGGTTATTGAAAAGGTGTGACTGGTGAAGTCGCCCTTCCTCCTATATTTAAGGAGGTTCTCTCTCATTTGAGAGGTGTGAGAATTTGGAGCTTTATGGTGAGTTATATCACTATGCATATGAGGTATTATTGGCCATGCGGAAGTATTGGAGGAGTGCCCCCAGGTTCATGTCTATTTTATGATAGACTATATTTGTAAGTGTTTTAATTAAATGATGCTTTGTGGGGTTTTTTACCCGAAAGGGTTTTCCCCATGTATATCTTGTGTAATGTGTACATTTATGCATTTATGTTTCATATTTCATTTACTTTATAATCTTGTTTATAATTATTATTATCCTAAGATCCTAATTTCTAACATGGTATCAAAGCAGGTTAGGTTATAGTAATCATTTTTACAGGTTATATTAAAAAAAATATGTCAAGATTGATGAAAAATCTCCTTATGAAATTTCCTACAATCCATGCCACAAATTTGAGTAAGTGACATAATTGTTTATTGCTATTTTTCCGAGGAAGAGACTTATAATATATTGTATTAGTTGAGTAGCATGATTACAAGGTCACCTTTTCCAAAAAAAGAGGCTAGCATTTGGGATTGTACTTCAAGAGGTAAAGAGTGATATTTTTAAAAAAAAATAGAAAGTTTTTCTATGAGAATAACTGACAAATAGTTTTTATTTTTATTTTTTACTTTCCTCCAATTTTGGAAATATTGAATATGTAAAATTTATGTGCATCTTGTATAATGTACAAAAAATTGAATTACTTTTTTGAATTACATGTATCATCAAATTATTTTAACACAAAAATTTAAGACTTATGAAAGGTGCATATTCATTTGAAAGATTCGAATGCATTTTTCACCTTCTTAGGTAATTAATGATATTAGTTAATCATGATTCTTTCCAACAAGACTAGATTTATTTTCAAGAGGATCTAAAGTATATACAATTTAATAATACGATATCTAACTATATCTCCATGATAAAAAAAAAATTAATAACCTTAGGAAAATCCATCTCACAACTTCTTCTCTTGCTAAAAGATCTTCACTTGATTGTTTTTTGAGATTAAATCAATTAAAAAATTCATAAAATGAGTTACACCATCTCAAAAGAAGTACATGAACACAACCATTTTAAATTCACCATATATCAAATAGTTTAATGTTTCAATCAATATTATTGATTTTATACATTTTTTGAGAGGTATGTTCTCTTTAATAGATCAAAACCCTATACAAAATCTAAATCTAAATGATGTGTCTTTTGTGAAAAGGTAACTATCCTTTAATATTGATAGTGCATTGTTATGGGCCAACCACAATGATCAATTAATATTGAACTAGTTATCATAAAAAGCATAAGTTGCAATCCTTACATATTGGCCACGGTCCATTCTCACAACTTCCTAATATGAAGTCTATCAATGGGATAATAAATGAAATGCTCTATTCTGATTGTTGATATTACACATATCTCTCTTTCACAAACTTCATGAGTAACATTCTTATTTCTGCACTGTTTCTGGCCATACTTAGCAACTACAAATAGCTATACAACTTATAAATACCGACCTTCCTAAGTGGAATTTATAGGAGATGAGAAGCAAGAAATGACATGGATTTTTCTCTTTAACTCCTCAGAATTATGTCCAACACTTAACTCGAGACTTCCCACTTCCAAAATTCCTATCAGTAAAGAGTACTAAGATTACCTTTGTCTCAGTTCAATCCATAAACAAAGCCATACCTCTGTCTCAGTTCAAGGCATAAACAAAGTCATGCCTTCTCATGCCAAGAGTATCTACACACTTAACATTATTCCACGCAGCCAGCATATGGTAAGGTGATTCGCTGCCTTAATATATTGATGCCCTTGGAAGTACCTGTGGCCAATCTCAAAATTTGAGCATTTTTTAAATCTTCAGAAAGGTCACACTGTCTACTAAAATTATCATTATATATTCACCCAACTATATCCCGATTGCATTAATATAGGCCGTCGTGATAACCAAGTCACCACGTCCCAAAGAAGAAGAATATAGCGGCAAAGATAGAATCACTTTGACTCCACAATGCAAAACTTCCTCACACACTATAAATGGCAAATATGAGAGCACAAAACTTATTCCCAACAGATATAAAGCTCACGCAAGAGAATATCCACATAAACTTGGAGCATTCAATAAAATATATTTACATTTTGTTTTTACTCCCAGCAAGTGAATTGTTATGTAGCCACACTCAAAGAGTTTGAAAAAATGAATCTTAATGATTATTTAGCATAATTAGTTGTCAAGCTATGAGTTTCAACAACCATCAAAATTAAAGATATTTTTTGTTATCAATTCATTTCAATTTTAGAAAGGGTTTGAGTTGATTATTTATGGCACATCAAAGTTTATTTTTTCATCAATAAAATATTGGTTGCAACTACAATTTAGATTAAGCACCTCTCAAAAAGAAACTCATTATAGACTGGAAAGAAACTCATTATTCTCATGATATTATTTTCATAAATTGTTTTCTTCACGTTTGAATTTTACATCCTTCCATGCACCATTATAAAATTGTTTTATTTGATGTTAATTTTTTTTAAGAAAGAAAAGTGTGCATATGTATATAAAAAAAACAGTGTGATTATCTCATGAGGAATTTCATGTGTTCTATGAGATGTCTCATTATTTTTTTTGTTTATTTTTTTAAAGGTCTCCAACAAACTTGCACATTTAACATACATGTAAATAATCTTATCATTAAAAATGGTCAATGTAAGAAAAACACATTGTCTATGATTAATGTAAGATTTTTGTTGTTGTCAATAATATCATTGAAGATACATGCATATATGAAGAATATCCTTAAGAGTTAAGAGTGTTGCTTTCACAAAGTTATAAGAGATGGTGTAGACTTGTATTTTCCTAGATTATCCACTATAAGTGTTGATAATTCATAATTCCCTATATAAAGGCACTTTAGAATTAATTTTGATTGCCATTTAGTATGGGTGGAAATAATAATGTCCCTTTATTTTTATTTTTATGATATCTTCTTGTAAATCACTTATGGATGAGACGTGAACAAAGAAGGAAGCACCTCATAACTAATGGTGTTGATGCTTCCATATAATGTTATAATATGTTTGGTGCATCGAGTGCCAATTACTATTTTCAAGTTTTTCCTTCCAAATTAATTGGTACAATAGTGTTCTAAGTTGCATTACAAAAGACTCATTAGTGCACTAATTAAGACAAAGAGAAGAAACATCATAATTTATCTCCCAATAATATTTCAGAGGATCATATTGAGAATATTTCTACTTGTAGTATATTTGATGAACTACTATCAAACTATCACAATGATCATCTATTTATCCATAGATAGAGCATAAAATATTTATCTATAAAATATAAAGGCTATTAAAGTTCATAAGTAAATTAAAAATTTATCATTAGCATTGTTTTTGTAGATCAAAGAGATATATTGTTTTAATTTGTATTTGATCTATTTTTCAAACTATTTAAAATGGTTGGTTATCGCCCTTATAAACTGTCTAGGGAACAAACCTAGAAAGGATAGCTCACCCGTTGCCTAAAATTTTCTATGGATCATTACTATATGTAGTAGGATGACTATTTTGTATTTTTAAACAAGACAACTAACTATTCATGCTTATTCTCATGAAAATATACATTGATCTCCTTGCTACCAATTATTGGACTATATTTTACATTTATGAGGAATATTATATGATCTTTGGCAAATGGAAAATGCATACTATTGTGTTCTTTCTTTGCACCAAAAATCAAATTTAATTGATTACTATGTTACTAACTATATTGTTTCTTCTATGGCGAGGTTATGCCTTCAAAACATATGGTGTAAGTGCTATTACATGGATGGTGCAATACTTTAATAAGAAGACTATCTTCTATGTGTCTTTGAATCAAATGGACAAAATATGAATGTAGCTCTTGAAGAATCAATATGGCCTTGAAGATTTATGGAAGAGTTCCATTTGGATACATATGAAAGTACCATATTACTTGAAGTTACTTTACTCTTTCTAGAGAATATCATTTCTAAAGATCAAAATTAACATTGAAGATCATGGGCATCTCACTCAAGTGAAAGCATTCTATAATAAAGGCACCTTGAATATCATGGGCACCTCACTCAAGTAAAATCATTCTATAATAAAGACACCTTGAAGATCATGGGCACCTCACTCAAGTGAAATCATTCTATCAAAGACACTTTGAAGATCATGGGCACATACTATATATTGTAATTTTAGCCATCACTTTGAAATCCTCTATGCAGTGATTGGCTTGAGGTGATGCCATTAAGGGGGAGTGTACATGACACCACCTAGTGGCTAAATCCTAGATTTAAGACCTAATAGGCATATTACCTTTAGGCATTATATGCTCCAAATTCAAATAATGTTTGGCCTTAGGTGATTCCATTGAGGGGGAGTGTGCATGTCAATGACACCACCTAGTGGCTAAATCCTTTTATTTTTAAGTCCTACGGGCACATTATCGTAAGACCTAAGGGCAGATTTTTTTAAGTCCTATGGGCATATTGTAAATTCTTCTCCTTGTAAATCTTCCACTTGTAAAAGCATTGTATTAAGACCTACGGGCACTATGTAATGAACCTGGGGAGAGGCTAATTTGAGGGGACCGCGGCTCCAATATAAATTTTTAAGACCTTGTAGCATCATTTTTAAAACATTGGGATTATAAATTGTGACAAGATGACTTTCATGTAGTCCAGAATGTATGATCTTCATGTTGGCATATATTTGTGTCCCTGTTTATCACTGTCAAAGAAGACCTACTTTACTAGGGTGCTTCATTTTTTCTTCTATGGAAATTGACATGTGATCCCCTATTAACATTAAGGGGGAGTGTTAGAACATAATGTTATTAGGGATCACATCCTTATAACATTTATATATAATGTTCTAATATAAGGTTATAAAACCTTATATATTATATGCTTTATAAGCATATCCCATTTGAAGTAATTATAGTCTAATAACTATTAGACTATTAATTATTTATGAGTGGGGGTTACTAAAAAGGTGTGACTAGTGAAGTCACCCTTCCTCCTATATTTAAGGAGGTTCTCTCTCATTTGAGAGGTGTGAGAACTTGGAGCTTTATGGTGAGTTATATCACTATGCATATGAGGTATTATTGACCATGTGGAAGTATTGGAGGAGTGTCCCCAGGTTCATGTCTATTTTATGATAGACTATATTTGTAAGTGTTTTAATTAAATGATGCTTTATGGGGTTTTTTACCCAAAAGGGTTTTCCCCATGTATATCTTGTGTATTGTGTACATTTATGCATTTATGTTTCATATTTCATTTACTTTATAATCTTGTTTATAATGATTAGTATCCTAAGATCCTAATTTCTAACACCTTCTCACTCTACCAATGTTGTTAAGCCTAGGAAACTTGATTACATGACTGCTAATGATTTGTATGTTGAAGCCAACAATGTTGTGAACCTTATTGATAAATCCAAGCCTAGGTTTGAACCTCGCAGTGGATGTTATTAGTGAAGAATGTCTTTATAATCAAAAAATTTATCATGATACTTATAAAAAATCTAATGTTATGATTAAGGTGCATGATGGCTTCATTTGTCCCAGTATATGTTCTATCACCCTTCCTATTGAGGTTGGCACTAAATTTTTAGATGATAACTTTGTCTAGTTAAGGTGAGAAGTGATTTTGAAAGGGACATGTCCCTTGTACAAAAGTAGAGAAGATAGGCATGAAGCACAACAAGACAACATGGAAGACATGAAAGACAACAAGGGTGTTGACCCTAACACCAAGGCCCCAAGGGCCAAGAAACTAGGCCAAAGAAGGCCAATCACAAACAAGTGAACATGCTATTAACAACACACATGCCAAACAAGTTGCTAACAACACACAAGTCAAAGAATAGTAATCCAAGAGAAAAGGGTACAAATCCCAACCACAAGGATTGAAAAACAAGGCCAAACATACCACCTATAGAACTAAGACCATAAAAAGTCACTAATAGCACAAAGACCAAAATGCCCTTTACAACACAAGGAAAGAACCAACAACCTATGCTAAGAGTGGTATGAAATAATACCCAAACCCAAAGCTAACACAATAATGAGTCATACTAAAACTAAGAGAGAGCCAACTCCCTTTTCTCCAAGAGACCTCGAGAACCCCTAAAATTGTCTCCACCTCAACACAAGGCAATGGTAAGAATTCTGGCAAGCAATCACTTTCCTCCTCAAAAGGAGCATTCATAGGAGAAACTAGTGTAGCTCCATATTGGAGCACAAAGAATGCATCCACCAGAACCACCAAGTCCAACCAACACAAAGGTAAACCCTAAAAAACTTTGTAGTTGAAACCACCTCAATAGGATCAGCAATAGTAGAAAGCACTATTTCAAGCCAAAATATCCACACCCACGGGCCATTGACCTGGCTTCCATCCTGAGCCATCCCACTCTGAGATAAGACCCCAATAAACTCTACTTCTAAAACCACCTCATAGAATTAGTAGCAGTAGCAACCACATCAGAATTATCCAAGGAAAAAGATTCAGGAACAAAGCAAACCATACAACCCACCTCAATATGACCAAGATCACCATTAGTCACAAAAGCCACCACAAAAGGATTTGCAAGAACAACATCAACTACAAAAACCACCTCTATAGGCCTTGCAAAAGAAAAAATAAAGGGGAAGAAACCCTCACAAAAAATCCATCTCTAGTCACAAACAACAGAGGATCAATCATGGCAAGAAAAATGCCACACACAAAGGGAGAAGGAAACCAAGGAAGATTCCCATCTCTAGTAGCGGGACTCAAATCAAAGATATGGTGGAAAAAACTCCAACCTTCAGCCAATAAAAACCATAGAATTCCATCAAAGATCATTGTAATACAAATGGTTAATCCACAACCAGTAGGCACAAATAAAAGCATTAGAGACCCTCGTCTAGACACCAACCAGAAAGTTATCACACGAGGGAAAATCTCAAGCACCCCACAACTGTTGGGAGAAGCGAAGGCCACCCTGAGTAACCTCAATAGGAAAACAAACTCTTTGGAGAAGTCAATAGAAGCCCCCAAAAAGGCACCTTTAGGTGCAAAGCAAGCAAAAACATAGGAAGCCTGAAAAAAGCCTCAAGGAACGCACCAAATGCAAGAAAGCAATCGAAGCCATCACCAATGGAAGTAGGGCAAAAGGTAGTCAACCAAATAGGACATCCCCTAATGCAGCCCACAGGAACCACCACAACCCAAATCATCATGGATATCCTCGTAGCAACCTTAATAGGAGAATATAGTCCAGAGCCTCAACATCGAAAAACCCTCAAACCACTAATCAAGGAGCCCAAAAGATCTCTGTAGGAAAATAAACCCCCACCACAGCTCCTTAGGTACACCATGAATAGCTAGATCTGCCTCAAAATCCTCAACTTCCCCATATTTTGCAATCCCATCTCAATATTCATTTAAAAACTCTCCCCCCCCCCCCCCCCGCTCTCATTCCCACTCAACTCCATGCAAGGGATGTATTAGATGTTACCTTTGTTTTTTTTAAGGTAAAAGCAAGTTTTGAGGGGACCCGAAACCCCACACAACAAGTTTTAAAGGGACTCGAAACCCTTAGATTTTACCAGGATCTGGAACTCACAATACAACGCTGCTAAGAGGAATAATCGTGAAAAAATAGCAACCCAACCACAACCATGATAGGAAAGGATAGCAACAATAACATTCCCAAGGGTTTTACAAAGGCTCTCTTAACCTTCAACAAATACCATGGGCGTTTCCAAGCACCCATAACTTTCAAAGGCACCAGATTACAACAGATATTCATACAATAACAATCTAGATACATAGGGTTTTGAAAGGCTCCCCTAACCTTCGCAAGGAACATAGGGTTTTGAAAGGCTCCCCTAACCTTCACAAAGAACAAGGGTTTAACAGGAACCGTCGGCCAAATATCAGGGATAATCCGAGCCCCCTTAACCCGAGACAAAAACTTTAAGTAGTAAAAAGTTAGCCCAGGCCTTAACCAAAAACAACCACAGTCTATGTTGGGCCCTTGAAAACTGCCAGCGACCAAACAGACAAAATAACACAAAAAAAAAACATAAAGAGAAGAACAAAAACCTCACTCCTGAAGAAACCCGTTGCACCTACCTTCACCTCAATAGAAGGAAGATCAACTCCAGAATAAACCCTCTCCACCTCAATAGGCCAGCCCAAAGAGGACCAAAGATACAATTGAGAAACTAGGACCACAAGACAGTTGGGTTTTAAGAAGGCTCCCAAAACCTTACAGTGTCGAAGAGCCATAGGCCTGCAAAACACCAGCAAGAAACCATCTACCCACGACCCCACCTCTATAGGAACAAAAGAATGGAGGAGCCCATAACTGGTGCAGAAAGCCACAAAGTACCTCAACAGCAAAGAGACAGCAAGACAGAGACCTAAGAGGTCTCCCTCAGCAAAACCCTCAACCCAACAAGCAACCCCAAAAAGAAAGCCATCCACCTTAAGAGGACAGGAAATGAGGGGAAGAAGAGTGAAGGAAACCACCACCAGGCCCTCTCCATCAAGATCTGCAAGAAATAAACTTGAGCCATCACACCAGTAAAACCCCACCAGAAAAGGAAAAATCCTTGGATGCACCGGAACCAATCAAAACAGCAAAACAAATCCCCCAAAACAATAAGGGGGACTCTAGAGACACCACCAGGGCTCCAAAATCCAATAGAGAGTTGGACAAAAAGTGCAACCAGAGGAACATCAATGAGCCCCTCACACAAAGCTCTGATAACAAACCCCCTGCATCTGCCAAACACCGCAGGGACAGGTAAGGGAAGGAAGCAAGGGGAACAAAAGCCACCATAGCCAAGCACAAGGCAAGCAAAACCCTTAGTCTCAAAATAGAAAAAAGGCACAAGCCCCATTCACACCACAACAACCACAACCTGCCATAGGTAAGAGCTCAAAGCGGAGGCAAGGCAGAACACAGCATCGTCGAGCCAACAAAGACCACCACCGTGAACCAGAACAACCACCAAATGAGCCAGAGAGAAAAAACAAAGCGCAGTCGACACAGGGGGGTGCCCATCGTCTTCATCATCCTTCAATTTAGCTTCCTCAACCCCTGAGGAAAACCTAACCCCTGCACGCCTACCATAACCACCTCTCCCACTCATTGCACTCCCGTATTCTGCATGTTGTGTGCAGTACCAACAGTGTTAGATGTTACCTTTGTTATTATCCCTACTTCCAACCAATTTTATGTGAAATTGGGGAATCCTTGGCTCAATTTCATGAAAGTTATCCCTTCTACCATTCATAAATGTTTGAAGTTCCCTCATGATGGGTGAATTGTCACAATATATCATAGTCTTTATAAGACATAGAAACTTCACCCTAGATTGATTTTGGCCTTTGAAAACTAAACCTTTGAAACCCTAAGAAGATTTCATTTTTCTAATTTATCAAAAATTTAAACATGAAAGGTTATCAACCTTGAGTAAACTTAAGGATCTTTCACCTATGGATATTCCTTCTCCTCACCCTGGACCTATATTTCTTCCTACTCCTTCTATTCCTCCTATATATGTGGTGGTCCCACCTCCTACATCCTTTAAAGTAAAGCGTCCAACATCCAACATCTCTCAACCTAGTGAGGTTTATTTAGTTCCTCCGCCTACAAGGGAAGAAAAGAAGCATGTGTTGATTGATCCCCAACCTTTGCAAATTTTGAGTCAAACCTAGAGAAACTAGAGTGCAAGACATTGTTGATGAAGAAATTGTACCAAGCCTCATGAGCTTGCTTCCCATACCATTTCCTCCCCTAATACACCAATTTTTGACTTTATCCCATTTATCCAGCCTTCACCTAACCCAAGGGAGGCAGTTCATCTTAATCAACCACGTCAAAATTTAAAATTGTCTATGCAAAATGATGATTCATTTTTGTGCGCATTAAATATCCTATTATGATTTATTTGGATGATGATGTTGCTGCTAATAATGTTGTTGATGTTAACAATGTGGATACTAATGATTTTGATGATATGTACGAGATTATTGAGATTAATCATGAGCTATCTTCAAGATTTTCAAAGGCATTAATCCTAGCTCCTAGTGATAAACAATGTGACTCGTCATTAGCACATGGTCCTTCAGAATTTGTCATATCTCCATCTACCATGCTTGTTGTAGCTCTTATTTCATCTTCTCCACCATCCCTAAATGATGTTAGGTAAGATTGGGAGGGGGGTGATTTGCTAGACTAACTTCACTTGCACAGTGGATTATTTTGTGTGTTGTTTTGCATGTGATGTGCTTCCCCTATGATGTGTTGCTTGATATGTCTTTCTGTTATGTTAGGCTCACTTTAGATGACCCTTGTTTCTCTATTAGTGCAAGGTAATGAATGGACTCAACCTGTTGTGGCATTCTTCTATTTGTATCTTAATTCTTCTATATGTCGTAAATGTGCTTTCGTTGTAAATGTTATTTTATGTTGTCTAATTGAGGACAATACAAAGTGTTGACATCTCTCTTTTTGGTCTCTTCCATGTTGACCCAAAAAGTCCCTTGTTGTTAATCTTATGTGCTTGTCTTCCATTGTGTTTGTTGTTCCACTAACTTTGGGGATGAGGTCAATTTATTAAAATCATGCTTGATATACATGATTTATCAAATACACATATTGACCCTTATTGGTGGATCCTTTATGTGAACTCTATTTGTTTTGTGCTCCATTGCCCTTGATTTATCCTTGCTTGGGGCATGTTGGTGTGGCAACGTGCTTGTCTTTTGGATGCATATCTACTACCTGAAACCAATTTCTCTCAATAAGGTGTACACAATCACTTTAACGTGGGGCATACACTCTATTCTTTGTTACAGTTTGTGCACACACCACAAGGTTTGGTTTGTACACTTTGATCACACATAATGACATGTCGATTCATTATTCAAATTACTTTGCAAACTTATCCTTTTGCTTTGTAATCTTTTGCACCGATTTTTCAATTCAATTTTTTTTTTTGCACGATTCATAGTAAGCATAAGGCTTACTATGCCAACATAGTCATTCTCTCTCTTCTCTTCATGTGTTGCTCCTTTAATCTTGATATTAGATTGATAATATCTTAAGTCCCTTGGGGCCTAGTGTGTCTTGCCTCTTTAATATCTTGATGAAAGTTTTTCAATGCTAGTATGTACTTTTTCAAGAGTTTTAGCATAGGCTCATATTCTCACTAAAATAGGGGCTAAATGTAGTGTCATAAATTGTATCCCTATACAATTTCATAATCACTTAAGCCTCGCTTTAGCATTTTGGCCTTCTATGCCTCGATTATGTCTAATTCTTCTCACATAAGTATCACATTTGCAACCCTCATTTTCATCTTGTAATGTGGTTATTTGTTTAGGCCTAGTGGTTCGGACAAGGGCACCCCATGTGCCCTTGTCCAACCTAAAGGGGGCCAATTTTGAACCCTCCAATGGTTCGAAAATGTAGGCAGGAATTCCCTTCTTATATCAATCTACTTTGAAAAGTCAAACACATTTCATGAGGTGAGCTATAAAAGCAAGCCTTCCTCATTTGAGACATTCATCTTACATCTCTCTACAAGCTTCCAATTACACCTTTTTGAATTCAAGTGAGCAAGCAATCAAGGATTATGAAGGCAATGAAGGAGTGGTCAAGTATTCAAATTTCAAGCATTCAAGATGGCATCCAAGATCAAGATATTATGAAGACATTTCTACATTCCTACATGACAACATCAACCTTTGTATGAAGACTTCAAAGCAAGACTCATCTATTAAATTTATAGATCAAAATTATTATTTATCTTGTTCTATGTATTACTGATTAAAATATAAATCTGGCTATCTTCTTTTGTATGGTAGGTGAGAGGAGCATTTATTATTTTCTATGTCCTATCTCATGAATGCCACTCACTATAAGTATATAACAAATGGGGCACGGTCAAGCAATGCCTTGATCGGTCATGACCGATCAAGACATTACTTGATCATGCCTTTTTGTTTATACTAACAAATGCATGTTGAAGATCTTAAGGCCAATTTAACATTTAATTTTATCCAACTGAAGCTATAAATCATCAACACTCCCTCTTACCTAGGGAGGATAAAAGGTATTGGGAGCAATATTCATAAATCATATGATGCTTATCTTGGGACCATAGTTTCAAGATGTGAATTGCCTCTATCGGCGATTCTATTCACAAACTCTTGAGTGGATTGTCTCTGTCGGCGATTCTATCCATAAGCTCTTGTGTAGATTGCCTCAGTCGGCGATTCTATCCACAAGCTCTTGTATGGATTGCCTCAGTCGGTGATTCTATCCATGAGCCCTCACGTGGATTGGCTCAGTCGAAGATTCTATCCATGAGCTCTCATGTGGATTGCCTCAGTCAGTGATTCTATCCATGAGCTCTCACATGGATTGCCTCAGTCAGCGATTCTATCCATGATCTCTCACGTGGATTGCCTCAGTCGACGATTCTATCCATGAGCTCTTGTGTGGATTGCCTCAGTCGACAATTCTATCCATGAGCTCTCACGTGGATTGCCTCAGTCAGCGATTCTATCCATGAGCTCTTGTGTGGATTGCCTCAGTCGACGATTCTATCCACAAGCTCTTACGTGGATTGCCTCAGTCGGCGATTCTATCCATAATCTTGAGTTATTGTAAGATCGTCACCTTCCAATAACCTCAAAAATACAAGTGGAAATCATTTGAAATTCGTCACTTCCTTATGATTTACACAGGGCATATAAAATAATTAATATTTACAATTTTACCTCAGAAGTGCTCAATATTTATTAGTAAGCTCCCTCTCAATCACAAGGTATCTTGAGTTTCTTCAAGAGAACATATTTTTCTGAACATACGTCTGAATTTCTAACTTCGGCAAGGGACGTTTGTAGTTTAATTTTGAGAGGACAAGTTCTTGCAACGTGGCCATATTCGTCACATATGAAACATTGTACTTTAGAGGAGTCTCTAGGCTTCTTGAATGATCGATTACCATATGTCTTTTTGTCCTTTTTCCTTTTCAAACTAGGGACTAGAACTTGAACATCTTCATC
This sequence comes from Cryptomeria japonica, assembly GCF_030272615.1. Lineage (NCBI taxonomy): Eukaryota > Viridiplantae > Streptophyta > Pinopsida > Cupressales > Cupressaceae > Cryptomeria > Cryptomeria japonica. The sequence goes on from NC_081410.1 coordinate 190,012,834, forward strand.
AACGGGTTTCATAGTTCCTCTTGATATTAGGTTACACTCTTCTTGAATGCAGTTAGCTTTTAGTCTGTCAAATTTGGGAACTTTGGATCGAGCACTAACTCCTTGTCTAAAGTTTTCCCATGAGATAGGGAGCCCATTTAGAGTTATCATAGTTAGCTCCTTATTATCATAAATGTGACTAATTGATGAGAGTTGGCTCCTTAATTCTGTTATCCTCATAAAATATGAAGTGATAGTTTCTTCTTTACTCATTTTAATATTAGAAAGTTGATTTTTAAGTATGAAGATTTTGCTCGTGTTGTTAATCTCAAACATGTGTTTCAAGGCTTTGAACATGTCATATGCAGAATATAACCTTGTAATGATAAGTAGTAGATGACTCTTTACTCCATCTACTAATAACTCCATTACTTTAATATTGTTCTTTTCCCACTGACTCTGTTCGTCTTTTCCATCAGGTTTAGAAGGATTCTCTATTATTATTTTTAACTCATTCTTCCTTAGTACCAACATCATTCGTAGTTTCCATGAATCATAGTTTGAGGCACCTTCAAGTCTGTCTTCGAATCTGATTCCATTTGTCATTTTAAAATACAAACTTTCAAGGAGATATCAATCTGATCTTAATCGGATCTTCCTTCAGGCGGTTAGGCTTTATAGAAGGAAACCTGGCTCTGATACCATGTTAAATTTATAGATCAAAATTATTATTTATCTTGTTCTATGTATTACTGATTAATATATAAATCTGGCTATCTTCTTTTGTATGGCAGGTGAGAGGAGTATTTATTATTTTCTATGTCCTATCTCACAAATGCCACTCACTATAAGTATATAACAAATGGGGCACGGTCAAGCAATGCCTTGATCGGTCATGACCGATCAAGACATTACTTGATCGTGCCTTTTTGTTTATACTAACAAATGCATGTTGAAGTCCTTAAGGCCAATTTAACATTTAATTTTATCCAACTGAAGCTATAAATCATCAACACTCCCTCTTACCTAGGGAGGATAAAAGGTATTGGGAGCAATATTCATAAATCATATGATGCTTATCTTGGGACCATAGTTTCAAGATGTTAATTGCCTCTGTCGGCGATTCTATTCACAAACTCTTGAGTGGATTGCCTCTGTCGGCGATTGTATCCATAAGCTCTTGTGTGGATTGCCTCAGTCGGTGATTCTATCCACAAGCTCTTGTATGGATTGCCTCAGTCGGCGATTCTATCCATGAGCCCTCATGTGGATTGGCTCAGTCGAAGATTCTATCCATGAGCTCTCATGTGGATTGCCTCAGTCGGCGATTCTATCCATGAGCTCTCACATGGATTGCCTCAGTCAGCGATTCTATCCATGATCTCTCACGTGGATTGCCTCAGTTGATGATTCTATCCATGAGCTCTTGTGTGGATTGCCTCAGTCGACGATTCTATCCATGAGCTCTCACGTGGATTGCCTCAGTCGGCGATTCTATCCATGAGCTCTTGTGTGGATTGCCTCAGTCTGCGATTCTATCCACAAGCTCTTACGTGGATTGCCTCAGTCAGCGATTCTATCCATAATCTTGAGTTATTGTAAGATCGTCACCTTCCAATAACCTTAAAATACAAGTGGAAATCATTTGAAATTCGTCACTTCCTTATGATTTACACAGGGCCTATACAATAATTAATATTTACAATTTTACCTCAGAAGTACTCAATATTTATTAGTAAGCTCCGTCTCAATCACAAGGTATCTTGAGTTTCTTCAAGAGAACATATTTCTCTGAACATGCGTCTGAATTTCTGACTTCAGCAAGGGACGTTTGTAGTTTAAGTTTGAGAGGACAAGTTCTTGCAACGTGGCCATATTCGTCACATATGAAACATTGTACTTTAGAGGAGTCTCTAGGCTTCTTGAATGATCGATTACCATATGTCTTTTTGTCCTTTTTCCTTTTCAAACTAGGGACTAGAACTTGAACATCTTCATCAACGGGTTTCATAGTTCCTCTTGATATTAGGTTACACTCTTCTTGAATGCAGTTAGCTTTTAGTCTGTCAAATTTGGGAACTTTGGATCGAGCACTAACTCCTTGTCTAAAGTTTTCCCATGAGATAGGGAGCCCATTTAGAGTTATCATAGTTAGCTCCTTATTATCATAAATGTGACCAATTGATGAGAGTTGGTTCCTTAATTCTGTTATCCTCATAAAATATGAAGTGATAGTTTCTTCTTTACTCATTTTAATATTAGAAAGTTGATTTTTAAGTGTGAAGATTTTGCTCGTGTTGTTAATCTCAAACATGTGTTTCAAGGCTTTGAACATGTCATATGCAGAATATAACCTTGTAATGATAAGTAGTAGATGACTCTTTACTCCATCTACTAATAACTCCATTACTTTAATATTGTTCTTTTCCCATTGACTCTGTTCGTCTTTTCCATCAGGTTTAGAAGGATTCTCTATTATTATTTTTAACTCATTCTTCCTTAGTACCAACATCATTCGTAGTTTCCATGAATCATAGTTTGAGGCACCTTCAAGTCTATCTTCGAATCTGATTCCATTCATCATTTTAAAATACAAACTTTCAAGGAGATATCAATCTGATCTTAATCGGATCTTCCTTCAGGCGGTTAGGCTTTATAGAAGGAAACCTGGCTCTGATACCATGTTAAATTTATAGATCAAAATTATTATTTATCTTGTTCTATGTATTACTGATTAAAATATAAATTTGGCTTCTTCTTTTGTATGGCAGGTGAGAGGAGTATTTATTATTTTCTATGTCCTATCTCACGAATGCCACTCACTATAAGTATATAACAAATGGGGCACGGTCAAGCAATGCCTTGATCGGTCATGACCGATCAAGACATTACTTGATCGTGCCTTTTTGTTTATACTAACAAATGCATGTTGAAGTCCTTAAGGCCAATTTAACATTTAATTTTATCCGACTGAAGCTATAAATCATCAACATCATCAAGGTATAACACTCCAATTTCAGCATTTCAATTCAAATCTAGCCTCTAACCTTTAAGGCATGCTTTACATTTTAATTTCAATTCAATTATAGAGTTAATTCCAAACCCAAAGTCTGACTTAGGCAAAACCCTATCAACAACACAATTTTCCTTCTATTGTGTGCAGGTGACAAACTCAAAAGACACACAAAGTAAGCAAGAGACACACAAATCCAACTTTTGCAAAGCCAAAAATTTGAGGACAAGGTTTCCCTAAGTGAATTTGTTTGACACTTTTTGGCAAAACTCCGATGAAACACCAAGATCAACATTCTTATCCCAAAAAGATATATCTTGTCTGCATAACACACTGAGGATAATGGTGCCCTAAGCAAAATTGTTTAGCATTTTCAAGTCCAAATTTTAGACACAGTTCCTTCTCAACTTCCTATTTCCAAATCTATACTTATGTCTGCATATCGGATCTGGAACTATATGTACCTGTGATTATTGTCAATTCCACATCTTTATCCCTAAATCTTGCAATCAATTTGAATCTTTCCATAGCTCATTTTAAACTACAATTCATGGAGTACTAAATTCACCTTGTGCTCAATCCATTTCGATCAAATTTGTGAATGAGCCAAGTGGATCCATTCTCATTCTAAATGAATCATATGTAATAATTCATAGAAATATAAATATAGGCACCAGAGTCCTCAGTGTTACCATCCTCATCGTCATCTTTTTGAATATTCTCACAACCAATAGGGTTAATGACAACAACAAGTATTTTAGCAAGTCTAATAAACCTCAATTCCCTAAAGGAAATCGCATTATCTTCCTTACTGTTCTCCCCATCAGAAATGTCAATTGTAGTGCCAATACACTCATTAGTAGCATACACCTTTAGAGAAGTTTTCTTCCTACCTTTTTTCCCATATAGTGTTGTTCTTGATCTCAAAGGTGCATATCATAGTGATATCAGTAGTTTCATTGATGTCAAGGTATATGAAAGGTTGTTGTAATTTTAATTTCTTCCAACATGACAATACATGTACTTGTACACTCCATAGGAACAAAGTAAAGCATTGATAAATATATCTTTTGTAGTATGTCACTAGTATTATCTTAATAATGTTTTAGTTGTTGCAAAGATATGGACATTTTTCCACAATTGAGTGTTATAGCTTGTGGTTTGGAAGTAAAGTAAAAATACATATGAATTATCATATTCTAGATTTCTAGTGGATTTTGTCGAGCAGACAAAAAAGTAGAGTTGACAAAGTGATTCATAGTTTTTGTTGTTTTATTGTATTGATGTTCCAAATGAATGTGTCAAAGGATAGTAAGGTGCGTCAGTTGAAGGAAACATGTGGATGTTCATAGGATTTAGGAAGTGTACGTTAGATATTGCATAGTGTGTCTTCACTCCTAAAGTAACATGTGGGCTTTAGGATCTATCTAACTAGATGTTTGATTGATGAATATGCATAAGGCTAACATGTGAATATTATTAATGTGTTTCAAGCCAACATGAGGTAATAATTGTCATTTGGAATGCATATATAATGTTGATCAAATTCATTCCAATTTGTGAAGTTGCTTGATGATGCATGAGAAAATATGATAACTGGCAAAAGGTATAAAAATTGCCTATTCAATGTGTAATCTCAATTGAGTGTCTAATGCATAGTGTAAAGGTGTTCTAAAGCATATTAGATTAGGAAGATGTTGATGGTTTAGCCTTGAAGGTCTACATGACATATCCTCTGTATATCTTGATGTATTTGAGATCGATGTCTCATACGTTGAGTTGGTACTCAAATCTTAGATTAGGGGATTGATGGCTCCTATAAGTTTGTGCCTATAAATATAATTGGGGATTGGTGTCTCTAGTAGGTTGGTGCCTACTAAATATTTAAAGTAGTTTAATATCTTTTCTAAGATTGGATTAGAATGGTTAATCAACGCAACTATTCTTATCATGGTTTTTTCCTTTTGGGTCTCCACGTATATCTAGTGTTCTCTTGTGTGGCGTGTTTATGTTCATCATTTCAATAGTTGTTAAGGAAAGATTACTAAATGATGCTTTAATTTTAAAGAAAACCCAGAATGATTCTAATAATGTTTTGGATTTAAAGTTTTAGCATATAATGATTTGCATGCCCCTCCCTCTACCTCATAGTATATGTGTGTGTGCTTAACACTAATGAGCCTTCCCGTAAGAAATGAAGAGGCATATATCTTGACTAGGTATTTCTTCTTACTAGTGTGCTTACCCTTGGGAGATATAGAGGCAATAGCTTTCCCCATGTTTTTTAAATAAGTTAAATATTTAGTAAAATTATAAACTGTGACATTTAGTTATGTAGTTTAATTAAATAAAAATTATCATTTGTGTACAATTAATCATAGCCAATCCATATGAATTGTTTGACAGAAAGTCTCAATTAAATTTAAGAAGAATGTGGAAGCTAGATGTGATTTATATACCATTGGTCACATCGATCCATTTTCAATATTGCTTATAAAAATGTATACATATATTTTATTCACATAAGAAGGCAAGAAAAATGTTCCATAAATTAGATACTTCCAATTCAAAACATGTGTAGAAAATTATTCATCATTAAGGTACTCAACAACATCAAACTACTATGAAAAGAAAATTTACTACCTCTTCAAACAAAAGAAACTTGAAACGCAACTAAATCTTCAAGGACATTAGTAGCACTATGTTTGGTCACAACCAACAAACTCATCATACGTAAGTAATCTAAGATAGGATAGAACTAAAAGTTCCTAATGATTGAGCCAAATATTAGTTCCTAATTAACGATTTAACCCCAAGGAAGGTCAACTTAGGATTAAGGGTTGCACATATGTTCAAATAAAGGATGCTTGGGCCAATGCATGACAGAGGGAAAGTATCTACCTAGTTAGAATCTATAAAGATAATGAGGTATTCCCTAATTTTTCATGAAGGCTAATTATAGATAAATGTTAGGATGAAGGTTGGTGTTAGGGTCAAGATAAAGCTTAGGGCTACCTTTTGGATTAGAATTGGGGTTACAAATAGTGTTAGGGTAAGCATTTGAATTATATGTAAATTTAGGGTTAGGGTTATAAATAAATTATGATTACAACTAGATTTAGATTTAATATTAGCATTAAGGTTAGAATTAATGTTATAATTAGGTTTATAGTTAGGAATGGGTTAAGTTTTAGGGTGATGATTATAATTATATTTAGAATAGCAATAGGTTTAATATTAGTTTTAGAATTAGGGTTAAGGTTAGCTTTAGAATTAGTGTTAGAATTAGAGATATAATTAGGGTTAGGATTAAAATAAGGTTTAGGAAAATTTTCTATTAAAATAAGGTTTAGAGAAGGTTAGGGTTAAAAAAGTATTACAATTAGATTTAAGGTTATGATAAAACTCAAGGTTGGCATTAGGCCTAGCAATAAAGTTATAAATAGAATTAGAGTTATCGATATGGTTAAGATTAGAAGTAGGGTTATAATTAGGCTTAATATTTTTATAAGGTTCAGGGTTACAATTAGAATTAGGGTTGACATTAAAATTAGGATTATAAATAGGGTTAGAATTATGGTTAAGTTAGAATTAAAATTTAGCTATGATAAGGGTTCAAATTAAGATCAAGGTTAGAGTATTAGAGTAAGAATTAGGGTTAAAGGAAGCGTTCAATTAGGGTTAGGTTTATTGTTCATTTAGCGTTAGAGTTCAATAAGGGTTCAAGTAGGGTTAGGGTTAGAATTCAATTGAGTCTAGGATTAGGGATAGGGTTAAGGTTCAATTAAGCTAATCATTCAATTGGGGTTATAGTTTAATTAGGGTGAAGACTAAAGTTCTAAAAATAATATTGGGGTCAAGGGTCACAATTACGATTAGAGTTAAAGTAAGGGTTAAGGTTGTCGCTAAGGTTTAGTTAGAGTTAGGGTTCAATTAAGGTTACAGTTCAATTAATGTTGAGTTGGAGTTAGTGTTCTAAGATAAAACATAGTGTCAAGGTTAGGGTTGGGGTTATAGTTCAATTAGGGTCAGAGTTAAGGTTAGAGTTCAAGTATGATTAGGTTTCCATTATGGTTAAGATTTAGGTTTATTGTTTAATTAAGGTATCAAGGTTAGTGTTACGTTTAAGTTTCACTAAGGATTAGGGTTGAACTTGGGTTAGGGTTAAGATTTAACTAGGCATAGGATTAGGGTTCGAGTTAGGGTTAAGGAGTTATGGCTTAAGGTTAGGGTACGGTTAAAGTTAGGTTAGGGTCAGGATTAGGTTTGAGGTTCAATTAGGCTTATAGTTCAATTTGGGTTAGAGCTAGTACTCTAGGAAAAAGCTTGAGGTCAAGGTTAAGGTTGGGGTTAGGGTTCATATTCAATTAGGGTTAGGATTAAAGTAATAATAGGGTTAAGGTTTAATTAGAATTAGGATTAAGATTAGGTTAGGTTAGTGTTTAATAAGAGTTAGGGTTACTACATTGGTTTAATTAAAATTAAGGTTTAGTAGAAGATAGAGTTAGGGTTTAGCTTAGTGATGAATTATAATATAACATTATTACTTATTTTATACTCATAATGGAAATTCATTCAATATATTACATGTTAGGGTTAGGGTTTAATTAAAGTTACATTTATAATTAAGGTTGTCATTCAAATTATCATTACTATTAAAATTAAGATTAATTTTATAATTATGATTAGTTAGGTTTAGGATTAGAATTACGGATATAGTTAGATATAGGGGTAAAATTAGGATAAGAGTTAAGGTTAGTGTTCAATCAAGCTTAGCATTAGAGTTGAATTAAGGTTCAAGTAAGGTTAGGGTTTAATTAGGGTTATGCATAGATTAAGATTAGGGTTTCATTATCATTCAATTAGGATTAAGCTTAGGCTTATAGTTCGCTCAATGTCAATGAAGGACAAACAGATCGACCCAATGTTAGAAGGTGGTGTTGATAAGAAGGTTTTATTCTAGTAAAGCCCAATAATAAAGGAAGAGAGTAGAAGTGCACTTTCAAGGGACAGACGTGTTGAGGAGCATTTTAATCATTTTGGTACCTTGGAAGACTTTGATCAACAAGTGTTAACTATAGAGGGGATACACACAAGTGCTAAGAATTTGGAGATGGACTATATGGATGTTGTAGTCATTACACTCAAAAAAAATTGCAAGTTTGGGTTGTTCTATCTCAACTAGTTACTAATTAGAGTAAAAGGAATTCATGTGATTAATACTATCAAGAGAAAATGGGATCCTTGAGAATATGTCTCTACCTATTCTAGCTCCTTTACTAGAGGTTGGTGATTCAAATTCAAAAAGGGGAAGTAAAGCCTCACCCACTTTAGGATTACAACAAAAGAGTGTCAAAAAGGATAGTTCATAGAAAACTCTCAAAGTGGGACAAAGGAAAAACCAAGATAAAATGAAAGGTGAATAAAGACCATTGACTAACATTTGTCAAACTCTTAGTGATGACTGTTTTATCTTAGAATGCAAGGAGTTTGAACAACATCCCTACACAACAAGTTGTTCGAAATTTGATTAGAGCATAGTCTCCTAATGTTATGTTTATTAAAAGGTTGAAGTTGTCACTATAAGACATGCTTAGCATTGCTTCCAGGTTGCGTTGGAGGGGCCAATGTCAATTTATTAGTGTGCAATATTGTGTTGGGGGCATTGTTTGCTTATGGGACTTGGGTAAGCTTTCTCCTCTCTAGTGGATTTCTAGTAGGTATTATATATCAATGGTTTTTTCTAGTCTACCAATGTTTATGCTCCATTGGACTTTTTCAAAAAACTTATTCTATAAGGCATGCTTAGCATTGCTTCCAAGTTGTGTTGGAGGGACCAATGTCAATTTATTAATGTGCAAGATAGTGTTGGAGGCATTGTTTGCTTATGGGACTTGGGTAAGCTTTCTCCTCTCTAGTGGATTTCTAGTAGGTATTCTATATTGATGGTTCTTTCTAGTTTTGAATCCAATGAAATTCTCTACTTTACCAATGCTTATGCTCCATTTGACTTTCTCAAATAACTTATTCTATAAGCACACAATAGGTATGTGAGGTCTTTAGTTCCCCAATTTTCAAGGATGTTGGCTAGGGATTCTAATGCTATCACTAGTTTAGAAGATATGGAAAAGCTTGAGCCCTCTTCTTTGGTGTTTAAAGATAATATTCTCGTCTTGAACTTGTTTGACATAAAGCCAAGGAATGGTCAGTATAGATGAAGTAACAAGAAATGTAGTAAGCATTCTATCTCTAAGAGAATGGATAGATTTTTAGTTTTTGGCTTTTGGCTTGGCAACAGGTGGATTACTAGCTCTAAGATTTTGGAGTGGAGAGGTTCTAATTACTAAACTATCAAATTCTTTACATTAGTGATTGGTGCTACAAAGAATTCTTCCTTAAAGTTCCAACTTATGTGGTTAAATGACCCTTCACTAAAGGAACTTCGAGTTAGTTCACTGAGAAAAGACGTGTCAAAGCATGGTGCAGCTGTGTATTCCTTCATCAAGAGTCTTTAGTTTGTCAAAAATCAACTTAAGAGGTGCAATAGTACATGTTTTGGGATTATTTTCATGGCAAAGTCTATGGCTCATAATTGACTAGATTGCATCACCAAGCATTATAGGGAGTGTGGGCTTTTTGTGTTCTTCCTTAGAGATGAAGCAAAAACTATAAAGGAGGTGTGGGCTTTTTGAGTTCTTCCTTAGAGATGAAGCAAAAAATATGAAGGAGATAGCTAAATAGGAATTGTCAGGAGATTTTCTGGAAACGGGAGTCTTGAATTGATTAGTTCCAAGAGGCACAAAAATACAACCTTCTTTGTCTCTATCAAGACCAAAAAACATGGTCATTTGATCTCTTCAATTATTCTTCTCATAGTTTTGAATTATCTTCCTTTCAAAAATCCCAAGTGAGGCTAATCAGTATTTCTCTCTTCTTTGTTCTTAGAAGACTCTCCCTTTGCAATTGATGCTGAAAATCTTATTTGGAACGCATTACCTCTATAGTTACTAGTGAGATGAATGAGATGCTAATCAATATTTCTCTAAATGAATTAGACAAGGTTGTGTTTCAAAAAAAAAGGGGGAAAGCTCCAAGTCTAGATCATTTCCTAATGGAATTATTTGTAGAATACGATGGGATTATGAAAGTTTATTGATTTATTGGCAATAGTGCAAGAATCGCAAAGTAACAAATAAATATTGAAAGAAATGAAATCTACCTTTCTTGTACCTAGTTCAAAAAGAGAAGGAACTAATTCCTTAGATTTATTCAAGTCAATTGCCCTATGCAATGTGCTTTATAAAATTATCGAATCACAAAGTAACAAATAAATATAGAAAGCAATGAAATCTACCTTTCATGTACCTAGTCCAGAAAGAGAAGGAACTAATTCCTTAGATTTATTCAAGTTAATTGCCCTATGCGATGTGCTTTATAAAATTATCTCTAAGTTAATTACAAAGAGATTCAAGAAACAACTTAACATAAATATCCCAATAGAGCAAGGTGGATTTATGTCAAGCAAGCAAATTCTACATGTGGTGGTCATTGTTGTTGAGTCCATTCACTCCATTGAGATTTCCAAAGAAAAGGCTATGTTTATCAAACTAGATATAGCCAAGGCTTATGATCGAGTTAAATGGTCATTTCTCCACAAATTTCTTAGTGCCTTAGGCTTTGGTTAATTGGATCAATTTGGTAATGAGTTGTATTACATTTACTTCTTGTTCAGTTATAATCAATAATTAGCTCACAACTTTGTTCAGTGCTTTGAGGAGCCTTCAACAAGATGACCCTCTTTTGCCTTATTTATCCATCTTATTGGCCAAGGGATTGTGTTATCTTTTAAAACCCTATGTGAGAGAAAAGAGTTGATTTCAAACTGCAATTTGACTCTCTACAATACTTATGCACTAGTAACTTGTCCTCCTTAAATTGAAGTTTGGTTGACGAGACCATTTGTAAACCAAAACAACAAGTACATCTCAAATTGCAACATGTTATCATTATAGGACAAGCCTTGGGAGCTAATCTTTAGTGTAAATGATGCACTAATCAATATCAAATCTGGGCCAAAAAACTTTCTTTGAAGCATTTGAGGGAAGCAACATGTGACAATGTTCCTAGAATTTGTCTGTCAGGAACAAAGCCTATGATCTATAACAAGGGTTTTGAGTCCCTCTACTAACTAGTTTGACACTTGGGATGGTAGTTTTTATGCATCTAGATTTACAAAACCTCTCCAATAGCTTCACAAAGGCTTGTTATGAAATGGGTGAAGATTTCAAAGTTGTTCAAAGCTTGCGATAGGTGACAATTGGCATGTGGAAAAAACCTTGTGAGTGGTCATCAAGAATCTCTTTAGAGGATCATAATGACATTTCTCATATTCTTGCAAGAAGAGCTTGTAATTCCTTTAAGGGAAAAGATCTCTTGGCTTGGAATTCTAATTCCCTTCGTGAAAGACAATGTGGAGCACATTCATCGACCTAAATCCATTTTTTTCCTTTGGCTTGCTACTTGTAATAGGTGCTTGACCTAGGATAATCAACAAAAGTAAGACTTTCAAGTATCATCTATTTATCCTCTGTAGCTATGATGAGAAATGTCCTTCCCATTTGTTTCTATAAGCTCTTCATTTTAACTCGTTTCACACTAATTGTGGAGCGTTTGGAAGCAAGCTTATGTTCACGCTTCTCTTCTTGACTTAAAGAGTTTGGGGAGGCCACCTACTAAGACTTTTTTCCTTTAGGTAGGTTGGAGAAGATTTGAGGTAAAAGGAATTATAGGATATTTCATGATAGGAAGATGGTTGTTCGATGGGCTTAAAAAGAACTATTTATATAGCTCAAGAGACTACCCAAGCTAAATTATGAACAGATGCTTCCTTGGAGCCTCATGAAGTGGACCTATTGTACGAGCTACATTAATTAAAGAACCAAGCCAAGGTCCTTTCTAAAGGGGAGTCCTTATCTTAAACTCAAAAAACTCACAAACAATCTTCACCTCATACCAAAAATTTTTAGATCAATATAGCTAAGTCCTCCAAGGGAAATAATCTTCAACATTCTATACATGGAGGTTTTAAAACAAATAGCTTTGGCACTACCCTCTTCTTCTCCATCTATAAGGATCATCAAACCAATAATCTTATGGAAGCTTTGGTTTACTCTCATTACCTTGAAAGGAGTTGCATGCTCAAATAACACAAGGTTATTTATGAGAGTGATTCTTAAATGCTACTAAATATGTTTAACTAAGAAAAATCTTGATGACTTGAATTAACAATTACTAGGCAAATTCTCTACTTAAATAATTCTTTGAACCATCTTCATCCACATCTCAAGGGAATGGAATAATGTTGCTAACTTTCCAGCTAAATGGGCCTCCAAGCATAAGCGCACCTAGAGCATCGAAGGATGGGAAAATCTTTCCCAAATGTATTCCCATAAGTTGGAAAGGATGATTCTTGAGGATTTGCAAGAGTAATGTGGGGGTGGTTATGGTCTCTTGATTGTTGGATCTTTCTACTTTGGTTTCAAATGGTTGTTCTTTTGTACAACCTATTAAGTGTTAATACCTTCTTGTACTTATTGTTTCTCTCGATATAAGTTTTTCCCACATTTTATTTATTTATTCTTATAAAGGAGAAAAAAAAGTAAACAATGCACTTAATATCCTTGAAAATTTGCCTTTCCCATTTATTGATGTGATAATTGGTTCATTTCATAAAACATCTTACCATGATCATGAAAAAAAAATATTCCATAAAGTTATTTCCAATTGAATGTCTTACATAATTTGCTTCATTACCATGTGGAGTTTGTTTAAATGGTGCAACATACAATTTTGATACAAAATGAACTACCATTCCTACAATATACCAGCTATCCCATTCCATTAAACCTTAAGGAATACATGTTAGAATGTTAAAACAACAAAATTAACTAATAGCAAGCACGAGGTACAAATTTATGCCAAAACAGTTCTCAAAGTGATCAAATATTCAAAAGTGCCAAAAAAGAAGAGAAGAAAACGAAGCATTCAATATGTACCCTTAATTTGTTTACCATAAATTGTTATGATGATTTGTTACATCCATTAAACATCTTATTAATAATTATGAATGAAAATGGATCCATTAAGCTATTTCTAATTGAATGTCCTACAATATATGCTTCTTTACTATGGAAAGTTTGCCAAGTTTGTTTAAATTGTGCAATATCAATTCTCTACCTAGAGAATTATAATAAAATCATGTTTTTATTACTTCTATAATATACTAGCTATCCTATACTAGGAATCGTGATATCAAGATCCTAAAGTAACTTTGAAGAAAAAAAATTTCCCATCTTTAGAGTAATCAAATGGTCTTCCACATTTTAATCCACCTTAAATTTCACTATTTTTATCTTCCCTACTTCCAATTTCTTCTAAATTTAATACATTTATTTGCAACAACATTTCCAAATGTCATCAAGATTCATCACAAAATTTTGCTTTTCCTAAAACTTTTAAATGTTCCTCTACATTTTAATCCATCAAGATTTCTCCCTTAATATTTCACTTTCTTTTAATTCTCATTTTTTAACATTTGAATAAAATTATACCAAATAAAAGACATTCAATCATATGCTAACTACTCTCAACACCAAAGAAGATCACCTTGTTCATTGGGTAACAAAGATTAGATTTGTTTTAGAAGGGATTAAACAATCAAAACACAATACCAACATTAAAACTTTTGTTCCTAGAAGGCAAATTTTGCCTTCAAGAACCAAGCAAATTGTCTTCGAGAACCATAACATAAAATGTACTTTTGCCTTCAAATAGGTAGTACAATGACCTCATTATAATTAAAACAAATTGTTTCTTGCCAAATTAATATGTATCAACAATGTTAAGGCATTTCAATATCAAAAGACAGTATATTATACCCAATGAAGCAACTACTAGTTAATATAGTATATAAGTTCATAAATTTTTAAAAATAGGACCAAATATCACAAGATTTCCTTAGGAATATCTTATTTAAAATTAAATTTAACCAATTTATTGAACCTATTATGTTGCATATTCGTGCATCAATTTTCCATGCACGGAGTAAATATCAACAAATAAATAGATGTATAATTTTAATTCATATGACTTAGATTATTTACACTTTACCCCCATGCAACATGCACTCGTTATTTATTTCATTCTTTTAATATATTGTGAATTATTTAATAAAGCCACCACTAATAATGTTACAAACAAACCGATGACAACAGAAATCCATTCACAAGAAAATTCAGTTCACTTGACTAGATTGCAACCTTGCATAAGAACTCCACAAGACAGGTGAATTTACAATTAGGAAAACAATCTTATACATACAAATATTTCCAAAAAGAAACTAATACGAAGTTAAGAATAAAACATAGCAAATTGAAGGTAGGCTGGCCATTCACATGCTGAATCAATCCTCCCCTTTAATAAAAAAGCTTGTTTCTTCCAGGTCACATCAACAAAGGAAAGATTGCAAGTCTTGTTGCAGATGGGTCCTTTGACAGAATTTGCCACCACAATGCTTCACTAAACAAACATTATAAATTTTAGCTCACTACATTGCACTCCTCTTAGAAATGTTTTTAATCTATAAATTTATGTCATCCAAAGCCTCCATTATCGGATAAAGTGGAAGAAATGTTTAAAATATGTATAGCAACACAACTCAAATTTCATATTTAATAATCTTTAAAGATCGCAATAAAAGCTCATTGATACTAACAGACTTAAATGCAATGGTATATAAACAAGAATATAAATAGGGTTTGATAATCATGTAATATAATTTTGGCAAAGCTGTTCGCTCTGTGGCTCCAGGCAAAGAAATGGTAACTAGCAAACACAACTCTTAGAAAAAAATAATAACTTCAAATACCATTTTAGAGAGATGGCAACCATAAAGGCTTTTGCAAATGATATTTATTATTGACCTACAAATATAGAAGAATAGATGCACTCGATGGCGAGAGGAAAATGAAGAGAACATGATGAAAAATAACTAGGCATACAAACACGAAACATAAACATTCAGTCCCAGAAAATGGAGACATGAAAAAAAGAGGTGCAGTTAAAATTGTAGTAACTTAGGATAATGGAGAGATAAGTACTTAAAATCATTGACCAAGGAAGGATTATTAAAAGATTGTACTCAATGATCTTATGACTCACTACAAACAGTAGTACCTTTGACTAAAGGAGTGAAAACTACTTAAAAATCCAAAAGAAAAAATGCCACGTGGCAAGAGCAAGCACTTGACCTCAATGTGTCTTGCCTACCAAATCATTTTTAAAGTGGTTCCTATTTTGGTAGAGGGTTTCAACTAACTCATCATTTGATTTTGCTGGCCAATGTGGACGAGACAGTACAATTTATTTACAAAATTACATCCCGCATATCCAAAAAATAGATCCCTACTCCCAAAAAATTGATCATTTTAAGGATACACTATTAATTCTACAATAATTGAATAGAGCCTACCATCTCTAAAATAGCATTAATTTCTAGCATTAGCTGAAGCAAACATGGGTTAATGAATCAACACTTTTGATATCAAGACTCATGATCCAACCTCATTTTCCATTTTCATGCCACAGACAAAGCTGTGTCATCCTCATGCTAATCAGCACAATTTTGTTAGTGGCATCTTTCGACACTAAATAATTAAGCTTATGCTTTGGCCTAGTAGGGTATTCCAGTAAACCCCTGCAATTACAAAGAGACTCAAATATCCAAGATATCCTCACATTTCCTAGATGACTTTTCTTGAAGCCAATGAAATTGTCAAGGTTGTAACACCAAACAGTTTGTACTGTCTATATTGTAAATGTAGACTGCATGACCCATAGAAACAAAATGGTCACAATCACATGGGTTACATCTTAAATAAAAAGAAAATATGCAACTTGTTTGTAAACAGATATTGACCTTTAACTCAATAGCAGTGGGCTTCAGAAGTTAAAACGTGAAAATAACTAGAGGTGAATTAGCTACGAAAGCAAAACCAATGATATCTCATGTCGGGCAGAATTTCTTAGCAACCAAAATACATCTAAGGTTAATGAGAAAGCAATACATGCATTGCAAACAAAGATGAATAAAACACTACAGAATGTTAGTGTATAATGAGCACCATCAACATGTTTAGAGCTCGTCAGAAGTTCTGAACCAAATATTCCCTCCTAAAAACAAATTTGAAAAATATAAACATACACGTGCCCAGAATAAACATACCTGAGAGTAAAATACTCCACTACAGAATCCAAGTGAAGACTATAATTTCAGGCTTGGATAGAGCATCAAATTGCAAAACCAATGATTGTCCGAGTGAAGTATTCAGCAGCAGGCAAGATTTCAAACATAAAACAGTCGTTTTGGATCATCCATTCTGAAAAATGAATATACTGCATCATCCTTCCTGGAAAAGGTTAAAACCATTCCTAACAGAAACTGATAATAGAAGTATGCGCACAATACAAGCCTGTCTTTAAGAATTAATATAGTTCAAAGGCATAAGAAATGGCATAAAATTTCCTCCCATTATTGACTTTCTGTTCCGAAAATGAATATACTGCATCATCCGTCCTGGAAAAGGTTAAAACCATTCCTGATAGACATATACACACAATACAAGTCTATATCTTTGAGAATTAATATAGTTCAAAGGCACAAGAAATGACATTCACGTAACATTTGTTTCAATAATTTACCTTCCATGATTTGAATATTGTAATTTCCAAGGGCAGTGGGGGCAAATTTCACACTATATATCCTTTCTAATGTAGCTACTAGATTCATACTGCAGCTCTTCTTATATAGCATTCTCCATCCAAAACTTTGTCATGGTACATATCTTTTCTAATGCAGTTACTAGATTCATACTGCAGCTCTTCTTGAATAATAGATTGCATCCAAAACTGTCAGGGTAACTATTACACAACTACATGGAAGTACAAAAAATTAAAGAGCACACCATTCATTAGTCAGACACAGAATATACAAATGGATCAGATCCAACAGATGTTCGAAAATGATAATTTTTCCTTAAGTGACAAGTACTAACCTTTAAAAAGGTCATTCAATAAACAACAATTTCTTCAACAAAAAGAAGTGTAAGACATTTTGGGTAGGTGTAAACCAAAACTTAAAATAAAAATTAAATGTATGCTTATGGTATAATATTTTTTAATTAAACATAAAATAGCATAATCTTATATTTAGAAAATGATTCTGATGTTCTCCAAAGTCCAATGTATTAACACTACTAATAGAAAATAACATGAACTTATATTTGAAAAATGATTCTGATATTGTCCAATATATAGACACCAATAATACAAAAGAGCTTGTGTTACATCCAAGTCCTCATCTTGCAACATAATGAAAAGTGAAGGTTATTTTGTCATTGACAAGATACACTTTGCCTCAAAAAATCCAAATTGACCTTTTATTATCGACTTGGTATAATAATGTTTTGATGGCAATTTACCTGGTAAACATACCTAGAATTAACACTATTCGCGTACATGCCTCAGTAAGGGTCTAGAATTAATACAGATGGTATAGGTACAAACATCATATCAAACTGAACAATAAGACAATAGTTATTGGTATTTTAGAAACTGAACGATACCAAATCAGAATATTTAGGTTTCAAGGCCATTTTTCCAGATATCCTTTAGTAATCCTCTGAAGAATTGAATCTAATATGCTAACCTGAAAAAAATTAGGTCAACTTTTATCAGGCAATTGATTAAAGCGCCAGAAGCAACACAGCTTTGTGAGCTGGTGTCAATGACCTTCAATGGATCGGGTATAGTAATTAGAATACCCCAAGAGTGCCAATGATGACAAATAAATCTCAGAAGCTATTGGATGAATTTTAAATTGCTATGTCAGTTAGAAGGAATTTAACAGGTTGCTTCAATAACTTTTGAGATTAAATGAATATCAGTAATTCCCACTTAGTGTGCTCCTAAATAGGGACCTTAATGAAGAAGATAAATCATATGTTAGCAACTAGTATCTTTCAGCTACCACGGACAAGCTAAAACAATACTTAAGGGGATTGAAGCTATCATAGAGAAGAGCAGCTTTACCATGCATGAACAGTTTAAAGGGGTAAAATGTACCATAGACATTTGGTTCATAAACTTTGTTTAAATTAACTCGTATCCCATGAAGATCCAGTTCTACAAACTATTTTGAAACTTTATTTTTAGTATACAATAGTGTAAGTATGCCTCTAGCTGGTTGAAGAGATCTTATATTAGGGCTTATATTGATGAATTTAGATGGGGATAACATCATCAATCATCTTAAGGATGTCTTTCAAAGTACTTATTACAGGACATGAACTGGTTTTTCTTCTTTAATACCGTTAAAAAGTCTAGGTCCACCTTTGTAAAATGGAGTCAATACTTACAAAAGACACATTATTTGGATAAACAATCAGATTAAATCTTGAAATTCAGCTCCTGGGTAGGACTAAATTAGACAAAATGCACATCATTGCAGGGGATCAAAAGTAACTGGATAACTGACAAAGGCTTGAGCTTATAACACTTTTTTATTTAACATTTAAGCAATGACCGAACTCAACATTCACATTTAATACATCAAAGCTTCTGAGGATCCAAGTAAAACATGCTTTAGTTTTGTTTAAATGATTTTCTAATAGTAAAATATGAATTGCCGGGGAAGTCAACCCATTCGCAGGTCTTGTCTTGAAAAATATTTTTCTATGTTGCTCGTTTAGCAGCAATGTCAGAGTTCTTCATTCATAAGTCAGGGCAGTTTTTGATGATCTCAGTACAAGGTGCTCACATTTGTAAAATGTTTTTCTCACAATTTAAGCATTAAAAATAAATATAGATAAATGTAAACACATTCACCAAAATATTGTCTAAAGGAAAATCTAATGACACTGCCATTTTCACACTGCAAGAATAAAATAGAATATTTATCAACGATTTACAACAGGGCCACGTTGAGTGATGGAAATTGGTCCATTCTAATAGCATACAAACATCCCAGTTTGAAGAAAACTGTGTAAGAACTCGATAGTGTTAAGGATTAAAATGCAGAGCTCAATTTTCAATTTTAAGGTATACAGTAAATGATACAACTACCTCACAATGTTTTTCATCACTAAGTTCTCATTTGCATGTCATAGAACAATATAACATTGTATATAGTCCTACCAAAATGCCACTGTTTCCATAGAAAGTGAATGTAAAATTTTCTAAAGTCTTAAACCAAATGTCACTGTTTCCAAAGCAAGTGAAAGTCCTAAATGAAGTTGAATTTAAGAAACCTAAAGTATATCCCACTATGGCAACACAGGTTTGTTTGACCATCGACATGTGTAATGTAATCAATGAAAATAAAACTTTGCTGAAAAGCAAGGTTGATTTCCATAACACATACAAAAAACAAATTTCATGATATAAGGCTCAATATGGCTATGTTTCATCATCCTCTCAATTAGTTAAGTCCCATAAACATCCATGGGCTTTCTCAGAAGTAAAATCCAGCCCTGAATAAAAATTGGGAAGGAATAAGCTTCCACTGATCAACTGCTAATCTGCATTGTTTGAATGTTGTCGCTATTTATATAACCTCAAGGTTTTGGAAATGTTGGTCAAATCTTCAAAGTTTATTGCTCTCATACTCCAAGCTTCTTTGTCTTCGGCTGTTAAAGGAGAATGAAGGGATGAAAAGCACAAACGAAAGGCAAAGCATCAGAAAGTCTTCCATTATTATTCTCAAGAAGCACGTAGAAAGACCTTTATACATGTGAACATAAGATGCAGGTAAATTATCAATATGCTACTGTGTGCGCATGTATAGTCAGTCGTTTAGATTAGTATCAAGACCATTAAAAATACTTACCTTTAACAAAGGTACATAATCATGGTGAGGATTGCCCACTCATAATAAATGCTTGAAGAAGGCTTTGGGCAGCATGAGTTTGTTCTGGCGTCCCAGATATTACAACCAAACCTTCAGTAGCTCCAGGTCTTGGGTCATGCATTATAACTTTTGCCCCAGAAATCTAGAAGTTATGGCATCAAAAATATAATTACTAAATAAAGTCGATCGTGGAAATAATTATACTTGAAATACACCTTTAAAAAAAACCACCTTACGAATCTGAGCTAGGTTGCTCCCATTTTCCCCATAGATAGATCCAATGACACGTTCAGGAACCACCACCTCAACAGTTGTGCTTGTTACAACAGCTGATTGACTTCCACTAAAAGAGAATTAAAGGCAGTAAGTAACAGCAACTATCAAAATGCAATTCCAGATATAACTTTGCATAATCATCAGTAACAATGTACAAACCTCCCCAAACTTCCTCTTTGAGGATATCCTCTCCCATAGTCAGTAATATTCCTTCCACTGCCACTGTTCATACCCTGGCAGCACCAAGATGATGTTAATTCAAAATCCAAATCATTTAACTGTTATACACAAAAACTATTTAACTGTTAAACAAAAACTAAACTCATTGAACTATAAACTGGCCATTCTATTCTTATAGTCAGAATTAAACATCATAAGAGGGACCGCACATGCATCAATTCAGAAAATATTATAGATTGTAGTAAGCAACGAGATTGCTAGTCCATTTGCAGTCAAAGTAACAAAGCCTTAGAGATCTCATACAGTGAAGAAATAATTCATGTGATGTACAATTCCAAGAATCTAGAAAAATAAGTAAAATCTAAGATTTCATACTTAATATTTAATAACAATAAATCAGGAATCCATATTTAACAAAATAAAACTGTAAACCAGCTGAGGTCGTCAATGCTTCTTGCTCATCTTTCAATGCACAGTGACAATCGTCCAAGAGAGTAATAGACCAAAATCAAACAATCCCAAAAATCTCCAATGTTCAAAAACCTAGAAGGGTAATAGAGAGTACATCTCAAAATGGCATTCCAAGATTTATGCATTGACAATCTAATCCCATTTAAAATTCTGATACCACAGTGTGTTGGTGGATTGTGGGGCCTGTCATAACTTACCAAACTCTAATCTTTGGAAAGATGATAACATTCCAAAGAGACAAACTTAGTGAGATTCAACAGAAAAAAGCTACTATAGCAAATAATATGATGCAAAAAATATAAACTTATACACATGTTGCTTTCTTGTTTCCAGAAGTTTTGGAACAATCGACTTCAAAACAAAAAACATTCCAGAAATACCGTCCATTCCTCATCCCAGACAACGTATAACGGTAACCAACCACTGTTCTGCATATCTCTACGACTACAAGGCTAGAACAAGCACAAAACTAAATCTGCTTCTGTGGAACAGGATATCCCCGTTTAATCCAACAAAAACTCCAACAACTTTTCTAATCGAATCCACCTACTTATATAGCTCCTTTAAAAAAAATTACAAAATAGACCTGAAACTTAGTTCAGAAATTCTCTCAATGTTCAATGGCAAAATAATCTTAAACAAACCACATCTTTGCAGTTACTCCCAGTTTTCATTTTCTAAATCATATTCTTTTGCGAAAAAAGTCAAATTTTCAACAGTCTCAACATTTCTTAACTCATCCTCTTGCTATGCTCAACAGTTAATTTTCATTCAAAACTTTGGTAAAATCAGTTTCTTCATATATACATTCTATCTCTTGTAAGGAAAAGGTTAAAAACAATTCTCCACAACAAACGGTAATAAAGACAGATGAGAGACTACCACCTAATAAAAATCATAAAATAAATAGCACTTGTTGAAAATCACACATAGGAGGTGACCTTATATCAAAACATGCAAACAAAGGCACATGGTTACACAAATGGCATGCAAGTGATTTAGGCAATCACTAACATAATTTTACCTGCATCGCCCATGGTCCTGGAGAAGGTGGCTGATCAATATTGTGAGGCATTCCTCCTGGTCGATGAATGCTGGGAGGGAAACCTGGGCGATCAACAGTTGGGGGAAGTCTACCTGATTGATCCATGTCCTGCATAGATCCACCTAGCCGGGAGTACATTCCAGGAGGGGATGCAGGTTCAGGTCTTCCCCTATATTGCGCTATTGGACCAGGAACTGGAGCCATGGGCTCAGGGTACATTCCAACACCTCCAATTGGACCTGTGTTACCCGGGAATAAATTGTTTTGCAAGCGTGAGGTGATTTGGACAAGTGCTTCTTGAACTGCCTCTGGATCACCAGTTACCTGCAGCAATATTATAATAAAATAATCTAAATAACAAGGGGTGACTCCATGCAATAATAAGAAAAACATCTGTTACACTATATGATTAGGCATATGGTAGACTTAACAATTATACAAAATCTCTGACATTTAAAGGAAACATCAAAAAGCAACATATCAGATTTTACAAAAGAGCATAAATACCTGAACAACTTCATCATTTTGCGAAGCACACTTTGGAAGCTGATCTTTTCCAAAAATTCGGATACCTGCTCCACTTGCTCTTCTCATGTCAGATATTATGCTACCACCTTTTCCAAGCAAGCACCCAATCTGGTTGGAGGGCACAAGAAGTCTAGCAGTTGAATGCTTATCTTTCTCTGGCACGGAACTGATAATCCGATTAAAAACACGAAGGACAGCATTCTGAACAGGAGAAAGCCCTCCTTCTGAAAACTGTACCATTTTACAATATGACACAATAAGATTACTTAGAGGAAAATTTGCTTGATAGGAGTGCTTCCAACACACTAGAGATTTAAAAAACACAAAAAAGCTTATAAGACATCTGAAAACCAAAGCTTAAAATTGGCAGCATAAAAAGTGAACTCTTAAAAAGGTTTACAAATCAGCTAGAAAATAATGTCTAAACTTTACATGTGAATTTCCTTTCCAACCAAATGTCTTACCGCAGATGCCGTAATTATGACAACTCGTTCATCTTCATCAGGTACAGACTCCGCAATTTTAATGTCAGAACCTGTATCCCGTTGAAGACCCTTTATTATACTACCTCCCTTTCCAATGATGCCTCCAACCTTTTCATTTGAACACAACAATCGAAATGTAATTTCCTCCTGCATAGGTCCTCTCTGATTGTAATTAGGACCAGCTTCATGAAACTTGGAAACTGGACCCTTCAAATGATAGTCAACAGTGGCACCTGACCCAACACCACCAAATGGAAGCCCTTGAACCAGTGAGGAACTCTTTCGAGAAGGAAATAAATCCCCATGTGCGAAAGGACCTCCAGATCTAGAGGCAGGCATGTGATCCCTATCACGAGGAGGATTCTCACGAAGGCGATCGGAAACAGATAAAAGAGCCTTTTTAACAGAAGCTACATCTCCTGTAATCTGAAACCAACCACCATGAAAAAATGCATCTAAGCAACACACGCTACGAAGTCATAAGACAAGATAACCGGCTTGAGAGATTTGATAAACATAAATACACTACTATTTAATCTTTTCTAAGCAAGACGTAGTACAACACATTTGACCTGTACACCTAATTGTACAATTTATACACATGAAAACCAATAATTAACAAAATAAATACATGACCAGGCACATCCAATGAAGCATTTGTTAGTCAGCATTGAAAAGCCAACCAGATCAAACAAAGTTTAAATAAGAATGAAGATTTCTTAAACCTGCACCACTTCGTCAGTGGGTAAGGCACATGCTGGCAGCTGTTCTCTTGAAAGAATACGGATTTGTGCACCACTTTCTGCACGAATTTGTTGAATAATCTTTCCGCCTTTGCCAAGCACACAACCAACTTGATTGGTAGGAACCAGCAATCGAGCAATTACTGGAGCTGTTTTTTTGTCGGCATCCTCGTCAGTCTTTGCATCAGACTCTCCCTCTAGTATCCTGTGAAGAACTCGAAGCAATGCCTCTTGTGCTGGAGCTAATGCTTTCTCTTTTTTTGCCTCTTTATCAGTTTCAGGTGCCTTTTCATCTGCCTCAGTTTCGTCTTGTTCCTTTTCATCAGTATCCTCATTGGCATCTTCCTTTATCTGTGTATTGCTCTCAGCTACCACATTTTCTTCCTTGCCTTCTTTTTTCTCCTTTTCAGGTGCCACAATAACAACTACTCTCTCATCGCAACCAGGAACACCCTCTTCAATTCTAATCTTAGCACCTGTTTCCTGCCTTATTTGCTTCACAATGCTACCTCCTTTTCCAATGACACCTCCAGTCTTAGACCCATTACAAAGAATGCGGAAAATTGTTTCATCGGGACCTATCTTCAGAGGTGGTGGGCCCCAAGAAGTTGCTGAAGGCCGCCGCTTTTCTCTGCCATTGGCTTCAGAAGGTTCCCAATCATAGCTACGCTTTGCAGGTGGAATAAGATATGAAGAATCCATGTTATCTTATCAACCTGAAAAACAAAACACAAGGGTCACGTTGGACCAGATTCTTATCTGATGTCAATATTTTCCAAATATCATTTCTCCCTCCTACAAGCATTTATCCAAGACACGTTATGGATCATTAACTAACTGGAATAATTCGAACTCAGAACATAGCCACATATGTTTCTCACAATCAACTCAGAAGACCCGTCAAGCAATAAAATAAGCAATATCCTCAATTATTAGGTCTAGACACACCAGGCTAACGACCACGCACTTGTATACATACTAGCTTGACAGATTACAAGATTAAAAATGCATAAAGCTTTAACGGGGAAACCGTCTAAAACGTGCAAATGCAAACTTATGCATGCCAAAAAGAAGTCATATAAAGATTCAAATGAGTGCACCTTTTGTTACAAAACCGAACCGGCTAACCCTAAAGACAAAATCCAACGAGACCAGATCACTTAAACTGGCCCGTATACAATAGAAACCTGCTTAGAGTTATCTATTGCAAAGAGCTTACGCAAAAAATCATAAGGAAAAGATCATCATTCTACCCCAATACGCTACATGTTAAAATTAAGACATCGCGTAGTATGAAACAAACCCTAGATTTGCATCCACGCTCATTTGGTGCTTAAAACCCCCGCCAATGCAGATTCGACATCCCAGCTAACTGAGAGAAGTTACATAGCAAACCTCGCATTGTTTCCCCAACAATGGAAAGCCGATACAAACTTCGCCCACAAAAACTTCTTTCTTCAAAACAAAATTAGAAAGTATATATATCACAAATAACTGCAAACCATACGAATCCATAAATAATGGCAGTAGGGATTGAAGCAAATATACAACCCTCAAATTTTAAAAAGCTTCCACACAATTGAGAAACTTGGGTTTAACTCATGTATTTCCAAAGCCAGGGTTTTAATATAAGTATTTCAGAATCTAGGGTTTTAGAGTACGTACTTTGCTCGTTAAGATTTCAAGACAAGTATTTAAATAGCAAGGGTTTTATCAATAAAGGATTTCGACAACGAGAGAGATCAAAAAAAAGCGAAAACAAAAAGAATTTCAGAGGCTAGAGACTGTAATCACCTGTTGCCTAAGCTCCTGGGGATTCGAACTGTAGACCAGAAATGTTTATACGCAGCAGGTTTCGAACCTTCGCCGCGCACGAGACTAAAACACCTCTACAAGAGAGCAACTAAAGAGAGATTGTAAGCGAGCAACTCAACTTTCTCATAAATTTCCTTCCCACCAAAACAAAATTAAAAAGAAATTTCTGGAATTTTATATATAAATTACTAACCCTAGATGTGAACTTAGGGACACTGTTCGGCTCCTACCAGCCGTCAGATATTCTTAATCAACGGTGCAGAATCCGGGGGAGAATTGTACGTATATCGGATTCCCTTCAGAGATGAGGAGGCCTGAGAATGAAAGGAAGTGCACTATGAAGGTCGCTCTAGATTGTGTAATTACGTGTCTCATTTGGATTCGACGAAATATTTGATTACGTGGTACGTCTATTTTTGACTTGGGCTACATCCTCTAGATTGGGATAGATTTTTTATTTTACTACTTTTTCAATAGGATTCCATTTTGGTGGATGAAAATGGAATTTTTGTATAATTCATAATGAATGATTTGGTTTGGGTTCTTAATTAAGTGGTTTACAATTTTTTATTTTTTATTTTTATCGGTAATATTTGTTATTTTATTAAATATAGCTAAAATATTACATCAATAGAAAAATCAGCAAACCGTTTACAAATTCTCCAAACCATCTATCAAAAAACAGATGTTCTTAAACCCTATCCTACTCAAACCCTACCCCACATCTAGGAGTATGAAAATGTCCATATACATCATGCCATACTAAATTTGGTATAACTATTCAAACAAAAATTAATTGAAAGCTGCAATTTTCAAAAAAATATAGCAAAAAAAAGAAATGGCACCAAGAGGTACTCTGGCCTGCAGTATCTTCATCTTTCTTTCTTCACCTCTTCAGCATTCTATGCACACGAAACACCCCCCGCCCTGTTTACTCCACCGACCGCTTTGATATCCAGCTCATTTTGCCTTGCCAATTCCACAAAGAGGCGCCCGATAATCGGTCGCTTCCTCCGCACCTCATCCACCACCCCAGCTACCTCCCTCGCCTGCCTGATAATTTCCTCCAACTCCATAATCTGAACATATATTTTCAAGCCTTCCCACCCTCTCCTCGCATCATCACGAAATCTTGCTTTAACTTCTTCTCGGCATTGCAAGAAAGGAATCCTCATATGCTTGCCCCGAAGCTCTGCTTGCAACTTTGGTATGCCTTCTGAAACGTTAAAACCCCAACCCGAGACCGCCCACTCCAAAAGAGATTCCATATTAAGAAGATAATCTCTCGGCACTATCATCATCATCACGTCTCTTACCTCCTCACAGGAATAGCCAAATCAAGCCCCCACGCCATAATTAAGGAATATATGTCCACCCTCGTTCAGTATCTGTGGCCAATGATAGCCACTTCCTCACCAAGAACCAATTGAATGGCCCTCAAGAACAGGGGATCCCTCGCCAAAAACATGTTTTCCAACCGTTTTACAGGAACTGGACTCCAAAAGGCAGGCATGAGTTTAGAAGTTATAAGAGTGAAGTTAGCTTCCATATTGAAAGCCACACAAAACTGCCAAACTCTGCATAGAAAACACTATCACCACCACCAAATTCTCTCATATGCCACATTGAATGAGTGTAAATTCTTTTTCTAGCTATTAATGAGGCTCACTCAACATCCGCCGCCATTACAGAAACATTCGGCATTAATTGCCCGTAATACTCAAGCCAGCCTCGACACACTAACAGGGGAGAAAAACACATTTCACACATTTCAAGTATGCAATGGTATTGTACTTAGCAAGTCGTCTTAACTCCATTGAACACTGTTGTCATTTCCATCCCACCACCTCACCTCTCCCTTGGCTAGCTCGCATGCCACATTAGACAACCCGTCAACAATGACATTTCCACTTCTCCTTACATGAGAAATACAAAAATCTTGAAAAGTTTTTAATTTTGAGTAGATTAAGGTGATGAACTTGTTTAATCTCCAACTAGGGGTTACACCTTTCGTGATAGCGTTAACCACAACTTGAGAATCTCCCTCCAAATAGACTTTGAAACCTTCACATTTACTGCCAAATCAGTTGCTAACAAAGCCGCTTGCAACTCTGTGTTGTTGTTAGTACCATCTTGTAGTGTTTTTGCACCTTTAAAAAGAACCTTCCCTTCATCATCACAGGCCACACATCCCGCTCCAGAGATACCTAAGTTACCCCCTCGAAGCCCCGTCGAAGTTAATCTTAACCCATCCCCGCTCAGGTTTTGACCAAATCTCCTCCTTAATTCCTTTGTCTTTACAAAAAGGATTAACCCTTTGAAACCCATGAACAGGTCTAATCTAAATCAGAGGCCACCTAGCTTGAATAAAGCTATCCACCAAGCCATACACATGTTTCGCAAAATTATGATTAATTATCGTTGAAGAAACAACTTTAGAAATAGCCCTCTCCACCCTATCACAAACTTTGTCCAACATTTCTTCTTTATCTTGAAATACTCGCCTATTTCTTTATTTCCATAATTCCCAAATAACAATGGAAGGCGAAACCGTCCATACACTCAAAAGGGCTGACTTCTTGTTCTCTGAAAACCAACTTTTGAAAAGATCAATTACTTTCTCTAGAAGAGGAATTTCCAACCCCAATTTTCCTAATAAGAATTTCCATACACCCTGGGCCAAATCACATTGTAACAGCAAGTGGTCCAGAGATTCTTCCTTTTCTTTACACATCACATACTGGAACGGGCCATTAAATCCCTGCCTCATCATTCTATCTCCCGTCAAAATTCTTCTTTTCAAAACCAGCCATGCAAACACCCTTGCCTTAGGAAGACACTTAGAGCTCCATCATAGCTTCGAAGGCCACTATGTTTGGGTCTCTACATTTTCAATGAGATTGTAGCCATTTTTGACTTAATAGTTCCCTGATTTTGATCCACACCATTTGAGGACATCATCTTTCAGACCAAGTACTAGCGAGTACTCTTCCAAAATTCTGCTAAACAAAAATTATAACTGAGGAGATAGCGGTAGCATATCAACGTCATTCCACTTCCACTCATCCACTCCATTGCATCTCACTTTAACCAAATAATCCTTAACTTTTGAACCCCATAAAGCCTCAGTCACCTGTCTAATTTGAGCTACCTCCCCTCTTAAAAATAAAGTTGGTTTGTCATCCCATGAGTCCATCCAGAAATTGGCTTTTTCCCCTTCCCTAATTGCCATGTGATATGATCTGTTATCACTTTCCTGCAAGTCAACAAAAAATTCCACATTGCAGATGCTCTCGAGGGGTCACGAACTATAAAGATTCTTTCTCTATCATTTGAGTCCAGATACTTGTGTTTCAGGATTTGGACCCATTTTTGGTCTATTTTTTCATACAATTGCCATATCAATTTTGCACCCATAGCTTCATTCAAAAAGAACCACTTCCACAGACCTACACATCCTGCCAATTTTGGTTGACAAACTTTATCCCATGCAACCAATGATATTTTATCTTGCTCACTCTTGCCATTCCAAAAGAATTTCCTCATAAATTGATTAATAATTCTTATGATTTTTTTCAGGACTTTAAAGCACATCATGGAATATATAACCATAGAAAATTAAATTGATTTTAGCAACAACAGCCTACCAGCCGATGTGAGTCATTTGCACTTCCATCCTTCTAATTTGTTAACCCAACTATTCATTAGTCTTTACCACATATTTGTCCTATTTGGTCCCGTTACATCCCACTTGTACCCTAGTTGATTTAGTGCAGTATTTACGTCCCGATAGATGTTAACCCTAGTGCATTTTGATATACTTGTATGATGTATAATGTGCCTAGTTTTATGCTCTAAATGATGGATTTGTTCAGATGATTATACATATGTGAATAATGATAAAAAAAAAATTCTATGCAAATTTGATGTACTTTGATTTAGTAAATTGAGGAATTTCAGTTAGCAATATGATATCTTGTTTCACTTTTATCATGACTTATTAATTGTCAGAACTAGACAAGATTGGATCTAACTGATTTTCATGGGCCAAGTGTGTGTAGGAGACCGTCATCCTCCACAAAAGGAGGGAAAGTATCATCAGGTTGGAAGGTGAAAGGATGGAAGAACTCAATGTCGTTTGGAAACTCTAGCCTAAGCCAAGTAAACCTAGGTTGATCTTGTCGGACCTTGTTAGCTAGTGCATTAGGTAACCTGGTAGGTCAGTGCATAGAATCTTAGGTTTGTCGCTTCTTAAAATAATTATTAATTATTAATATTAATAAATTATTTTGTTAATTATTAATTAAGTTGACTAGACTAATGTTACTTTTATTATATAAACATATATTGTAGACACCTAAAAATGTCTCATTGATCATGAACTAATTGTTCGTCTAGTTAGTTAAATAATTATTTAATTATTTAATTAAGTCATTTAATCTTATTCTTCTAATTTTATATTTCCTCGTCATCTTACTAATTATTCTATTTCTTATTCTATCATCATTTAAATCATTTTCTAAATGTTAATTACATATTTATTATTTAATTAATTCTGATTAATTCCCCAATTTAAATAATATTTATTATTTAAATAAATTAATTCTCAGTTTCTATCTCTAATCATTTAATCATTCAACCCTCTTCTAAATATTAATTAAATATTTATTATTTAATTAATTGTGATTTAATCCTTTAAGTTAAATAATCTTTATTATGGTATATTAAATGGCTAGTGACGTTGGAGATGGCTTTGTGTGTGCATGGATGTCGTGCTAGGGCTGAAGTGCCCTGGCCTGTAATTTGTGCTCTGCTGCGGGGGGGGGGGGGGGGGGGAGTTCTTGCTTGCTAGGGGTCGACTTTTGCTTGCCCATGGTCGGGTTTTTTGGGTTGCCACGGGGTTTTTTTGCAACCCTCTTCTGTTTCTTATGCTCTGTGTTGTCGTTGGGGTTTGTGGGGTTTTGGGGTTGGGTTTTTCGCCCCTTTTATTTTTCTTATTTTGGTATTTTCTCTGGATCCATGGAGAATAGATGAGTATCCTCTTCTCAGATGGTCTCTGGAGATCTGGCTATGGTGGATCCGTCTCATTTGATGCATGCATATGGAAAGGAACACATTGGTTAGTCCCAATCAAGGGCAGACGTTTCTTCTTTGAAAGAGCCTTTTCGCATGAAAAAGGTGAATGGTTGTTTGGAGAGATCCCAAGATCGCCTAGTTCTGGTTATTCAACCTGAGCAAATTTCAAAGGATGTTGAATATTGGTGCAACCATGCTCTCATATGCAAATTCATCAGTCTTCGCCTCTCTATACCTGTTTTAGAGTCTTGGGCACACCATGTCTGGAATCCTGAAGGAGACATGGAGCTACTTATGGCAGCCAATAACTATTTTCTGGTTATTTTTTCCAACATGGCAAACAGGAACAAGGCTTTTGAAGGTGGCCCTTATTTTTTCAACCAAGTGGGACTCTTTTATCAAACCTTGGCATATTGGCTTTAATTTTGCTGAGGAGCTTCCCTCTCGCATGCCCGTGTGGATTCGATTGCCAAGGCTTCCGCTAGAGTTCTAGAGAGAAGATATTCTTCACTCAATCTCACTGCTTCTTGGTAAACCTGTGGGTTCGGCTTCACAAACTCAAGATCGAAAGGTAATTTCCTACGCTCGCATATGTGTAGAAGTTGATTTAAATAATCCTTTGCCAGACTCTATGGAAATCTATTTGGGGGAATCTTCTTGGATCCAACAGTTGGACTATGAGACCCTACCATTTAGATGCAGAATTTGTCATGAATATGGTCATTTACAACGGAGATGCCCCAAAAATAAATCTTCTAAACCAATTGTTTCCGATCCTCCTCACTCTGTTCTGGGGGAAGATAGGGGGAAAGCCCATATGCCTAATGGTCCTGCTATAAAGATGGCTTCATTCCTGTGAAACCTCGAAATACAGACAAGGGAAAGAAGAGAACCTGGTTGGATAGGCAAAATGATGTCACCCTAAATAGGTTTGAGGTTCTAGAGGATTTGGTCCAAGAGGAAGGAGTTCCAGTTGAAATGTCCTTGGGTGCCCAATTTCAGCATGAAGTGCTGGATGGGGATTCCAACAAAGAGGGTCGGGCCCTATCTTTGGAGAATCAACAGGATATTCAAATGGTTACGGATTTGCCATCCCATGTTCAAGACAACAGAGATCTCAGTGAGTCATAGGTTCCTGAAGGTGCAGTGGTCATGGCATCTACTCCCCCTTCCACTACTGTGGCTTCAAGTTCAGTGAAGAGTAACAAAGCCCCACCTGTTTTAGGCTTGCATCAGAAGATCCTCAAAAAGGGTTCTTTAGACAAACCTTTAAGGAGTGGACGAAAAACGGATCAGGAAAAGGTTAAGCTTATTGGTCATACTTTGGTTGAGTCGGGGTCTGTAAAGCCCATTGATTCTCACTTCTCTCAACCACATAAATGATTGTGCTCTCATGGAATGTAAGGGGTTTGAACAACATCCCTAGACAAAAGTTTGTTCGTAGATTAATTGACTCTGAGCCTCCTGATGTTGTTTTTATTCAGGAAACCAAGCTTTCAGTGGATGGTTTGGCTAGTTGTGCTTGGCGTGTCTAGCCTCAGGGCCTTTGGCAAGGAGTGAGCTCTCATGGTAGTTCAGGGGGGTTGCTTGCTTCTGGAACCCAAGGAAATTTTCCCCTTTGTGGTGGTTTTCTAGTAGGTCTTCCATTTCTATGGTCGCTTCTAGCTTTGAGACAGGAGAAAGATGCCTCTTCTCTCTAATATTTATGCTCCTACAGATCTTGTAGGTAAGTCCCATCTTTGGGCTCACATCAATTTTGTTCGGGCTCAAGATCCTTTTCTACCTTGGATTTTGGCTAGAGATTTTAATGTCGTTACTAGTTTGGAGGAAAAGAGAGGTGGGTTATTCAGGCTTGATCCTTCCTCAAATTTACTCAAAGATAATATTGGTCTCTTGAATCTCATTGATGTGAAGCCAATTAATGGTGTCTTTACATGGAATAATAGGAGGAGTGGTGTTGAGGCTATCTCTGAAAGGCTTGATAGATTTTTGGTTTCTTGGTTTTGGGTGCATGATAGGTGGTCCACCAGTTTAGAAATTCTTGATTGGAGGGTTTCTGATCATTGGCCTATTAAGATTTCTATTACATATTTTAGAACCTCCAAAAATCCCTCTTTCAAATTTCAATTGATGTGGCTTCGTGATCAGTCATTGAGGGATCTTATGGTTGATTGGTGGTATGAAGGGGTGCTTGCCCATGGGCGGGCTATGTACTCCTTTGGGAAGAGATTACAACATGTAAAATATAGGCTGAAGAGGTGGAATAAACAATGTTTTAGGAACCTGCATAGACACAAGATGTCAGCTCAATCCAAGTTGGATAAGGCTACGCATCAAATCAGGGATCAAGGGATGACTGTGGAGCTCAGTATGGCTGAGTCCCTTTCTCTTAAGGGCTTAGAAGAGTGGGAGCTGCATGAGGAGATTTTCTGGAAACAAAAGTCTCGTGTGGATTGGCTCCAAGAAGGTGATAGAAACACTGCTTTTTTTCATAATTCTGTTAAGGCTCGTAGGTTTGGTAACTCTATTACCTCTCTCATTTCTTCTGAAGGGGTTCATCTTTCGTCTAAAGAAGAAATTGCTACGGAAGCTATCAGTTTTTTTTTCTAATTTGTTTACCAAAGAGGATCCTAAAGCTATGGTGGAAGAGAGGGCCATCCTGAACTGTATTACCCCTCTTGTCTTTGTTGAAATGAATGATGCTCTCTTGCGCCCCATTTTGTTGTCTGAGCTTGAGGGGGTTGTTTCAAATGAAAAAAGGCAAGGCTCCTGGCCCTGACGGGTTTCCTATTGAGTTTTTTCAAGAATTTTGGGAGATTATAAAGTATGATCTTCTAGACGTGGTTCAAGAATCTCATAGGAATAAACAAATGCTCTAATCTATGAATTCTACCTTCTTGGCTCTCATTCCTAAGAAGGAGGGGGCTAATAGCTTGGATCAGTACATGCCTATTGCTCTATGTAATGTTGTCTACAAGATAATCACTAAATTGATTGCTGAACGACTCAAACCTCTCCTCTGCACTTTGGTTTCTCAGGAGCAAGGTGGTTTCATTAACAGAAGACAGATCCTTGATGGAGTTGTGATAGCAATGGAGGCTATTCATTCGATGGCTTCCTCTAAGGAGAAGGCTATGTTTATTAAACTTGACATGGCCAAAGCTTATGACAAGGTGAGTTGGGATTTCTTACAGAAGATCCTTTTGGCTTTTGGTTTTGGAGAAGAGTGGGTGAATTGGGTTCTTAGCTGTGTGACTTCTACCTCTTTCTCAGTTCTTATTAATGGGGACCCTCACAATTGTTTAGCGCTTCTCGGGGGTTTCAGCAAGGGGACCCTCTATCTCCCTATTTATTTATTCTCATGGCTGAAGGTCTTGGCAGATTTCTCAGTTCCCAGGTGAGACATGGTCTTATTCAGGGCTGGAGTTGGAATAATGCTTTACCTCCCCACTCCCATCTTCAGTTTGTGGATGACACAGGTTTGATGGGCAGGGCCAGAATCAATGAGGCAGTGAATTTCAAGAGAGCTTTGGATATCTATTGTAAAGCCTCAAGTCAGAAAACTAATGAAGATTAATCATCCATATATTTCTTTAATACCCCTCAGCTTATTAAAAATAGGATTGTCGAGATCCTCAGATTTTAGACGGGGTCTCTTCCTTTGTTGTACCTTAGAATTCCTTTAGATTTGGGGGGTCATCGCGAAGATTTTTCGCAAGGAATTTTGGATAAATTTCGTTGTAAGGTTAATCATTGGACCTATAGGTGGTTATCCTCTGCTGGAAGAGTGATTCTTCTGAAGACTGTGGTGCAAGCACTTCCCATTTATAGGTGTTTTGTGCAGGCTCCCCCCTCTAGCTTTGTGAGAGAGTTTGATGCTCTTTCTCGTCAATTTCTTTGGTCTAGTAGTTTCCTTTCTTCTAAGTGGAGTTTAGTTAAATGGGACTCTGTTTGTAGACCGAGACATGTAGGGGGTCTTGGCCTGAGATCTATTGCTTTGGTTAGCAAGGCCTTGGCGGCTAAGCTGTTTTGGAGGTGGTGTAACAGTCAAAATCAGGACTGGGCCAAGATTTTAACCCACAAGTATCTCCTTGGTGCTAATGATCATGAGGTGCCTCATATTAGTTTAGTGGGCAGGGGCTCTTGTATCTGGGATACTCTTAAAAAAGGTGCCCAACTTATTAAAGATGGTATTTTCTGGATTTGTAATAGAGGCTTTGAAGCTCTTTTTTGGCAGGACTATTGGGATGGTCACCCTCCTATTTTGTCTAGTTATCCTCAGCTTCAATCTCTTTCCAACATTTTTAGTGATGCTGGATGGGTTAAGGTGGAGAATTTTAAAACAGTTAGGCGTATTGGACAGGTTGAGGTGACTTGTTGGAAGGATCCTTTGGAATGGCCCTTGTGGTTCAGATGAAGATCGTGTGGTGTTGTTTAATATCTTGGAGGGTAGGTTATGTAGTTCCCTCAAGGAGAGAGATGTTCTGGCTTGGGTTCCTAATCCAAAAGGCAAGTTTTTTGTTGCTGAAGGTTATGCTCAGCTTGATAGGCAATTGCATGGCCTGATGGATGTTCCCTGGTGGAAGAAGGTTTGGAATAGCTTTTCTTGGTCGAAATGTAATTTCTTCATGTGGCTAGTTGCTCAGAGGAAATGCCTCACGTGGGAGAATCTTCGTAAGAGAGGCTTCCATGGACCATCTATCTGTTATCTTTGTGTGCATAATGAGGAAGATTGCTCCCACTTGTTTATTCTATGCCCTTTCTCTAGGGATTTTTGTCACAAGTGGTGGGAGGCTTGGCAACATGCTTGATTTCATGCTACCTCCTTAATTGAATTGTGGGATAGCTTGGGTAGACCCCCCAACAAAGACCTCTTTTCTTCAAGTGGCCTGGGATATTGGGCTAGCTCTTATTATCTGGAATTTATGGCTGGAAAGGAATCAGAGGGTCTTTTGTGATTCACATATAGGGAGTTCTCAACTGTGGCAGAAGATAGTTAATAGGCTTCAGGAGACAATCTCGACTAAATGCAATTTGTCTGTGAATGTTTATCTGAGTGATTATGCTATTGTAAGGAATTTACAATTGGAAAACATTAAAATGGACTGTGCTGCTGGAAATATATCTCGTCATGCAAAGCAACGGATAAGTAGAGATGGAAGGTGGATTCCCTCTCCTGTGGGAATCTTAAAAATTAATACTGATGGCTCTTCCCATGGGAATCCTAGACATGCAAGTATTGGAGGTATAGGTAGAGGTGATGATGGTTGTGTAGTTTTTTTCTTCTCTATTTACACATGGCAGCACTCCAACAATCTTATGGAGGCCCTAGCTATTAAAATTGTTGTTGAGCGGAGATGTTCTTTATGATGGAGGAAGATTATTTGTGAATCAGACTCTTAGATTGTTGTGGACATGTTGAACAAACAAAATTTGAATGATGTGAGCTGGCAATTAGCTTCTATGGTCAGACAGATTTTACAAATGTGTAACACATTGGAATTTGTCTCCTTTTGTCATATTCACAGGAAGTGGAATAGAGTGGCTGATTGTTTGGCCAAGTGGGCTTCAGAGCATGTTGATGGTTGGGATTTTAGTGGAAGGGATGGTATACCTCATGATTATCTTGAAACTTTCGACAGGTTAATGCTTGAAGATAGGATGATGCAAGAGCACCCTGTGGTGTAGGATCAAATTCTCTTTTGTGTTTGGTTCTTTTCATTGTCATTTTTTAGGCCCTTCGAGGCTTCGGATGAGCCTGATTTTTTGTGCAATTCCAAAGTAGTTGGCCCTACTTTGTGGAATATCATTTTTCTAAGGGCTTTCCGAAAAGGTATTATCATTGGAAATCCGACGGTCGGATCTAGTGCTATGGTCACTGGCCTTGTAGTGGTGGTGCTGGTGGTTCCTTTAGGATTTTTTTTGTTGTTGTCTTGGTGGGCCTGAGGCCTCTTCTTTGCATTTCTATGATTTTTGAATAAATCTTTACCCCTTTTTTCAAAAATAAAAATAAAAAAGAATCTTTATTATTTAATTAAATTCCATTTCTAAAATAATTAAATAGTTTCTTTAAATTATTTAATTAACTAATTAATTCTTCTAATTTCTTCCAAATTCAATTACATGTGCATGATTTCAAAAACCAAATTGAAAATCAAAGTCAAGTTCTAAATATATTCAAATGCTAAATTGAATTAAATAAATTCAATTGTTTGAATAAATTTCATGCAAAGATTAAATTGGAAATCTAACTCTAAATGCAAGCACATGCTAAATTAATTAATTCAATCAATTAATTAATTAAATCATTTATCTCTCCAATCTCTATTTCCATCTTTCAGTTAGCTTTTTCTAAATTAAGCTTTCTTTGTCATCCTCTTTATTTCCTCTAATCATTCTTTTTCTTCCTTCAATCATCTTTTTTCTCAATCAGTTGACTCATTTGATTTATTCAATCTATTGAGTTTCACTCCTACAATCAACAATTCAACTATCAATTAGCGTGTGAGCTCACCTGAGTTCCACCTCTTGATCAATTTTTTCCACCTTTCAATCAATCTCATCCAAAAATCTATAAATTGAGCATCCAATCTCCATTTTCAATAATCACGAACTTTGAATCTTTGTGTCACTTGCAGGTTACCAGCGCAATATCTGAGATCCATCATACCACAGAGAAGAGAAGAACAATGGAATCGATATGCAATCTTGGAATAGGGAGTTTTTGATTGATTTGATTTATAATTCTTATTCCTTATTGCATTATTTCATTGTCTTGTTTGTTAGATTCTTTGATTAGATAGGAGTTTGTGATTTCCCTTTGATTCTAATTGATACATTGTTATTAAGATGAATTCTACATGCATACATATATATTTATGTATATGTATATATACGTAACTTATATATCCTATACGAGTATCTGGGTACGGTAGCATGTATACCTGATCATATACATACTACCGCAGTCAGGTATTCGTAGGGAGTATAGGTCGCATATATATAAATATAAATAAATATGTATTATTAAATTTAATTATAATTGCCTGGCAAGTTTAATTTTAATTAAATAAATTATTATTTTTGCCAACTTTAATTGGAAACTCTATAGTTAAGTAAAGGTTATGAGAGGGGGAGATATGAAATTAACCTCTCCTTAATTGGCTTGGAATATTTTAATAATGCCAATAAGGAAATAAGTTTTTAATAAATCATTTTGCATCGCTCCACCTTACCTTATGATTTTATCAGGCATGAAGGAGGTATTAATTAAAAAAAAGTAAAGGAGATTAAAACGATTGTTATTTCTCAACCTTGATATAATTTTTATCGAGCATATTGGGAGGGAGAAAGATATTTCATTTTCTTTGAGAATTTTAGCGTGAAGTGGTGGAAGCTTCTCTTGGAAGCCAGAATGCAGATCACGTGAGGGAATGAGCATGCCCTGCGTGACTCCTTGGGGGTTTTGATAATCCTGCCTGGTATTAGGGCATGGGATTGAGACTGCGTGGTATATAAAAACCGAAAGGAAAAGAGAGGAGACATTATTCTCGGCTAGCTTTTGGAAAAAGACGGAGGGTAAGGGTTGTTGTGCATTTTTCTGCCATTATCAGCGCTGTCATTTCACACTTCTAAGGTCTTCGGCTGGGTTACTTCTTTTCTCGGGTCATTCTATCTCCCAGACCTGCGATTTCCTCTTCCTCTTTCAGTTATTTGGTTTCTCGGATAAAATCTAGAAGGAAGAAATGTGATATGCGTATGTGATTGTAAAGTACAGAAAGTCTAAAAATATTTCATGGAATTCTTTCGAGTTAGAAACCCTTATGCATTATTATGAAACATAATGTTGTTATTTCAGTTCTCAGTAAATAATTTTCAGTTTGAAATTAGTCCATAGAATTTTGAAAGGGGTTTCAGTTAGCTGAAAATGAAATATGTAAGGAGGTATTTTTGCATACATATTTGTGTATATAAATGGGAATATATACACAAATATGTATGTAAGGAAGCCTGCAGGTCTGGAACTTACTATTATGCCCTTTAAAACATGTTTGAATAGAGAGGAAAAGAATTAAAAACTCATACCTCTGTT
The DNA here is from genome assembly GCF_030272615.1 of Cryptomeria japonica. NCBI lineage: Eukaryota > Viridiplantae > Streptophyta > Pinopsida > Cupressales > Cupressaceae > Cryptomeria > Cryptomeria japonica. The sequence goes on from NC_081410.1 coordinate 190,051,500, forward strand.
GGGTGAGGGTTTAACTTGTATAAAAGTTATTTCAGGCCTATTCTTTATTGATCCTTTATATTAAACAAATTTGTTCACTGTTTGGAATATTAAGGAAGGAAGGAATAATGTCATTACTATTATATATGTTGTAAGTAGAAGCATGACCTTGAGAGAGCAATTTATTTTGAGAAGGCAAGATATCTCTATTACAATAATCCTATTGTTATCTTCCTAGAACAAGGAAATTAAATCTTCACCAACCTCGATAGAACAACTGAAACTAAACAGCAAACTGTAAATAAATTTCACAAACTCACTTGTAAATAATAGTTAAACTACAGTCCGGAATAAATCTTACCTGCAAAATCTTTGCTCTTCGTGAAATTTTAAGTCAGTATAACTCAAAGGATAAGACCATTGTTAATTTATGAATAAAGTAAACTAGCCTTAAACCTTAGACACCTAGTATGCTCATTGTGTCTGCAAAGGTGCAGATACAGGTACACGTATGTACCATACTTGGGCATATACTAGCAAGTATGTACCAATGTGTTAATAACTAGTAGTACTTGTCATATACGCAAAGGTAATTATACTCATGTGCCTATGTATACGTATCTTGGCATGCACTAGTAAGTATTTACCGACATAACGATGCAGATTTGTATCATTCCAAGGAAGAGAGTTCTTTTTCCGAGTCAACCTAAAGAAGATTTTGACCTCTAACCAAGCTTCTAGAATTTCTTAAACCAAGAGGATAAGTCAGCACTTAGATAATCTTATTTTATTAAAAGCAACCTCTCTAGTGTTAGGAAATTTATCCGTACCCTAGCCTAGGAAGGCAGTGGGTGGAAAAGCGCGATTGTACATGATGCGGTAGCATCATCATCGCGAGGTTACTCCCAAGTGATCGAACAACAGAGACACGTCTGACAGGTTAAAATCCATACTTAGGATTTGAACGTACAATTGGCGACTCTTATACCCCTATTTCCTAAGCCAGGGGTTCAGTTGAAACCTGTTGAAAACATAGTAGTTGTGCGAGGAATAAATGGTTGATAACACTTGAAATACTTATACTATAACTATTGAACGTTAATCCCAAGATGGTCCTTAGACTTACTTTTGAGTTCAACTGAACTCCTTAACCCAGACTTTGCCAAGAAGGGTGAGATCATTGATAGTGCGAAAATTCGTGCTTACAGTGTAAAACCTTGGCCAAGGTGGTGTTGTGTAACGCATGCACTAGTTTGATATTTAGCACTAGATACACCCTTAGTCAGAGTTTCATACTAGTAGGGAGTTACCCTTAGTGTATGACCGACTAAGTGTGTAGGTCCTAACACGAAGTCTCAAATGGCATTGAGTTCTCGTATTCCTTTACCTCCTTGCGAAGGGTCGGGCCAGTCCAGAAGGATATGGCACGGGGGACTAGATAGTCTGCGGTTGGGCGGAAAAGCTCCCTAATGATACTTTCCCTCCCCACCAGTATCATGATAGAGTTTGAAGTTCATAATTTAGCATCAGTTGAAAAGTACTCTCTAAACCCCATCTCTCTTTCATTTCATGCAAGTTAATTAGTTCTTAATTATTGCATGTATGCTTAATTTTTAGTTCAATGTACTTAATCTTCTGTTATCGTTATTCATGTTCCTGTTTTGATTTTTTTTTTTTTTTTAAATATATCCATCTTGCTATGCTTATGTTAACAACTATTTTTGCAATAGTTGGATTATTTGAATGGTTATTTCTTTTAAAAAATTTAGCATGTTACACAAGGTATCAGAGCATCGGGTGTGCCGGGTTCAACATTGAACCTTGGGCTCACCACAACAAGAACAAAAAAAAACTTGAAATGAAACTGAAACAAAATACTTGGCATTGTCCAGGATGTTGCGCACAACCAAAAGAAAATAAGCACGTGACTCGGTTTACCTTTGGTTGTGGAAGGTAATCAATCGCAAGTATGATTACTCATATTGCTCCATGTTGTCTGATGATGAAACCCTAGCTGATGCCCTAAAAATAATCGTCAAGGAGAGACAATCTTGGACTGTTGCCAATAAGGCAATAGTGCGAACTAAAATACTAGCAAACAAAGCACCAAAATCGGTTAAGCCTGCAACTGAAGAAATGAAGTACAACACTGTTGTCATCCATCCTAAACCCGAGGAACCAAAAATGGTTCGCATACCCCGACCTGGTTTCCAGTTGGTACCCTTCTCCGATGTTGAGGGGCAAGAAGAGCCCATCACAAGATCAGAGAGTAGTTCTTAGAGAGGAAGCCTTTCTTGTAAACATTGAAACCTAACCCAAACTATTTTTGAGAATAACCCTGATAGGGTTACATTGTATATAATGAACTTTAACTCCCCCTCTTACTTTTGACAATAGTTTTTGGAAACATTTTCATGATATATATGTGGATAGTTAGATGGTTTAAAAAAAAATTATGTATGCTTCATCCCATACTCTTAATGTTGAATGCTAGACAAACTAAAACTGCATATTTTTTTTTGTAATGTTAGGTGTCACAAGAACTATAACATGTCTCATCACCCGGAAGGTGGGGAAGAATCCAAAGGTCCGGAAACATCAAATGATAAACTAGATAAACTCATCCAGATGGTTCAAAACACACAAAATAGGCTCCAAGACTTGGAGCAGAGAGTAAGTGACCATACAAAAACACCTAGCGTGGAGTTTGAGTCTCAATTTGGGGACCAATTAACTGAGCAGGAGCACACTCATCAGAGTGAGTTCCAAGAAACACAAAACATAACCAAAACCTCAGGGGAAAACAACTTATGGGTGTCATATCAGAAGATATGAAGAAAGTGAGACCTCCGCAGTACGAAGGGGCTGAAGGAGGAGACGCTACTGAAGCCTGGCTTACAAGCATGGAGAAGTACTTTGAGATTAGAGATTATACTGAAAACATGAAGGTTGTTTGGGGAGCCTACCAACTAACTAGAGAAGTTGTCGATTGGTGGGAGAACAAAAAGACCGAACTTGGCCTGAGATCAAACCATATAACCTGGAGCAAATTTGTGGAGGTGTTCAGACAAAGATGGCTACCTCAATTATTCTTCGAGCAAAAATTGACAGACTTCTAGGATTTGAAACAAGGAGAACTTTCTGTGTATGCTTACTGGGAAAAAATTACGCATGTCTAGAAGTATGTACCTCACTTCCAAGTAGATGAAAGGTATAAAATCAGGAAGTTCATTATGAGCTTAAACAACCGAATAGGTGGTTCAGTAGATGTTTTAGCTCCGACTACTATGGATGAAGCCTATGAGAAAGTTGTTAGGCAAGAACAAAAACTCTGTAAGGACGATTCCATTAGAGATAGAAGCAGAAAGAAGAGTAACTGGGGATAGTCATCTCGAAACTTCAACAAGAAGGGAGACAGATATGGAGTCAACAATGAAAACAGTAAAAGACACCAAGGAGGACAACAAAATAACCATAGAGAGGGTAAGAGTTATGATAAACCCAGGAGGGACAATGGTGGGAATAGTAGCAAACTAGAAAAGAAGGGACCACCAGGGGGTTGTTTTAATTGTGGTGGTAATCACTACGCCAACCAGTGCCCAACTAAACCACCAGGAGGGCAACATCAGACGAACCCACTGCCACCTCAACAAGCAATTTTTCAGCAAAGAATTCATGCAGCAGTTGATAACCACCAAGCTGAGTACCAGTTCACGCCAGTAGAAACTCCAGGTACTTTATATGGTATACCCATTAATATACTCATTGATATAGGTGCTACTGAAAATTTTATTTCACCAAAAATGCTTAATAGGTTTCCTAAGAGAGCTAGTTTTATGGCTAATTCATGGACAATAGAATACACCAACCAATCAAGAGCTCAGGTAGAGAAATGCATGTTTGGGGAAAGAGTAGAATTTCCAAACTTCACTACTGAAGTTGACTTAGGCACGTATGATGTCATCTTAGGAATGAAGTGGTTGGATCATCATAGGGCAAGGGTAAATTGTTTCGACAAGTTTGTAGAATGCCAGGATGACTTTGGCAACAAAGTACTCTTACGAGGCATGCAACGGGAAATTAAATTGGGACAACTCTCTATTATGTAGCCGAGACAAAGCGAAAAGAAAGGATGTCAGATATTTGCAATTAAAATGGATGAAATCAGGGTTGCAAAGGATGTCCTATATCAGGATGATATGATGATGTATGAGAATTGTAATCGTCATGAAAATGAGTTTGGTGAAGTTGAAGAACAAGAAGAGCCTTTTGATGTGAAATATCCTTACCTCCAAGATTTTCAGGATGTATTCCCAGAGGAATTGTCTGGCTTACCACCAAAAAGGATATTCGATTTTTCCATCGAATTATTACCAGGAGCAGCACCTATATCCAAAGCCCCTTATCGGATGACAATGATCGAGTTAATGGATTTAAAGGCCCAACTTCAAGAACTCCTAGATAAGGGATTGATAAGACCTAGTGTGTTGCCTCGGGGGGCACCAATAATCTTTGTTAAAAAGAAAGATGGGACTCTCTGACTTTGCATAGATTACAAGATGCTAAATAAATTGACCATTCGAAACAAATATCCTCTACCCCGCATTGATGATTTATTTGATCAAATGCGTGGAGTAGCAGTCCTTTCCAAGATTGATTTGTGATCAGGGTACCATCAATTGAGGTTAAACGATGGGGATATCCATAAGACTACCTTTAGAACTTGTTATGGACATTACGAGTTCACGGTTCTACCATTTGGACTTACTAATGCACCAGTCGCTTTCATGAATTTAATGAATAGTATATTTCATGACTCCCTTGACAAGTTCGTCTTGGTGTTCTTAGATGACATTTTGATATACTCAAGGAATGAAAAAGAACACCTGCAACAATTACAGTTTGTTATACAGTGATTGCAAGAAAACAAATTGTTTATGGTGAAAATGGATAACAATAATATTGAAAGACTAAATGAATTCAACCACAAAACCCTAGCCTAACAACAACAAAGATCCACCATAACATATGAAGATTACCTAAGACAATGCAAATCAAATAAAATCACAAAGATTATACCATCACATGTCCAATAGGGTTTAGATCTCCATTCTTCCTATCTCCATTGATCTTGCTTGATATATTTGCTCTCAGATTTTATGTGTGCACAAGAGCTCAACAAAGAACGGAAATGTGGTTGCAAGTAGGCTTGATCGCATATGAAAGTTCAAATGCTAGGATGCTTGATTAAAATGTATATGTCCAGGGGTTGAATGCATAGGGTTGATAATGAAGGAAGCATCTCCTTATATAGATGACACTACAAGAAATGGAGGGATAAGATTGAGAGGTGTAAAAGATAAATGGTCGGCTATGATTGAAGGGCAGGTAGAGGAAATAAGAAAATAATGAAAGGGTAGGTAGTGTAGGAATTAAGAGATGAATGACATGTGTCATGGGTAGAAAAGGCTAATGAATTAATTAAATAAATAAAGATTTATTTAATTAATAGAAGAAGTGGGATCAATTAAATAAATAAGATATTTATTTAATTTAAGGAAAAGGATAATTTAAATAAATAAAAGTATTTATTTAAATGAGAAATAAGGCTAGAAGAGGATAAATGAATTAATTAAATAAATAAAGATTTATTTAATTAATAGAAGAATTAGGCTAAAATAATTAAATAAATAAAGATATTTATTTAATTAGACATGACAATTTTAGGTGTCTACATTTTGCCCCTTTTTGAGATAATGCAGCTTGTTGCGTTGTTTCGAAGAAGATAATATGAACTGATACAAAGTTGCCCCAAGATGGGAATGATATGCCCCCTCGAGAAATTGGATGAAAATGTCTGGAAAGATCGCAAAAAACTCTCGATAAGAAAGAAAAGCTAGAATGGATTGACCGGATAGGATAGAGTGACAGAGTCACGGGATAATGAAGACTAACTCGGGAAACGAGGGCTAGGGCTAGGGTAGTCTATAAGATAGACCACGAGGGGAAAACATCCTCATTGTCATCCACACATCCAAGAGATCAGAGTGCAGAGAGAATAGAGTAGCAACGGTCAGCAACGATGGCATTGGTTCATAGATTCGATCGCGTTCACCGATTTCAGAGGCCAGCAGATGCAGGAGAGCCGGTAAGTACCATAAAACCTCTTTTTACTTTGTTGCAATAAATGTTGTCATTAATGCATGCTAGGTAGGGCAATATGTCTTCAAGGCTGAATCGACAGTTTTGTGATGAACATACATTGTTGATTGGATAAGCTACTGAGAGGATACACTCAAGCAAGTCCTCTAGGGAAGACTAGGATAGCAGATAGGGCTAGGATTGACAATTTTGTGACAGAACATACGTTGCCAATCAGGAAACTACTCAAGAGGATACACTCAAGCAGAGGCCCTAGGATAGGATAGATCGAGGCACTTTGTGATGAACAGGGAGTACAAAAAATTGTAGTACTTTGTGATGAACAGGGAGTACCACTAGGATAAATAACAACACTTTGTGATGAACGGGGAGTGCCACTGGGATAAACGACAATACTTTGTGATGAACAGGGAGTGTCACTAGGATAGAGTACCATAAGCACTCAGGATAATAAGCAACATTTTGTGATGAACAGGGAATGCCCCTGATTGCCATGATTGATTTGCTTGACTATAGGAGTACCTACCTATGCTGGAGTCACGAGAGAGATTCCCATCAACTCAAAATTTACGAGCAGAGCTAACAGTTGAGGAAAGAGCAGTGGTTCATGCTATGGGCCTGTGACATATTTTGTATGTGGCTGAATTTTGGGTGAACATGGGATTGCTGACTGCGCTAGCTGAGAGATGGAACTCAAATACTTGCACGTTTCATTTGCTGATGGGTGAGATGACAATCACCTTAGAGGATGTATACAGGATACTATGGATACCGATCGATGGGGAGTTAGTACCCTACGATCGAGACAAAGATAGGGATGCACTGAGACGAGCGTTTCAGAATCTAGGACTGGAGATGAGGACTGGACATGTGGCTTGGGATACCATGACATGGACAAGATTAGCACTACCAGCAGTGTTGGCAAGAGTGATCAGCGGATTCTTTGGTCCGGACAGGGTAACACGAGGATTGGCTATAGCCATATGTATTTTGACATCATTGTATCATGACACATGATTTTTTGAGATATATATATGAGATGATTCATCTTTGCGGCAACTATATGCATGTGTATCTATGTGATGAGATGTTCTATGTGATGCTTATGATATGGATGCAAATATGTACATAATGAAATGCAATATTTTTGTTCTTTTATGTTTTTATATGTTCTGCCAATGCAAATGTGAATGTATGAAATGCAGATGAATATGATAATGCAAATAACTATTTACATGATGAGAATATAAAATGTGCTAACATGTGTTGTGTGCAGGATGTGATGCAATTGTGATATCTATATGTATGTATGGAATGCTTAATATGTGATAATGCAGGTGCAAACTACATGAAATGCAAATATTTTTGGTGTGTCATTATACTCAGTCATGTGATAGCAGGCTACACGGACTCAAGAAGGATGATGGAAGTCAATCAAGAAAGGGGGATGGAAGATAGAAGATATGAAAGTGAAAGAGCTTCTTGTGTGTTATCATCATTGAGCTTTATTATGGCAAGTAGGTTATGACAATCGAGGCATATGTTCGACCCAGAAAGTCATTGTACCTGTTTGTATGGAGATAAGACAATCACAAACAAGGAATTCCCCAGTTCATACTAGACTCACAGTGTCCTCATATCCTTGGACAAGTCATAGCATTACTAAGAGACAATCCACAGACAACAAAGAAAAATAGGTGACGATACCCCATCCTCGCCTTTCTAGTCAAAGACATCCTAGAGATAGAATCTCTAGTCAGAGACATCTTGGAAAAGCTAAAAGACATGTCACCAAAAGATGAAATCAAAAGAAAACCAAGACTCGGCACCAACATCCACTATAGTCCTCAAGTTTAGTGTCTCTTGTCACTCGTATAAGTCTTATTTGATTGTGGTCACGATGTTTACTTTCACAAAAATGATAGATAGCACTGAACCATAATGTTGTCTGAGTCTGTTGAAAGATTTGATTTGTTGGAGCCCATTGTTGTTGCTGTGTCTCATCTAAAACTAACTAAATCCATGAAACTGATACTTTATTGTGGAGAAGACAGAACTTTATTGTGGATCAACGATGCAAATGTTCCTTTATTGCGGATTGTGCATGGATAGACTGAAGAAGGCTAGAAGAAACTATACTCCTCAGAACATGTGATGCTCTCAGTTCCACACCCATTACTAGACATAGGATTTGCCTTAGCCACGGATAGGAGCTGATTTATTATGAATGGAAAGGGGTGAAAATGAATGTTTATTATGAATGACTAACCAATCTTGGGTAGATCAATAACAAGCCATGATGGGAATGGGTAAGTTTATTATGGATGGATAGGTTGTGAGTGTGTGCAAAGTGACAGGATGAAAGTGAATCTTGAAGGAGGGAGGAGCAATGTCTTTACACATGGCGTTGGTGACCCAGTTTTCACCATAGTACTTGCCCAGGGCGCCACCGAAGTGGTGTTCATTGTTGGACGAAATGTTTTTTGTTTTTCAATTTATTTATTTTATTTTTGTGTCACAAGGCTCCTGTTTGCCAGGTTTTCACCAAGTAATGATTTTTTTATTTTTATGATTTTTTTTTGTATTTTGAATATTTTTTATTTTTTTGTATTTTTGAATTGAGATATTCTGAAGAGCTATGTGTAAAACCTGCGAAGGTGCATGTTGTTGATAGGATCCTCCAAAGGTTCCCCATCTGAAGTTGAGAGCTAATATGCACCTGATCCATAAGTTGTTGTGATGATGTAAGGACCAAGCCAATTTGGTTCGAACTTGCCCTTCTTCTCTCCGTCTTGCTAATTTTTAGGATTTTCTTTGAGAACTAAGTCACCTGTCTCGAATGTACGAGGCTTGACTTTATGATTGTAATTGTATTTTTCCTTGACTGAATTCTGTGTAGCTCGAGTGACTGTCTTCCTTGATGAAGGAGTCGAGATAGAATTACTAGTGTGTGAACTACATTTTCCCATATGTGTTTCACCTAAAGAAGTTTGGGCATCCCTGATAACAAAGTCCCTCGAGGAAGCTCCATTAAAGGTCCATGATGTATCACCGGAAGGGAAAGGATGTGCGGAACAAGTGGATGAGGAATGAAGGTTTATGATTGTGAAAAGAAGTGAAAGTAGGATAGCATGATGGAGACTTAGGATCAACAAGTATGCTTTTTGACTTGAAATTTTAGAACTTTTGCCCATAGTTATTTTGATATTAGGGGAGATCAACTCTTGCTCTTTTTGCTTCATAGGATTTTTATCCTTGACCTTGATTTTTGCAGAGTCTAGTAGCTTTTGATTTTGATTTGGACTAAAGAACTTTTCTTTATTTTTGACTTTTAGATTTTTCTTTTCAAAGCTTGATTGTTGATCCCCAGTGAGTAAGGGATTTTGTAATTCTTGTTGATCCAAGTCTAGGAGCGGAGTGGAAATGGAAAGAGTGGATGAAATGGGAAGGCTATGTGAGTTCTCAAGAGGGTTGGAGATACACTCAATAGATTCTTTGTTGGAACCACTCTTAGGATTATTGATATCAAGAGTTGCTTGCACCACTAGAGGAGATTTGCATTTAGACTAGTAGCCACAACACTAAGTGCTTCGTACCCAAATCCTTGGCATTGCAAATTGTTTGTAGGTTGTTCCTGTCGATTAAATGTGTTAGAAGATAGTGAGAGTTGATCAACATGAAAGATATATTCACCACATCCCATGTCTTTAATCTTGAACTTTTCTTTGAGCTCTGCTTGTTTGGATGTAGAAGCTTTCAAGGATTCTGGATCCACATATACCAATGAAGGAATAGTCTCTCGATTAATTGGGATTGTTATTTCTGATCTAGGTCATAAATTGTTGCAATATATAAATGGGTTAGGATCAACTTTGATGGTCACTTCAACTCCATTATGTGGAAACTTGATACATCGATGATGTGTAGATGGTACTACGCTCATCTCATGAATCCATGGACGTCCTAGCAATATGTTGTATGTGAGATCTAGATCAAGGACTTGGCATACCACATCTTTCGTAACTGGCCCAACTCTAAGAGGTAAGGTGACAGTGCCTTTAGATGAACGCTCTTCGTCATCATATGCCTTGATGGTAATTTTGTTTGTAGAATTCACATCTTTTTTAGAATATCCCAATTGTTTAATAGTGCTCAATGTAGAAATGTTTAGACCTGCTCCTCCATCTATCAGGACTCGTTTTATTTGATGTTTGTGTAGGAAGGCTTCAATGTGTAAAGGTGAATTATGTGGTTGACTCACGGAGGTGTCATCAGCTTCTGTAAATGTAAGGGAGTGTGGAATGGAAAGGTATCCCGCCATGGCTTGAAACTGGTCCACATTCAGATCAGTAGGGACAGAGGTGTCTCTCAAGATTTTGTCAAGAATGGCTTTATGTGCTGGTGATATGCTTAAGAGCTCGAGGATGGAGATAAGTGCGTGTGTCTTCCCTAAGTGTTCTACAAGGTCATACTTAGGCTTAGTTGATGAGGAAGCGGTGTTTTTAGGTGGAGCACCTTGCAAAGTGAATTTACCTCGACGAGTTGTAACATTACATTTAGAGGTAGATTCGGAAGAAGATCCAATTCCTTTTAGGACAATATTGGGTCTTTGGGTAGAATTCTCAGGCGCTTTATCCTTGATGATAATGGTAGAGACACAATTGTCCATTGAAATGTGATTGACAGTTGAATCGTAGTTATAGGATGCTCTGGTATAGTTGGTTTGGTCATCTGTGGCTTTAGCTTTTCCCTTGTCATGTTTTGGGAATGGTTCCTTAAACATTTCATGTTCTTGATTGGATGAGTGTCCTTCAATCTCAATGTCACCTCTATCAATGAGATCTTGTATGATGTTCTTCAGTCGATGACAATTTCCTATTTTATGTCCCTTGCTTTTATGAAATTCACAGTACTCATCATCATTCCACCAATTTGGTTTAACCTTTGGCTCATATGGAGGTAGATCTAGGATTGTTATTATCTTGTTTGCCACTAGCTTCTTGAAAACTGACTCAAGTGGTTCTCCCAATGGAGTGTACTCCCTTTGTGACTTCGAAGTTGTTTGAGTATTCACTTGATTTTTTGTAGAGCTTGATCCAGAAAAAACGATTTTGGGTCATACTGTATTGGCCTCAACAACACCATCATTGACTGTGTTCTTGTTTTTGTTCCAAAATCTTGGCTTGTCTTTTCCTTTAAAGTCCTCTTTGTTTTCTTTGAATATCTTGATGATGCCTTGCTCAATTAGGACCTTTTCTGTCGCTAATCCTTTCTCAATGACGTCCTTGAAGGTGGACAAACAAGCTTTTCTTAGATCATAACCAATGTCTTTGTTAAAATTTTGGGTGAACATCTCTACCATTTGTTTTTGTGGAATTTCACAAGAGCATCTGCTGGCTAGATTCCTCCATCTTTGTAAAAATGATGAAAAAGACTCTCCATCTTTTTGCTTGGTGTTGCACAAAGTAGTGACTGATATGTCTGTCTCTATGTTGTATGAGAAATGTTGGATAAATGCCTCTGCTAAGTCACCCCATGACTTAATTCCAGGTGGAAGTTGGGAGAACCATTCCATAGCTTGATCACCTAAGCTTTGTGGGAATAATCTCATCAAATATGTCTCTTCTACTGCTATCTCAATGCAAGCTGTGAAAAACTGTCTTATATGTGCCTTAGGATCTCCTTTGCCTCTATACTTATCAAACTTAGGTGTCACAAAGTGTGTAGGAAATGGAGGCATTGGAATGCTTTTGTCAAATGGATAGGGACATATGTCTCTCATCGTGTAAGTTGGCTTCGGTGTATTTATGTCCTCCATTTTCTTTTGTAAGTCCTTAATTTGTTGTTCCAAATTGTTCTTTGGTGGAGACCGACTTCTTGGACCATATCCCATGCATGAGCCACTGGGTGGAGGAGGAGCATGTTGCATATATGGATGGTATTGATCATACACATGTTCGTATGGAGGAGGTCTATAACGATGTTGCGTATGCCTATAAGGACCACTTGGTATAGAGTAATGGTGAGGAATGAAATATCTACTTTGTCCATGTATACCATACTCTATAGGCATGTCATGAGTTTGTTCTAGTGTGTTGCCCCCAAATTTGACGCAGGGTTTCCTTGTGTCCAAATTTTGAGCATGCCTTTAAATATCCAATTGCCTTGGTGGTTGATCCTTAGCATTGGTATGTGATTGAGCATATTTTTCTGCATAAGACTTCCATAATGGTTTGCGAAGGTGAGTATCATATGCTTGACCATGTGTATGTGGGACCTCTGATTTTTGAAACAAAGATGATGGTGATTCGGGCACCATATGTGGTCTTCTATTGCCTCCACTATTAGGCCTCCTTTGATCCATGTTGAGGTGAGGTTGTTGCAAAGGTCGATTTTCTACTATTTGAGACGTGTCAAAATCATGAGGGATCTTGGCTCCACTTTGTGCCATCACCTGTAAGAAGTATTGTCTATCTCTCCTCATTATTTCCTCAACCAATCGATTAAAACGAGGATCCATAATGGAGTCTTCCACTTCTGCTGAATGTACTGAAATGTTGTCTATATTGTCATTGTGTGTATCATTGTTGTTTATAGTATCCATGTTCTCAACATTTGGAATGTTTCTATAGGCATCCATGTCAGGTAATGTAGTATGATCAGAATTGGAAAAGATATCATTGTCATACTCATAGGAACTCATGTTTGTGGACTCTTGAGCCACTTTAGCTTCTCTCCTAGATTTTTGGGAACGGGTTTCAACCATGAACTAGGTATTGACCAAGATGTGTGAGACTAGATGAAAATGGAAAGAGTATGGAAGACTAAGAGTTGGATGGAATGTAAATGAATCTGAAGTTTACTTCCAATGTCCAAAGTGTAAGACCAAGTATGTATGTAGTAGAGTAAGTGTGACTTCCAAAGAGATGATAGTTTCTCTTGATGAGGTAAGTTGACCTTGACTCTAAGTAAAACCAAATGAGACCCAAAGGTGATAGACCTTGATGAGGGACCACTTAGCAAAATGTTGTTGTATGTAATGTGTTGACAAAGTATGACAAGGACAAGCAAGTGACCTTTTGACTCAAGTTTAGACAAATGTGAATGTAATACAAGGTGTAAAGCAATGATGGACTTTGTGAGACCCAAAAATAGGTTGAATTCTAGATGGAAACCTAAAGATATAGCTTAGGAAGCTCAATAATTCTGAAACTGATTGCTCTTGTTTGTTGGACTGTAAGTTTTTTCAATTTGTGAAGTTGTTTGTTGTGACCAAATCTAAATTTTTGATCGTTTTTCGTGACAAGAGGACACAATGTTGATGAGGACTCAATGTTTGCAAGTGTTTAGACTCAAAATGACTCAAAGAAAGTGTGTTGTTTGATGTAAAATTATTTTGCATACACTTGAAGACACAAAAGACAGAATGTTTTGATGTTTGGTCTTGAATGTTTGATTGTTCAAAATAAGACAAGCACAATTCTTATGGTTGGCCAGGACAATAGTTGTTGATCCCACATGGGGTTTCCCCTGAGGCTACGCTATTTAGAGCGGATACTTAGATGCTTGACCCTACTGGCTCCACCCTCGACACTCACTTCTCGGGGTAGCCAAGCATCAGTCCCCATGAAAACTCTCTGTGGTGAACTTTGCATCTCTACTAAAAACCGTATGTGTGTGGGTCGCTACCAGAGGTCCGACCTCCTGCCCCAACAACTAGAAGGATTTTGGCTTCTAAAATAAAAAAGTGCTAGTAAGGGCATCTGCTCGTGTGGCCATACATGCGACACTTTCAGCTCTGTAAATGCAATAGGCTCCCAGCTGGTAGGGGTTACGCCCTACAACTAATCAAATAAATTTGATCAAATGGGTTTATGGGGAGACATAGTGTCGGTATGAACTAATCAGCACACATTATCCATAGTTTTCACCATGAATACAGTTGTTTATAGTGGCTCGAAAGAGGATGGCTTTTCCTCGCTACCACTCGGGTTGTTCTCTCCTCACTAGTAATCCTAATGACCACACGGGGAGACAAACCCTCTAAAGATGAAACAAATAGAGCCTATTGCCCAAGACACAAAAGACACTAGTTCAATTTTAGTGCACCAATTGAAGTGTTTGATAATATATGAAAACAAGGCACAATAAAGATCAAAATAAAATCCTTTTCAAAGTCCTGCAACAAATATTTATTAGTAATTTGGATTGTCTCAAATGATCACCCCTTCCTGCAAGCACACAAGTTAGGTAAATTTTAGATCCAAAAGACTTTGTGAAATAGGGGTCTTCAACAATGCGTTTTGTTGACCAATTCAAAGATCTGATTCATAATTAAAAAAAAAAACCATTTGTAAAATTTCAAGAGATTTCCAGAAATGTAAGAAAATCCAAAAAATTTGCTAATTTGCTCCAAAAAATAATTTTTAATGAAAAATCATAAAAAATTCATATAAAATACAAAATCGATCTAAAAAATCTGAAATTTTTATTGGACAGTCTTGATGGTCTTCCAAACTTGCATAAAAAAATTTCTGCAACAAATCCAAGAAGTTTGTGAGATATGAGTAAAATAATGCAAAACCCTAATTTTCAAAGATCGGATTTTTGAGGAATGATTTTGCATCAAATTCAAAATGACAAATAATAGATCCTATGTATAATTCTGAGAGGTTTCCAAAAATGTAAGAAAATCTGAAAAATTCGCTAATTTTCTCTCAAAATTAATTTTTAATAAAAAATCATAAAAGATTCATATAAAATGAAACTCTGATCCAAAAAATCTGAAATTTTTACTGAATACTTCTGATAATTTTCCTGACTTTGAAAAACAAATTGATGCCAAAATTCAAAGCCGTTTGTGAGATCTGATCAAAATAAGGAAAAACCCTAATTTTTAAAGATCTGATTTTTAGGGAAATATTTTGCATTAAAATTAAAATCACAAAGAACAGATCATGTGTATAATTATGAGATATTTTCAAAAATGTAAGAAAATCCGAAAAATTTGCCCATTTGGTCTCAAAATTATTTTTTTATGAAAATTCATAAAAATTTCATAGAAAATTAAAATATGCTCCAATAGATTTGAATTTTTCTTTGAGAGCTCCTGATACTGTCTTCAACTTGCAAAAAAACTTTGGTGCAAAATTTCCAAGCCGTTTGTGAGATATGATTGAATCTCTCCAAGATCTTGATTTTGTGTCCAAAACCCTAGCTGCACAAGGTTATTCTCCAAATTGTTTTACAAAACAACAATATAGGGTTAGAAAAATCTGTAAAAAAAAACACAGATCTAACAAAAATCCATGTCCCACGGGGCGTGCCAAAATTTTTATGGTGAAAATGGATAACAATAATATTGAAAGACTAAATGAATTCAACCACTAAACCCTAGCCTAACAACAACAAAGATCTACCATAACATATGAAGATTACTTAAGACAATGCAAATCAAATAAAATCACAAAGATTATACCATCAAATGTCTAATAGGGTTTGGATCTCCATTCTTCCTATCTCTATTGATCTTGCCTGATAAATTTTCTCTCAGATTTTATGTGTGCACAAGAGCTCAACAAAGAATGAAAATGTGGTTGCAAGTAGGCTTGATCGCATATGAAAGTTCGAATGCTAGGATGTTTGATTAAAATGTATATGTCCAGGGGTTGAATGCACAGGGTTGATAATGAAGGAAACATCTCCCTATATAGAAGACACTACAAGAAATGGAGGGATAAGATTGAGAGGTGTAAAAGATAAATGGTCGGCTATGATTAAAGGGTAGTTAGAGGAAATAAGAAAATAATGAAAGGGAAGGTAGTGTAGGAATTAAGAGATGAATGACATGTGTCATGGGTAGAAAAAGCTAATGAATTAATTAAATAAATAAAGATTTATTTAATTAATAGAAGAAGTGGGATCAATTAAATAAATAAGATATTTATTTAATTTAAGGAAAAGGATAATTTAAATAAATAAAAATATTTATTTAAATAAGAAATAAGGCTAGAAGAGGATAAATGAATTAATTAAATAAATAAAGATTTATTTAATTAATAGAAGAGTTAGGCTAAAATAATTAAATAAATAAAGATATTTATTTAATTAGACATGACAGTTTTAGGTGTCTACACAAATTATATGCAAAATTATCCAAGTGTACCTTCTTCCAAAAAGAAGTACAATACCTAGGGCATATAATTTAAGCCAAAGGAATAGCAGTAGATCCGACAAAGATTAAAGTCATTTCTGAATGGCCAACTCCCAGGAATGTGCATGAAGTTAGAAGCTTCATGGGGTTAGCAAGATACTACAGAAAGTTCATAATGAACTTCTTGCGCATCGCACACCCCATCACATCATTGCAAAGGAAGGGCAAAAGTTTTGAATGGTCAGAAAAATGTCAGGTGGCGTTTGAACTCCTTAAAGAGAAATTGACTACGACACCAATACTAAAAGTGCCAGATCTAGATGACCAATACTTAGTAGTAACTGATGCTTCAGGGGAAGGATTAGGTGGAGTCCCGATGCAAAGAGGACAAGTAACTGCCTATGAGTCAAGAAAGCTAAAAAATTATGAGCAAAATTATGCATCACATGACCTTGAGCTCACAACAATAGTACATGCTCTACAAATGTGGCGTCACTATTTGCTAGGCAAGCCTTTTGAGCTTCGGTCAAATCACTAAGGATTGAAATATATTTTCACTCAACCCAACCTTAACGCACGACAAAGGCGATGGTTAGAACTAATCTCATATTATGATTTTGAGATCAACTACATCAAGGGTAAGGAAAACCGAGTGGCAAACATGCTGAGTTGTAGACGCCATATTAATGGCATCACTGCAGTGCATACAAATTTCCAGAATCGTGTCCTACAATTGCTAGGAGGGGATAGATTTTACCAGCAGGTAAAAGAGGCTTTACAAATACATTCCCAAGATCCAAGATATGACGGTTTCAAATTTGAATCAGACAGACTTTTAAGATACCGAGGTAGGATGTATATACTTAAGTCCTCCGAGTTGAGAAAATTGGTGTTGAAAGAAGTGCACTTTGCACCTTACTCTGGACATCCAGGAGTAACTAAATTGCTTGCTGGCATTAGACCCTTATATTTTTGGAAATGAATGAAAAAGGACGCCGCAAGGTTTGTGGATAGCTGTTTTGAGTGCCAACGAGTTAAGGCTGAACATCAACACCCAACAGAGTTGTTGCAACCTAATGTAGTACCTAACTGGAAATGACAGATAATCAGCATGGACTTTGTCCAAGGATTGCCTATGTCCAGAAATAAGCATAATGTTGTTCTAGTGGTGGTAGATAGACTAACCAAAGTGGCTCATTTTATACTAGACAACTTATCTGATGGGGCACATACTATAGCTTACAAATTCTTGCATGAGATATTTCAGTTGCATGGTGATGTCATGAAAATGGGGACAAGGCAACAACAAAGTTCAATGCTAATAAGTTAGTTTCAACCATATAACCAAAACAAAGAACTAAAAACCATTCCAAACATATCAAAAGAGATTTCAAAAAGCATGAAAGAAGTTTAACAAAAGAAAATAAAGGAGAAGAGTCTCCCTAAGATGCTTCCATGATGCCTTTTGATGCTTCTCCCTTATTTCTCCCCTCTCCAAGTCCCAAATGAGTGTAGCTCTCAACTTTTAGCACTAGCCATGGATGCCATACAGAGATTCAAGATGGTTGAATATGATAAACAAATGCTATGCAAGTGTAGATAGTGATGCTATGAAAAATCTCTATATTAATACCAGTATAACAACAATACTCTAATGCTTCCTCCTTTATTTGAGGATAAGGGTTCTATTTATAGAAGAAATGGAAAAATGAAGGGTTAAGATTGAGCAATCTTAACAAGGGTTAGGATTGAAAGATATTCAATCCATGTGAAAATTTCAACCCAATCCCATGTTGACAAGTGTCACCATGAGGAGGCTTGAGAGGAGAGATAAGGAGCATTAAATGCTTGAGGGGACATGATGGTTACCCTAAGGGGTTGGGTTAGTGCTAGGTTAATGGATATTCTTTTTATCCAAGGGATAAATTAATGTGCAAGGGTTAAATGGTTACCTTAGTCAAAGAAATAAATACTTTGAAGAGACCCATGAGTCAAAAGGATAGTTAAGTTAGAGGAGAGTTTCTAACCAAAGGTAAAAGGTGAGTTAACCATAAATGGTTATGTAAGAGCCTTTAATGGTTTGGAAGACTTTAGAGGTTAACCATTTGAAGACATAAAGCCTTTAATGGTTATTGAAGGCTTTGGAGGTTTTTGAGAAGCGACTTCCTTTTATTTAGGAACGTGACAATGATTAGGATAGGATTAGGCTAATTAGAAGGAGTTAGAAGAATCTAGAAGGGATTTAGGCATGCAAGTGGATTTTGTAGGAGAATGCAAGTGGGGGGGATTTTGGGATTTTCAATTGAAGTAAAATTATTTATTTCAATTAAATGGTGTAATTTGTATTTGAATAGATATTTAAATAAATATTAATTTATTTAAATGTGAATGTGAATTTTGGATTTTATTTAAATAAATCTTAATTATTTTACATGAGAAAAAGGAAGATAAAGCATTAAATGCTTAAAGACTTTGAGAGAAACCATTAAAGGCTTAAGAAGATTCTAGAAAGAAGCCATAATTTTGAAGACTTTAAGGGAAACCATTAAAGGCTTAAGAAGACTCTAGAAGGAAGTCATTAAGTTTGAAGTTTTAAGGGAAACCATTAAAGACTTGAGAAGACTCTAGAAGGAAGCCATTAAGTTTGAAGACTTTAAGGGAAGCCATTAAAGGTTTCAAGTGGGTGAGGATAAATATGATTTTAAATAAATAATTTATTTATTTAAAATAGTTGTGCAACTTGCATTTGTAGGAAAATGCAAGTGGGTGGAGGATAAAGGTATTTAAATAAATGTTAATTTATTTAAATGTGAGAGATGAGATTTTGGGGGATTTAAATAAATATTAAATGTGAGAGAAGATTAAATTAAACAAATATGATTTATTTATTTAATTAATGGTCTGAATTTGGTTAAGTGAATTAAATCAAATAAATTGAATAATTTATTTAATTAATAGGAGAAGAAGGTTAAGATGAATTAATTAAATAATTAAATATTGATTGATGGTTAAATAATCAAATAAATATTAAATATTCATTTAATTAAGTGGACAAATTTATGTGTCTACATTTGCCCCTCTTTGAGACGGTGCGGTTTTATCGCGTCGTTTCAAAGAAAAAAAAATAGGTTTGAAGAAATATGCCCCATAAATGTTAATTTAGTGGGTGGTATGCCCCCTTGAGAGATGGGCTGAAAAAATTCAAAAAATTGGGCGATCTCTCGAAAAAAGAGAGAGAAGTTGGGGAGAGGTAGAATAGAAGAATTTAGAAGTTAGGGTGAAAGAATGGGAGAAGACGAAGTGACTATGGGGAAACGACAGGCCTCGAAAGTACACGGGGTCACGGTGCAAATGTAGTGTTTGTGCCTTTGATTGATACTGTACAATTGATCAAAATTGGTTGGACAATCTGGTGCAATTGGTTTAATTGCCTTGGTCGAGTCAAAGCATGACAGTTGATGTCAGTTGTTTGCTTGGACAAGATAAAGTCTGAGTAAGTGAATCAAAGTGACATGTTGGTGACTTAGACAATTGATGTAATTGCTAGATGAAGTCAAAGTACAAGAAGCAAAATACTCGTTGAGACTTAGACAATTGATGTAATTGTCCATTGTGATTGTGTTGGATTGATTGAGAAATTGATAGTGTGTGTTGTGGGTTGGTTGTGATGAATTATAGCAGCCCCGTTGAGACTATATCATTATGATAAATGTTTGTTGTAGTCTAGGTTTGTCATAATCGATTACCTGTTGAGACCCGAAGGTACTTGATCAAAGTATCTGTTGATAGTCTAGGTGTGTGGGAGTCGATGTACCTATGTAGATAGAGTAACTTGCTTGATTGGGATGACCGAGGATGGGAAATGCAACCCCTCCTGTTAGAGATGGATGGTGATGAACGCGGCTTGACGGGGTTGATGGGACACGATGAAGGGATTATGATGATGTTGATGATTAAGATAGGGAGGGTGGGGGGGTTTGATGTTAGATAGAGGAAATGGAGGACCTATGACCCATTCCCATGGAAGAAGAGAAAAACAAAGTATGCATCCATTATCATTACTGTGTATGAATGATATGCAGCTATTATGAATGTATGGATGGATGGAATGCAACGAAATTCAATATATACAGATGAGATGGAATGATAATCCATAGTGCTTTATTTTTCATCATTGAGAATGGTAGTATCAATATTGGACGAGGCAGTAGGAACCAAGTTTAGAGCATTGTACCTACAAACACACAACATAAATAAATAAAGAATATGGACCTTCCATAATGGTTCATGCTCATATGGTCAAGGTATACCCTGTAGTCAGCAAGTCATAGTGATCCATGACTGTATTTCGCATAAGATCACGTAACTTAGTGAACTTCCCACATAGACACCATTAGTACATGCCCCAGAACTTCATTGGAATAATTCGCATAAAATAAACAAACGATACTTGGGAACCATCCTGGCCACTCTAATCACTCGTGGATATCCCAGAGTAGTGTAGGAACCTGATATAAATGATTTAATAACTAACAAATTGACCAAGTACTTGATAGCTTAAACATAATTTTCTTGTCAAAGAA
Source organism: Cryptomeria japonica (assembly GCF_030272615.1). NCBI lineage: Eukaryota > Viridiplantae > Streptophyta > Pinopsida > Cupressales > Cupressaceae > Cryptomeria > Cryptomeria japonica. The sequence goes on from NC_081410.1 coordinate 190,072,377, forward strand.
AAATGTTATCATGTCTTTGGTTTGGTGGGGAAAGATTTATCCCTATTAAGATAGTTTGCGTGTCGATGTTGATTGTTTGGTCGATGTGATAAGTGATCATCATTTGAGTATTTTAAAATGTTTGTTTGGTATCTACTTGGATGTCTATGTACAAGGTGTTGCCATGTTTTTGATTGATTTTTGATATTTTCTAATATTTTTTGGATTTTGTGAGTGTTTTTTAATGTTTTGGATTTTGTGAGATAATTTTGAATGTTTTTGGTTTTTGTGAGAGAATTTTGAATGTTTTTGGTGTTTTTGTGAGACAGTTTTGAATGAAGAACTCAATGGATCACAAGTAATGCAGAATCCACTTCCATCAATAGGTTAAGGGCATTGCCCCCAGTTTAGACATGACTACGAAAAAATGGGATGCAAGACGCATGAAGTACTATCCTTGATTGTAGATCAATAACAAGCCATGGTTTGAATGATGGATGAGTGGATGCATTAAATGTGATCACAACAAGTCTAAAAGACAATGGAGCCATAGCCTTTATGAGTGGCGCCTATTTACCAGGTTTTCACTATCGCACTTACCCAAGGTGCCACCAGAGTGGTTGTTCACCGTTTGGATGCATGATTTTTCTTTACTGTTTTGATTTTTTTTTGCATTTTCTTCAGGACATTTATTTAAATGTTTTTGGTGTTTTTCTGATATGTATGGGAGCTTGATGCTCTGTGCAACTTATGTATAAAACCGTTTGAGGTGCATGTTGTTGATCGGATCTGCTAGCGGTTCTCCTTCTGAAGTAGCCAATTGATATGCCCCAGACCCAAATATAGCAGTGATAACATATGGACCTAGCCAATTTGATTCAAAATTTCCCTGATGTGATCTATTTGGTTGGTTACAAGGATTCTCTCGAAGAACAAGATCACCCACCTCAAATGTACGAGGTCTAACTCAATGATTATAGCTTCTGCTCATGCGCTGTTGATATGCTTTGAGCTGATTGTATACAACTTGTCATTTTTCATCAAGTAGCTCCAAGACTTGAAGATGTGATACTCTGTATGCTTCATCATCTATGAGATTATGTAAGGAAACTCGTAGAGATGGTATCTCGACCTCGATAGGTAAGATAGCTTCTGCTCCATAGACTAGTGAGTAGGGAGTTGCGCTTGTAGGGGTTCAAATGCTAGTTCGATACGCCCATAGTGCTGGATTTAATTGAACGTGCCAATCATGGTTGGCATTATTGACTGTCTTCTTGAGGATTCTCAATATGTTCTTGTTTGATGCTTCGACCTGGCCATTTCCTTGTGGGTAATAGGGAGTGGAAAAGCGGTGTTGGATGTGAAACTTCTCACAGAGTTCACGGACATCCTGATTTTTGAAAGGAAGCCCGTTATCTGTGATGATGGACATGGGTATACCATACCGACAAATGATGTAATTAAGGATGAATGAGGTGATCTGCTTGTCGGTGACCTAGGTAAGTGGAATAGCTTCGATCCACTTTGTGAAGTATTCAGTAGTGGTAATGATGAATTTGTGGTTGTTGGATGAAGATAGATGAATTTTACCCACAAGGTCAAGTCCCCATTGACAAAAGGGCCATGGTGTTGTGATTGGTTGCAATTCCTATGCTGGTGCATGTATCAAGTCTCCATGAACTTGGCATTTCTTGTATTTTTTGACAAAATAGTAGGAGTATTTTTCCATGGACGACCAATAGTATTTAGCGCGTATGATCTTCTTGGCTAGTGATGGGCCGCTTGCATGAGTTCCACATATTCCTTCATGTACCTCTTCCAAGGCCTTTGTTATCTCATCTTGTTCCAAAAATTGAAGGAGAGTACCATCAAGACTGCGTCGATATAGGGTTTCAACAATAATGGTATATCAAGCGGTTTGTTGAATGAAGGTTTTATGTTGGTTATTCGATTGGTTAGGAGGAAGTGTGTGATTGCGTAGATAGGTGTAGAATTCACCATACCATGAGGATTCATAACTGACAAGGAGACATATCATCTCAGATTTGGGGATATCATAAGCGAGAATCCAAAGTTGTTCTACCAAGAACTCATAGCGTGTTGAATTATGTGGAAGATCTAGGAGAGATGCAATGGTAGCCATAGCGTCAACAGCTCGATTCTGATCTCTGGGTATCTGCTTAAAGGTGATAGTAGTAAATGATGCCTTTAAATTGTCCACCATTTGCTTGTATGACATGAGTTTATCATCTTTGGTCTGATATTCATCGGTTACTTATCGGATGACCAGTTGGGAGTCGCCATATATTTGTAACTCTTTCAATTTCCATTGTATGGCTAGTCTGAGTCCTGAAATCAAGGCTTCACACTCTGCTATGTTGTTTGTGCATGGAAATGTGAGCCTGTAAGACTTTGGGATGCTATCACCTTGAGGTGTGATAAATAGAATGCTTGCTCCTGAGCCATGCCTAGTGTATGAACCATGAAAGTATAGTTTCCATGGTTGTGTTGCTGTGACCATGTATATCTCTTCATCTGGAAAATTGGAAATAAGAGGATGATCGCCTATGAGGGGAGCATCGGCCAACTGATCTGCAATAACTTGGCCCTTGATAGCCTTACGGTCCACATACTCGATGTCAAATTCATTTAGAATCATCACCCATTTGGCCAAACGGCTGGTCAATGCTGCTTTGCTAAGTAAGTACTTGAGGGGATCTATCTTTGCAATAGGTTGTACTTTATGTGTTAACAGACACAGTTTAGTGGTTGTCAAGATTACTGCTAGGCAAGCTTGCTCAATAGGTGTGTAATTGAGTTCATAGCCGACCAGTGTGCGAGAGATGTAGTAAACAACACACTCTTTCCCTTCTGCATTGTATTGAGCCATTAGCACTCCTAATGTTGTATTTGTTGTTGAGATATAGAGTAATAAAGGTTTATTTGGATTTGGTGGGATCAACAACGGTGTATTCATGAGATAGTCTTTAAGCATTTGGAATGCTTGCTGGCATTTGGTATCCCATTGAAAGCGGATGTTTTTGTGTAGCAGGTGTGTAAAGGGGTGACATTAATCCGCTAGTTGTGCAATATCTTTTCAGATGGATTGTAGCCGCCCTTGTAATGTCCTCAGTTGATTGATGTTCTTCAGAGGTGGCATGTCCATGATTTCTTTGACCTTTGCTGGGTTGACCTCAATGCCTTTTCTTGAGACAATGTATCCTAGAAGCTTCCTTGAGGTTACTCCAAAGACACATTTCTTCGTGTTGAGTCGAACATGATATCATTCCAGTCTATCAAATATTTTCTCTAATATTTCTAGATGACCTTCTCTTGTGAGTGATTTTGCTAGTAAGTCATCAACATAATCTTCCATTATGGTATGCATCATATCATGTAAGATGGTGGTCATTGCTCTTCGATTGGTCATTCCCGCATTCTTTAGACCAAAAGGCATTACATTCCAGCAGTATGTCCCCCATGGACATGTGAAGGTTGTCTTATGTTGATCCTCTAGTGCGATCTTTATCTGGTTGTAACCTGAAAAGCCATCCATGAGAGAAAGCATGGCATGTCCTGTTGTTAGGTCCACTATTATGTCGATGTTTGGTAGGGGGAAGCCATCTTTAAGACATGCCTTGTTCAGATCTCTGAAGTCAGTATAGATACAGATGCCCCCATTGGGTTTGTCGACATGTACGATGTTGGATATCCAATCTGCATAATCAATTGGTTTAATAAAACCAACGTCTAGGAGTTTCTTAAGTTCTGCTTTGACTTTTACCACAATCTTAGGATGCATCTTGCGAAGTTTCTGCTTGACGGGCTTGGCTCCTTCTGCTACGATGAGGTGATGCATGACTGAATTAGAATCAAGACCAGGCATGTCGGCATATGACCATGCAAAGTTGATCTGACGCTTCTGGAAGAATTCTACAAACTTAGGTTGTTCCTCTGGAGTTAAAAGAGATGCCAGATGAATGTGGTGAGGAGTTTCAGGAGTCCCCACGTTGTATTCTTTTGTCTCTTCAATAAGGATTCTTGATCATTCATGTTGTGTACTAGAGGGGAGAATGCCAAACCTTTCATCCTCAAGCACCTCAAAGAGGTTTTCACCATTGGATACGCTCTTTCTTTTTACTTTTGTGGGATCAAACTGTGCCACAGTGTGGTTTTCACTGGAAGATCCATGTTTTATTATTATATTTTTGCAACTGAAAGGTTTGGCATCCACCCCAAAGTATGTTGCGCTATTAAGTTCAATGGCGAATCCAGCTTTGTGATCCCCGCTTAGTATGTTATCCCGTAGTTCCAAAAAGTCAATGATCACCTCATTGTTTTGGAAATGGTCAAGACATGAGAGATTAGATTGGTTCCATTCGATGAGTTCAAGATGGATAATGGGCATTACCTCATTGATCAGGTTAAGTTCATAAGATGTTTCAGTAAGGTTTAAGATGTTGTGGTGAAGGTCATTGATGGTACTCTCCTTGTCATAATCGGGTGTAGGATGTGACATAGGGTCTGTGGAAGATGTTTCCAGTTCAGAAACCCAAGAGGTTTTAATCTGCGCTACTCCATAAATAGGGATTTCTTTGTGAGGTGGAGGGGGTGATGCGTCTTCCTCACCTGAAGTATCGAGATGTACTAAATCAAATTCCCACTCATGTGAGTCAGTCTCTGAGTCGCTTTCCAATATCCGATTACTATACCATACTGGGATATCCTTTGAGTTAAACATTGTAGGTGTGATCGACTGATGTACCATTGTAAAGGAAATGATTGGTGTTGCAGGAAGGAATATGGGGATCAATGAATCTGATACAGGGAGTATCGACATTGTTGAATTTTATGCTTCTGATGTAATTGTTGGTGTTGTCGATACTGCTGGGGGTTTCGATATTGCTAATGGATGCAGTTGTTGCTGCTGATGGGGTTGTTGGTTGATTGGTGGGATGATTGGTGTTGTGGATGTGATTGCTGGGATTTTCAACCGTATTGGGGCAATTGGGGTGGTTTGTGGTGCTGTTGATATAATCAAGGGTGACCTCCTTAGGTTTGTAGTAGGTTGATATAGAGGTTTATTGGATTGCCCTTTGAATATGAGCTTAGGAAGAATCTCCTTTTGAAAGCCTAACCCAGTGTTATCTTTAGGCTTTAATTATGGCTGCAGCAACTCATGTCATACTCGCTTGCAAGGTCCCAAAGCACTCTGACCATCATAGCCCATTCTTTGCATAATGACAAGGCCTTTTCCATATTGATTTGTGGGAATATTAGCTTGTGGGATGTTCATGGTGATAGGATCTTTATAAATCCATTCTGCTAATTCCTCATCTTTGATCTCTTCTTCTTGACTCTTTCGAAGGATAAAAGGTGTCAAAGTGCATGTTGGCTTGACCAGTGGTGCTTGAAGTAACCTTTGAGGCTTACCATGAGTTCTAGGTGAAGTGTGTAGTTGCCCAACACAAAAGAGTTGGCTAAGATTGTACTCCCTAGGACCTTCCTCTGCCATTTTCATCTTTAGCTTCTCTTGCTTGGGTATAATGGTGTTTGAACTGGAAAGAGAGGTTGGACTTACATATGATGTGGATGAGATAGCTTCTCTGTTTTTGGGAATGGTAAATTATGGTTGATGGTTGATATTGTGACAATATGCAAAAGGATTTGCATCGCCCAGGATTGTAATTTCTATACCGTTATGAGGGAACTTTAGACATTGGTGGTAGGTGGATGGAACAACTTGCATGGCATGTATCAAAGGTCTTCCTAAGAACAAGTTATATGGAAAAGGAAGGTCCAGAACTTGACATATGATGTGCTTCACCACTGGGCCCACTCGGATTGGTAACACAACTGCTCCTTTTGAAGAACGCTCTGCATCATCATAGGCTTTTATGGTTATCTTTTTGCGTAGATCCACTGATTCAATTGCATATCCCAATGCCGTGACCAATTGTAATATACAGATATTTAGGCCTGCTCCATTGTTGATCAAGACTCGCTTGATTATGTGTTGGTTGATAAATCCTTCAATATGGAGTGAGGCATTATGAGGTTGCTGGAATGATGTATTGTCACTTTCAGAGAAAGTGAGACATGGTGATGACCTTAAATTTCCAACCATAGCTTGGAATTGATCTGTATTTAGATTTGCAGGGACTGACGCTTCTTGGAGAGCTTGATCCAAGATTGTTTTATGAGATGGGGATAGGCACAAAATCTCTAAGATGGATATAAGTGCGGGTGTCTTATCTAAATTTTCCACTTGGTTATACTGCTTTGGGATGAAAGGTGTGCCTTGTGGAGCTGCTTTAATGGTGATCTTACTGCGAAGCGTAACAACATTGCAGGTAGAGCTTGGATTTGTGATGGTAATGGTTGCAATTTGTTCATTGGCATCATATAGGTGATTCACAGTATAATTATAGGCGGCTCACATATAATCGGTGGTATCTGTGTTTCGCCCTGAAGTGGAAGGACCCCTTTGATCTTGTGATGGAAGTGGATTCTTAAACATAAGATGATCATTATTTGTAGTTGTTGGGTCGTGTCCTTCAATTTTAATCTCGCCTCGGTCAATAAGATCCTGAACAAGATCTTTCAGTTCGTGACAATTGCTTGTTTTATGCCCTTTCCCTTGATGGAATTCACAATGTTCATTATCCCTCCACCATGAAGGTTTGACATATGGTTCGTAATTGGATGTTTTTGGTAAGGTCACCAGATTTGAAGAAACCAAATGACATAACATTGTTTCAATAGGTTCCCATAAGGGAGTGTATGTTCATTTTTTTTATAATTTTGCTAGCATTGTCTTGGTTCTTCTTGCGATACATTGCGTCCTTGATTTGGCGAGGGAGCAACCATGTTGTTCTTAGGAGGGGGGTTTTGCCCCACAAATCGGACCACAGGTTGTGCACTCTTGATAGTCCTTGCATCTACAAACCCGTCATTGACAATGTTTTTTTTATTCCAGAAGTTAGGTTTATCACTGTTGAAGCGCGGGCGAGGGCCATCTTTTGGTTCATTGTATATTTTGATAAGCCCCTTTTTGATGAGGGCTCATTCACATTTTAAACCCTGTGTGATCATGTCATTGAAAGACTTTGTGCCTTTCATGTCTAAATGAAATTACATTTCTTCGTTCAAGTTGGAAATAAATATTTCCACTAGCTCTCTTTCAGGTAGCTGAAGGGAACGTTTGGTAGACATTTGTCTCCATCATTGCAGGAAAGCTAAAATATCTCTCCTGGTTTTTGCTTGGTGTTACATAGGTCTACCATGGTGACATCATGCTCTATGTTATGGGAATAATGTGTAATGAACTTCTGGACCAATTATTCAAATGTCCTAATGTCGCCTGCTAGTCGGGAAAACCATGATGTGGTTGTCCGTCCCAAACTTTGAGGAAAGAGTCGCATTAGGTATGTGTCCTCATATGCTACTTCTAGGCAAGTTGAATGAAATTCTCTAACATGATTGCAAGGGTCTCCTTTTCCTCGATACTTTTCGAACTTAGGTGTTTCAAACCCTTGTGGAAAAGGTGGCATGTGTAAGTTCCTATCAAAGGGATAGGGACAAATGTCACTAAGTGAAAACTGGTTTGTTTTCACACCACTATGGAGTTGTTGGGCTAAACTCTCGATTTGTTGCCTCAACATGTCAATGTCATTTGGAGGAGGAGGTGGGGGATTTCCTTGAGGAATGTTGTATTTGATGTGATCTCGACCTCTTCCATCCTCATTACGACTCTGATGTTCCGATGCTTGCCTTAGTTGCACAGTATCAAAATCAGAGGGTAGTTTGGCTCCCTCCCAGGAAAGTCTTAAAAGTGAGCATCAACGTTGTTCCTGAGGATTTCGTCAAAAAGTCGATTAAAGAGAGGGTTGTGTTGCACCCTTTCTATTGCTGCAGGAGTAGGAGTACTTGGATTTTCATCATTTGCGTTTCCTCCAAGAGCTTCTTGGAATTCATTGAGGTTTTCCTCCTCTTCCTCTTCTATCTCGAGTTGTCTAGACCTTGATCTGGTTTGAGCCATTTTGTTTGAGAGTTGTTGTTGAAGTTTGGTGAAAATGATGATGAGTTGGTGATGAAATGAGAGATAAATGTTTGGTGAAGTGTTTTGCGTATGGATCTCTAACACTAAAGGTAGATGTTACTAAAGTTTTTTCTTGAATTGCTTGTTGTGTTTGGTTGACAATGTTTGATATGATAAGGTTTAGAGAGGCCTGAGGTGTGTTACAGACCCAACTACCTAGTAATGAGAGGATGCACTCATAGACTAGTATTAACCCGCGTAGAAATGCCTCTTAGGATGAGTTTATCCTATATGTAGAGACATTCTAAAAAAGTGATGTGTTGTTTTTGATTCAAGCAATATCGAAAAAGAACTTAGGACAAGACCTCTTTATGTTTCGAGAGTTGGAATGGATTGATGATGTGTGAATGTGAGAATGGATGAAATGTTAACTTCAATAAAAACTTTGTGTTACAAATGGGATAAATTCTTCCTCTTCTCTTTCGGGGGTTGGTGGTTCTTCCCTAGCTAAGTTATATGTGATGCAAATATCTGGAAAGAAGGCCGGATTGATTTTGCCTCCCTTGTTTTTATGATAACTTAAAGCTCTATATTGAGTAAAAGCTCTACGGTTTAAATACTCTTAATCAAACTCGTTGGATTTTCCTTGAAGATATAGACGCATGCGACGTAAGAAGGTTCTATGTGAGACAAATATTTGTCTATTGAGATAGAAAAATTTCCTTCTTTTGATGAAAGTCTTTGAGCTCAATGGTCTTTTCTTCAAATTGATATGTTGATGAAGATTTTTCCTTCTCAAAATGTGAAGGATGGTCATATAGTTTGATACTTTATTTTTGCACTTTGTTTTTAATTTTTGTTGGTATTTGAAAATGTTTGTGTTGGATGAATACTTGTTTTTGGAATTAATGTTTTTTTTTTCTTTGACAAGAAAATAAAGCAAGCACACAAACACAAGAATGTTGCCTCAAAAGGCACAAATAAGTGTGGGTCTAGATCAACCCAATCTTTGGACTTTTATGACCCTTTCTTTCCAAATGTTTTTGAGTATGTTTTTTTCAAAAAGCCGGAAGTCGGCTCAGTTTATCACTAGTCTTGACATAAAACGAAGACACTTCAAACGCGTTTTATCCGTAAGGTCAAACGACCAATTGTGATAATTTTAGCCCACATCTTGATATTTCTTCAACTTTGGTACTACATACCTTATGAATCCCGCCTGTGGGATGCAATATTCATCTTCTCTTAACAAAATAATCAATTAGAAATAAGGGAAATCACGAATCCCTATCTTAATCAGAATTTAACAAACAATACAATGGAATAACACAATTAAGAAATAGGAATTATAAATCAAATTAATAAAAACTCCCTATTTCATGACTGCGTAGAACTTCCATTGCTCTTCTCCTCTTCGTGGTATGATGGCTCTCAGATATTGCGTTGGTAACCTGCATGTGACACAAAGATTCAAAGTTCGTGATTGTTGAAAATGGAGATTGGATGCTCAATTTATAGAAAATTGGATGAGATTGATTGAAAGGTGGAACATAATGATCAAGAGGTGGAACTTAGGTGAGCTCAAATGAAAATTGATAGTTGAACTGTTGATTGTAGGAGTGGAACTCAATAGATTGAATAGATTAATGGAGTCAACTGATTGATGAAAGAGTTAACTGAAGGAAGAAAAAGAATGATTGGAGGAAATAAAGAAGATAACATAGAGAGCTAAATTTAGAAAAAGCTAACTGAAAGATGAAAATAGAGATTGGAGAGATAAATGATTTAATTAATTAATTGATTGAATTAATTAATTTAGCATGTGCTTGCATTTAGATTTAGATTTTCAATTTAATATTTGCATGAGATTTTTTTCAAATAATTGAATTTATTAATTGAATTTAGTATTTGAATATATTTAGAACTTGACTTTGATTTTCAATTTGGTTTTTGAAATCATGCACATGTAATTGAATTTGGAAGAAATTAGAAGAAATAATTAAATAAAATTAGAATTTGGAGAACTAGAAGAATCAATTAGTTAATTAATTAATTAAATAATTTAAAGAAACTATTTAATAATTTAGAAATGGATTTTAATTAAATAATAAAGATTATTCAATTTAAAGGATTAAATCACAATTAATGAAATAATTGATATTTAATTAATATTTAGAAAAGAGTTGATGATTGAATGATGATTAAAGATAGAAATTGAATAATTAGTAATTTATTTAAATAATAAAGATTATTTAAATTGGGGAATTAATCATAATTAATTAAATAATAAATATTTAATTAACATTAGAAAATGATTAAATGATGATAGAATAAGAAAATAGAATAATTAATAAGATGATGAGGAAATATGAAATTAGAAGAAAATAGATTAATTAAATTAATTAAATAATAATGATTATTTAATCAATTAGAGGAATAATTAGTACATGATCAATGAGACATTTTTAGGCGTCTACACCACCGTGGCAGGTAAGGATGTGATATACTAAGTCTTCCACGAGCATAACAAATAGATGATCCCTATGATGGGGGAGTCACCACTTTTATCAGGCTACAAGTAGCCTTTCAAAAAGCTATGTTTCTACTCAAGGAAATATGTATGGTGAGTATCTTGGCAGCAAAACCTTCTATGCTCTTGCACTGAAGTTCTCACAAATATCCTCAATCAATATAACGAGTGGGCTACTACTTAAAGATGTTTAGTAATTTTCGATGTCTTTGGACATAAGTTCATTCTGCAGTGACTCACTTAAGAGCCTTGTAACTTGTGGTGGGGCCCATTTGTCCGTTTGGCAAGTTACACTGTAGGAACAACTATACCCAAGGCTACAACTTTCGCTCACACCTGATTTCTATAGTGGCTTGAAGGATTTACCGCACGAGGTCATTCCCAAGAGTGACGTGTCTCTTGGCAGACCTCTCTTAAAAAAAGAAACTTTGAGTGTTACTAACACTTTTCTCTTGCACCTAGGACCACGAAAGCCAAGGGAGAGGATAGTGTGTGTTAGAAGTAGGACCACTTGACAAATTTTTTGCACAAATGTGCCAAACACAAAAGACACTTGTTCTTTTTAACTCATCATTGCAATGCGATCTAACTATTTGGAGATGTTGCTCCAACAGTCATGGTGTTCTTTTTATCCTTCAATGGCAAAATATTTTGTAATCTAGGAATTGGAAATCATAGTCAACTGAATTAAGAGCATGTTTTGCTTTGAAGTAAAATCGTTTTGAACTTGAAGGAAAAGTGTCTTGTTCTTTTTAGTTTGCCCAAAACAAAGTGTGGATTGTGAATTTAAGTTTGAGTTGATGCAAGAAAAGCAAAGTTTGTCTTGTTGATTTTAAGCACCAAAATGAAGGTTTGAAGTTGCCTAACTTGCAAGAAAAGCAAAGTTTGTTTTGTTGATTTTTAAGCACCAAAATGAAGTTTTGAAGCTGCCTAACTTGCAAGAAAAAGCAAAGTTTATTTTTGTTGATTTTTAAGCACCAAAATGAAGTTTGAGGTTGATTTTAACTTGCAAGAAAAACAAAGTTTTTTTCTATTGATTTTTAAACACCAAAATAAAGTTTGAGGTTAATTTTAACTTGCAAGAAAAAAAGAAGTGAATTTCTAAAATCCTAAGAAAATGGGGTTAGTTCAAACCTGCACAAAAAAAACAACAAGTTAGCAAAATCCGCATACATGGTGGGCTTCTACAAGCCTAAAAAAATTTCATTTTTCGGTTACAAGGTATTTTTTACAACTCTCTGTTACAATAACGCTACTCTATGTGAGAACATAAGCACTATTTAAAATGAAAGCGCAATAGAAAATACAATAGCGCTAAAAGAAATGTTGTCAAACAGAGTTTCCTCTGTCAAACAGAGAGTCAAAGCGCTAATACTAGAATAATAAAGCTACTTGAGGGTCAATAGCTCTAGAATAGAAACAAAAGCACCAATTTGGGGACAATACTGCTATTAGTGGAAACAATAGCGCTAAAATACTAAGTTGCGATGGTGCTATAGCGAGAACAAAAGCGCAAGAGCGCAACCTGTGTGTTAATTAAAACATTCAAAAATTAGTATTTTAAAAAAAAAGTTATTCTTCAATTCACATCGGATTCACCAAATGATGTCATGGAAATGGGGACAAGGCAACAACAAAGTTTAATGTTAATAAGTTAGTTTCAACCATAAAACCAAAACAAAGAACTAAAAACCATTCCAAACATATCAAAAGAGATTTCAAAAAGCATGAAAGAAGTTTAACAAAAGAAAATAAAGGAGAAGAGCCTCCCTAAGATGCTTCCATGATGTCTTTTGATGCTTCTCCCTTGTTTTTGCCCTCTCCAAGTCCCAAATGAGTGTAGCTCTCAGCTTTTAGCACTAGCCATGGATGCCATATGGAGATTCAAGATGGTTGAATATGATAAACAAATGCTATGCAAGTGTAGATAGTGATGCTATGAAAAATCTCTATGCTAATACCAGTATAGCAACAATACTCTAATGATTCCTCCTTTGCTTGAGGATAAGGGTTTTATTTATATAAGAAATGGGGAAATGAAGGGTTAAGATTGGGCAATCTTAACAAGGGTTAGGATTGAAAGATATTCAATCCATGTGAAACTTTCAACCCAATCCCATGTTGACAAGTGTCACCATGAGGAGGATTGAGAGGAGAGATAAGGAGCATTAAATGCTTGAGGGGACATGATGGTTATCCTAGGGGGTTGGGTTAGGTTAATGGATATTCCTTTTATCCAAGCGATAAATGAATGTGCAAGGGTTAAATGGTTACCTTAGTCAAAGAAATAAATGTTTTGAAGAAACCCATGAGTCAAAAAGATGGTTAAGTTAGAGGAAAGTCTCTAACCAAAGGTAAAAGGCGAGTTAACCATAAATGATTATGTAAGAGCCTTTAATGGTTTGGAAGACTTTAGAGGTTAACCATTTGAAGACATAAAGCCTTTAATAGTTATTGAAGACTTTGGAGGTTTTTGAGAAGTGACTTCCTTTTATTTAGGAAAGTGACAATGATTAGGATAGAATTAGGCTAATTAGAAGGAGTTAGAAGAATCTAGAAGGGATTTAGGCATGCAAGTGGATTTTGTAGGAGAATGCAAGTGGGGGGAATTTTGGGATTTTCAATTGAAGTAAAATCATTTATTTCAATTAAATGGTGTAATTTGCATTTGAATAAATATTTAAATAAATTTTAATTTATTTAAATGTGAATGTGAATTTGAGATTTTATTTAAATAAATCTTAATTTATTTACATGAGAAAAAGGAAGATAAAGCATTAAATGCTTGAAGACTTTGAAGGAAACCATTAAAGGTTTAAGAAGACTCTAGAAGGAAGCCATTGAGTTTGAAGACTTTAAGGGAAACCATTAAAAGCTTGAGAAGACTCTAGAAGGAAGCCATTAAGTTTGAAGACTTTAAGGGAAGCCATTAAAGGTTTCAAGGGGGTGAGGATATATACGATTTTAAATAAATAATTTATTTATTTAAAATAGTTGTGCAACTTGCATTTGTAGGAAAATGCAAGTGGGCAGAGGATAAAAGTATTTAAATAAATGTTAATCTATTTAAATGTGAGAGATGGGATTTTGGGGGATTTAAATAAATATTAATTTATTTAAATGTGAGAGAAGATTAAATTAAACAAATATGATTTATTTATTTAATTAATGGTCTGAATTTGGTTGTGAATTAAATCAAATAAATTGAATAATTTATTTAATTAATGGGAGAAGAAGGTTAAGACAAATTAATTAAATAATTAATTATTGATTGATGGTTAAATAATCAAATAAATACTAAATATTCATTTAATTAAGTGGATAGATTTATGTGTCTACACATGGTATACCAGAGAAAATAATCTCGGATAGGGATGCTAGAATGACATCCAGATTTTGGCAAACATTATTTTCAGCTTTAGGAACTCAGTTGAATATAAGCTCAGCCTATCACCCTGAAACCGATGGTCAGACAGAAAGAGTTAACCAGGTTTTAGAAGAGCTTTTGAGAATGTATTACATGGATCAATAGTACAAATGGGAGGAATACCTTCCATTGGTTGAATTTGCCTATAATAATTCCTACCAATCATCCATTAAGATGGCACCCTTTGAAGCACTATATGGATGGAGGTGCAGAACTCCTATCAACTGGGATAAGATAGAAGATAGGATAACCCTCGGTCCAGAAATGCTCTCAGAAATGGAAGAGCAAGTCAAGTTGATCAGAAAAAGATTAGCATAAGCTAATGATTGGTAGAAAAGCTATGCAGATGCAAAGTGTACCCCCAGACAGTTTGTAGTGGGAGAGAAAGTGCTTCTACGGGTAAAACCGAACAAAAGTAACATAAAATTTGGGAAGTTCTCCAAATTAGCTCCTCGATATGTTGGTCCTTTTGAAGTACTGGAAGTTGTAAACCCATTTGCCTACAAAATTGCTCTACTGCCAGTTCTTGCATGGTTACATGATGTATTTCATGTTTCCTATTTGAAAAAGTGTGTTTCAGATTTTGCACATATGATTGATTGGAACTCCTTGCAAATATAGGACCCAGGGGTGGTCATGATCGAGCCAATCAAGGTGCTCAAGGTAAGTTAGCAATTCTTACATGACAGAGAAGTTACTCAGTGCAAGGTCCACTGGGACCAGTACACTGAGGACAGTTCCACTTGGGAAGATTATAATGAAATCCTTCATCGATTTCCCCACCCGTTTAATGTTTTTAACAACTAAAACAAAATTTATTTGTTTCTTTAATACTGGATAAACATTGTTATGTTCATAAGTTGTTTTAAATGATACTTGAAAATCATCGAGGATGATGATTCATAAGGGGAAGGATATGTTACATCCCACTTGTGCCCTAGTTGATTTTGTGCAGTATTTACGTCCCAATACATGTTAACCCTAGTGCATTTTGATATACTCATATGATGTATAATGTGCCTAGTTTTATGCTTTAAATGATGAATTTGTTTAGATGATTATACATATGTGAATAATGATAATTATGTTTTCTACGCAAATTTGATGTACTTTGATTTAGTAAATTGAGGAATTTCAGTTAGCAATATGATATCATGTTTCACTTTTATCATGACTTATTAATTGTCAGAACTAGACAAGATTGGATCTAATTGATTTTCATAGGCCAAGTGTGTGCAAGGAAAGTATCATCAGGTTGGGAGGTGAAAGGATGGAAGAACTCAATGCCGCTTGGAAACCCTAGTCTAAGCCAGGTAAACCTAGGTTGATCTTGTCAGACCTTGTTAGCAAGTGCATTAGGTAACTTGGTAGGTCAGTGCATAGAATCTTAGGTTTGTCGCTTCTTGAAATAATTATTAATTATTAATATTAATAAATTATTTCGTTAATTTTAATTAAGTTGACTGGACTAATGTTACTTTTATTATATAAATATTATATATATATATACGTAACTTATATATCCTATACGAGTATCTGGGTACAATAGCATGTATGCCCGATCGTATACGTACTACCACAATCAGGTATTCGTAGGGAGTATAGGTCGCATATATATAAATATAAATAAATATGTATTATTAAATTTAATTATAATTGCCTAGCAAGTTTTATTTTAATTAAATAAATTATTATTTTTGCCAACTTTAATTGGCAACTCAATAGTTAAGTAAAGGTTATGAGAGGGGGAGATATGAAATTAACCTCTCCTATAGTTTCTAGTTAATTGGCTTGGAATATTTTAACAATGCCAAGAGGGAAATAAGTTTTTAATAAATCATTTTGCATCGCTCCACCTTACCTTATGATTTTATTGGGCATGAAGGAGGTATTAATTAAAAAAAAAGTAAAGGAGGTTAAAACGGTTGTTATTTCTCAACCTTGATATAATTTTTATCAAGCATATTGGGAGGGAGAAAGATATTTCATTTTCTTCGAGCATTTTAGCGTGAAGTGGTGGGAGATTCTCTTGGAAGCCAAAATGCAAATCACGTGAGGGAATGAGCATGCCTTGCGTGACTCCTTGGAGGTTTTGATAATCCTGCCTGGTATTAGGGCATGGGATTGAGACTGCATGGTATATAAAAACCGAAAGGAAAAGAGAGGAGACATTATTCTCGACTGGCTTTTGGAAAATGACGGAGGGTAAGGGTTGTTGTGCATTTTTTTGTCATTATCAGCACTGTCATTTCACACTTTGGAGGTCTTCAGCTGGGTTACTTCTTTTCTTAGGTCTTTCTATCTCCTAGACCTGCGATTTCCTCTTCCTCTTTCAGTTATTTGGTTTCTCGGATAGAATCTAGAAGGAATAAATGTAGATATGCGTATGTGGTTGTAAAGTACAGAAAGTCTAAAAAATATTTCATGGAATTCTTACGGGTGAGAAACCCTTATGCATTATTATGAAACATAATGTTGTTATTTCAGTTCTCAGTAAATAATTTTCAGTTTGAAATTAGTCCATAGAATTTTGAAAGGGGTTTCAGGTAGCTGAAAATGAAATATGTAAGGAGGTATTTTTGCATACATATTTGTGTATATAAATGGGAATATATACACAAATATGTATGTAAGGAAGCTTGCAGGTCTGGAACTTACTATTATGCCCTTTAAAACATGTTTGAATAGAGAGGAAAAGAAGTAAAAACTCATACCTTTGTTGGGTGAGGGTTTAACTTGTATAAAAGAAATTTCAGGCCTATTCTCTGATGATCCTTTATATTAAACAAATCTGTTCACTATTTGGAATATTAAGGAAGGAAGAAATAATGTCATTACTATTATATATGTTGTAAGTAGAAGCATGACCTTGAGAGAGAAATTTATTTTGAGAAGGCAAGATATCTCTATTATGATAATCCTGTTGTTATCTTCCTAGAACAAGGAAATTAAATCTTCAACAAGCTCGATAGAACAACTGAAACTAAACAACAAACTGTAAATAAATTTTATAGACTCACTTGTAAATCATAGTTAAACTACAGTCTGGAATAAATCTTACCTATAGAATCTCTGCTCTTCATAAAATTTTAAGTCAGTATAACTCAAAGGATAAGGCCATTATTAATTTATGATTAAAGTAAACTAGCCTTAAACCTTAGACACCTAGTATACTCATTGTGTCTGCAAAGATGCAGATACAGGTGCACGTATGTACCATACTTGGGCATGTACTTGCAAGTATGTACCAGTGTGTTAATAATTGGTAGTACTTGCCATATACACAAAGGTAATTGTACTCACATGCTCATGTATACGTATCTTGGCATGCACTGGTAAGTATTTACCAACATAACGGTGCAGATTTGTATCATTCCAAGGAAGAGAGTTCTTTTTCGAGTCAACCTAAAGAGCATCATACTAGTAGGGAGTTACCCTTAGTGTATGACCGACTAAGTGTGTAGGTCCTAACACCAAGTCTCAGATGGCATTGAGTTCTCGTATTCCTTTACCTCCTTGCGAAGGGTCTTGCCAGTCCATAAGGATATGGCACGATGGACTAGATAGTCCGTGGTTGGGCGAAAAAGCGCCCTAATGATACTTTCCCTCCCCACCAGTATCATGACAGATTTTGAATTTTGAAATTTAGCATCAGTTGAAAAGTACTCTCTAAACCCTATCTCTCTTTCATTTCATGCAAGTTAATTAGTTCTTAATTATTGCATGTATGCTCGATTTTTAGTTCAATGTACTTAATCTTAAATCATCGTTATTCGTATTCCTGTTTTGAAATTAATAATATATATATATATATATATCCATCTTGCTATGCTTATGTTAATGACTATTTTTGCAATGGTTAGATTATTTGAATGGTTATTTCTTTTAAAATTTTTAGCATATTACAGATCCCCCAAACAACAGGGTGCCCATGAATATACCCAAGATCCAACTTTGACACCCAAAATTCTAACAATCTCTCGAGCTGCTTTCTCATATCAGTGTTAAAAAAGAAAATATCCGATTTGTTCCAGTTTACTTGTTGCTAAGACGCTTCACAAAAAACATTAAGAGTTTTTTTAATATTACATGCTTCCTTTAGCGAGGCATCCATAAAAAGGATTGTATCATCAACAAATTGTTGATGGGTGACTGCATCAACACCAGCCGCAACAAGAATGCCTTTCCACTTGCCCTCTTGTCTCAAATGTTGAATAAATCTTCCCAAAGCCTCTGCTAGCAAAATAAAGAGGAAGGGAGAGAGAGGATCACCTTGCCGCAAACCTTTGGATGATTTTAAGAAGCCTTGCGACCTCCCATTGACTAAAACAAATATCTATAGACCATCAATACACACCATCACCCAATTAATTTAGTGAGAGGAGAAGCCAAACCTCTCCAAAACTCGAAAAAGGAAATCCCAATCCACCATATCATATGCTTTCCTTATATCCAATTTGATTAACATCTGCTCCACCTTTGCTTTTCTTATTGAATGAATAGCTTCATGTGCTATTATGATGCCTTCCAGAATTGATCTTCCCAGAACAAACCCACTTTGCTCCTCTGAAATAATATACTTTAGGAGAGGTTTCAGTCTATTCATTATTACTTTTGCAATCACCTTATATAGCATATTACAGAGAGAAATAGGTCAGAAATCACCAAAAGAAGTTGGTTTCTCGACTTTGGGGATCAAAGAAAGAAAGGTATAGTTCAATTATTTCACAACTCTTGCATTAACTCTTGCCTCTTCCACCACCTTCTAGACATCATGGCCAACCACATCCCAAAATTGTTAGTAGAAAAATGCTGGAAACCCATCAGGCATCGGAGCCTTGTCTCCCACCATTCAAAAGATTGTATGTCTCACCTCTTTAAACAAGATGTGTCTACAGAGGATTTGGTTCTGGATCTCTGAGATGACATGGGGAATATTTTCTAGAAGCATGTCTTGATGCCAAAAATATAAACTTTGGTTCTTTGATAGAAGTTCTATGAAAAATTCAACTGCTTCCTTATTAAAATCCTCCACCTTATCCAATACAACATTTGCCCTATTCTTGATTGAGGTCACTTTGTTCCAGGATCTTCTGACCTTTACTAGATTATAAAAAAACTTTGTATTTCTATCACCTTCCTTTAACCAACCTTCACGAGACTTTTGTTTCCAATACACCTCTTCTTTAGCCAAAATTTCATTATATTTAGATTTAAGGATCTTTTCCTTATTGAAAGTTTCCATTGTCATACCCTGGTCCATAATAGCCATCTCCAGGTCTTTAAGCTTTTCTTCTAATTCATTTATGTTCACAAAAATATTCTCAAACTTAACCCTATTCAATTCCTTTAGCTTCCCTTTAAGAAATTGCAGTTTCTTAAAAAATTTGAACACCTACAATCCATAAACCATAGGGGCTTCCATCCACCAGGAATTTATTAACTTTTTCAGTGTAGAGTCCCTTAACCACATTTTTTCAAATTTAAAAGGACATTGGATCAAAGCACTATCTTGACATATCAAGAGTTCAATAGGAAAATGATTTGAAGCAACAATCGGTTTGACCCTCACTTCAAAAATTAAGGGCTTGGAAGCCCAATTACCTCCCCAAAAAAATCTATCTAATTTCTCAACTATATGATCCCCTCCAACTCTACGATTAGACCAAGTGAAAGTACCTTTGTTAGTCTTTTATTTCTCGCAAACCATTATCAGAAACAAAGTTTTGGAAACCCACTTGTGAAGCAGTAATTCCCACATTTCCTTTCTTATTTGTCTATTCCAAAATGACATTAAAATCTCCCCAAGCACCACCAATTCCTAAGATAGATTATGCAAAATCACAGGCACTTGTTTCCATGTTTCCAATTGCAAGTTAGGTCTTACTGGACCATAAACATTAATAAAAAAGAAGTCACAATTGATGCCAAAAGAGTGGATTTTGCACAATTGACATGAGTGCGAGTTAATGAGTTCCTCCACCTGAATGAGAACATGATTCCAAATTATACCAAGCCCGCCCGAGGATCCCACAATACTCAAAAAAATCCCTTCCCAAGACTTCCAGCCATTCATCCACCCTTTAGCCTCCTCCAAATTCATCTTAGTTTCTTGAAAGTAAACTAGATCCAGTTTCATCTATTCAAGCCCACGCTTGATCAGATGACGCTTGTCAAGGGAATTATAGTCCCTGACATTTCAACTTATGAGTTTCATTTTCCTTCAAGAAGGGGGCCTCCCTTACCTACTATGAGTTTGGATTGTCCTTTAGCATTCCCAACCATGGCAATCCGGATTTTGTTAGGTTTCCTTCCTCTGGACTTCTTTTCCCCTATAGCAGCTTTGTTAAGTTGGGAGTCAGACTTATGGATGGTCCGACTCTCCAAAATGTCCTCTTCGTTGAAATCTCCCCAATCCTCATCATCTTCTTCCAATATGGTATCTTCTCCCCCTTCATCATACTCAATCCTTGTGTCATTATCCATGCTAGCACACTGCACCTGTTCTTGTAGTGGGTCTCTTCTATATGTCTAACCTTCTGAGTACCTTCAATACTCACATCTAGTACATTCATGACAACTTCAATCTTATTGAGGGCTTCTTCGATTAGGTGTATAGCATCCAACTGGTTTGCAAACTTCTTCCCTCCTTCCTTATCATCCATTTGTACATTCCTTGCACTTCTTCCTTTCCCCCCCTTCTCAGCCACCTCCAAAGAAGCTGAAGCACCATTATGCAGTGTCTTTGACTGACTTGTCTCCTTATTCACCCTGACAAAATGTGTATCTCTAGCTTCAAGTGAGGACTCAATAGACTTACCATTAGGACCAATCAAACAGACCTCCTCTGAGTGTCCTTCCTTATTGCACACTGAGCATCTTTCCAGTTGATCTTCAACCTCAATCTGTTGCAGCCAACAACCCACATTTGTATTTATTTCTAACCATGCAGGTGATGGGAATTGAGGTTTCCACCCAACACAAATTCTCGCATACGAACTAAAATCTTCCTTTTCAATAGCTTCATCCGATTTGAGATAAAACCCTAGTTTATTCCCAATCATTTGAAAAGTTTCCTCATTCCAATACTCCATTGGTAGATTATAGAGACACAACCAGATGGGAACTTCTTCCAAAGGGGCCTTAATAGGATTGAAATTTGGTTCCCAATATTTGATATACAAACCTCTACCTCCCAAGAAAAAAGGCCCATTATTTAGTACCTAGTTCTTATCTTTGTTATTTTCCATGATGACCAGGAAAAAACCATTTGGCATTGTCTTAATCTCCACTTTAAAAGGCCACTTCTCCTCACACCATTTCTTGATACGACACACAACCAACCAGTCCCCAAAGCATTTAAGAAAAAAAAACCCTCTTTCTAAAGAAAGCAATTGAATCATTCTAACTTTTGCAGTCTAAAAAGAAAGACAATTTCCATTGGCTTCAATTTGGGAATCTTCTTCGGCCTCCATTCCTTTTCACAAATCTTCTGCCAATCCGTTTTGGCACATGCATAACTGGTATTGCGATTATTAAAGTTGTCATGGTGAGCATTTCTGGGTCAATGAAAATCCTTTCTCCATCTACCATTTGTCCTCTCATCTGCAGCAAACCCCGACACTCTGTTATGATCCTCCCAGACTGACTTAGATTTTGTCCATGATCTGAAACTTGGATTCACATAGAATCTTGGGTGGTCATTCTGCCTAAAGTCTCTAAATTCTCTGGGTTGCAGCCCCAATCTCCTGCGCATCGACATAGTCGTTGCTCCTGTTATGACTTGGTTTATACAATTTTAGGAACTTAGTCTTTTGTAGATTTTATTTTTTAACTTCTTTTTATTTGTATTATATTTTTCAAAGCATTTTAGTCTTGTTGATTGATTTTTTAATTTTTTTTTCAATAAACTTGTATCTTTTTTTAGAGAATGGCTCAATATATTTATATATTAATCATATTTATGATCATGATCAAGCATTCATTATGTGTACAAAGTTTATTGCTTTGTCATTCTAAGTCATTTTTACAAATTGAGGATTGATCTTGCAATTACTAAGTCTCTAAAATTCTAAATCAAAATTGATTGATTTTCACATATTTCACTCTTTATTGTGAGCCAATGAAACATGTTTTTTTTGTGATTTATTATTGTGTATTGTGTTAAGGCACTCAATTGCATTCATTTCACTTCCACTTATGTTTGAATATATTCTCTCTTCCTGTAGCATTCAATATGGGAATATTCAAAATTGACACACTAGAAAAATAATCAAAATATGCATATTCACCCTAGGAGCATTTGTGTGGCTAAACTTTGTTGTCTTTGTTCATTGGCATTAGTGGGTTGGCCTAGAATAACTTGTACCCTAACAATGTAACAACCCTTCGAGGGCAATCTTAAGTACTACCAATCCAATTAGAAAACTGGACATTGAGCAATTTGGTGAACTAGAGGTATAGTAGAAGGATCATGTATGCGTGACAAAAGATGAATTTGTAAACACAGAGGTAATCTACAAGTACAAACTCAACCCAAATAGAGGCACAAATCATGCACACGTCTAAGGTGAAACATAAATAGAGAGGTGATGTTCATTGTCCCTAAATAATCTAAATTACTTGAGCTTAGAGGTAAGTTTCACTAGCCTTCTTCACGTTTACTTTCCTAAATTAGCATTTAATTAAAAATCATAAAACTCATAGATACCATTTATTAGTCTAGGTTAATCTATGGTTATGTATATGATTACATGATAATTTGTATTATATAATAATTATTTCAAATGTGTATATATACATGTACATGCATGCATACATACATACATTTATGGATACCTATAATATATGTACATGTTTAGACAATGTCAGTATAAATAAAGATAGTATCTATCTAGTTAAGTTTTAGCCTATCTAGGAAAGTCCTATTGACACTAGTTAAGCATCCATTAAGGGATTTTTTTCTTTTTACTTAATGTGGCTTGGATGTGTTACACATTTGGAGGTAGTCAATCTTTCAGTCCTACCTTACTAACTCCTCTACCTTGCCTGTATATGAAAGGCTCTCATTGTACATTCACACGCTCTCATTTTTATAAGATAGGAAGCTATTGTGCTTACTTTCTTTTTCTAGTGGAAGATTATTTTGTTGCATTCAAATCTTGGCCTCTCCAACATGATATCAAAGTGTGTGTTTGTTTAACATTCATGCTAATATTGTATTATGTGTAGATATTATAGCAAATCTAACATGGTATTGGAGCCATGAATGCACCTTCCTTAATGCATCAAGGTGAT
This sequence comes from Cryptomeria japonica, assembly GCF_030272615.1. NCBI lineage: Eukaryota > Viridiplantae > Streptophyta > Pinopsida > Cupressales > Cupressaceae > Cryptomeria > Cryptomeria japonica. The sequence goes on from NC_081410.1 coordinate 190,095,651, forward strand.
ACCGACACTTAACCCTACCATCAAAGCATCATTGAGCCAAACAAACATCACCTTGAGTCTAGAAGGCTCGAGAAATGAAGAAATATCTCTTATTTCATCAAATTTGGTAACTTTCACTTTTTAACAATTTTTTATTATTTCTAACTTTTTGTACCGTATAAATATATATAGTACTATTCATATTTATACAAATATGGTAAATTCAAAAAAAAAAATAGCCAATAGCAAAATTACCCTCATCTCATTTCATCATTCTAGTCAAAATTATTTTTGGCTTGGTTTTGTGGTTTGTTTGACCTTTTTTTCTAGCTTTTGGGTGTTTATTAAATATGGTTGAGGGTTTTCATCCAACTAGGCTTGTGCTCTCTATGAAGGTTTATTGTACATGATTGGGTGCAATGTTAGGGTTTCTAAGCAACACCCATACTTGCTCAACATTCCTTTCAATGCCTATTTCTACAAGTCGTTTGATCTGCTTGTGCTCCCTTTGTCTCTATACTATAGCCACGTGATTAAACAAATAAAGAAAATAAACATTTTTTTTTGTGCACACGCTCCATTCTATACCAAATCACATAGGGTTTGATACCAAGTGCGCAGACAACTCAATTGTTGTTTTAGTCATCATTAGCACCAAGCTTTTTGTTATGAATCAACATCTTTGATGCCTTGAATATTGATCTACATCTTGGCCCTCCAACAAACCACTAACAAGGTTGCACATCCACCATATGTGGCTTTCAAATCCTTATTTGGAATTCATGATGAACGATACCAAGACTTGATTGAATCATCTAAAAACATGCCTGCAACCTCCCAATGTCAAGGGCTCCTACATCTTCAAACTTGATTCTCTTCTAGGCTTGAGACCCAGTGCCTATTCAAGGGCTCAACCATTGCTAATTTATAATTTTTCGAATGAATTTTCAATGAAGCCCAACCCATGCACAACTTTGGAAATGGTAAATTTAGCTCACATTATTTGCCATTGTTTTTTTTGGCATCCAAAATATTACTGTATACACATAAAATTGGCTATGACCAATTAAATAAATATTTATATTTATTTAATGATTATTATTTTATTAAATAATTAATTTGAAAATATTAATTTATTTAATTCATTAATATTTAATATTCTTCTATTAATTAATTGAGTTGACACATTGAATTAATTCATTCATTATCCCCCTTTATTCTAAGCCAAATAATTAAATATTAAATATTAAATTATCATTCTTTATCATATTTGTGCATTATTCACTATCCTATAGTTTCATTATCAAACAATTTCATAATTATTTAATTACCACTTTCCAACTCACCTCATCTCCACTTCATCTCCACCTTTGCCAACTCATCCATCACGTGGATAATTTAAATGAATAAAATAAAATCATTTATGGGCCACTTATCTCTAACTTCCATATTCATGAATAAAATGTGTACGCGCACATAATCTTTGAAACCTCCCTATTTTTGCTCCAACACTCCTATATTCTCAGAGGAGGCTTTGTCCACCTAACCCTAGTCCATCTCCACATGTCCCTCCATCCTAGTTTCTCTCAGTCTTCCCCTCAATCAAGGTGAGATGAGTGACACTTGTCTTTTCTTTCCCCCTTTCTCTCAACCTTCAACCTCTTTGTCATAGCCATCCAAAAAGCAAGATTTAATCATGACCGTTGATCTCTGCCACCTAAGATTATGCACTAAAAAATCTATAAATAGAGGTCTCCTAAGACATTTTTTTATCCTAATAGCTAATCTCATAGTTAACTAGGAGTCTTAATCTTTGCATCTGTGAGTTCATTTGTTTAAGCATTTTAGAGTTTTTGAGAAAATTATCATAAATCATTTTCATAGTATAGTTTTTGCATATCATATCATCTATCAATCCATTCCACACTTGCCATCTTGGAAGCCACCAGTGCTTGTCTGAGAGCAAATCAATCTGCAACCAAGAACAATGGGGTTAGGACACAATGAGACATAATCCATGAAGGTATAATCATTTTATTTGTTTTATTTCATGTTGTTTCATTGGTTGAAGCTTGAGTTCATGTAGCTTTTATATTTTCATGATGGACTAACAAGTTGCAAGTCAACTTTTGAGATGAAAACTTAAGTTGATACATTTTTTGCGCCCACCGTGGGGCTCAGACCTCACACATCTCCTTCTAATATCCTGTCTAATTCTCATAATAAAATGAATTAGCGCATTTGTAAGCCAGTTTCACGCCTGTGTGAAATTTGGTAGTTTTTTATTGCATAGGTTAGCGCTTTTATCGCTCAGGTTGGCACTTTTATTGCATAGGTTAGCATTTTTATCACTCAGGTTAGCCCATTTATTGCACAAGTTAGCATTTTTATTGCTCAGGTTAGCACTAATGCTTGTGAAATCATGCATTTATTATGTAGGACAACACTTTTATAACTTAGGTTAACGTTTTTGTCTTGCAGGGTAACGCTTGTGTTTTACAGGATAGCGCATTTACTGTTTTAGCGTTTTCATTCTCATTATCTGCAAAATTTAAAATTTAATAATCTCCTAGCTAACAAATCTTTGCAGGTTCGACTGTCCAAGACTCAATTTTTTGCAAACTACTGACTTGTGTGCATGCAGGTTTTACCTTGAGTAATTCTGATCTATTTCCTCACTTAGTCTAACTAGGAGTTCTTTTGGAAAGTAAAAGATCTTACATCTTTCATCTAGCTTATCTAAGGGGTTAATGAACAACATGAAAACTTGCATTATGTGTTTTTCAGTAAGGTAGTTGCACATAGATGATCTAAAGGTTAAAAAGAATCACTATTTACTGTGTTTACTTAAAAGTAGTAGGTGAGTATCTCTCACCCTAATACGATGATCAAAAAGCTAGACTTGCTTTTATCTTATGTGTTACCTTTAGAGGGCCTGCCTTCCCGAGCTACCTTGAGGGGGCTAGTGAGAAGGGAACGACCCAAGTGGAAATGAGCTAATACCAAGTCCTTCCGATCTACTTTAAATAAATTGTGTCTATGACGAAAGTCATGGGCAACATGTGCTAATTAGTTCATATCGACACTATGTTTCCCCATAAACCCTATAGAGCACAACCTCTATAGGCTGGGAACCTTCTATATTTATAGTGTGTAAAGTGTCGCATGCATTGCCACATGACCAAAATCCCTTACTAAAAACCATCTTGTCTAGTTGCCAAAATCCTTCTAATTGTTGGCGCAAGAGGTTGGAACTCTGAAGCAACTCACACACATACGGTTCCTAGTAGAGATATGTAGTTTGTCATGGGGATTTTTCATGAAAATTGGTGCTTAGTTGCCCTAGAGAAGTGAGTGCCGAGGGTGGAGCCAGTGGGGTCAAGTACCTAGATATCTGCTTTGAATAGCATAGCCTCGGGTGGAACCCCATGTGAGATTCAACAATTATTGTCTCGGCCTACCATAGGATTTGTGCTTGTTTGTGCACTTCGATTTTCCAAACATTGTATCTTTTGTATCTGCAAAATGTTCTCAAAATGGTAAAAAACTTGAAAAATCATCATCTTGAAACAAGTAAAAAATCTAATAACTTGCTGGAAAATTGAATTTTTTTTATCAAAACAGTGAGAATCATGCTTTTGTAGTGCAAAGCAACGTTTTTACACATTAGGATAGCGCTTTTACTCAATAGCACAACACATTTAAGACATAAGATCACGCATTTGTTAAACTGGACAACACTTTTGTAACAAAAACAACGCATTCACACCTTAGGTTCACGCTTTTATGGCTACAGAGCAATGCTTTTACTCAACAGAACGATGCATTTATTGTACAGGACAACGCTTTTATCCAACATGATAGCGCATCTGTTCTAGTGAGCATTTCCCCATATCATAGCAAAATTTCAACATCAGTTTCAGATCCCCCTTTTCAAGGAGATTCATTTTCAACTATCATAGGTTTTCAAACTATTCAAACAATTAGGTTTATCAATCAAATATGTCATTTTCAAAGGTTTTCATAAGCACAAACATTCAACAAATTATTGATTCAACCATCTCAAGTGCAAAATCGTCATCATCATTAGTTTCTTATCAGGATATATCAAATCCTTTATCACGAAACCACATCATATCAACCTTTGTTCATCATTTTGGATATATCATTCCTATTTGGACCTAGGTTCTATCAAAATCAGAATTGCACACTTTGGAATCAAACAACTTGAAAATCATTATATGCTTATATGAATTTTTGATATCGCCTCAAGAAAAAGAAACCTAGTTATAAGGCAATCTTGAAGAAGAGGAGATTCTTATACATCAACCGCAAACTCTTGTTAAAACATAGAACATTCCTACACCATTTTCATAACTATCTACGTGGTTACAGAGCAGAGTTTGACGAAGAAACTTTACAAGCACATGCTTCTCAATAAAAAGATGCCTTATCTGAACACACTAATAGGGGTGGTAAAATCAATTTAGCTTATCTTCCTAAAGCAACGATCACCTAGTAAGTTGCATCTAGAAAATAAAAAACTTGGGAAGTTTTAAATCAATGATATGCAAGTTTGGACTATAGCTCAACACGAGCAATTGAGAAGACAACAAAAATGAATGGAAGAGGAAAATCCAATGTTTCATCAATTTGGATACATAGATGTTGATGAAGGAGCAGTAATATCTTGAACAAGATTCCAGATTCGACAAACTAATAGAAAAACTCTTGGAAAAACAAAAACAAAAGTATATCCTAATGTTGGCAAATTTAGGAGCAAAATTGCCACGAGATTTTAACATGGAAAATTTGAAATAAGATGTGGAAACAAGTCAATCAAAACAGTGATGATCAAAATGATGATGACATGAATCGGGTAAACCATAAAGAAACAAGAAGAGATAGATAAAAAACAAGAGAAGATAGAACAAGAAGAGACATGATGACACAAGGAACCAAGATGAAACAAGAAGGGAGCGAAGTGGCATAAGAACTTATGAGGATGCAAGGAGAACCTGTATTGATAATCCTCTATTAACTCTCACTCAACAAATGCAAACTTTGCAACAAACAAATACAGGATATGCAAAATAGAACAAATTCCAAGAAATATTCATTGGAGGACATTTGTCCATATCCTTTTGACAAGAATTTAAACATGATACCATTCCCACAACATTGTGAAATCCTGAAATATGATAAATATGATGGGAAATATGATCCTTAAGATCATCAGGGAATTTTTCACTATGAGTATGGAGTTTGCACACAATGAAACTTACATGATGCGTTTATTTCCTAGAAGTTTAAGCAGATAATCAATGAAATGGTTCTCAAGATTTCTATCTAGGATTAAATCTTTTGAAGAACTAGTGAACATATTCATCTCACAATACTCCTACAACATAAGAAATGAGATAACAATGCTAGACCTATGCAATATCAAATAAAAGAATGGCGAACCTTTCATGGTTTTTCTACAACGATGGAGACGATTGTTTAATAGGTATCCAAGATATGTACCAAATCAAGATAAAATGGACATATTCATTGACAATCTTACTAGTGAAATGATTGATAGACTCAAACTACAATGTCTTCCTACTTTTTCAAAAATGATTGAAAAAAGTCTATAGATAGAAGATGCAATGGTAAAGAAGGGAGAGCTAAAAATATACAACAATTCTTATAACAACAATAACAACAACAACAACAACAACAACAACAACAACAACAACAACAACAATGGTAACAATGGTAACAATAACAATAAAAAACCTAAATTCTGGTCAAATAATAGAAACATTACCAATGAAGGAAATGATGATAACAACGGTGCCAAACAACAACCAATATTTAACTTATCAAGTCAAGTGCCAAATAACAACAATCAAGAAAATAGTAAACCCAAGTCTTTCTTCTCCAATCCCCGCAGGAAATTCACCAACATTTGGGAACCATTGGAGTCGGCTTTAAAGACTCTCCTTGCGAATAAATTGATTACCTTACCAGAAGCAAGAAATTATGAGCCTCAAATCAAACCGAGTTGGTGGAATGACAATAATTTTTGTAACTATCATCGAAACAAAGGACATCAAACCAATGATTGTCAAAGATTAAAGATTGATAATGGAACTGATGCCATGAAAAAGGGATTAGTGGACAATAAAGAAATCATGTTAGTAAACTTTCAACCGCAAGCATAACATGAAAATGAATCCATTTCAAAGCATATCAAGAAAGATTAATAACAAAACAAAGAGGAAAACAAAGAACTAGACAACTCTAATGCTCCCTCCCTATGCTTGATGATGTTGGCTCTTCCTTGTTCCCCTCCTCTCCAAGTCACAAAGGAGTGTAGCTCTTAGCTTTTAGCACTATCCATGGATGCCATATGAAGATTCAAGATGGTTGTAAATGAAAACAAATGCTTATGCAAGTGTAAAAGATTTGCTATGAGAAAGCTCCTAATTAATGTCTATGTGAATTTTACTATAATAACAATGTTCAAATGCTTTCCTCCTCTTTTTGCTCGGGGAATGAGGTCCTTTTATAGGGAAAAATGTTGATTGAATGGCCAAGATTGAGTGAGCTTGTGAAGGGTCAACCCAATCCCGCGATGGAAAGTGTCAACATGAGATGGCTCGAGAGGAGAGGGAAGAAACATTAAATGCTTGAGATGACATGAAGGTTACCCTAGGAGGGTTTGGTTAGGCTTGAGTTAGTGGATAAAGCTTTTTTCCAATGGACAATGCTTTTATCCAATGGATAAACTCTTGTGCAAGAGTTAATGGAGATAATCATGGTCAAAGCAATAAATGCTTGAAGAGACCCATGAGTTAAATGAGGTTTGAGTTAGAGAGAAAGTATTTAACAATGTGGGGAGGTTAAGTTAACCATTAATGGTTATGTAAGAGCCATAAAGACTTTGAAAGACTTTGGGCATTAACTTGTTGGAAAATTAAAGCCTTTAATGCATTTCAAAGACTTTGAGGCATTTTTGAGAAGTGACCTTTGTTTGGGAATGTGCAAACGATTAGAGAGGGGGGTCACGCTAATTAGAAGGGGTTAGAAGAGTCTAGAAGGGGGTTAGAAGAGTCTAGAAGGAAGTTAGAAGAGTCTAGAAGGGGGTGAGGATAAAAGGGGATTTTAATTAAAATAAAATTCATTTATTTAAACTAAAAGGAGGGTTTTAGAGATTTAAATAAATAAATGTGAGAGGATTTTAGGGATTTAAATAAACGTGTAGAGGGGTTGATTAAACAAATATGCTTTATTCATTTAATTAATTATCAGAACATGGTTTAATGAATTAAATTAAATAAATTGAATAATTTATTTAATTAATAAGAGAAGAGGTTCAAGATGAATTAATTAAATATTAATTTAATTAATTATTGATTGATGGTTTAAATAATCAAATAAATATTAGACATTCATTCAATTAAGTGGACAAATTTGGGTCTACATTTGCCCATGTTTGAGATAGTGTAGTTTATCACATCGTTTCAAAGAAAAACAAGTAAGCATAGTACGTGCCCCAGTATGCACCCAGGTAGTGGTTAGGTATGCCCCCTCGAGAGACAGGACAAACTTTCAGAAAAATGGGCGATCTCTCGTAAAATAGAAAGAAGTTAGGGGATAGTAGAAAAGAGGAATTTAGAGGAAATTGCAAGAGAATGTGGGAAAAGGGGGGTAATACGGAGAAATGACAAGCCTCAGAAGTACGCGGGGGTCACGACGGTCACGGGTGATGCAGCGGTAGGCTATATATAGGGGAGAAGGGTAAGCCAGTGAGTACCCTTAGGTCATGCAGGAGATGTGATGCGAATGTAGTGTTTTTCTTTTGATTGATGCTATACACTTGATCAAATTTGGTTGCATAGTCTGGTGCAATCCGTTGAATTGCCCCGGTTGATTCAAAGTGTGACAGTTAATGTCAGTTGTTCGCTTGGATAGGAAAAAGTCTGAGTAAGTGAGTCAAATTGACCTAATGAGACTTAGACAATTGATGTAATTGCCTGATGAAGTCAAGGTATCTAAAGCAAAATACTCGTTGAGACTTAGACAATTGATGTAATTGTTTGTTTTGATTGTGTTTGATTTTTTTAATCAATTGATAGTTTTTGCATTTTAGGTTGTTTGTGGCATTTGTTGGACTTAGCATGCCTATTGAGACTAGGCAATTGATGTAAATGCCTGTTGTAGTCTAGGTGTGCGTGAGTCGATGTACCTGTGTAGACCTAGTAACTTGCTTTGCTTACGGGATGACCTAGGTAACATAGGTTATGCAACCCCTCCATTTAGAGATGGATGGTGATGAACGTGGTTGATTGGTTTGACGGGACATGATGTAGGGTATGTGATGTTGATGATCAAGATGGGGAGGGTGGAGGGGGGTATTCAATGTTAGATAGAAGGTATGGAGGACCTAGGACTCATTCCTATGTAAGAGGATCAAAATAGAGTATCCATTGTCATGACTATGTATGAATGATATGCAGCTATATGGATTTATGGATGGATGAAATGCAATATATACAGATGAGATGAAATGGTGATCCATGGCTTATTCATAGTGCTTAATTTTCATCATTGAGCATGGTAGTATCGATCTTGGCCGAGGTATCATAAACCAAGGTTGAGTGTTTCACCTGTAAGCAAACATCGCAGACAAGGAAAGTTCCCCTCCATCCTGGTTCATGTACAAATGGTCGAGGTATACGCTGTAGTCAGTAAGCCATAGTGATCCATGACTGTATTTTTGCATAGGTTGCGTAGCTTAGTGAACTTCCCACGTAGACACCATTAGTATATGCCCTTGAACTTCATTGGAACAATTCACAAACAACAAACAAACAAAGAAAAAGATATCAGGAACCATCCCGACAACTCTAATCACTTATGGATATCTTGGAGTAGCATAGGAACCTGATGGGACACGATGTAGGGTATGTGATGCCGATGATCAAGATGGGGAAGGTGGAGGGGGGTATTCAATGTTAGATAGAAGGTATGGAGGACCTAGTACCCATTCCTATGTAAGAGGATCCAAAATAGAGTATCCATTGTCATGACTATGTATGAATGATATTCAACAATATGGATTTATGAATGGATGGAATGCAATATAAGAAGATGAGATGAAATGGTGATCCATGACTTATTCATAGTGCTTAATTTTCATCATCGAGCATGGTAGTATTGATCTTGGCCAAGGTATCAAAAACCAAGCTTGAGCGTTTCACCTATAAGCAAACATGGTTGCAGACAAGAAAAGTTCTCCTCCATCTTGGTTCATGTACAAATGGTCGAGGTATACGATGTAGTCAGTAAACCATAGTGATCCATGACTGTATTTTTTGCATAGGATCACATAGCTTAGTGAACTTCCCATGTAGACACCATTAGTATATGCCCCAGAATTCCATTGGAACAATCCGCAGACAATAAACAAACAAAGCAAAAGATATCAGGAACCATCCCGATGACTCTAATCACTTGTGGATATCCTAGAGTAGCGTAGGAACCTGATATAAATACAAAAAAATCGACCAAGTGCTTATCAACCAAACAATTTTTTTTTGTCAAAGAAAATGTTACCATGTCTTGTTTGTGAGGAAGGATGCATCCTTGTGAAGACGGTTGTGCACAAATGTGTGATTTGTTGGTTGATTTTGATAAGCGATCAATGTTTAAGGAGTTTCAAAATGTTGATTTCATGACTGTTGCAATATGTATGTACAAGGAATAATATACTTTACAATGTTTTTGATTGATTTTGATGTTTTTGTCATGTTTTTGGATTTTTTAAATGTTGTGAATGTTTTTGGTATTATCTTTAGGATATTTTGCAAATGTTTTTGGGATTATCTGAGATTTTATGAATGTTTTGGTATTATTTTAGGACGTTTTTGAATGAGCAACCCAGTGAATCACAAGAATGGAGAATCCACTCCCATCAGTAGGTTAAGAACATTGCCTCCAGTTAAGTGTTGGTATGAAAGCGTGACATGGGACACATGAGGCAATAACCTTGATTTTAGATCAATAACAAGCCATGATATAAATGATGGGTGAATGGATGTGATCGCAACAAGTCAGAAATACAATGGAGCCATAGCCTTTACGAATGGCACCTGTTTACTAGGTTTTCTCCACCGTACTTACCCAAGGCACCACCAGAGTGGTTTTCACCGTTTGGATGAAATGATTTTTCTTGACTATTTTCTTGATTGTTTTTTTTTTTTTGGTATTTTGTTCAGGACTTTTTCTTACTGTTTTTGGTATTTTATGATATTGGATGAGCCTAATGCTCTGCACAAATTATGTATGAAACTTTTTGAGATGCATGTTGTTGACCGGATCTGTAAGTGGTTCTCCTTTTGAAGTTGCTAACTGATATGCCCTAGACACGAAGATGACAATGATGACATATGGACCTAGCCAATTGGATTCAAATTTGCCCCGGTGTTCTTTGTTTGGTTGATTGCAAGGATTCTCCCTGAGAACAAGATCTCCTACTTCAAATGTGCGAGGTTTGATCCTATGATTGTAGCTTCTTCTCATGCATTTTTGATAGGCTTTAAGGTGATTGTAGGCAGCTTGTCGCTTTTCATCAAGTAGTTCCAAGTCCCAAAGACGCGAGACTAGGTATTCTTCATCATTTATTAGATTGCGCAAGGAGACCCGTAGAGATGGTAATTCAACTTCAATAGGCAGGATGACTTCGGCTCCATAAAATAGTGAGTAGGGGGTTGTGCCTTTAGGGGTTCGAATGCTAGTTCGATATGCCCATAGTGTCAGATTCAAGTGAATGTGCCAGTCGCGACTAGCATCATTAACTGTCTTTTTGAGGACCCTCAATATATTCTTATTGGATGCTTTTGCTTGACCATTGCCTTGTGGGTAATATGGGGTGGAAAAACGGTGTTGGATATGAAACTTCTCATAGAGTTCATAGACATCTTGATTTTTGAAAGGGAGACTGTTATCTATGATGATGGACATGGGTACACCATACCAACATATGATGTAATTGAGGATGAATGAGGCGATCTACTTGTTGGTGACTTGGGTGAGTGGAATGAATTTGATCCACTTGGCGAAGTACTCTGTGGCGGTAATGATAAATTTATGACCGTTGGATGGAGATGGATGTATTTTACCCACAAGGTCAAGTCCCCGCTAAAAAAAGGGCCATGGTGTTGTGATAGGTTGTAATTCTTATGCTGGGGCATGTATCAGATCTCCATGAACTTGACACTTCTTGCACTTTCTGACAAAGTAGTAGGAGTCTTTTTCCATAAGGCTACTAGTATCCTACCCTCATGATATTTTTAGCCAATGAAGGGCCACTTGAATGAGCTCTATAGATACCTTCATGTACTTCTTCTAACGTTGTGGTCACCTCACCTTTCTCTAGACATCAGAGGAGATTACCATCGAGACCTCAGCGGTATAGGGTTTCAACAATGATGGTATATCGAAGGATTGGCATATGAAGGTTTTTAATTGATTGTTTGATTGGTTAAGAGGAAGGATTTGATCACATAAATAGGCATAAAATTTATCAGACCATGGCGAATCAGGACCAATGAGTTGACAAACCATCTTGGATTCTGGGATATCATAAGCGGGGATCCAAAGTTGTTCAACTAAGAACTCGTAGCATGTGGAGTTTTGCGGAAGATCAAGGTGAGAGGTTATCATAGCCATTGCATCTGCACCTCTATTTTGGTCTCGAAGAATCTGCTCAAAAGTGACAGCTATGAATAGTTCTTTGAAGTTATCAACCATTTTCTTGTAAGGCATGAGCTTATCATCCTTATGTTGGTATTCATCAGTGACCTGTCGGATGACTAGTTGTGAATTGCCATAGACTTGTAGCTCTTTTAAGTCCCACTGCACGACCATGCATAGTCCTGTGATCAAGGCTTCATATTCTACTATGTTGTTGGTGCATGGAAATGTAAGCTGATATGATTTTGGAATGCTATCACCTTGAGGTGTGATGAAGAGAATGCCAACCCCTGAACCATGTCTGGTGTATGAGCCATCAAAATACAACTTTCATTGTCGTGTTGGCATAAATGTGAAAATATCCTCATCTAGAAAATTGGAAATGAGAGGATGGTCGCCTGTGAGTGGTGCTTCAGCTAGTTGATCTGCAATGACTTATCCTTTGATGGCTTTGCGTTCCACATATTCTATGTCAAATTCACTGAGGAGCATAACCCACTCTTCCAAACGACCTGTTAGTGTTTCTTTACTGAGTAGATACTTGAGTGGATCTATCTTGGCAATGGGTGGTCTCTTATGTGTCAACATGTAGTGCTTTAATTTGGTGGCTGCCAAAATTACCGCTAAACAAGCTCGTTCAATAAGGGTATAATTGAGTTCATAACCTACCAATGTTCTGGAAATGTAGTATACTGCACATTCTTTGCCTTTTGTATTATGTTTTGCGAGTAAGACGCCTAAGGCCATAGGCGTAGCTGATATGTATAACAATAAGGGCTTGTTTGGAGATGGTGGCATCAATAATGGTGTCATCATTAGGTAGTCCTTTAACTGCTAGAATGCTTGCTGGCAATTCTCTTCCCATTTGAAATGAACATTCTTGTGAAGTAAATGTGTGAAGGGATGACATTTGTCGGCCAATTGTGCAATGAACTGCTGAATTGATTGTAGCCTTCCTTATAATGTTCTTAGTTGAATAATGTTCCTAGGAGGTGGCATCTCCATAATTGCTTTGACCTTTGCGGGATCAACCTCAATTCCTTTGTTTGAAACAATATATCCTAGGAGCTTCCCAAAGGTTACCCCAAAGGCACACTTCTTTGGATTTAAGCATACATTATATTGCTCCAGTCTGTTGAAGATTTTGTCAAGTACAACGAGGTGACCCTCTCTAGTTAATGATTTAGCTAGTAAATCATCCACATAGTCTTCCATCAATGTATGCATCATATCATGAAAGATAGTAGTCATTGCCCTTTGATATGTGGCACCAACATTCTTGAGACCGAATGACATTACATTCCAACAGTATGTACCCCATGGGCATGTAAAAGTTGTTTTGTGTTGATCCTTTGGAGCAATCTTTATTTGGTTGTATCCTGAAAATCTATCCATGAGTGAGAGCATTGCATGTCCTATTGTAAGGTCCAGGATCATATCAATGTTTGGAAGAGGGAAGTTGTCCTTAGGACATGCTTTGTTTAGATCTCTAAAATCTGTATAGATATGGATGCCCCCAGTCGGTTTTGCCACTAGTACCAGGCTAGAGATCCATTATACATAGTCAATGGGTCTTATGAAACCCACATCTAAGAGCATTTTGAGTTCAACTTTTACTAATAGTGCAATCTAAGGATGCATCTTTCTAAGCTTTTGTTTTACTGGTTTGGCTCCTTCTGCTACTATTAAGTGATGCATTACTAGTTCTGGATCGAGTCCTGGCATGTCTGTATAGGACTATACAAAATTGATTTGTTTCTTGCGAAAGAACTCTGTGAAATCATGATCTTCTGCTGGAGTCAGTGATTCTGCTAGATGTAGTATGTGTGAATTTTCAGGTGTCCCTAGATTAACCTCCTTTGTTTCTTCAATGAGAATAAATGATCTCTCATGACTAGTACTAAAGGGGAGAATGTCACACCTTCCATCCTCAGGCGCCTCAGAGAGGTTTTCACCATTGGATACGTCATTTGTTTTTACTCTTTTTATTTCCACAAGTGCCATAGTGTGGTTTTCAATTGAGGATCGTGTTTTGATTGCAATATTTTTGCGACTGAAACGTGTGGCATTCTCTCCAAAGTAAGTCGCGTTGTTAAGTTCAATAGCATACCCAAATTTGTGATCCCTGCTTGGTATGTCATCCCGTAATTCTAGAAATTCTATGATCGTGTCATCATTTTGGAAGGTGTCAAGGTGTGGAGGGTCTTGCGGGTTCCACTCAATGAGTTCAGGGTAAATAATTGACATTACTTCATTGATTGGGATAAGTTCATAGGATGCGTCAGTTATGGTAAATACAAAGGAACCAAGGTCATTGTTAGTACCATCCTCTTCGTAACCAGGCTTGAGAGATGACCTATTTGAAGTGTCCTCATAAACTGGGTCCCAAAGGGGCTTAATAAATGCATCTCCTTCAGCTTTCTTAACCTCAAAAGTGTCCCCATCAGATGATTGGGAAAGTGAAGAATCCCACTCGTATTCATGTGAATTCGTCTTGGAATCACTATGTAGAATTTTATCACTATGTGTTATAGAGATGTCTGCTGATGTGATAGGTTTGTCGAGAGCTTCTGCAGTAGTTTTATCGGATAGTGTTGTTGATGTTTTTTGGGTGTCTGAGGTAGACAAGGGTCCTATCACAGGACTAAAATTTTGGTGGGCAATATAACTCCTTTGTTTACTTGCAGTAAATTGATGAGTATCTACGTAACTTAAAAAATTGGACCTGGGAGGTTGATTGGCAATGGATACTGTCCTGCTTTTTTTAGGGGTGATCTTTGAAGTGTTCTTCTTATGTTTGCCTGGAATATTTAGTTTAGAAGAGCTGCCTAAACCAGGGTTGAATCCAAGTCCAGATGTATCTCGGGGTTGTAACAATGGTTGTAATGGCTCTTGTACACCTTGTTTGTGGAATCCCAATGCACTATGGCCATCATAGCCCATCTTTTGCATTAGGGTAAAACCTTTACCATACCTTTCTGTCATGATCCTGACCTGCTGTCTAGCTGTGTCAGAAGGGTCCTTGTAGATCCACTCCATAAAATATTCATCAAGAGTTTCTTGTTCTTGTGGTTTGTCAGGGATGAAGGCATCAAGTGTAGTAGTATGAGATGGAATAAGTGGCTTGAGTGACTGTTGTGATTTTCCAAAAGTCTTAGGTGAGAGGGGTAGTTGGTCAACATAGAAAAGATGACTAATAGCATACTCTCCTGGGCCTTCATATTGTATTTTTATTTTCAGATTTTCTTGTTTGGGTGTAGGGATCAATGGATTGGTGAGGCTTGCTGGGTGAATGTAAGATGATGAGGCGATGACTTCTCTATTGCTAGGAACTGTGATATCAGGTTGATGCCTTATATGGTTGCAAAAAGCGAATGGGTTAGCAGCACCAAGGATAGTCATCTCTACTCCGTTATATGGGAGCTTGATGCATTGATGGTAAGTAGAGGGTACTTCTTGCATGGTTTGAATCCATGGTCTACCTAATAGGATATTGTATGGAAGAGGGAGATCTAGGACTTGACAAACCACATTCTTGACCATGGGTCCTGTCCTGACTGCTAGAGTGACACACCCTTTAGAGGATTGTTCTGCATCATCATAGGCCTTGATGGTAATCCTCTTTCTGGCATCCACTGCATCTTCTACATACCCCAAGGTGGTGATCAACTATAATGTGCAAATGTTAAGGCCAACTCCATTGTCAACCAAGACTCGCTTGATTCTATGTTTATGTATGAATCCCTCAATGTGGAGAGGGGCGTTATGCGGTTGTTGAAAGGATGCATCATCATTCTCCGTAAAAGTGAGACATGGTGATGATTTGAGACTCCCAACCATGGCTTGAAATTGAGCTGTATTGAGGTCAGGTGGAACTTATGCTTCTTGGAGAGCTTAATCTAAGATGGTTTTATATGAGGGGGATATACACAAAAGCTCTAGTATGGAGATGAGTACTGACGTCTTATCTAATTGGTCCATAAGGTTATAACATTTGGGCACATATGTCGCTCTTGATGGTGTACTTAGTAAGACAAGATTGCTTAGCGGGTAACAACATTGCATGCAGGATCCTTGTCTTGGATGGTAAGGGTTGAAACTTGTTCATTGGCATCATAAAGGTTATTGATGGTATAGGTATAAGCTGTATGTGTATAGTCTGTCGTGTTATCTTGATTCTTACCTTTATGGGAGCGACCTCCTTTCTCATATGATGGGAGTGGATTTTTGAACATAGTATGATTTGTATTAGAGGTTTTTGCATTGTGACCATCCACTTCTATGTCACCTCGATCAGTGAGGTCTTGAACGATATCCTTTAATTGGTGACAGTTGTTCGTTTTGTGCCCTCTTCCTTTATGAAATTCACAATAATTATTATCCCTCCACCAGGAAGGTTTGACTTGTGGTTCATAGTGTGATGTTCTAGGTAATGTGATAAGATTAGAAGAGATGAGATGGCTTAAGATCTTTTCCAGAGATTCCCCCAAGGGTGTGTAGGTGCGATTGGAATTGTAAGTCACGTATATGTTTTTAGGTTCCTATTGCTGTGTGTTTGAAGGTTGATTTCCTGGATTGGTTTGAGGATTACCTTGATTGGTAGTGGGGTTGTTGTGATTATCTGCAAACCCTGTAATTTTGACTATGGTTTGAGCGATTTTTCCAGTTCATGTGTCTACAACACCATCGTTAACAATGTTCTTGCTTTTAGCCCAAAAATTTGGTTTGTCACTGTTGTAGGTTGGTCTTGGACCCTCCTTGTTGTCATTGTATATTTTTACAAGTCCCTTTTTGATAAGGGCTTTCTCTATTTTAAGTCCTTGAGTTATGACATCTTTGAAAGTGTTAGCACATTTTATTTCTAAGTAAAATTCCATTTCCTCATTTAAGTTTGAAATAAAAATTTCAACCAATTGCTCTTCAGGAATGGGAAAGGAACGTCTACTAGAAAGGTATCTTCATCTTTGTAAGAATGTTGAGAACAACTTACCATTATTTTGTTTGGTATTACATAGATCGGCCATGGAGACATCGCGTTCTATGTTATGCGCATGATGAGTGATAAATTTTTGTACAAGGTCCTCAAAGGTCCTGATCCCACCGGGAAGGCATGAGAACCATTGCATAGCTGAGCCTCCCAGACTTTGGGGAAAGGGGCACATTAAATATGTGTCTTTGTATGCAACCTCCAAGTAGGCGGAGAAAAATTCTCGCACATGATCTCTAGGGTCTCCCTTTCCCTTGTATTTATCAAACTTTGGAGTTTTTAATGTGCATGGGAAAGGAGGCATGTATATGTTTCTATCAAATAGATATGGGAAAATATCTTTGGGAGCATATTGCTTGTGTGTCTTTCCTGAATGCACTTGTTGGGCGAGATCTTGCATATGTTGTCTCAACATATCCATTTTTGTAAGATGAGGAGGGATGTTTCTGTGTTGATAGTTATCATCATAGTTACGCGTATTCCTTTCCTCCCTTTCATCATGATTTGGTTCTTGTTGATGGCTATGTTGAGCTTGTTTTGGTATATATTTAAGTTGCGATACGTCAAAGTCAATGGGAAGTTTGGCTCCCTTTTGAGCAAGTTTTAGAAAATGGGCGTCAAAACTTCCTTTGAGAATATTTTCAAAAAGTTTGTTAAATTTGGGATTGCTAAGTGTGTCTTCTATTTGTGCTTGTGTAGGGGTCTCTGGGTCTCCTCTTCTGGAAAAGGGGTTAACAATAACTTCTTCTTCTTCCCATATTTTATTTTGATTTTGTTGACGACTCTGAGACCTAGTTCGAGCCATATTTGAAGTATGTTTTTGTGGGTGAAAAGTGTGTGGTTGAGAATGGGATGAATAGAAAAGTGTATGTGTGATCCCTTCTTATAGTTCCAAGATTTTTATGATGATGATGATGAGTTGAAGTTTTTGTGGATGTTTGATCTTCTAAACTAAAGGTTTGGTATCAACAAAGTCCTCTTTAGAATTGCTTGTTGTGATGTCTTAATATTTGTGAGATGAGGTGTAGCAAGGTTTGTGTTGTGACAAACGTAAGCTACCTAGTAATGAGAGAATGCACTCATGGACTAGTTTTAACCTATCTAGATGTTTAGTAATGCCTCTCAGGATGATTGATCTTAGATGTAGAGACACATTAGAAAGTAATTTTGTGGGTATGATAAGCAATATCTAAAAGGACTAAGGACAAGACCTCTTTGTGTTGAGAGTTGAGTGAATTTTATGATATGTTTTGGAATGAGTGTGACCCTTGGAATTTTCTACTAAGGGACTATGAATTTGTTTTGGAAATGATTTTGAAATGAGAAAGATGGAAGAAAATGTACGAGGATTATGTGAATCTAGGAATCTCTAGTAAGTGATTGTGGGTTGTGGAATGTATGATGGAGGAATGCATTGACCGTGAATGTGATGATATGATAGAGCCCTTCTTTGAAAGAAATCTTGTGATGCAAGTGGTTCTAATTCAAAGTCATCGGTAAAACAAAGACTAAAATCGTGATATCGATGGGTGAAAGTGCGATGTTTCAAAAACTTATGGTTTTTGTATAAGAAATTGGTCCATTTTTGGGTTTTCTTTTCACTTTGCTTTTTTTTGGTTTTTTGATAAATTGACTTCTTGGTGTATTTGAGAGATTTCCAAACACGAAGCATGGGTAGCTTTTTGCAAAAATGTGTGAAGTTGTTTTGTTGAGATTATTGTTGGGGTGTAACTTGTTTCAATTATTTGAATCCTTTGACAAGAAAATACGTCAAGCACACAAGCACATATTCTTGCCCTTTTCAATAAAGGCACAACAGGTGTGGGTCTAACTCAACCCAATCATGAAATTTTTGACCCTTATAAATGTATGTATGTTCCTAGGCCTAAAGTCAGCCCAAATTTTCACTGGTATGAAACAAGACAAAGACAACTCAAACACTTTTTATCCCTAAGGTAATGACCAGTTGCGATATTTTCAACCCATAACTTGGTATTTCTTTGACTTTGGTACTGCATACCTTATGTATCTCATCGTGGAAGGTAAGAATGTGATATACTAAGTCTTGCATGAGCATAAAAAATAGGTGATCCCTATGATGAGGGAGTCACCACTTTCATCAAGCTACAAGTAGCCTTTCAAAAAGCCCTGTTTCTACTCAAGGAAATATATATGATGAGTATCTTGGGAGCAAAACCATCTATGCTCTTGCATTGAACTTTTCATAAATATCCTCAATCAATAGAATGGGTGGGCTTCTAAAATAAGAGTTGTCTAGTAATGTTTGATGTCTTTGGATGTAATTTCATTCTGCAATGACTCACTTAAGAGCCTTGTAACTCACAGTGGGGCCCATGTGTCCTTTCGTCAAGTTACACTGTAGGAACAACTACACCCAAGGCTACAACTTTTGCTCTCACCCAATTTTTATAGTGGCTCAAAGGATTTACCGTGCAAGGTCGTCCCAAGAGTGATGTGTCTCTTGGCAGGCCTCTCTTAAAAATAGAAAATTTAGAGCGTTACTAACACTTTTCTCTTGCAACTAGGGCAATGAGAGCCAAGGGAGAGGATAGTGTGTGTTAGAACTGGGACCACTCTACATATTTGTACAAGTGTGCCAAACACAAAAGACACTTGTTCTTTTTAACCTTTTAATTGCAATGTGAGCTATTTGCTATTTTAGAGATGTTGCTCCAACATATATGGTGTTCTTTTTAGCCAAGATAAAAACTGTTTTTGGACACTTGACAAACTTTTGGAAAGCAAAAACCTGGTCAATAAAATAAAATCGTGTAGACTTTGTAGCAAAAATGTAGATGTGAGGTTCTTTTTATGCACCAAACTGAAAATAAAGTGGATTTTAAGTGCACCAAAAGAATGAGGTTTATTTTTAATCCCTTTGTCTGAAAACAAGAAAGATTAAGTTTGTTTTAAGCACCAAAGTGAAAGTGAAATTTATTTTAGTTGCACCAAAAGACCATGAGGTTTATTCTAATCCCTTTGTTTTGAAAAAAAACATGAAAGATTAAGTTTGTTTTAAGCACCAAAGTGAAAGTGAGATTTATTTTAGTTGCACCAAAAAGACCATGAGGTTTATTTTAATCCCTTTGTTTTGAAAAAAACATGGAAGATTAAGTTTGTTTTAGGCACCAAAGTGAAAGTGGGATTTATTTTAGTTGCACGAAAAAGACCACGAGGTTCATTTTAATCCTTTTGTTTGAAAAAAACATGAAAGATTAATTTTAAACTCAAAGACTAAAAAGTGTTTATACTTTAACTCCTCCAAAACCTGCAACAAGTTGTTAGACCTGTAAAAAAAATCACTCAAAAGGTTAGACAAGATGGTGGGCTTGACAAGCCTAAAATTTTCATTTTTCTTACAATTATCAGCTCTCTATTTGATACAAAAGCGCTAATCTTTTAGAAGACAGAAGTGCTAACAGAACTTAAAAGCACTATAACTAATCACAAAAGCGCCAAAACAAACTAAAAGTGCTATAACAAAGAACATAAGCGCTAATATACTCATAAGTGATATACTAAACACCGAAAGTGCTAATATAAAATAAAAGCGCTACAACTCAAAGAAATCAGAGGCGTTAATTAGGGACAAAAGCACTATTGCGCATGACGAAAGTGCTAAAACGCTATCCTGTGCGTGAAAATCCTACAATTTCATAAAAGTTTAGAACCAAAAATCAGAAGATTATGTGTTCGATTCATGTCAGGTTCACCAAATGATGTCATGAAAAAGGGATTAGTGGATAATAAAGAAATCATGTTAGTAAACTTTCAACCACAAGCATAACATGAAAATGAATCCATTTCAAAGCATATTAAGAAAGATTAATAACAAAGCAAAGAGGAAAACAAAGAGCTAGACAACTCCAATACTCCCTCCCTATGCTTGATGATGTTGGCTCTTCCTTGTTCTTCTCCTCTCCAAGTCCCAAATGCGTGTAGCTTCCAGGTTTTAGCACTATCCATGGATGCCATATGAAGATTCAAGATGGTTGTAAATGAAAACAAATGCTTATACAAGTGTAAAAGATTTGCTATGAGAAAGATCCTAATTAATGTCTATGTGAATTTTACTATAATAACAATTCTCAAATGCTTTCCTCCTCTTTTTGCTTGGGGAATGAGGTCCTTTTATGGGGAAAAATGCTGATTGAATGACCAAGATTGAGTGAGCTTGTGAAGGGTTAAGATTGATTGGTTTGGGATCCATGTGATGGCTTTCAACCCAATCCCATGATGGCAAGTGTCAACATGAGATGGTTGGAGAGGAGAGGGAAGAAGCATTAAATGCTTGAGATGACATGAGGGTTACCCTAGGAGGGTTTGGTTAGGCTTGAGTTAGTGGATAAAGTTTTTATTCAATGGACAATGCTTTTATCCAATGGATAAACTCTTGTGCAAGAGTTAATGGAGATAATCATGGTCAAAACAATAAATGCTTGAAGAGACCCATGAGTTAAATGAGGGTTGAGTTAGAGAGAAAGTCTCTAACCATGTGGGGAGGTTGAGTTAACCATTAATGGTTATGTAAGAGCCATTAAGACTTTGAAATACTTTGGGGGTTGACTTGTTGTAAAATTAAAGCTTTTAACACATTTCAAATACTTTGAGGCATTTTTGAGAAGTGAACTTTGTTTGGGAATGTGCAAATGATTAGGGAGGGGGATTAGGATAATTAGAAGGGGTTAGAAGAGTTTAGAAGGGGGTTAGAAGAGTCTAGAAGGAAGTTAGAAGAGTCCAGAAGGGGGTGAGGATAAAAGGGGATTTTAATTAAAATAAAATTCATTTATTTCAACTAAAACTGTGCAACTTGCATTTGTAGGAGAATGCAAGTGGGAGGGTTTAGAGATTTAAATAAATATTTATTTATTTAAATGTGAGAGAGGATTTTAGGGATTTAAATAAATGTTGATTTATTTAAATGTGGAGAGGGGTTAATTAAACAAATATGCTTTATTCATTTAATTAATTGTTAGAACATGGTTTAATGAATTAAATTTAATAAATTGAATAATTTATTTAATTAATAGGAGAAGAGGTTCAAGATGAATTAATTAAATATTAATTTAATTAACTGTTGATCGATGGTTTAAATAATTAAATAAATACTAGATATTCATTCAATTAAGTGGACAAATTTGGGTGTCTACAGGAACTATCACAATGGATGGTCATAAGACGAATGAATCACATCTAGCATTCAAAACTCCGCCCCCAAATTATGAAAAAGGTGAACAATCCAACCCAAAGGATGACAAGGTCAAAGCCAAGGTAAACTATACTTACATATATGATGATATGGTAAATGCCATCATTGTCAAAGACAAAACACCTTCAGAACCGATGAATGGCATTACTAGAAGCAAAGCAAAGGTTACATTTCTGAGTGCAACTAATGAATCAACATCCAGTTTGAGACAATACAACTTAGTGGAACAATTACAAAATATACTCACCCAAATATCGATTTTGGAGCTCCTAAAAGTTTCACCCATGCATAAAGAAATATTGGAGAGAGCTCTAGCAAAAACAACGGTCTCAAATGACACAGATGTAGATCAATTCCAAAACATAGTGGGACACCTCATAGCCCCTCACTATTTATCTTTTTTTTTTTGAAAATGATGATTCATCCTTACAACACCCTCACAATGCTCCCCTACATATCGAAGTCACCATTCATACAACCCGTGTCAAATACGTACTCATAGATGGTGGAGCTGGCTTGAATATTTGTGCATTAAGTTTAATAAAGGCTTTGAGATATTCAGAGAATGCAGTGGATCCAAAGAAGAAGATAATCATCAAGTCCAATGATGAGGAAGAGCATTCTTCTAAAGAGACTATGGTGTTGCCAATCAAAATAGAACCAATAGAAAGAGATACACTATGCCCGGTTCTAGATTTGAATCTTTCTTATAACATTCTTTTGGGAAGACCATGGATTCATGACATGCAAGCAGTTCCTTCTATATACAATCAGTGTGTTAAGTTTCCTCATAATGGACAATAAATCGCTATATTAGAATAATCCAGCCAATATTGCAATAATCTAAAACCAACACAAGATGCAAGGGTTCCACATAATAGAGAAGCAATCTATCCCACCAAGGAAACTCAAGGAATATTATGGCAGAACTTTGAGAAAAAGCTCAAATTAAATGATGAAGGAATGGGGAAGTACTCTTTGCGTAATTTACCACTTTCACCTAAATCATATGAAAACCTATAAATGCTCAACCACAGATCCAACATAATCAATTAAAATATTTAATGAAGCATTTGTTAGAGCTGGAACACTTTCAGAAGAAATTGAAGACAAGGATATTCTTAGCTGGTTGTACAAAGATGAAAATAAGATCATAGCAACAACTACAAAAGTCATTATTCCCATAGAGCAATATAGCAATGGTTAAAAAATCATGCAAAGGATGGGATATGAAGGAAAAGGACCAATTGGTAAGCGCTAGGAAGGTATTTCAGAACCCATTTGTCCTCACACACAATCTAAGAAAGATAAATCAGGACTTGGGTATCTTCAATCAAAACAAAAGCAACACAATTATCAACACCCAAAATGGAGAAAGAAAGCAATTCCTAAAGAAGAACCATGACAAGAAAGGCTACATCAAGTAGCAAAAACAGTAAACAGAAAGTAGAAAGAAGAAGAATATGAGAGACAACAGGAAGAGCTCGCTATCAAAAGAGAAGAAGAATCTTACAAACAAGTCCAAAGAATACAAACAAGCAGGGAACTTGATCAAGATATTCCAGAAACAGTAAAAGAACAGATGGAAAAAAATAAAGAACTATTCTCACCGTATAACATTCCTGTCAGATATAATGGTGTGATTCTAGACAATGATTCAGAGACATATTCAAATAAATATGAACGGGGTCAAGATCCATTATCCGATGCATCAAGTAAAGAGAATGATGAGGAACAAACTGTTGTTACAAGTGAAGACACACTTTCCATAAAACAAAGAAGAGTGCTGGAAAGAAGGCAAGAATAAATCAAGATTCAAAGAAAAGAGGTATATGCAAGACAACAAAGAAAGGAGGATGAGAAGAATCAAGAAGTGACAACACATGAAACACAAACAATCACTAACCAATCACCGGAAGATCAACAAAATATCAGATTTATATCAAACATTGAGAAAGAAACACCAAGATATGGAAGAACTGTAGAAGAACTAATAGAAAGTCAAGCAGGAACGACTATTAGTGCAGAAGAAGCTGAGTTTGGGAGAAGGCAAAAGCTAGAAAAGAAAACAATGAAAAAATCCTCTACGCCATGTGCACAAGTATGTCAACTTCAAGCCACAAATGAATCTGATGAAATTGACCAGCAGGGAACTTGCAGTACCAAATATATATTGTAGACACCTAAAATTGTCATGTCTAATTAAATAAATATTTTTATTTATTTAATTATCTTAAGCCTAATTCTTCTATTAATTAAATAAATCTTTATTTATTTAATTAATTCATTTATCCTCTTCTAGCCTTATTTCTCATTTAAATAAATACATTTATTTATTTAAATTATCCTTTTCTTAAATTAAATAAATATTTTATTTATTTAATTGATCCCACTTCCTCTATTAATTAAATAAATCTTTATTTATTTAATTAATTCATTTGCCTTTTCTACCCATGACACATGTCATTCATCTCTTAATTCCTACACTACCTACCCTCTCATTATTTTATTATTTTCTTTACCTACCCTCTAATCATAGCCGACCATTTATCTTTTACATCTCTCAATCTTATCCCTCCATTTATTATGGTGTCTTCTATATAAGGAGATAATTCCTTCATTATCAAACCCTAACTAAATTGCACACTTGACTACACTACGCCTTTTGCACTTTCATATGCGATCCTACTTGCAACCACATTTCCGTTTTTTGTTGAGCTCTTGTGCATACATAAAATCTGAAAGAAAATATATCAAGCAAGATCAATGGAGATAGGAAGAATGGAGATCCAAACCCTATTGGACATGTGATGGTATAATCTTTGTGATTTCATTTGATTTGGATTGTCTTAGGTAATCTTCATATGCTATGGTGGATCTTTGTTGTTATTAGGCTAGGGTTTCATGGTTGAATTCATTTAGTCTTTCAACATTGTTGTTATCCATTTTCACCGTAAACATTTTGGTGAGCGCTCCACCACTGTGGTGATTCAAAATGGTTATCAATTGATATCGTGTGAGTTCGACTCGCTGCAACACATCATCTATCAAAACAAACATTGGCACAGAAGAAGTTCCACACAACATATTCCTGGCTCAATCTTTGACAGAGTTAGAAAGGTCAAAATTCATAAGTTTCTTCACAGAATGACAAATCAACTTTGCATGGTCATACGTTGATATGCTTGGATTGGATCCGGATTTGGTAATGCATCATTTGACAGTTAAACCGAGGGAAAAACCAGTGAAACAGAAATTAAGAAAGATGCATCCACAAGTGGCATTATTAGTCAAAGCAGAGCTTGAGAAATTATTGGATTTCGAATTCATACGCCCAATTGATTATCCCGAATGGATCTCCAACTTAGTGCCTGTCAATAAACCAGATCGTAGTGTGTGGGGGAAAAAGTGACACTAAGCAAACATGCCCTAATCTCACCTTCAATCACACATTTGTGGAATACGAAAGAGCCTAGAGGTATCGCACAATTGGCTACTTCTTTTTGTGGAAGAGAGAGCCACGGGCTACCTATTAGGATTTCTATTCCTTTGTTGTAATTGAAAGATAAAATGATACAAGTTCAATCCCAAACCCCAAAGTGCAAGTATGAACTAATAACAAGATTTGCAAAATTGAACTTAAATAATGGAAAGCTGTAAACACAAGGACAAGACAAGAATGTAAATGCATACCCGGAGTTAAAATCTGACTGAAAATGTTTAGGACGGGGGCGTGGGCGCCACTGTCCTGATTCTGCCCCTGAAACTGCTCCAGAAACTGTTGTTTTGCACTCTGGAAAAAGCTGTCAAAAATGCTGAAAATGCTGTCTGTCAGGAGGACCAGGGCGCCCAGCGCCCCTGTCCTGGTAGGACCAGGGCGCCCCACGCCCTTGTCCTAGTCTTTTGTTCTGCAATTTGGTGGGAAGGTCGGTCTCAGTCTGCTTCTTCCGGATCTGCAACTTGCGGCGTCGTCCGAATTCCGAAACTTGCACTTATATCTGAAAAGGTGTTTGGGTGGCTATATAGGGTTTTGCCTTAGTCAAACCCCCGCTTCGGTGATTTCCACCTCCACGAATAGCCAAGTTGTATTGTAAAATGTATTGTGTGTGCAGACCTAGTGTGTGCAAGGTCCTAAAATGCAAGAAAGCAAACTAGAGCAACCTAGAAAGTAAACCCTAATTGCTTGTAAATGATAATGTAAATGCTCTAAATCAAGATGCAAAGTGATCTAAAGCATGAATAAAGGATATATTGAAGCTTATGTAAAGACATGAAAACAACATGAAATCATACCCAACCCTCAAGGGAGGAGTACAAGCCAATCTTCAGTCGGTAATCTCCTATTGTTCTTCAATGTCTCCCAAGCCCTAAATGAATGAAATTGATGAATGCTTGATAGAGGAATGTTGAATGTTGTTGAAGTCTTAAAAGATCTGCTCTTTCGCTGCATATGAGGTTCCTGAAAACAAAAATCGGATCTTTTCAAATGAAGAAAGAGAGCTCTTATGTAGGAAACCCTAGGTCGTAATTTTGACTTTTGGCCGACCTAGAGATTGAATATCCTGCCAATTTCTTGGGGTTAAGCTTTATTTTATGATTGGATCGCGCTCCTAAAATTTTGAGAAAAATGTCCGGGACCATGTTGCACTCCGGGCGCCATGGTCCCAACAACTTTTCGCCAAATTTTTAGGGCCGTCGGATATGATGATTTTAGAGAGAATCCCAAAGTTACAGCTGATTTCGAGATGTTTTGACCCCCGAAATCAAGCCCCCAAGTTCAAAATAGGACCTAATCAGGGTTTTTGATTAAATGATGTATTGGAAGAATAAAATGAAAGGGGCACACTTTAATGAAAAGGGCCCAACTTTATGATATAGGAGATGATAAAATAGAACCTTAGACCTAATTAATTTGATTAATTAAGTGCTAAAGGGGAAATGCAATGCAAAATGCAAAATGCGCCAAGGCGGGTGCTAAAATAGGTGTGAAATTGTACCACCCTAGCAAGTGCGTACAATTTACGACGCTACATTTAGCCCCCACTTTAGCGGTCATATGAACACTACGTGCATATGCAAGCTAAAGTACATAAAAGTAAACATTATTTGAAAAAGGATATATCCATAAGTCTGTCGAACGAAGCCCCCAGCGGTATCTGCAGTACACAGTTAGGAACCACAACCTACAAAACCACATGTTAGATCACAAAATCACCTAATGCTTACTAAGGAAGGTGATGAAAATTCGAGGGTAGCTATATGCCCCCCCTGTTTCGGCTTGCTAATTTTAGTGAGTTGAAACAGGGTATCATGTTTACCACTTCGAATTGTTAAAGAAAATTGATGACAAATGCTCACAAGAAGATTTGATATGAGATCAAAAACTAATGGAGAATCATTTGGTAAGAAAGAGGACTAAATCTCAATTCCAACACAACAAAGAGTGTGAGGATTTGAGAGTTCTCTAACACAAGATGAAGGATGTAAATGGAAACAAAATGCAAAGAGAAGAAAAGAAAGGAGAAAAGCATGAATACACACATTGGTGATCCATGAGAAGAATAGTGAGAGAGAAAAACATGGACTTCTCGCCCCTAGATCTTGTCTAGGTGATCCATGGGAAAAAGGACATGGAAAACTAGCCCCTAGAGTCTGTCTAGGTGATCCATGTAAGGGAGGAGAGTGAGAAAGTCTAGCCTTATGCCGCTAGTTCCACTCAACCTCGTGCATGTGTGTGTAAGGGAGGTTAGAAGCACCTCATAGGAGTCTATGCCCGAGTATGCTACAACCTGTATATGTATAGTACAAAAGCGTGACATCTTGCTCTAAGAGTCTGTGCTCTGGTTCCGAGAATAATCACCTTGCATAAAAGAAAAATGGAGACATCTCGCTCTAAGAGTCTGTGCTCTGGTTCTGAGAATGACCCATTGCTCAAAAAGTGTAATGTTTATGTCATAAGAAAAGTAGAACAAGGATACCTACCTTCATCACACAAGGAGATACCCCAAAAATGCAACAATGTCATAGATCCAAGCAAGAGAGTTCTGCACTCCTTAAGCAAGGATAAGATAGTTGAAAAGGGATATCTTGTAGTATGTGTAAAGGAGATCCTTAGAGGAGAAGAGATATTTGTACAAAAGACACCTATCCCTGAGAGAAATTGTCTTAGACAAATATAACATCTTCTAGAATAAGACAAAGAAGAGAATAAGAATGCAATACTTCCTTCTTTTGCGAGGTGAAAGTGATTCTTAATGAAGGATGACGCTCTTTTTAACCCAATCGGGAGAGTGAATTCATTATGGATGTATTTTACCAAGTGCAAAAGAGGTTGTAGTCAAGGACTTACACCTCTTGTAAGAGAGAATCCTTGAACAAACAACAACAAATGCGTACAAGGCATAACATCAAGTAATAAAGTCCACACCATCCACAAAATAGGAAAAAGTGGATCCTTAGATAAAATTAAGGAAAGATCATTGCCTCCCAAGGATAAGGACAATGAGAAGGACTTACACAATCTTCTAGGGAGGGATTTGGACATAAGCAAAAGAAGAGATGTATGAAATCATTCTTGTCCCCATAGGAACAAGAAAATTAGGCTATTATGTTGCTTCAAAAATATGATTGCACTTGAAATTGTACCATCATGAATGACAATGAGCCCCCAGTAAATGAGCTACTAATGTCACATCATGATGAGCAACATAATAGCCATTAATGTTATTTAAAGACATGATAGACTAAATGAGGTATTTGAATATGACATGTTAAATGCTCAACTATAAGTGAGATCAAGAACATGTATAAAATGATAAAGATTGAAGAAGAAAAGTCACATGAAATCTTAGAAGAGGGATGAGTGTAATTTATTAGAGCCTTATCCCTAGAGGAAAGGACCTTATGATGAACAGGAGATAAAGATTCATAAGTGGATTTAGAAATTTGAGGGGTTTCATAAAGAGATTTGTTCATTGCCAAGATTTCCTTATGAGGGGAATGAGAGTTGATAGAAGTAGAAGATGATTTAGTTGAAGTGAGATCATCATCACTACTAAATATAGCATTCACATTGAGAGATGGTCTTTTAGATGCTTTGGTACATTTGTAGGGATTATAACCGAGTCCAAAGGCATAATTGTGAAAATTAGTCTCTAGAGGAACTTTTATCCCTTGTTCATGAGCGCCACAACCATTTCCATGATACCCATGCTTAGCAAAAATGCGAAAACCACGACCATAACGATCAGCCATTTCAGGAAGAGAAGGTGGTTTTTCATAAGACAAAGAATCAAACTCTTCATAATTAGAGGTGTGAGGAGAAGAAGTTTGAGAAGCGGCCACAAAATTATTGTTCATAGGTTCAGGTAAGACTGATTGATCTCTAGTTTCTTCCTTCTTTTTAACTTTAAACTCTCTAGGAGGAACCCTATACTCACCCACAAAGGTGGGATTGAAATCAAGAGATCCCCAATCATCTTCTGCGAGAACCTTCCCAGGATCAAAAGCCTTTTCATGTGTAGACTCAAGTCGAGAAGGATCTTCTTCAGGAGCTTTAGGCTCATCCAAAGAATTTTGATTATCAGAGGGTGATGATTCATCCATAGGCATCTTGTTCAAAGAGTCATTACTAGAAGAGGAAGGCTTAGATGTTTGCAAACAAGCTTGAAGATTAGTGTCACCTATCAAGGTATATGTCTTATTGTTATAAATGAATTTAACTTGTCTATGCAATGTAGAGGGGACAACTTGCATACCGTGAATCCAAGGTCTCCCTAATAACAAGTTGTATGTTAGATTTCCCGACATAACATGGATAGGAGTAGGCAAAGTAACAGGTCCCACTGTGATGGGTAAGGTGATAATACCTAATGAAGACTTAGCCACATTATCAAAGCCTCGAATGGGATGAGAGTCAGGCTCAATAAGGGATGTATCCACATTCATCTTATGCAATAGATTAATGCTACACACATTAAGGCCAAAACCATTATCTACCAGTGTTCGTCTTATAGCAGTGTCATTTATGATAACCACAATCATCAAGGGATCATATTGATGTTGAATTTCACTAGTAGGCAACTCATCTTGAGTAAACACAATTTGAGTTTTAGGATTCATCACAGAGTTAACCAAAGACACTATATTACTAGATGTATTAGGTGGAGGAACATTCAAATCTTTCAAGGCATCTTGTAACATTCCATGATGAGCGGAAGAAGTTTGGATCAGATCCCAAAGGGATATCTTAGCAGGGGTAGCTTTAAGTTGTTCTATGAGATCATATTCCTTACCAAGAACTTGTGAAATACGTGGAGCTTGGGGAAGAATAGGTTGGGAAGGAGGAAGTGAAGTTGGGATAACTGGAGGAGGATTAGGTTGCCTATTGTTTCTAGTATTTTAAGTATGGGCAACCGCATGATAACTCTCTCTAGTCAATTGCTTAGCATACTCATAAGGGCTCTTAGAGGAATAACCTCCTTGCACAGTAATAATCAATTTCTTAGGAGTGCAAAAAGAATCATTAGCATAACCACCTTGAACCACTAAGATAGGCTTATTTAAAGGTTGAGAATTTTGAGAAGGACAAGCACCTTGGACAGTGAAGAGAGGTTTGTTAGGTGTCTCATTCACATGTATCAAATTGATTGAGGATGGTTTAGAGGAATGAACAAAAGTGTTGGAAGAATTATTGATAGTCTTCTCTTGCACTAAAATCTTATCACGGATCAAATCAATTTTAGGAGAGAGACAAGGGATAGGCATTGATGTTCTAGTAGGAAGAGTAATACTAGGAAAGGTCATATCATCCTTTATCATCACAGGATCTACATGGGGAATAAACTCTCTAGGAGAAGGATCAATACTACTCTCTAAAGTCTCACTTTTGAGAGGGAGATCTTTGAAAGAAATGTTAACCATCTTGCTTTGAACTAGGGTTTCCTTATGAGTAGAACCAAGTTGAGGAGAGGGAGATGCCTTATTTTTAGAGGGAGAATAATTGAGATTCAAGGAAGGTGAGAAACTATCAAGGGAGTTTTCAATATTTATTTCATCCCCTTTGGCTAGGGGTAGAGAATAATCTATACCTTCTTCTAATGGTTCATCCCAAATAGTGAGGTTGTTGAAAGGAATGTTTGAAGTATTGTCAATTTCGGGAGAGGAGATAACATTGTTTATTAATTCCTCAACCTTAGGAGGGAGAGCATCAATAGATGTGTTAAACTCATCCTCTTTCCTCAAAATATGTTCAATAGGGGAGAGAGAATTAAGGAAATTGCTTATTATTTCATCTTCTTTCTCTAAGGGATGCTTATGGGTAAGACCAACTTTAGGAGAAGGGTAAGCATTTACCATTAATTCATCATCTCTAGTGGGAATTTTGTTGGAAAAGGAAAGGCCATCACTAGGAAATGTAGGGATAATGTCATCTTCTTGCACAAAAGGATCCTCATGAAGGGAGTGTTTTTTAGGGGACACAAAGGCATCAAGGGCATCATTCAACAAAGCATGATCATATCTATTAAAAGGTTTATCTTTTGATTCAAAAGGAGATATCTCTTCATAGAGGGGATCATTGAAAACAACCATGTTACTAGATTTAGTGGAAGAGCTGATAGGAATGTACCCTTGAGAGGAATCATTCGACTTATCTTTCTCATCACAACGAAATGGCATAGTAACAATGTTTATGAGTTTTTGGTAAAATGAAGGTTTGGTATATTTAGGTTTCAAAAATTCATCTAAAGCTTCATCTAACTCATAATCATCACAAATATGAACATCTTGCAAATAAAAATCTGACATTTTGAAATTGCATAAAATTTAAACACACAATGCAAAGAAAAACACTCTTTTTTTTTTCTTTTTTTCTTTTTTCTTTTTAATGAAAATGAAATGAAAACACACTAAATCTAGATCTAGATCTAACAAATGCAATGCAAGAGGAAGCAATGATAGATTCACGTCGGGTTCACCAAAATGTGTGGGGGAAAAAGTGACACTAAGCAAACATGCCCTAATCTCACCTTCAATCACACATTTGTGGAATACGAAAGAGCCTAGAGGTATCGCACAATTGGCTACTTCTTTTTGTGGAAGAGAGAGCCACGGGCTACCTATTAGGATTTCTATTCCTTTGTTGTAATTGAAAGATAAAATGATGCAAGTTCAATCTCAAACCCCAAAGTGCAAGTATGAACTAATAACAAGATTTGCAGAATTGAACTTAAATAATGGAAAGCTGTAAACACAAGGACAAGACAAGAATGTAAATGCATACCCGGAGTTAAAATCTGACTGAAAATGTTTGGGACGGGGGCGCGGGCGCCACTATCCTGATTCTGCCCCTGAAACTGCTCCAGAAACTGTTGTTTTGCACTCTGGAAAAAGCTGTCAAAAATGCTGAAAATGCTATCTGTCAGGAGGACCAGGGCGCCCAGCGCCCCTGTCCCAGGGACCAGGGCGCCCAGCACCCCTGTCCTGGCAGGACCAGGGCGCCCCACACCCCTGTCCTGGTCTTTTGTTCTGCAATTTGGTGGGAAGGTCGGTCTCAGTCTGCTTCTTCCGGATCTGCAACTTGCGGCGTCGTCCGAATTCCGAAACCTGCACTTATATCTAAAAAGGTGTTTGGGCGGCTATATAGGGTTTTGCCTTAGTCAAACCCCCGCTTCGGTGATTTCCACCTCCACGAATAGCCAAGTTGTATTGTAAAATGTATTGTGTGTGCAGACCTAGTGTGTGCAAGGTCCTAAAATGCAAGAAAGCAAACTAGAGCAACCTAGAAAGTAAACCCTAATTGCTTGTAAATGATAATGTAAATGCTCTAAATCAAGATGCAAAGTGATCTAAAACATGAATAAAGGATATATTGAAGCTTATGTAAAGACATGAAAACAACATGAAATCATACCCAACCCTCAAGGGAGGAGTACAAGCCAATCTTCAGTCGGTAATCTCCTATTGTTCTTCAATGTCTCCCAAGCCCTAAATGAATGAAATTGATGAATGCTTGATAGAGGAATGTTGAATGTTGTTGAAGTCTTAAAAGATCTGCTCTTTCGCTGCATATGAGGTTCCTGAAAACAAAAATCAGATCCTTTCAAATGAAGAAAGAGAGCTCTTATGTAGGAAACCCTAGGTCGTAATTTTGACTTTTGGCCGACCTAGAGATTGAATATCCCACCAATTTCTTGGGGTTAAGCTTTATTTTATGATTGGATCGCGCTCCTAAAATTTCGGGAAAAATGTCCGGGACCATGTTGCACTTCGGGCGCCATGGTCCCGACAACTTTTTGCCAAATTTTTAGGGTTGTCGGATATGATGATTTTAGAGAGAATCCCGAAGTTACAGCTGATTTCGAGATGTTTTGACCCCCGAAATCAAGCCCCCAAGTTCAAAATAGGACCTAATCAGGGTTTTTGATTAAATGATGTATTGGAAGAATAAAATGAAAGGGGCACACTTTAATGAAAAGGGCCCAACTTTATGATATAGGAGATGATAAAATAGAACCTTAGACCTAATTAATTTGATTAATTAAGTGCTAAAGGGGAAATGCAATGCAAAATGCAAAATGCGCCAAGGCGGGTGCTAAACTAGGTGTGAAATTGTACCACCCTAGCAAGTGCGTACAATTTACGACGCTACACGTAGTATCAGAATATGTACAGATTTCAGAGACATCAACAAAGCTTGTCCTAAGGATGATTTTCCATTACCAAATATTGACTTGATTGTCGATCTCACAGCAGGTCATGCGATGTTATCTTTGATGGATGGATTCTCTGGTTACAATCAAATAAAAATCGCATTCGAGGATCAGCACAAAACAACATTTACTTGTCCTTGGGGAACCTTCTGCTAGAATATCATGCCCTTTGGGCTAAAAAATGCAGGCGCTACATATCAAAGAGCCATGACTACTATCTTTCATGATCTCATGCACGTTACTGTGGAAGATTATGTTGACGACCTCTTGGGAAAATCAATAGACAAAGATACACATATGGACATAGTTTTAGTCGTCTTTGATCGGTTGGAAAAATACAAAGTAAGATTAAACCCCAAGAAATGTGTCTTTGGAGTAACCTCCGGGAAGCTCTGGGATTCATTGTATCAAAAAGAGGAATCGAAGCCAATCCAACAAAAGTCAAGGCCATCCTAGAGATGCAACCACCACGAAATATCATTCAACTTTGATCTTTGCAAGGGAGACTCCAGTTCATACGAAGATTCATAACACAACTTGCAGATAAGTGTAATCCTTTTCAGCACTTTCTACATAAAAACATCAAATTCAAATGGGATGATAATTGTCAATGAGCTTTCCAGACACTCAAAGATTATCTTCTGAATCCACTAGTTTTGATGCCACCAGTTCCAGATCAACCTCTATTACTATACATATCAGCTACTTCAATAGCACTGGGGGCACTCTTAGCACAACATGTTGCTGAGGGCAAAGAAAAGGCAGTATACTACATCAGTCACACATTGGTGGGATATGAGCTAAATTACACACCAATTGAGCGTGCATGTCTCGCTGTGGTCCTTGCTTCACAGAAATTATGACATTACATGCTAACTCATAAAACTAAGTTGGTTGCAAGGATCGATCCATTGAAATACCTTCTTAATAAAGCAACACTTACTGGGTGACTAGCCAAATGGGTGATGCTCCTGAGTGAATTCGACATCGAGTATGTGGACAGAAAAGAAATAAAAGGACAAGCTATCGCAGATCAGTTAGCAGATGCTCCCATGTTAGATGATGTTCCTCTAATTTCAGAATTTCCAGATGAATCCATTTTAACAGTGTCACATGCAAAGCCTTGGCAACTATACTTTGACGGATCATATACACAACATGGGGCAGGAGCTGGCATCCTCTTCATAGCTCCTCAAGGGGATTCTATACCAAAATCATATCGATTATCATTTCCTTGCACTAATAACATAGCGGAATATGAGGCATTAACAACTAGATTACGGATTGCAGTTCAGTGGAAGATCCAGGAACTTCATGTTTTTGGGGAATCTCAACTTGTAATTCATCAAGCAACTGATGACTACCAAACAAAGGATGAGAAATTAATGCCCTATAAAATAATGGTGGATGACTTGAAACAACATTTCACAAAGATAGACTTTGAACAAATACCAAGAGAGCAGAATCGAGTCGCAGATGCCATGGCTACAATTGCTTCACTAATCGATCTACCACCGAATGAGACTTGCTATGAGTTCTTGGTGGATAACCTTTTGGTTCCCTCATATGAAATCACTCCTATCGAGATGATATGTATTGTCATTCATGAGTCCCAGTTATATGGTGCCATTTTCACATACCTTCGTGGCAATATCCTACCTCCTGACCTATCCAATAACCAACGTCGTACTTTCATTTGCCAATCTTCTCGATATGTCATTTTAGCTAATATCCTATACCGTTGAGGTCTAGATGGCACTCTTCTTAGATGTTTAGAAGGGGACAATGCTCAGATTGCGTACGCGAAGTTCATGAAGGGATATGTGGTCCACATTCTAGTGGTCCTACCTTAGCCAATAAACTCATCAGGATTGGATATTATTGACCCAATATGGAAAAAGACTCATATCAGTTTGTCAAGAAATGTAAGCAGTGTTAAATTCATGGAGACCTCATTCATGCGCCATCACAATAAATTCAACCAATTGCGACTCCTTGGCCCTTTTGTCAGTGGGGACTCGATCTCATAGGCAAGATTCACCCTCCTTCTTCCAACGGTCATAAATTCATTATCATTGCCACAAAGTATTTCACAAAATGGATTGAAGCGGTACCTCTTACACAAGTCATTGGAAAACAAATTGCTACATTCATTCTCAACTATATCATTTGTCGATACGGTATTCCTGTTTCCATCATCACTGATAACGGGCGTCCCTTCAAAAATTAGGATGTTCGTGAACTCTGTGACCACTTCCATATTACCCATCATTTCTCCACACCATATTACCCCCAAGGTAATGGTCAAGCTGAGGCATCTAATAAAACAATCCTTAAAATCTTAAAAAAGACAGTCGACGACACTGGCCGTAATTGGCATATCCAACTTAATCCCAAACTTTGGGCTTACTGCACAAGCGTCTGCACACCTACAAGAGCTGCACCCTATTCACTTGTCTAAGGCACTGAAGCTATCTTTCCTATTGAGGTCAAGTTACCCTCTTTACGAGTCTCTTTGCAAAACATTATTAGTGATGAAGACTACAGGGTCTCTCGCTTACAAGAACTTGAACTATTGGATGAACGAAGACAAACTGCTTTTAATCATCTCAAGGCTTATCAACAATGAATGAGTCGCAACTACAATCATAAAGTGAAGCCTCACACATTTGAGGTGGGTGACTTAGTTCTCAGAGAAAATCCTAAAAATCAGCAAGATAGAGAGAAGAAGGGCAAGTTCGAACCAAACTGGCTTGGTCCTTACATCATCACAGCAACATATGGATCTGGTGCATATTAGCTCTCAACTACAGAAGGTGAACCTTTGGAGGATCCTATCAACAACATGCACCTTCGCAGGTTTTACACAGCTTTTTAGAGTATCCCAATTCAAAAAATAAAAAAAAATATCAAAATACAAAAAAAATCATAAAACATAAAAAAATGTTACTTGGTGAAAACTTGGCAAACAGGCGCCTTGTGACACAAAAAATTCAAAAAATAAAAAAAGTAAAGAAAAACATTTCGTCCAATGGTGAAAACCATTTTGGTGGTGCCCTGGGCAAGTACCATGGTGAAAACCGGGTCACCGACGCCATGTGTAGAGACATTGCTCCTCCCTCCTTCAAGATCCCATTTCATCACTTCACTTTGCACACACTCAGCCTATCCATTCATAATAAACTTACCCATTCCCATCATGGCTTGTTATTGATCTACCTAAGATTGGTTAGCCATTCATAATAATCCTTCCTTTTCACCCTTTCCATCCATAATAAATCAACTCCTATCTGTGGCTAAGGCAAATCCTACGTCTCGTAATGGGTGTGGAATTGAGAGCATCACATGGTTCGAGGAGTATAGTTTCTTCCAGTTTTATTCAGTCTATCCGTGCACAATCCATAATAAAGCAGCACTTGCATCGCCGATCCGCAATAAAGTTTCATCTTCTCCGCAATAAAGTATCAGTTGCATGGATTCAGTTAGTTTCAGATGAGACACAGCAGCAACAATGGGCTTCAACAAATCAAATCTTTCAACAGACTCAGACAACATTATGGTTCAGTGCTATCTATCCTTTTGTGAAAGTAAACATTGTGACCACAATCAAATAGACTTATACAAGTGACAAGAGACACTAAAACTTGAGGACTACAGTGGATGTTGGTGTCGAGTCTTGGTTTTCTTTTTTTGATTTTATCTTTTGGTGACATGTCTTTTAGCTTTTCCAGGATGTCTCTGACTAGAGACTTTATCTCCAGGATGTCTTTGACTAGAAAGGCGAGAATGGGGTATCGTCA
This sequence comes from Cryptomeria japonica, assembly GCF_030272615.1. Classification (NCBI taxonomy): domain Eukaryota; kingdom Viridiplantae; phylum Streptophyta; class Pinopsida; order Cupressales; family Cupressaceae; genus Cryptomeria; species Cryptomeria japonica. Next base: position 190,133,103 of record NC_081410.1, read on the forward strand.
CCTATTTTTTCTTTTGTTGTCTGCGGATTATCTCTTAGTAATGCTATGACTTGTCCAAGGATATACGGATGCTGTGAGTCTAGTATGAACTGGGGCATTCCTTGTTTGTGACTGTCTTATCTCCATGCAAATAGGTACAATGAATTTCTGGGTCGAACATATGCCTTGATTGTCATAACCTACTTGCCATAATAAAGCTCAATGATGACAATGCACAAGAAGCTCTTTCACTTTCATATCTTCTATCTTCCATCCCCCTTTCTTGATTGACCTCCATAGTCCTTCTTGAGTCCATGTTGCCTGCTATCACACAACTGAGTATAATGACACGTCAAAAACATTTGCATTTCATGTAGTTTGCACCTGCATTACTACATATAAGCATTTCATACATACATATAGATATCACAATTGCATCACATCCTGCACATAACACATGTCAGCACATTCTACATTTTACTCATACATTTCATCATTTGCATTATCATATTCATCTGCATTTCATACATTCACATTTGCATTGACATAACATTTAAAAACATAAAAGAACAAAAATATTGCATTTCATCATGTATATATTTGCATCCATATCATAACCATCACATAGAAACATACATCATGAAACATCTCATCACATAGGTACACATGCATATAGCTGCCACAAGGATGAATCATCTCATATATATATAATCAAAAGTGTCATGATACAATGATGTCAAAATCATATGGCTACAATCACCTGAAGGTGTCTACATCACAATATAAAATGGTACAAAACTGATACATAGGGAGCCCTCTATGGCTATGATGAACTTCCTCCCTCGAAGCCGCCTGGCCTCGACGGAGTCTGAGCCCTAGAAGGACCCACCCCAGGATTATCTCTCCTATCCCCTCTATTTGGTGGTGGTGGAGGACCCATAACCCCACCGCTGGATGCCTATCTCCTCTGACTCCCTCCAGTAGCCATTGCTGTCTGCGATGGTCTGCGGAAGCTCCTCACTCACTGCCCCATAGTATAGGTCTCGCCAATAACCTATCTCCTCTCCTACTCGCAGAACATAGGCGTATCCAACCCTTGTGTCCTCTACTTCCTGCCTCCCAACCCTCAGTGTTGTCTCAGCCTTAGTGTAGCGTTGGATAGCCTGATCTCGCTCCCGCTTAGTGTCCCTCAGCTATCTCCTGAGCCTAGCTGTCTCCCTCTCCAGATCCTGGATCTCATCTACCTGTCCTTGGAAGATCTCCCTCATTTCAAATAGCTCATCCTCCTCCTCCTTGGCCCCCTATGCCTGTGGCTCCCCCTGTACTGGTGGCTGTGCTTGTGCCTGTGCCCCTGCCTGTACCTGTACCTGCCTCTGTCCCTGCACCTGTCTAGGACCCTGTGCTGCTGGCACCTGTAATGGCAATCTACTGCGACCCCTCACCATCGGAGCCTGTCTCTCCTCTCCACCCTCTCTCTGTGGAGCCACTCTCCTCTCTCTAACTGCACCCCGCCTCCTCCGTCGGCCTCTACCTCCACCATCTCCATCATCATCCTCATCCCCTCCGCCATCTCCATCTATCTGCTCACCTAGATCTGTCAGGCATGGGAATGGATGCTCTGCCCAATATGCAGTATACTCTACATCCATCCCTGCATCCTCAATCTCAGGCCACATATCCCATGGCATGGGCACCATCTCTACCAGCTGCATCATGACCTGATCATATGATAATAGTGGCCCAAAGTGTGCCTGGTCTCATACTGTTTGCGCATACATCCCGGAACCCCGTGGCATCCACTGGATCTTGCCAAACTGCCTGCATACCCACCCACTAACTGCCTCTCCAGTACATAGGGCGTCCGCCCAATCAGATATCTGCTCCTGAAGGTATAGGGTAGCTCCACTGCATCATCCTTCCACTACTCGCACTCGCGGTATGACCTCCATATCATAGTGTCAATCTCATCGATCACTCGACGCTAGTGCTCCAACCTGCCAATCCATGGCTGTGAGGTAATCATATCATATAGATGAACAAAACTGCGTCCATGACCCCGTCCTCTGAAATGTATCAGTCGTGTGACTGGCAGATGCTCATATGCCCAAACCTGCAACAACGTAACTCCGCAGCCCAATCCTACGGATCCATGATAAACAAACTGATGAAGCTCATAGTATAAGTGTGCCAGCATGCACGATCCCCAGGCATATCTGGTGTGCTGTGTAACCAGTGTCTCCAAGGTGCTCCCCTAGCCCACAACCAATCCTCGTGTCGCCCTGTCTGGACACAAGAACCCACTGATCACTCCTCCTAGCACTGCTGATAGTGCCAGTCCTGTCACTATCATTGTGTCCCATGCCACTTGTTCAACCCTTATCTCCAGTCCTGGATCCCGGAACACTCATCTCAGGGCCTCCCTGTCTCCATCTCGATTGTAGGGTATCAGCTCCCCATCGATCGGTATCCTCAATATCCTATATACATCCTCTAAGGTGACTGTCATCTCACCCATAGGCAAATGAAAAGTGCATGTCTCTGAATGCCACCTCTCAGCCAACGCAGTCAGCAACCCCATGTTCACCCAAAACTCAGGCACATACATAATAAATCTCAAACCCATAACCTCAATGGCAGCTCTGTCCTCAAATGTCAGCTCTGGTCATAACCTTTGAGTCAACGGGAATCTCTCTCGTGACTCCAGCATAGGTAAGTACTTCTGCAGTCAAGCAAATCAATCATGTCAGTCATAGTGGCATTCACTGTTCATCACAAAATGCTGCTTTTTATCCTAAGTGCTTATGATAATTTATCCAAGTGACACTCACTGTTCATCACAAAGTGTTGCTTCTATTCTAGTGACACTCACTGTTCATCACAAAGTGTTGCTATTTATCCTAGTGGTAATCCCTGTTCATCACAAAGTGTTGCTCCTATTGGTACTCCATGTTCATCACAAAGTGCTGCTCCTATTGGTACTCCCTATTCATCACAAAGTACTATGTCTTGGTACTCACTGTTCATCACAAAGTGCCTCGATCTATTCTATCCTAGGGTTATACTTGAGTGTATCCTCTTGAGTACTTTCCTAATTGGCAACATATGTTCTATCACAGAATTGTCAATCCTAGCCCTATCTGCTATCCTAGTCTTCCCTAGAGGACCTTCTTGAGTGTATGCTCTCAGCAGCTTATCCAATTGACAGCGTATGTTCATCACAGAACTGCCGATTTGACCTTGAAGATATAAACGTGCCTTCATGACATATATGCGCTTACAGACTGCACAAACACGCCTGCTCTACACAGACGTGCCTTTGTTCTGCACAAATGCGCTTGTCCTGCATAGACGTGCCCACATTTCACAAATGCGCTTGCACAACGCAAACGCGCTCACATCTGGCACATACGCTTTTCCCAGCATAGATGCGCCTGACACTAGCATAGATGCACCTTGGCATTTTTTGACCTTGTTTGACATACCTAAACATGCATTTATTGCTCTACCTAACATGCATTAATGACAATATTTATTGCGACAAAGTACAAAGAGGTTTTGTGGTACTCACCGGCTCTCCTGCATCGGTTGGCCTCTGAAATCGACGAGCACGATCGAATCTATGCACCAATGCCATTGCTGCTGACTGCTGCTGCTATATTCTCTCTCTGCACTTTGATCTCTTGGATGTGTTGATGACAATGAGGATGTATTCCCCTCGTGGTCTATTTTATAGACTACCCTAGCCCTAGCCCTCGTCTCCCGAGTCAGTTTTCTTTATCCCGTGACTCTGTCACTCTATCTTATTCGGTCGGTCCATTTTAACCTTTCTTTCTTATCGAGAGATTGTCTGCGATCTTTTTAGACATTTTCATCCAATCTCTTGAGGGGGTCTATCATTCCCATCTTGGGGCAACTTTGTATCAGTTCATCTTATCTTCTTTGAAACAATGCGACAAGCTGCATTGTCTCAAAGAGGGGCAAAATGTAGACACTAAAATTGTCATGTCTAATTAAATAAATATTTTTATTTATTTAATTATCTTAAGCCTAATTCTTCTATTAATTAAATAAATCTTTATTTATTTAATTAATTCATTTATTCTCTTCCAGCCTTATTTCTCATTTAAATAAATACATTTATTTATTTAAATTATCCTTTTCTTAAATTAAATAAATATTTTATTTATTTAATTGATCCCACTTCCTGTATTAATTAAATAAATCTTTATTTATTTAATTAATTCATTAGCCTTTTCTACCCATGACACATGTCATTCATCTCTTAATTCCTACACTACCTACCCTCTCATTATTTTATTATTTTCTTTACCTACTCTCTAATCATAGCCGACCATTTATCTTTTACATCTCTCAATCTTATCCCTCCATTTCTTATGGTGTCTTCTATATAAGGAGATAATTCCTTCATTATCAAACCGTAACTAAATTGCGCACTTGACTACACTACGCCTTTTGCACTTTCATATGCGATCCTACTTGCAACCACATTTCCGTTCTTTGTTGAGCTCTTGTGCACACATAAAATCTGAGAGCAAAAATATCAAGCAAGATCAATGGAGATAGGAAGAATGGAGATCCAAACCCTATTAGACATGTGATGGTATAATCTTTGTGATTTCATTTGATTTGCATTGTCTTAGGTAATCTTCATATGTTATGGTTGATCTTTTTTGTTGTTAGGCTAGGGTTTTGTGGTTGAATTCATTTAGTCTTTCAACATTATTGTTATCCATTTTCACCGTAAACATATATGTGTTGATACAATTCATTCATTTGAGGGACAAACGTCAGATGATGAGTCACTTGAGAGCGAATTGTAAAATACCCATCCTGACTTCATTAGAGCTAATTGGAGAGCGCTTGGGAGAGATTATCCTCAAGAGAGTTCTATCTATGACATTACCTACTCAACACCAAATTATGACTTTTATGTCATGGATATTGAAAATTCCCAACGACGATGAAGACTATGACCTACCTATGCTTCATCCAAAACTGTTTGACTGGGAAAACACTAAAAATATTGAATTCGATATCTTTTCCAATGATCATGCCTTAGCCGTATATCTTGACACCATTGAACCAATCACACCTAAGATATCTTCCACCAGTGAATCAAGTAACGCTTCTTGCAGTTAGGAGGGTGCCAAATTGTCTAGTCACAAAATTGAAATAAAACAAGGAAAAAGACCTAGTGCCGAAAACCATTTCATGGCAACATTAGATTAGTTAAGAAAAAAAATAAAGGACATATCTGATAGTGAAAACCTCCTCGAGGTGCTAGAATATGGAAGGTTTGACACCCTCCTTGCATTTTTTAGGAGAGATCTGCCATATTGATATAGCCGACATAAGTAATAAATATTGGCACACCAAAGGATCCCAAGGTCCTTCATCCTGCTGCATCATTATCAGATGAAGAAAAGAAAGACTACATAGAATTATTCAAACAAAGGTAAATAAATTTTGCTTGGTCCTATGCAGACATGCCCAAACTTGATCCAAATCTTATGATGCACCATCTCAATGTAGATCTACAAGCAAAACCAGTTAAGCAAAAGCTAAGAAAGATGCATCCACATATCACTCTCCTTGTCAAAACAAAGCTGAAGAAACTATTAGATGTGGGTTTCATAAGACTCGTTGCTTATCCAAAGTTGGTTTCAAGCATTTTACCAGTGTTAAAACTGGATAAAAGCATAAGAGTTTGCATTGGCTTCAGAGATTTGAACAAAGCATGTCCCAAAGATGACTTCCCACTTCCAAACATTGATATAATTGTAGATTTATAAGTAGTTCATGAGATGTTTTCCTTAATGGATGGATTCTTGGGGTACAATCAAATAAAAATCGCCCCTGAAGATCAGGAGAAGACAACATTCACTTGTGCATGGGGTACTTACTGTTGAAATGTTATGTCATTTGGGCTTAAAAATGCAGGAGCAACTTATCAGAGAGCCATGACAACAATTTTCCATGACATGATGCATACATTTATGGAAGACTATGTGGATGACATACTTGCAAAGTCTCATACACGGAAAGAACATTTGAATATCTTGGGCAAGACCTTTGACATGCTTAAACAATATCAGTTAAGATTAAACCCCAAAAAATGTGCATTCAGAGTAACCCCAGGAAAACTTCTTGGGTACATTATATTAGTGCGTGGAATCAAAGTAGACCCTGAAAAAGTAAAAGCTATCATGGAGATGGAGTCACCTAAGAATATAAGCCAGTTGCGATCTTTATAAGGGAGATTGCAGTCAATCAGAAGATTCATTTCTCAGCTAACAGATAGATGTCATCCCTTCACTCACTTATTACACAAGAATGTTCCATTAAAATGGGATCATAAATGTGAGGAAACTTTCATGCAAATCAAGGAATATCTGGCGAATCCTCCGGTACTGGTATCACCAATCAAATGGAAACTATTGTTTCTTTACAATTAAGCAACAAATGTATCACTATGAGCTCTCTTAGCACAACATGATGAAGAAGGAAAAGAAAGAGCAATATATTACATCAATAGAACACTTGTAGGCTATGAATTGAACTACACATCAGTTGAGAAGACATGCCTAGTAGTTGTATTTGCAACTCAGAAATTGTGACATTATATGCCAACTCATTGTATGAAATTGATAGCAAAAATAAATCCATTGAAGTATTTTCTAAGCAAGCCAACATTGACAGGTAGATTGGCCAAATGGGTTATGATACTAAGTGAGTTTGATATAGAATATGTTGATTAGAAAGCTATGAAAGTGTTCAACCCAACAATAAGAATAATAACTCTAGTTGAAGTCTCAATCCAAAGTTTGGATATTCACTTGGTAAAGTCACTATTTCTATAGCTAGTGTTCATTTGATTGTCAACCCAGGGACGTAATACTTGAAATGGGTCTGCACTATATGCACTAATTTCTTACAACAACTACTCTACATTACTATAGCAACTAACATTATGCGAAAAAAGATAAGCAAGAATTGAAACTATTGAAAGGCTATAGGAAAACTTCTGCATTAACATAAATTCATTCAAGCAATACTAGCTAAGTTCAATGCTGATAAAAATAAATCACTCTGTTTTGGTTTGGCTGCAGGAACAGTCAGCGGATCTGTTTCCAATGGCTGCAAGAACAGTCAATGCAAGAATGTCTACTATAGCTAAAGAAGAAAACTAATCTTAACAAAGGCATACGAACACTCACCAAGTGGGCCTCCTTGGATGAGTGATTCTAGGCTTCCCAAAAACAACTCTAAGTTCTTAGAATAACATATTTTTATTCATTGTTCTTTGGAAGTCATTACATGATTCAACATAAAAAGAGACTCAAAAACACTTGTAACTTTATTTCCAAAATCCTCTGCTCTGCTTTCTCTCTTTTCTTTCTAACCTCCAAGAAGAGATGAAGAGATTATTTTAAAAGAAAACATCTACTTTAAACAACATAGATCACGTCGAAGAGAAGAGGCAGTTAACTAATCGAGAAAGGAGATAGTTGGAGTTAAGCTACATAAAATGCCGATCTAAACCAAACCACAGTCATAACTGTATATGGTGAAAATGGATACAATAATAACAATATTGAAAGGCTAAATGAATTCAACCACCAAACCCTAGCCTAACAACAACAAAGATCCACCATAACATATGAAGATTACCTAAGACAATGCAAATAAAACAAAATCACAAAGATTATACCCTCACATGTCCAATAGGGTTTTGATCTCCATTCTTCCTATCTCCATTGATCTTGCTTGATATATTTGCTCTCATATTTTATGTGCACAAGAGCTCAACAAAGAACGGAATGTGGTTGCAAGTAGGATCGTAGTGTAATAAAAAATGATCATTAGAGTTTGATAATGAAGGAAGCATCTCCTTAAATAGAAGACACAATATGAAATGGAGGGATAAGATTGAGAGGTGTAAAAAGGAGGTCGGCTATGATTAGAGGGTAGGTAAAAGAAATAATAAAATAATGAAAGGGGTAGGTAGTGTATGAATTAAGAGATGAATGACATGTGTCATGTGTAGAAAAAGATAATGAATTAATTAAATAAATAAAGATTTATTTAATTAATAGAAGAAGTGGGATCAATTAAATAAATAAAATATTTATTTAATTTAAGAAAAGGATAATTTAAATAAATAAATGTATTTATTTAAATGAGAAATAAGGCTAGAAGAGGATAAATGAATTAATTAAATAAATAAAGCTTTATTTAATTAATAGAAGAATTAAGCTTAGATAATTAAATAAATAAAATATTTATTTAATTAGACATGACAATTTTAGGTGTCTACATTTTGCCCCTCTTTGAGACAATGCGGCTTGTCGCATTGTTTCAAAGAAGATAAGATGAACTGATACAGCGTTGCCCCAGTATGGGAATGATATGCCCCCTCGAGAGATTGGATGAAAATGTCTGAAAAGATTGCAGACAATCTCTCAATAAGAAAGAAAGGCTAGAATGGACTGACCGAATAAAGTGACAAAGTCACGAGATGAGGAAGACTGACTCGGGAAATGAAGGCTAAGGCTAGGGTAGGCTATAAGATAGACCATGGGCAAAAGACATCCTCATTGTCATCTACACCTTCACGAGATCAAAGTGCAGAGCAAGAAAAGAGTAGCAGCAGTCAGCAGCGATGGCTTTCGTGCACAGATTCGACCGCATTCGACGATTTCAGAGGCCAGCAGAGGCAGGAGAGTCGGTAAGTACCACCAAACCTCCTCGTACTTTGACGTATTTATTTTTGTCATTAATGCATGCTAGTTAGAGCAATAAATGCGCTTAGAAGTAGGGCTAAAAAATGTCAAAAACCGTTTAACCGCGGCTGCGTCGGTGTCAGGCGCGTCTGTGTCAGTGCCAGGCACGTCTGTGTCTGGAACCGCGTTTATGTCGAATGCGGACACGTCTGCGATGTGCGGGGGCGTCTGCGATGTGCAAGGGCGTCTGTGTAGTATAGTCGCGTTTATGCACAGCCTAGGCACATCTATGTCATACAGGCGCGTTTGTGTTTTTCAGGTGCGCTTGTGCAGTCTGTAGGCGCGTTTGCATTGAAAAAAATGCAAGTTTTGGTCTTCGAGGTCAAATCGGCAGTTCTGTGATGAACATACGCTGTCGATTAGATAAGCTGCTGAGAGGATACACTCAAGCAGGTCCTCTAGGAAGACTAGGATAGATCAAGGCACTTTGTGATGAATAGTGAGAACCAAGATAGAGTACTTTGTGATGAACAGGGAGTACCCAAAGTATGAGCAGCACTTTGTGATGAATAGGGAGTGCAAATGTGAGTAACACTTTGTGATGAACAGTGAGTGTCACACACGTAGTACTTTGTGATGAACAAGGAGTACCACTAGGATAGAAGCAACACTTTGTGATGAACAGTGAGTGTCACTAGGATAGATAACCATATGCATTTAGATAGCGAGTAGCATTTTGTGATAAACAGTGAATGCCACCATGACTGACATGATTAATTTGCTTGACTACAGGAGTATTTGCCTATGTTGGAGTCACGGGAGAGATTCCCGTCGACACAGAGATTGCGACCTGAGTTGTCATTTCAGGATAGAGCTGCCGATCAAAGATGACTGAAAGTATGTCCAAATGTGTATCTCTGTCTATTGATTTACCCAAGAGATCATCAACATAATCTTCCACAGTTATGTGCATGAGATCATGGAAGATAGTAGTCATTGCTCTTTGATATGTAGCACCTGCATTTTTTAGCCCAAAGGGCATGACATTCCAATAGAAAGTTCCCCAAGGACAAGTGAATGATGTTTTGTGTTGATCTTTGGGTGTGATCCTTATTTGATTATAACCAGAAAATCCATCCATCAATGATAACATTTCGTGACCTGCTGTGAGATCAACAATCAAGTCAATATTTGGTAATGGGAAGTCATCTTTTGGACAAGCTTTGTTGATGTCTCTAAAATCTGTACATATTTTGATACTGCGATCTGGTTTACTGACAGGTACTAAATTGGAGATCCATTCAGGATAATCAATTGGGCGTATGAATCCGACATCCAATAACTTCTCCAGCTCTGCTTTGACTAGTAATGCCACTTGTGGATGCATTTTTCTTAATTTTTGTTTCACTGGCTTTGCCCCCGGTTTTACTGTCAGATGATGCATTACCAAATCCAGATCTAGTCCAGGCATATCAGCGTATGACCATGCAAAGTTGATTTGTCGTTCCTTGAAGAAGCTTATGAACTGTGACCTTTCGGACTCTGTCAATGATTGAGCCAGAAATATATTATGTGGAACCTCTTTTGTACCAATGTTTGTCTTGATAGTCTCCTCTACCAACATGGATGACTTTTCCTCATACGAGGCTGGGAGAATGTCAAGCCTTCCATCTTCGGGTGCCTCAGAGAGGTTTTCGCCCTCAGATACGTCCTTTCTTTTTACTTTTTTGGGATCAAATAGCGCCACAGTGTGGTTTTCGCCATAAGATCCTTGATTTGCTCTTATTTTCACATTTTTGCGACTGGAAGGTCCGACACCCTCACCAAAATATGCCATGTTGTTGAGTTCTATAGTGTATCCTGCTTTATGGTCTCAAAGGGGAAGATCATCTCGTACACCGAGATAGTCAATAACAGCTTCATCATTTTGGAATGTGTCAAACTGTGCTGGTCCTTCATAATCCCAGTCAATGAGTTGGTGGTGAACAAGGGGAAGGCCTTTAATGTTTTCGGAGTTTGCGGGACTAAGAGTGAAGATGTGATTATATTCGGGTATATCAAGGCAATCGTCGAGATCATCGATGGCACTCTCCTCATCAGTTTCGATCGTGAGTGAATCCAAATTGTCATCACTAGTAGCGCATTCTAGGATAGGTGTTCTCATCCTATGTGATTTCAACCTAGAACCGTGAGACAAAGACTGTGTGTAACCCTCCTGGGTTGTTTCTTGACCAACTCTGAACTTTTTATAAAATTTCTCTTCTTCTGTGGGTTCATCTGGCTCTCTGAATGTCTCGGTGAGCTCATAGTCACTGGAGGATTTGTCTGAACCCCATTCCCATTCGTTGGAATCTGTGGAATAGCACTCCTCTTGTTGAACTTTGGCAACTTTGATTTGTGATGCCCTTTCTGTCCTTTTAGTATGGATCTTGGAAGTCAGAAAACCAAGTCCCTTCGAGCGTTCCCTTTTTACAGTCAATTCAGGTTGTAAGGGCTCCATAACGCCTTCTTTGCGTAACCCAAGAGGGCTTTTTCCATCATACCCGAATTTTTGTAGAATCTTGAAGCCTTTGCCATATTTCTCATAGGGTATATTGATCTGATCTTGTGTGTCATCTTCAATGTCTTTGTAGAGCATTTTGTATAAACCTTCCTCTTCTAGTTCGCCCCATCTTTGAAAGGTAGTAGGATCCCATTTGAATACCATGATGGATATTTGCTTGTTAGGATGTGGCCTTCCATATTATTTTGGAGAGCTCATGACTTGTCGTAAATACATGGTCTGATTTAAAGTGTATTCTCCCATGCCTTTGTCCTGAAATTTTCCTTTAAGTTCACCTTGTTTTGATGTCGAAGGTTTCAATGACTCAGGATCAATGTATGCCGAAGAAGGAACAACTTCACAATTACTGGGAATGATGGTCTCAGTATGTGATCTCAAGTTATTGAAATATATGAACGGATTAGGATCACCGTTAACTGTTACCTCGACTCCGTTGTGAGGAAACTTAATGCATTGATGATATGTTGATGGGACTGCCCTCATTTCATGAATCCAAGGACGTCCTAACAATACATTATAAGTGAGATCCAGATCTAGGACTTGACAAACCACATCCTTTGTGACTGGCCCAGTTCTTAGAGGTAAGGTGACTGTGCCCTTGGATGAGCGTTCTTCATCATCATATGCCTTGATGGTGATTTGATTTGTTGAATTCACAGCTTTATCAGAATATCCCAATTGTTTAATGGTGCTCAATGTACAAATGTTTAGACCAGCTCCTCCATCTATCAGGACTCACTTTATTCGATGTTTGTGTATGAAGGCTTCAATATGTAATGGTGCATTATGTGGCTGACTTATGGAGGCATCATCAGCTTCTGTGAATGTGAGGGAATGTGGAATGGAAAGGTATCCCACCATGGCTTGAAACTAGTCCACGTTCAGATCAGTAGGAACGGCGGTGTCTCTCAAGATTTTGTCCAGAATAGCTTTATGAGCGGGGGATATGCGTAAAAGCTCAAGGATGGAGATGAGCGCGGGTGTCTTCCCTAACTGTTCTACAAGGTCATACTCAGGCTTGGTTGATGAAGAAGCAATATTTTTAGTGGAGGCACCTGGCAACGTAATTTTACCTCAACGAGTTGTAACATGACATTCAGAAGTAGGTTCGGAAGAAGACCCAACACCTCTTAGGACAATCTTGGGTCGCTGAGGAGGATTCTCAGGGTTTTTGTTCTTGATGGTAATAGTAGAGATATGATTGTCCATCGAGATATGATTGATAGTTGAATCATAGTTGTAAGGTGCTCTAGTATAGTTGGCTTGATCATCTGTGACTTTAGCTTTTCCATTGTCATGCTTTGGGAATGGTTCCTTAAACATCTCATGTTCTTGATTGGATGAGTGTCTCTCAATCTCAATGTCACCTCTATCAATGAGATCTTGCACAATGTTCTTCAGTCGATGACAATTTCCTGTCTTATGACCCTTGCTCTTATGAAATTCACAATACTCATCATCATTCCACCAATTTGGTTTGACCTTTGGTTCATATGGAGGAAAATCTGGAACTGTGATCACTTTGTTTGCCACAAGCTTTTTGAAGACTGATTCAAGTGGTTCTCTCAATGGGGTGTACTTCCTTCGTGGTCTAGAAGTTGTTTGAGTATTCACTTGATTGTTTGTAGAACTTGATCCCGAAAAGATGAATTTGGGTCACACTATATTGGCATCAACAACACCATCATTGACTGTGTTCTTGTTTTTATTCCAAAATCTTGGCTTGTCTTTCCCTTTAAAGTCATCTTTGTTTTCCTTAAATATCTTGATGACTCCCTGTTCAATTAGAACCTTTTCTGTTGCTAAGCCCTTTTCAATGACATCCTTGAAGGTAGACAAACAAGCTTTCCTTAGATCATAGCCAATGTCTTTGTTAACATTTTGGATGAACATCTCTACCATTTGTTTTTGTGGAATTTCACAAGAGCATCTGCTAGCTAGATTTCTCCATCTTTGCAAAAATGATGCAAAGGACTCTCCTTCTTTTTGCTTAGTGTTGCACAAAGTAGTGACTGATATGTCTGTCTCTATATTGTAGGAGAAATGTTGAATAAATGCTTCTGCTAGGTCACCCCATGACTTAATACCAGGTGGAAGTTGGGAGAACCATTCCATAGCTAGATCACCTAAGCTTTGTGGGAATAATCTCATCAAATATGTCTCTTCTGCTGCTACCTCAATGCAAGCTATGAAAAATTGTCTGATGTGTGCCTTAGGATCCCCTTTTCCTCTATACTTATCAAATTTAGGTGTCACAAAGTGTGTAGGAAAAGGAGGCATTGGAATGCTCTTGTCAAATGGATAAGGACATATGTCTCTCATTGTGTATGTTGGCTTTGGTGTATTTATGTCCTCCATTTTCTTTTGTAAATCCCTGATTTGTTGCTCCAAATTGCTCTTAGGTGGAGATCGACTTCTTGAACCATATCCCATGTTTGAGGCACCAATTGGAGGAGGAGCATATTGCATATATGGATGATATTGATCATACACATGTTCATATGGAGGAGGTCTATATTGATGCGGCATATATGGACCACTTGGTATAGATTCATGTTGAGGAACACCATATCTATTTTGTGCATGTATACCATACTCTACAGGCATGTCATGTTCTATTGTATTGCCCCCAAATTTGACATGAGGTTTCCTTGTGTCCAAATTTTGAGCATGCCTTGGAATATCCCATTGCTTTGGTGGTTGATCCTTAGCATTGATATGTGATTGAGCATATTTTTCTCCATAAGACTTCCATAATGGTCTGCAAAGGTGAGTATCATATGTTTGACCATGTGTATGTGGGACCTCTGGTTTTTGAAGCAAAGCTGATGGTGATTCAGGTACCATGTGTGGTCCTCTATTTCCTCCACTATTAGGTCTTCTTTGATCCATATTGGAGTGAGGTTGTTGCAAAGGTCTATGTTCCATTATTTGAGACATGTCAAAATCATGAGGTATCTTGGCTCCACTTTGTGCCATCATGTGTAAGAAGTATTGTCTATCTCTCCTCATTATTTCCTCAACCAATCGATTGAAATGGGGATTCATAATGGATTCTTCCACATCTGTTGAATGTACTGAAAAGTTGTCCACATTGTCATTGTGTGTAACATTGTTGTTTGTAGTGTCTGCATTTTCCACATTTGGAATGTTTCTATAGACATCCATGTCCGGCAATGTAGTGTGATCAGTATTGAAAAATAAATCATTGTCATACTCATAAGAACTCATGTTTGCGGACTCTTGAGCCTCTTTAGTTTCTCTCCTAGATTTTTGAAGACGGGTTTCAACCATGAACTAGGTATTGACCAAGATGTGTAAGACTAGATGAAAAATGGAAAGAGTATGAAAGACCAAGAGTTGAATGGAATGTAAATGAATGTGAAGTGTACTTGCAATGTCCAAAGTGTAAGACCAAGTATGTATGTAGTAGAGTAGGTGTGACTTCCAAAGAGAGGATAGTTTCTCTTGATGAGGTAAGTTGACCTTGACCCTAAGTAAGACCAAATGAGACCCAAAGGTAAGAAACCTTGATGAGGGACCACTTAGCAAAATGTTGTTGTATGTAGTATGTTGACAAAGTATGATGAGGACAAGCAAGTGACCTTTTGACTCGAGTTTAGACTAGTGTGAATGTGAAATGAGATGTGGAGCAATGATGGACTATGTGAGACCCAAAGACAGGTTGAATGCTAGATGAAACCTGAAGAAACAACCTAGGAAGCTCAAGTAT
This sequence comes from Cryptomeria japonica, assembly GCF_030272615.1. Taxonomy (NCBI): domain Eukaryota; kingdom Viridiplantae; phylum Streptophyta; class Pinopsida; order Cupressales; family Cupressaceae; genus Cryptomeria; species Cryptomeria japonica. The sequence continues at coordinate 190,148,122 of NC_081410.1, forward strand.
TCTGAAACTGATTTCTCTTGTTTGCTGGACTGTGAAATTTTCTTGCAATTTTTGAACACAGACGCGCCTGTATACTGCACAGACGCGGTTATCTGACGCAGACGTGTTTCTATTCAACACAGATGCTTTTATAAATACAGACGCTATTCTGCCCTTCATAGACACGTTTATATGACCCAGACGCGGTTAAAACAGACACAGACGCGTTTCTGTAAAATTTGTGTAATTTTTCCAATCTGTGAAGTCATTTTGTTGTGACCAAATCTGACTGTTTGACTGTTTGTCGTGACAAGAGGACACAATATTGATGAGGACTCAATGTTTGCAAGTGTTTAGACTTCAAAATGACTCCAAGAAAGTGTGTTGTTTGATGTAAAATTGTTTTGCATACACTTGAAGACACAAAAGACACAATGTTTTGTTGTTTGGTCTTGATTGTTTGAATGTTTAACATAAGTCAAGCACAATTCTTATGGCTGGCCAAGACAATAGTTGTTGATCTCACATAGGGTTTTACCCCCGAGGCTACGCTATTCAGAGCAGATACTTAGATGCTTGACCTCACTGGCTCCACCCTCGGCACTCACTTCTCGGGTCAGCCAAGCATCAGTCCCCATGAAAACTCCCCATGGCGAACTTTGTATCTCTACTAAGAACCGTATGTGTGTGGGCCGCTACCAGAGGTCCGACCTCCTGCCCCAACAACTAGAAGGATTTGGGCTTCTAAAACAAAATGGTGCTAGTAAGGGCATCCGCTCGTGTGGCCATACATGCGGCACTTTCAGCTCTATAAATACAGAAGGCTCCCAGCCGGTAGGGGTGACGCCCTACAAATGATCAAATAAATTTGATCAAACGGGTTTATGGGGAGACATAGTGTCGGTATGAACTAATCAGCACACGTTATTCATAGTTTTCACCATGAATACATTTGATTATAGTGGTTCGAAAGAGGTGGGTTTTCCTCGCTACCACTTGGGTTGTTCTCTTCTCACTAGTAGTCCTAATGACCACACGGGAAGACAGACCCTCTAAAGATTAAACAAAAAGAGCCTATTGCTCAAGACACAAAAGACAATGATTCAATTTTAGTGCACCAATGGAAGTGTTTGCTATTCTATGAAAACAAAGCACAGAACAAAAATTCAAAACCCTAGCCAAGGACCTGCAACAAAATTTGTTAGTAGTTTGGGTTGTTTGACATAATCACCCCTTCCTGCAAACACACAAGTTAGGTACATTTTAGAAACCCAAAAGACTTTGTGACATAGGGGCCTTCAACAAAATGTTTTGCTTCCAAAACAAGCTGCACCAATTTAGTTAGCTAGATCTGAAAGTGTTAGTCCAAAAATAAACCAGATCTGAAACCCTAAGTACAAAATCCAAAAATTGAATCAATGCAAACTTCAAATTTTTGAAACAGTAAATACACAGATGCTGTTACCCTCAACACAGACGCATCTGGATAACATAGACGCGGTTCTATGATGCACAGACGCGCCTAAAAATCATAGACGCTCCTTTCCGACACAGACGTGGGTAAAAATAACACAGACGTGTTTCTGAAACACAGACGCTCCTTTCTGAAACCTGCAAAATAAAATTTGTCGAAAACATAGACGCGATTCCAGATCCCGCAAACGCGCTAGAAAATCAAAGACGCGATCCGAAAGTTCACAGACGCGGAAAAAAAAACTAAAATGCTGTCGAAAAATGTCCGATCTGCAACTTCAAAAATGCAAAATCTGCAACAAGGAGGTTAGATGCAAAGGGACAAGAGTCCCACCGGGCGTGCCAAAATGTATATGGTGAAAATGGATACAATAATAACAATATTGAAAGGCTAAATGAATTCAACCACCAAACCCTAGCCTAACAACAACAAAGATCCACCATAACATATGAAGATTACCTAAGACAATGTAAATAAAACAAAATCACAAAGATTATACCCTCACATGTCCAATAGGGTTTTGATCTCCATTCTTCCTATCTCCATTGATCTTGCTTGATATATTTGCTCTCAGATTTTATGTGCACAAGAGCTCAACAAAGAACGAAATGTGGTTGCAAGTAGGATCGTAGTGTAGTAAAAAATGATCATTAGTGTTTGATAATGAAGGAAGCATCTCCTTAAATAGAAGACACAATATGAAATGGAGGAATAAGATTGAGAGGTGTAAAAAGGAGGTCGGCTATGATTAGAGGGTAGGTAAAAGAAATAATAAAATAATGAAAGGGGTAGGTAGTGTATGAATTAAGAGATGAATGACATGTGTCATGTGTAGAAAAAGATAATGAATTAATTAAATAAATAAAGATTTATTTAATTAATAGAAGAAGTGGGATCAATTAAATAAATAAAATATTTATTTAATTTAAGAAAAGGATAATTTAAATAAATAAATGTATTTATTTAAATGAGAAATAAGGCTAGAAGAGGATAGATGAATTAATTAAATAAATAAAGCTTTATTTAATTAATAGAAGAATTAAGCTTAGATAATTAAATAAATAAAATATTTATTTAATTAGACATGACAATTTGAGGTGTCTACAATAACATACTGTGGCAATATTTACAACACTAATGTCCACTTGAGTTAGACATTAGTAGTATCATGTGATTACTTCCCTCTATCATTCCTTATGCTCTTCAGCATCTCTGATGTTCGATCTTTCAGTCATCTCCTTGAATATCTCTTCTTGCAACTAGCGTGATAGGAGAGCTTCCACCGCAACATCATTTATTCCCTACACTTCAAAAGAAATAACATACAAGAACATACATACATATTTTAATTAATCAAGACATCTATTAATTTCACACATTAAATAATCCATATGGAAACATGAATGAATAACATGGCTGCAGGAATAAACTGGGAAAGACAAAACATGTTTTAATAGGTTCAGGCTAACATCTGAAATACATATAGTAAACTTTCGATACATCATTACTATTATGTAAATAAAAATATGACAAAAGCTTAAGAGTTCTAAGGATAAAAATATGCCAATGCCTCAACTCATCATGCCCCCCAACTTTAAGGTCTTGCTGATCCTCCAGCAAGAGGAAATTTTTTGATTCTTGCACTAACTCTTAGGTCACCAATGGTTCCTTGCCTTGTTCCTTCTGAAGCTAAATTTCAGTAAAACCCTTTCATATTTTCCAACCTGGACCATCTTGCCTCTTCAATAACTTCTTTATAGGGCTTATCTGTAGTCTTACATCCCAATAATGGCCACATAAGAATAGGAGGCTGAATGATCAAAGGTAACCAGTTATTGGTTTTCACTCTGCCCAGTTGTATATATTTAGGGGCTCTTTGCATAGCTGCATGGAAATTTGGCAGTGAATGAGGTTCTCCCTGTTTCAATTCTTTTGGCAAATTATTCTAACGCTAAGTTAAGCCATCAATTGCAGCTACACTTTCATTTTGAACTAAATGCTCATATGCTTGGAATATTTCTTCTCTCATCGACAACACTAGATTCCTAACATCTTGCCTTACCAACAACTTTTGCCTTTCATAATAAAGAACTCTTGGATCTTTTATGGCAATGGACAATCAAATTCAAAATCATTGTGTGCTCTGGCTTGTGCCCCCATGCTGATCTCATTTTGAATCCATGACAATAAAGCCTTTATGTCGATATCACCAATGTATAACAAGGGATTCCACTCACTATCATAAGCTACAACATAGTTATGCAAATAAAGTTCACACAAAAAAAATTTCACAGCTGCTGGGGAAGTCTGGTAAGCATCATAAAATTCCTCAGGGGTTTCTAAAGAGGGGCTAAGGTTCTTGACAATGCGATTCAATTTGAAATTTAAATATCGCTCCCATAAATGCAAAGCATAAACTCTTGGCGGTGCCCTACATTGCATCAATTAGGGGACCATACTAGTGATTATATCAACTTTAGCCTCTAATTCTTCAATTTTATTATCCCTCTTTTCAATTTCCCTTTGTTGTTTGTCAATAATCACCTGTAATCTAGCCCTCTCTATTTCCCATTGCCTATAAAATTATAACGTAATAGATAAACTTCTTAGGGATGATGGAGGTCTAATAGCTGTTACCTTAGGCCGTGGAATCTCTTCAATGGGTTCCTCAAGCTGCTTTGCCACATATGCCAGATTTGAGAGTCTATCAACATCATCTTCCTTCTGAGTTTCAACATCTGCAAGGCTCCCTTCTTCTGATATTTCCACAGAAATAACCTTTGCTAGATCACCTGTTGGACGAGCCTTCTGGGTTTTGCTCCGAGTCCTTCTCACATAAACCTTTGGAGTGGCTGCAGGAATGGTTTCTACCCATGGCTTTGCTGCAAGAGTATTTCTTTTTGACCTACGTCTCTTGGCTGCAAGAGTATTTCTTTTCGACCTACGCCTCTTGGCTGCAGGAGAAACTTGAGTTGCCTGCTGTTGAACCATAGGTTCATCATTTGCATCAATTATTTCCAGTTCTTTCCAATTCTTTCTCTTTTCTTTTAGAAGATGCCACTTCTTTATGAAAAGAAGTGGAGGGTTGCTCAATGCTTGTCTTAGCCATCTCTTTCTCCGTAACAGTAATAACTCCTTTAGCGGTAGGAGATTCATTCTCTGAAGAAACTATAGGAGAAGAGGGTTCTTCAATATTTTCTTTTTCAACTGTTAGCTCAACTGCAACAGGAGCATATTCAAACCTAAACTATAATATGTCTTCAAATACCCCCATTCCATCCATGAAATATCCCTAAGAGAACATTCTACCAGCAATTTAATCAGACCATGATGGCTGACAGAACAATTTCCATTTTTCCGTGTTTCTTTGGCACTTATGGAAATGAGGTGGTATAGAAAATTAGAAACACTCACTCTCCGGCCATGCCGTAAATGACTAAGCAATTTGAAACAGGGTGAGTGTAAATTTGAATACCTCCCTTCACAAATAATGTACTTCATTATATATAAATCTACCTGGGGCCACTTTGTTGCAAGGGAAACCCTCCTAGTTCCTTGCTTGTCCATTGTTAGAGGTCCATATGTAGGAAGTGTAAACTCTGCTCTGGTGCTTTTGGCATCTTTTGATTTTGGAAATAATTCTCCTTCCCACGGCAACCCTGTAACTTCAACTATCCGCTGCTTTGTAGCAATGACCCTTAATCCTTTAACAGTAGCCTCTCCTTCATTGAATGAATGCATAAACTTTGAGGTAATTTCTTCATTATAATCCCTTATTTTCAGAAAGTGGACAATCCAACCATGCTGCCTGAAATAATGCTCATAAAGAGAATCCCGTAGCAACCCATCATGGACTGTTGGTTCATGGTAGATTGGATCTTCACCCATTTCTTAATCTGTTAATGTAGCAAACTCTGCAGCTGAGAAATGAAGAACTGAAATATTCTATAGACTGAAAATTGAAACTTTCTTACCTATTTCCAAATTCGGTGGTAGAGTTTGGCGACAGAGTTTATTACTTTCTTATGCCAAAGAATATCTTAGAAATGACGGCAAGCAATCAAATCAAGGTATCGAAAAGGATGAGTAATTACTAATTTTAGAAACCGAACCATAAAACACCCCCCAACTTACTTTGGCACTTGTCCACATAGGCTAAAAGGATTTAGGAAAGTATACGTGGATTTAGCAAAGGCAATAGTCATAATGAAATCATAAATGCCTAATTAGAATAAATAAAATATGTACATACCTGCAGTCGTGCAAAAAGAATGGAGAAATGAAATGAAATGACAGATAAGGAAATGAGATGGGATGACGTGGATGGAAAATTTTATTTATGGAGAATAATATTTCCATAAGACATGGAAATATTTTTGTGAAATGACACGAGGAGAATTATGAAGTGGCAAGAATGTTCACTGCAGTGGCTGAAGGAACCTTACCTCCAATACCTTACTCAATTGCAGAAGGAACTTGATCAGTGGCTGCAGGAACTTGATCAGTTACTGTAGGAACTCGTGTTTCATCCTTTTTAGAAAGTTGTTGCAGGAACTCCTCTTTGTTGGCCGGCTTATGATAAAGACACAATCTGTGACCATTTACCAAAAGCTTGAACCGAACCGGGTCAATTATGGTCAAATGAACAACTCCATTGTTGAAAACTTCCTCTATCTCATATGGACCTAACCATTTGGTTTGCAACTTTCCCATAGTATTTTTATATCTGGAGTCATACAATATTGCCCAGTCACCTGCTTTGAACTTTTTCTCTTTGTTGTATTTATCATGCCACTTTGCTCTCTGATTTTGTATCAGTTCTATCTACTGGACAACCAATTTTCTCCATTCATCTAAAGAATTCTATTGTTGAATACATTCTTTTTGTGCTTTAGAAAGTGTCATATTTAATTGCAAAGCTATCCTCAAAGTTTTATGCTCAAACTCAATAGGCATCATTGCTGCTTTTCCATACACCATCTCAAAAGGTGTAAAACCAATTGGTGTCTTCCAAGTTGTTCTGTATGCCCAAATTACTTGTGAAAGTCTATGAGACCAGTCTTTTTTATGAACTACTGTCTTGGTAAGAATAGCCTCAAGCTTCCCATTTGTAACCTCTACTTGTCCATTAGCTTGTGGATGATGAGTAGATTTTTGGTGCCTTATATTGTATTCATTGACCAATGCTGCAATCAATGTTGAAGTAAATTGTGGGCCTTGGTCTGATACAATTTCCCTTGGTACTCCATATCTTGTAAATATCTCCTCATAAAGGAACTCAACCACCTTATTATCTCTTGCATGTGTCATGGCGCGAGCGTCCACCCATTGGTTACATAATCTATACATACTAAAATGTAGGATTTGCCATTAGAAGGGGGATCAATTGGGCCAACAAAATCTAATCCCCATTTATCAAACGGTGCAACCAATATTTGTGGATACAATGGAATCTCATCAGATTTAGTAGGTCTCCCCATGCGCTAGCATCTGTCACATTTTCTTATACAGTATTTTGAGTGTTGTTCTTTTAGCAACAAAATGCCCTCCACATGGCTCATCATGACATGCATGCATGATATCATATGTTTCATCTTCTTTTACACATCTTCTCATGACTTGGCCAGGGCCATTATAAAACAAACAATCAACAATCCATGAGAAGTTAAAGCTTTTCTCCACTAACAACCTTCTTTCCTTAGGAAAGAAATGAAGTGGCATTTTAGCAACAATTAAATAGTTGGCAATATCAACATACCAGGGAGTGTGCACTTGTATAAGGAATAGAAGTTCATTCGGAAAAGCATCATCTATGGCTATAGGATCTTCCTGTAACTGAAGTCTTGAAAGATAATCTGCAACCACATTGGACTTTCCTGGTTTATCAATAACTGTGATATCAAATTCCTGCATCAACAATAGCCAACGAGCTAATCTACCGATAATTGAAGGCTTATTCATGAGATATCCGATTACCGTATGATCAATAAATACAAATATGGGATACCTTGTTATATAGTGCCTGAATTTGTTGAGTACATATATAACCGCTAACATTTCCTTTTCAACGACTATGTAATTTAACTCAGGCCCCTGCAAGTTCTTGCTAATATAATATATTCCACTTTCCAAGTTATCAATCTTCTATCCTAAGACTGTGCCTATTGCATAATCAGATGTATCTATATGAATTTGAAATGGCAAAGACCAATTCACACATTTAAGAACTGGTGCTTGGGTCAAAGTGTGCTTAAGCTTCATTGCATGAAGAAGTCCATTTAAATTCCATATCCTTGGTAAGTAGAGAATATAAGGGACTTGCAATTTTGCTGAAATCTTTGATAAACCTTCTATAGGATCCAACATGACCAAGGAAACTTCTAACATCTTTTTGTTTTATCGGTGCATTGATATTTTGAATTACTTCACTTTTTGATGGGTCAACCTGTATTCCTTTTATAGAGATATGATGACCAAGGACTATTCCTTCCTGCATCACTATGAAGCACTTCTCACTGTTTAATGACAAACTATAGTCTTCACACGGTTGCAAAACTTTCTTCAGGTTCCCTAATGCTTCTTCAAATTCAGAACCATAAGTTGTAAAGTCATCCATATAAATTTTCATGATGTCTCGAGAAATATTTGAAAATATACTAATCACTGCTCTTTGAAAAGTGGCCGGAGCATTACACAATCTAAAAGGAAGAACAAAATATGCATATGTTCCCCAAGGACAAGTAAATGTGGTCTTCTCTTGGTCCTCTAGGGCTATCTGAATCTAATTGTAACCACTGAATCCATCAAGAAATGAAAAGTATCTCTTCCCAGCCAAAGAGTCTAATACCTGATCCACAAATGGAAATGGAAAATGATCTTTTCTTGTTGCCAAGTTCAAATCTCTATAATCAACACATACCCTCTATTTCCCTCCTTTCTTAGGAACTATTACCAAAGGTGATACCCATTGGCTATCAGAGATAGGATAGATAAACCCAACCTTTAACAACTTCTGCAATTCCTTTTTAACTTTCTTTTAATGCAGGATTGATTCTTCTTTGTGGTTGTCTGAGTGGGCAACATTCTTCTTTTATATAGATACAGTGAGTACAAACTGTTGGATCTATTCCATGCATGTCCTTTTAATCCCATGCAAAGGCATGTTTATGACATTTAAGCAAGTTCATGAGTACTACTTTTTGAGTATCTACAAGATCACTATTGATATTCAAATATTTATTCAAATCAACTTCTATTTTGATAGTAAGATCAATCTGGGATATATCAGAAAAATGAGAAATACATACTTCCTGCGGCAACAGAGTATGCAATATATCAGTGGCTGCAGGAAAGTCTAAATCAACAATATTTGGTACCAACTCCTGCAATTGTTGTTCTTGTTTTAACTCATTTGTTAGAATTTTATAAAGAATCGAGTCTTCATATTGTAATTGCATGAATGGCCCTCGATTAATCATCATAAGGTGATTAATAGAGTCAACTCCCTCAGATTCTTATCCCAAAGTAGGCCAAACGACTTGTTGTTGATCAAACTGGGGCTGACCAGGAGAATACAAAGCTAATGTTTTTGTAGAGTTCCCATATGAAATAGTCATATCCTCTGATCTACATCCAATATATGCATCAACCGTGGCAAGCCAAGGTCTTCCCAAAATCACCGGATATCCTCCCAATGTCGCCTTTGGAGACAGAATCATAAAGTCTGTAGGGTATTCCTAGGAATCCAAAATAACAACAACATCTTCAATCATACCATTAGGTTACACTGTAGAGCTGTCAGTAAGCTATAGGACTGTAGGTGTAGGCCTGAGACTATTGATTTCAAGCTGCTGTATTACTTCTCTTGTCATCACAATAATGGTTGCCCCTAAATCAACTAAAATATTCCTTATCAGGGTGCCATTAATGACTATATTCACAACAGGACTACCAGGATCAGAATATTTAGGAATTGAAACCTTTCCTAGCATAATATTTGCCAGTTGATCCATCACATGTACTATTGGCGGATCCTTCTTCTTCCTGCCAGGTTTTTTTAGACATGCCTCCCTAAGTGCCTTACTATATATAGGAACACCTTTTATTGCTTGCAACAATTAAATTTTAACACATACATGTTTCTGTTGATCTATGATATCAAAACCTTGCTCCTGTTCTATAAGAACTTCCCTTTCTTTCAATCTCTGGGGAAATGGTGGTAATATTTGCTTTTGAGGTATTATGGCTGTTGAATTAGAGATTTCTTGTTCTTCTTGCACCTCAATGATTACTGGAGGAGATGGATTAGGCAAAGTTGTCCTGGATCTGAGGTGAATATCACTTATAGATATAGAATAGGTTGGGTATCAAATAGGGTCAGTTGAATAAGCTTGTTGTTGTTGCTGAGATTTAATATTAGGATTTGGCATTGACTAAGTGGGTAACTGCGTTGGTTTAGGTGGAACAACAATGGTTGCAAGGGGAGGCATTAGTGCAGGTGGTTGTGGCTGTTGAATAGGCTGTTGATATCCAAAAGATTGGGTAATCCATGGTTGACTCCCCCTCCATTGAGGAGTAGGTTGCCAATTTGCTTGAAACTGGCTCCCTTGGCCTTGAGGTGGATACCAATTTCCTTGTGGCTGCTGCCATTGTGGCATTTGATTAGAAAAATGCTGCCCTTGGCCTTGAGAACCATACAAGTTTGGATAATTACCAAAATTTTGAGCATATGGTGGCTGCCATTGATTATTTGGTACATAAGAATTTCCACTATAACCAGAAAAAGAAAGTGGATCTGAAGGCATACCTCGTCTTTGGAAATTTGGCCTTCTTTGAGCAACATAGAAAACTTTTTCATCCTCACCTTGTATTGGCTTGAAGTCAGGAACCTCAAGATTTGCAACCATTTTACATCTCCACTCTTTTTTTCTCTGTCTACAATGAGGGAAAAATTCTGTAAGAAATGCATCAACTTCTTCATGCTTCTTCTTATCTGAGAGTGTATCCAACTGAGTAGCCATATTGTTTATGATGTCATCCTTAAAGTCCTAGATGTTGATGAAGGCACTCCTGGCTTGAAACACCCATTCTTTTTAGAAGCATATCTGGAATACTTCTTACAAATTTGTCCTATTTCATTCCACGTAGATTGTGTAATGTCACCTCCTCCCATAAGATCCAAAGCATCAGTGCATTAATCACTGATTCCCCTAAAAAATATCAACTTGAGGGAATCTTCATTTAGAGTACTATGCTTGGACTTTTTGACACTAAACATAAACCTTTCCAGTTAATCTTCAAGACTCTCATCTTCTTTATGTGTCATTCTAAAAATCTCATCCCCACGATGATCATTACCTCTATAATAATCTTTATACTTTGCAAGAAACAATCATTTCATCTCATCCCATGTATTGATTGTGCTACTACCCAAGCTCATAAACCATCTTAAAGATGATTCTTTCAAGGTGGTAGGAAATATTTTGAGTCTATGGGCATCTATATTACAATCAAAACTCTAATAGAGAACATCAAACTCAAACAGAAATGTGTCTGGATCCTCTGTCACCAATCCATAGAATTTAGGGAGGGAATAAGTCAGAATGTTCTTGAGATTAGCATTATCATGCTAATCAGAGATGGGAAACTCAAACGTTGGGTCCAAAGGTGGTGGTGGTGGATTATTTCCACTAGGCAGTGGGTTTCCTTGCATTGGACTTGTGGGGGGAGTTACTATATGAAATTCTTCTTTTGGGGGTCAAAAGAGGAATTGAAGACTTCCTTCTAGAAATTCAGATTCAGGGTGATTCAAATTCTCTGGGGTTTGATAAAGTTCAACTAAAGGATTTATATCTGGGGAATTAGTTTCTGCATGATTAGGATGACTGGGTAGAAATCTACCTAGAAGATCTCTTCTTTGCCTATGCATGCAGGTTCATAATTTTTTTTTTCCGAACAACCAGGTATGCCAAAAAAACAATTAACGGAAAACTGAAAAGACAATAACCATAACAGGTTCTTAGTTTGACACCATCCCCAACAAGGACGCCAAAAATGTTCAACCCAACAATAAAAATAATAACTCTAGTTGAAGTCTCAATCCAAAGTTTGGACATTCACTTGGTAAAGTCACTATTTCTATAGCTAGTGTTCATTTGATTGTCAACCTAGGGACGTAATACTTGAAATGGGTCTGCACTATATATGCACTAAGTTCCTGCAACAACTACTCTGCATTACTACAACAACTAACATTATGTGGAAAAGATAAGCAAGAATTGAATATATTGAAAGGCTACAAGAAAACTTCTACATTAACATAAATTCATTCAAGCAATACTGGCTAAGTTCAATGCTGATAAACATAAATTACTCTATTTTGGTTTGGCTGCAGGAACAAATAGTGGATCTATTTCCAATGGTTGCAAGAACAGTCAATGCAAGAACGTCTACTGCAACTAAAGAAGAAAACTAATCTTAACAAAGGCACAGGAACACTCACCAAGTGGCCCCCCTTGGACGAGTGATTCCAGGCTTCCCAAAAACAACTTTAAGTGCTCAGAATAACATATTTTTATTCATTGTTCTTTGGAAGTCATTACACGATTCAACATAAAAAGAAACTCAAAAACACTTGTAACTTTATTTCCAAAATCCTCTGCTCTGCTTTCTCTCTTTTCTTTCTAACCTCTGAGAAGAGATGAAGAGCTTATTTTAAAAGAAAACATCTACTTTAAACAACATAGATCACGCCGAAGAGAAGAGGCAGATAACTAATCGAGAAAGGAGGTAGCTGGAGTTAAGCTACAAAAAATGTGGATCTAAACCAAACCATAGTCATAACATACTGTGGCGGTATTTACAACACTAATGTCCACTTGAGTTAGACATTAGTAGTATCGCGTGATTACTTCCCTCTTCCATTCCTTACACTCTTCAGCATCTCTGTTGTTTGATCTTTCAGTCATCTGCTTGAATATCTCTTACTGCAACTGGCGTGATAGGAGAGCTTCCGCCGCAACATCATTTATTCCCTGCACTTCAAAAGAAATAACATACAAGAACATACATACATATTTTAATTAATTAGGACATCTATTAATTTCACACATGATATTGCCTTAAATAATCTACATGGCAACATGAATGAATAACATGGCTGCAGGAATAAACTGGCAAAGACAAAACATGTTTTAATAGGTTCAGGGTAACATCTTAAATACATATAGTAAACTTCCGATACATCATTACTATTATGTAAATCAAAATATGACAAAAGCTTAAGAGTTCTAAGGATAAAAATATGCCAATGTCTCAACTCATCAGAAAGGACAAGTAATTGTTGATCAATTGGTTGAAGTACCCCTACAAGATGACACACCATTGCACATTGAATTTCCTAATGCAGACATTTTGATAGTTAGTAGAAATTTTTGGGAGTTTTACTTTTATGGCTACTATACACAACATGGATCAGGTATAGGAATCTTGTTCATAAAACCTCAAGGCCACACAATTCCAAAATCATATAAACTGCGATTCCCATGCACAAACAACACTTCAGAGTATGAGGAATTGGTCATTAGGATCAAAATGGCCATTGGATGGAACATCAAGGAACTAATGTTTATGGAGATTCACAACTCATAATCAACCAAATAAACGATGATTATAAAACCAATGATGGCAAGTTGATGCCTTATAAAAAGCTGGTTGAAGGTTTTAAAGAGCACTTTGAAGAAATATCATTCACTTAAATCTCAAGGAATGAGAATAAAACAACAGATGCAATGGCTACAATAGAATCTCTTTTGTAGAACCAAGAGAATAAACAATGTTACGAATTCCTGATGGTAGATATCTTGCATCCTACTGTTGAGTCCCAGAACACCCACATGATTTGCCACATATCTGAAACCAAGCAATCCTTATATAGCCAAACTTATCGATACCTAAAGGAGAATTTCCTTCCCCCAGACTTGTCTCACAATCAGAAAAGAAATTTAATCCGTCAGTCATCTTGCTATACTATGATTGTTGATACTTTATGTAGACGAGGTCTAGATAGCACTCTACTAAGGTGTCTCACACAAGAAGAATCTGAGAAAGTTCTCAACAAAGTCCACGTAGGTATTTGCGACATACACTCAAGTGGCATAACACTGGCTAAGAAACTTATTCAATTGGGTTACTATTGGCCTACTATGGAGAGAGATTCATTTACATATGCCAAGAAATACAAACAATGTTAGATCCATAGGAATCTCATCCATGCACCAGCTCAAGAACTACATCCTATGGCAGGATCATGATCGTTCTCTCAATGGGGACTTGACCTAGTGGGTAAGATAAATCCTTCATCTTATAATGGACATAAGTTCATTTTGACTGCCACTGGGTATTTCACTAAATGGATTGAAGCAGTGCCTTTGACAAAGGTGATAGGAAAGCAAATATCATCATTTATTTTGAACTACATAATCTATCGCTATGGAGTCCCTATGATCATCATCACTGATAATGGGAGGCCATTTAAGAATCAAGACATGAAGGAACTATGTGAGCGATTTCATATCCAACATAGGTTCTCAACACCATATTATCCATAGGGAAATGGTCAAGCTGAGGCATCAAGTAAAACAATCCTCAATATATTGAAGAAAACAGTCAATGAAGCTGGTAAAGACTAGCATGTTCAGCTAAATCCTACTCTATGGGAATGTAGAACTAACATTCATACACCAATGGGGGCAACTCCATATTTTCTTGTGTATGGATCATAAGCAATATTACTAGTAGAAGTAGAGATACCTTCTCTACGGGTGTCCTTGAAAGGTCTTATCCCAGAAGAAGAATAGCGAGTCTCTAGGCTTCAAGAACTTGAACTGATTCAGGAATATAATCAAAATGCTTCAGATCACTTAAAAGCATAACAACAGAGAATGGAAAGAAGCTACAACCATAGAGTTAAGCCATGAAAGTTTCAGATTGGAGATCTAGTCCTAAGAGAAAATCCATGCAATCAACAAGATCGAGAAAAGAAAGGCAAATTTGAGCCAAACTGGTTGGGTCCCTTTGTCGTGGTAGTAGCATATGGTTCAGGAGCATACATATTATCTACACTAGAAGGTGATTGGTTCGATGAGCCTATCAATATTATGCATCTGAAGAAATTCTATGCTTAAAAGTATCAGCAGAAAATACCAAAAAAATAGTGAAAAAGCAGAAAAAGTATAAAAAAATAGAAAAGCAATGAAATCCCTAAAAAGCATAAAGAGAAAATTCAAAGACTGTTAAACAACGAAAACAGTAAAAAAAAATAAAAAAATGGAAAAATGCAATAAATTTAGATGGTGAAAACCTGGTAAACATGTGCTATCTGAAACTAGGTTATTCCATCTATGAGATCGCTTTGCTCATCTATCCATCCTATCGTATCTATCCATCCTAGCATATCCATTTCAACTATTGCATCCATTGCTTTGAACCATTAGTAGGAAATATGCAACTTATCAACAATTATGAATCTTTGACACACTTAGCATAGTCACTGTCTTGGATTTTATCAGAGTCAACCATGTCTGTATCGCATCCCACCATGGTTTGGATTATCCTTTGTATATCCATTCCGCTTGGGGAAAAATACTAAAACCTTTGCTAAGGGCATCTTTAAAAGTTTCAAAAAATCCAAAAACATTTAAAAACTCAGAAAAACCAAAAACACCTAGGGTTTTTAAACAGACGATAAGCAACAATGCGATGAAGATCAAGACATTTTGTAACAATTGAATCATGAAACTCAGAATGCAAAGATTCAACCAGCAATTAATGAAGGATTATCAATGATCATTCACCAAGATGATTATATCAGTTAATGACTATGAAAACATATGTATGACATACATGATTTAATGTTATATCTCAATTTTTGCCAATCATGTATCCTATGCAACTCGATGATGTCCATGACTATAGGAGCTATGATGGTGCATGATTATTTTCTTTGTTTGTTGTCTGCAGTTTATCTCTTAGTAATGTATGTACTCGTCTAAGGATATGATTGGCAAGAGATCATGGAGGACATTCCAAGTCATGCACGAAAGGGATAATCCTTATTTGTTCTGCAAGAAATACTTAGGTCAACTTGGTTCATCATATAAAGTTGCTTGTATTAACTTGCTGTATCAAAATCCATGTAAGAAGTACTCAGATCAACTTGAATCATTATGTCAATTTGCTTTTATTTGCTTACAACAATTTAAAAGCTCAATGATAAAATCAAGCACTGTTAAAAGAAAAAATGTGAGGAATGGCATTATCATTTAAGTTAGATCATTTTAGGTCATTTTCATTGTCAGTTGCATTACAAGCATTTCATTTTCAGTTGCATTATAAGAATTTCATCCCATTTCATTAGAGATCAACGATCAAAATAAAGATTGATTATATTTGGACAAACAAAAATAATTTGCACTAATCATATTAAGTTGCATTCAATTATTTAGGTTCATTTCATCTTTCAGTCATTAGGTTTGCATGTTATCATAATCATCATATCATTCGTCATTGATCATTAATTAATTGTATTCATTTTAATTGTATTAGGATTGTATTAGTTTGAATAGAGTGTAATTTGCATTGACCATGTCATTTTTAGTTGCATTAGATTCATTTTCGTATCTAGTCATCATTAGTTTCTTTACAATCATTTATCCATTAGGTTCATTTAATTGCATTTTGCATTTAGATTCATTAACCATATTATTACAACATCATTATTAATATTTCATCATCTAATCATCATAGTCATTTAAATCATCAAATCAAAATCAAATACATTTCATTAGTAACATTTTATCATGTCATTATCATATGCATGTACATCATGGAATAGAAATACAGATCCATTGCATAAGTCATCATTATAAGCATTTTCATATAGATCATTGCATTTAATCATTTAAGTTAAGAACCATAGAATCATTTTCATCATCATATAGATCGTATAATCCTCGGTCACATCATTTCATAAAGATCATCATCATATCATAGAGGCATATAGATAATTATAACATCATAAAACATCAAGGAAATAAAATATCATCATAGAATCATCCATGTAATCAATGCATATAGGTCACCATCATCATAGTAGCATGCATAATAAATCATGAATCAGATGATATAGCCTAAAGAGTTTGAGAGTAATCAAATTATAAAATGTAATAGAAATAGATAGAATTTTCTTTATGTTGAAGAGAGATGTATGCTTATATTTTAGGAATATAATTTTGGGTTTTTGCACTAATCATATTAAGTTGCATTAGGTTGCATTCAATTATTTAGGTTCATTTCAACTTTCAGTCATTAGGTTTGCATGTTATCATAATCATCATATCATTCGTCATTGATCATTAATTAGTTGTATTCATTTTAATTGTATTAGGATTGTATTAGTTTGAATAGAGTGTAATTTGCATTGACCATGTCATTTTTAGTTGCATTAGATTGAGAATGCAACCTAATGCAACTTAATATGATTAGTGCAAATTATTTTTGTTTGTCCAAATATAATAAATCTTTATTTTGATCGTTGATCTTGAATGAAATGGGATGAAATGCTTATAATGCAACTGAAAATGAAATGCTTGTAATGCAACTGACAATGAAAATGACCTAAAATGATCCAACTTAAATGATAATGCCATTCCTCACATTTTTTCTTGTAACAGTGCTTGATTTTATCATTGAGCTTCTAAATTGTTGTAAGCAAATACAAGCAAATTGACATAATGATTCAAGTTGATCTGAGTACTTCTTACATGGATTTTGATACAACAAGTTAATACAAGCATATCATTATAAACATAAAAAGTCCAAGTATACAATGATATCCCAAAGTAATAATCAATAAAATACAATGTCCCATAATACAAATCAAGTCTCAAATCAAGGGTGTCCAGTGCCACTATCACCCGAATCTGTCTGTCTCTGTGGAGGTAGATGAGAAGACCCACCAGATGGTCTTGCTCCTCGATCCTTGTCTCTCTGCGGAGGCCCCATAACCCCACCACTGCTGGTATCTATTCGGACCGTCGTCGCATAGCTATCTACTCTCTAGCTCTATGAGACCAGATCCTCATATAACCTCCACCAATGTGTTGTCTCCTTCGCAACCCAAAATAATGCTCTGACAGTGTCAGCTGAGAGTGTACTAGAAACAACCTCATGTATATGATTGAGTGTATCTTGTAAATCTCGATATCTCCTCACTGCTCTATCTCTTTCAAGGGTGAGAGCCTATATCTGTGCTCTCAGCTGATCAATCTATGCTCCGAGATCATCCATGGTCTCCTGCTATAGTACATCCTATTGAGGTGCATCATCCTACATAGCCTCATCACCAACCCTCTCTCCTACCTCTCCGCCGTCTGGAGTCTGAACCTATGTAGATCTCATGATCCATCAATGAATCAGTGGCACATGGTCCTCTAAATCTTGCTTCTCATCCCAGCCTCCCTGTGCCGCTATAACCCCAGGATCTGGATGGATCTGACCAAAATCAATCCCCCTCCCCCTACCTTTGTCCAATGCACCACCTCTACCCAATCCAGGAGAGGACAATCCTCTCACTGATCCAATCCTGCTACTCCCTCTTCCTGTATCCCTCCCTACATTTCCACCAAAATGACCTGCATCTCTACCTACCATGGAAAGTGATCTCCCTATCTTGCCAACCCGACCAATCTCTCTAAAAGGTCCTCCTCAGACTCTATCCCTACCTCCTCTCTGTCCTAGCCTCCCTCCGTGACCATCACCACCCTCATCCCCATCATATCCTCTAGCCTCTTGAGAAACTTTGAGGTCTCACCTCCATCTCTGTCTATTGACAATAGGATCATCAGAATCTAACTCCTCACCTCCTGAGTTGGGAGGAGGGTTCGTAGGATCAGTAATGCGAAGGAATGGATGACTAAGAAGATACTGCGCACAATTCACTGTAATACCCGCATAGAGAACATGAGGTCTCAAATCATAAGCCACAAAGGGATCAACCAAAAACTCTACGTATGCTACCTCAAAAGACAAGGAAGGACCCCAATCTCATCTGTCCTTGTATGCTCGTGCATACATGGCCACACCAGAAGGTATATGCTGAATATAGTTGAACTGTCTCAAAATCCGACCAAATAACTACCTCTCTATGATGAAAGGAGTACGACCAATTAGATATATGCTCTGCAAGATCAATGGTAACACATGACCATCCTCTAACCAAGGCTCACAATGAATGTATGGTCGCCAAATAACTGTATCCAAATAATCAAGAACCCATCTCCAATACTCTATCTTACCCAACTTACGTTGAGTATTGATACCTATGTACAAGTAAACAAAAGGTTGACCGTCTCCTCTAACCCTGTCGTGCACTGGACATGTGACAAAAATGTGCTCCCAACACCAGATCTATAGGAGTGTACACCTAGTAGACGAAATAGCCCAACCATCATAGATGACCTGATGTAAATCATGATAAAGATGTGCGAGCTTGCAAACACCCCACACATATTGAGTATGGTGTTGCATCGTGCTCTGAAGAATGTTGCCCCATCCAACAACAAACCCTCATGATCTCATATCTAGGTAGATGAATCCACAATTAAACCTGCAAGTATAACTGGGAGAGTCTCATAATGCATAATCATATCCTCCCATCTGATCTCTCTGCCATCAATGCTCTCATCTCCAAACATTGCCTTGTAGGCCTCAGTCCCTCCTAGATCCTAGTAGTCATACTGGACAAGCTCGCCAGTAGCAAGGATATGTAAGATCCTATACACATCCTCAAGTGTAACACTAATCTCACCAGTGGGTAGGTGAAACGTGTTATGCTCACTATGCCATCTCTCAACTAATGTTGTCAAAAGACCCCTGTTATGCGTAATATCAGGCATATACAAAAGGTGACACAAACTACAAGCATCAATATGTCTAATCTCATCCTGAATCAAATCTGGAACCAAGTGGCACATCGTCGGGGGGTGATCGTATGGATATGTGTCACACTTTAGGCTAACAATGCTTGTTTCGGCTGGAAGGGTTCCAATCGGAACACTTTTGGTCGGACTGATTTCGCAGCCACGTAGTGCTCGCGTGGCAAGGTGTTTCCAATCGAAACCCCCTTGCCCTATATAAGAGCCGAAATCCACCCAAGGCCCTCATTTTGCATTGAGCGGCTTGGAGTTTAGCAGGAGGGCGCAAAAATTCCCAGAGATCCAGCCAGAAGGGTTTCGGTGGTAAGTAGCTTTTTTTTTTAAATGTATTTATTTTATCATATATAGAAAATTAATTTTTTGATAGCAAATTATTGTTTTAAAAGTTTTTTAAAATAGTTTTTAATTTTTTTTTTTTTGTATTTATTCTATCATATTATTTTAGAATATTAGAAAATAAATACATACACGTACATAAATACACACATACATACAAATACATACACATACATACATACATACCTACACACATACATACACATACATAAAAACCTATATACATACATACACATACATACAAACATACACAAACATACATACCTACCTACCTACATACATATAAAATAATTGTGTACACCTTAGGACATACACATACATACATAAACATACATACATAGGTCTACATACATACATACACACATATATGTACATACACATACATAAATACATACACATACATACATAAATACACAAAATAATTATATTCGTCTTAGGACATACATACACCTTAGGACATGCTATTAGGGGTCGCGTGTGGTCCTAGGGGTCACACACGACCCTTGATAGCATGTCCTGTGGTGTATGTATGTATGTATGTATGTATGTGTATGCATACATCCTAAGGTGTATACAATTATTTTATATGACCCCTTAGGACCACACAAGGCCCCTTACGACACATGTGCACCCCTTAGGACCTATTAGGACCACATAAGACCAAATAGTGTCACAAGGGGTCTTATGTGGTCCTGAGGGGTCACACATGCGTTTTAACACATGGGTGACCCCTTAGGACCACACAAGGCCCCTTACGATACATGTGCACCCCTTAGGACCTATTAGGACCACATAAGACCAAATGGTGTCGCAAGGGGTCTTATGTGGTCATAAGGGGTCACACATGGGTTCTAACACATGGGTGACCCTTTAGGACCACATAAGGCCCCTTATGACACATGTGCACCCGTTAGGACCTATTGAGGACCACATAAAACCAAATGGTGTTGCAAGGGGTCTTGTGTGGTCCTAAGGGGTCACACATGTGTTCTAACACATGGGTGACCCCTTAGGAGCACACAAGGCCCGTTACGACACATGTGCACCCCTTAGGACCTATTAGGACCAAATGAGACCAAATGGTGTCGCAAGGGGTCTTATGTGGTCTTAAGGGGTCACACATGCATTCTAACACATGGGTGACCCCTTAGGACCACACAAGGTCCCTTACAACACATGTGCACCCCTTAGGACCTATTAGGACCACATAAGACCAAGGGGTCTTATGTGGTCCTAAGGGGTCACACATGTGTTCTAACACATGGGTGACCCCTTAGGACCACACAAGGCCCCTTACGACACATCTGCACCCCTTAGGACCTATTAGGACCACATAAGACCAAGGGGTCTTATGTGGTCCTAAGGGGTCACACATGTGTTCTAACACATGGGTGACCCCTCAACACCACACAAGGCCCCTTACGACACATGTGCACCCCTTAGGACCTATTAGAACCACACAAGACCAAATGGTGTCGCAAGGGGTTTTATGTGGTCCTAAGGGGTCACGCATGTGTTCTAACACATGGGTGACCCCTTAGGACCACACAAGGCCCCTTACAACACAAGTGCACCTCTTAGGACCTATTAGGACCACATAAGACCAAATGGTGTCACAAGGGGTCTTATGTGGTCCTAAGGGGTGATGCATGTGTTCTAACACATGGATGATCCCTTAGGACCACACAAGGCCCCTTACGACACATGTGCACCCCTTAGGACCTATTAGGACTACACAAGACCAAATGGTGTCGCAAGGGGTCTTATGTGGTCCTGAGGGGTCACACATGTGTTCTAACACATGGGTGACCCCATAGGACCACACAAGGACCCTTACGACACATCTGCACCCCTTAGGACCTATTAGGACCACATAAGACATATGTTGAAATTAATTAAATTGTATATGCAATTGTAAATTAATTTGACTTAATTTGTCTTAATTTGACTAATTTTCAAATTATTTATTGTATATGCAAATATATGTAATTGTAAATTAGACATATATTGAAATTTAAAATTAAATTTATAGTTGTTGTTTAAATTTTTTTTGTGCATAGATCTAGAAATTTATCTTAAATTTGTCTTTATATCTAGAAAATTTTAACTTGTATACATTTATGATGTTTAAATTTCTTTTTTGTATATCTATTTTTTTAATTTACATTTTTAAATATGTTTAAAATGATTTAAATGTATGTATACTTTTTTAATTATTATTTAATGTTTACTACATACATGCACATGTGCAGATATATATAGATCTACATTACCCACTCACATCATGTCTGATGAGCCTGGATCACATAACACTAGTAGTTCTGAGCCCAGTGTTCATCCTCATGAGAGTGAGCAGATGTCACATAGGTCTACCACAACTCCACATGAGAGACAACACCTCTACAATTAGACAACAAAGGTACTCCAACGTGCCTTAGATCATTTAAATATCACATTGGGAAACATGCGCGATCAAACAAATAAATAAAGGGGTGAGATTATTAGACAAGAGCTACTTCATATGATTGACCTCATTGACAATTATAATCCATATGACAAGGTCAACATAGAGGAATTCTATAGATCCCTTTCATGCAATGTACGTGGTACGGTGAAATGGGACACAGTGAATGATAGGGTTTCCATAGCTGATGTGAAAACCATGTTTCCTCATTATCAGGCCTTTGGTAGGGTGAAGGGTTATATGCCTCCCAAGTGCACAGATGCACTGGTAGAACCTTTTATCTATCCTAGATGGTTAGCCACTCATCATAGGTGGCCCCAAAAGGATGAGTTGCCCCTTTATTTATGCAAACAATTGTTTGCAGAGTTTCATTTGTTGGATGATGTTGATTACACCGATTTTCTGAAACATGCTAGGCAAGGGAAGGGCAAATTTTTAGATAAGTTTAGACGACTAGGTGCACCCCCACTCGTTAATAAATGGACATTGATTGGTCCAAACCTTGTGGTTCTTCCCAAGAGTGCGGACCTAGAACATGTTGTAGATAGTGTACTAGATGACAATCAACATTCCATCTTTTTCAGTATTGTTACTATAGCCACACAGGTGGATGAGATGACATCAGATCAGGTGGGTAGATATTTGTTGTGCTCTCATACTAGCATTCATGTTGTGCTCTCATACTAGCATTCATACTGTAGTACATGAATTAAATGTTTAATGTATGATTTTATGCGTGCATTCTCTATTGCAGGTGCATGGATCAGGACATGGTTTAGGATAGGGCCCCGAGTGACCCATTGTTTATATATATATATATGTGCATGTGAATACTTTTTCTAGACATTTCATACATGTGTACTGTACACATTTCATATGCGTGTGTACTAGATATTTATTTTCCATATTTCATGTGTGTATGTGTACTAGACATTTAATACATGTGTACATGCGATAGATAGACATATATGTGTATGTGTTAGATAGATCTACATTTCATACTACTTTGTATGTTTATATATATATATATATATATATAGAGAGAGAGAGAGAGAGAGAGAGAGAGAGAGAGAGAGAGAGAGAGAGAGAGAGAGAGAGAGAGAGAGAGAGAGAGAGAGAGAGAGATATTACGTTTTTGAAAGTTAAGGGTTTAAATGATAGAATCTCTAAGTCATTTGAATTTAGTTAAGTGTTCTAGTTAATTGTATGTGTATGTGAAAGTTAAGTGTTTATGTATATTTTAGTTGTTCATTGTTAAACAAATTTAGTTGTTCATTTTAGTTAAGTGTTTATGTACATGTTTAATGAACTTACTTCAAAAATTTAATGAACTTATATCTCTATATTTAAATTTAATGAATATATCCATGACGCAAATATCCCCTTAAATCCCCTTAAGACCACTTAAAACACCATAGGACAACATAATTAGATGAATCCAAACAACATAATTAAATGAAATAATATATGCGTAAATATAAATTAAATGAATGTACATAGATGAATAAAATGAATCCATGCATGTGTAAAAATATAAAAGAATCAATGACGCAAATATCCCCTTAAATCCCCTTAAGACCACTTAAAACACCTTAAGACAACACAATCAGTTGTTCATTTTAGTTAAATCCCCTTAAGCATACAAATTTAGTCGTTAAAATTTAATTTAGTTGTTCATTTTAATTAAGTGTTTATGTATGTTTAATGAACTTCAAAAATTTAATGAACTTATATCTATATATTTAAATTTAATGAACTTATATCCATGACTCAAATATCCCCTTAAATCCCCTTAAGACCACTTAAAACACCTTACAACAACATAATTAAATGAATCCATAAAAAAATTTAAATGAAACCATACATGTGTAAATATAAATTAAATGAATACATAAATGAATAATATGAATGTATCCATGTGTAAAAATATAAATGAATCCATGACACAAATATCCCCTTAAGACCCCTTAAGACAACACACACACACACACACACACACACACACACACACACACACACACACACACACACACACACACACACGCACACACACACACACACACACACATGATCTCTTGGATCATGCATATCTATAAATGAATCGATACATGTATACATACATTTAGAGATGATTTAATAGGTGATTCACACATTGAAAATTCAAGCTACCTGTGTAACTATATATACATGCATAACTATGTATACAACATAATTAAATGAAACTATACATGTGTAAATATAAATTAAATGAATACATAGATGAATAAAATGAATCCATGCATGTGTACAAATATAAATGAATCCATACATGTGTTTAAATGACCCCTTAAGACAACATGTAATGAAATGAATCCATACACATAAATATAATTAAAAATTAAAATCAATATGTATACATGTTCAATGCATAGACATGAAATATTTAATTTAAGAATAAAACATGTAAAATCAACGTATAAAACGTAAAATAAATGCATCAACAAAACTTTTTTTTATATGTTGTGCAAGCGACCGGTCGCTTGTACGATCGGTAGCGTCGACCTTCGTAGTTTCGACTGGAACCCTTCCGACCGGAACAACCTATGTGGAATGCCAAGTGGCAGCCACATCAACAAAAATAATGATTTTCTCAAACTTGTCACTTCTGCAACAAAATTCAATAGGTAAATTAAACTTATTAAAAAATAAAAAATACCCTTTTGTAGAGATCGAAGTCATGATTCTACTCAAAAAAATTATAATGTTTTGATTACATTTAATATATAAAAAATTAAAAATACTACAACTAGGTATTTTTTTGTTCGATAACAGGCTGCTTTGAAAAACAAAAAAAATATCGAATCACTTCAAAAAAATTTGAAAAAAATATGGTTCACTAGAAGAGAGAGTCTTCTTCAAAAGGGTATTTTTAGTTTTTTGATTATCATAAATTGAATAGACAAATTGTGGTGGGAGACAAAAACTGTCAAATTCTGGTGTATTCGACTTCCAAATGCTATAACAAAGAAAACATACATCTAAATTTTTTTTTTCCATGCACCATATAAATATGTGATCTATAACGGATATCAAATTCAGAAAAAAAAAAGTTGATTTACATTTTCTTTTGAGGTGGGAACTAAACCCCCTATTTTTCAGCAATAAAAAAATGGACTTTAAAGCTAAAAAAAAAAATAAATTATTGACAATTTTTTATAAAAAAAATAGTAGACTTAAACTTCAACAAATTTTACACATTTAATCAGTTTACATCATCTTCAAATTCAAAATGCAAATGACACTTTTATGGCGACGAATTAAACAGTTATTGTTGTGTTAGCCTTTTCCTTTGTAAAAGTGTGACACACGTTTGTACTTTTACATTGGGAATTTCTCTCGACACTAGAGAACATCAAGTTTCTCTTGTTTAATTAGACAAGTTTGTCTATCAATCATCTATCCTCTCAATCAAACATTTCAAGCAAATCATGCTATCAATCAAATGATCAACATATCGAGCTCTTCATTAGAGACTAAATCAGTCTCTTTGAGATCCCATCAAACCATTAATCAGGAAACAACCAGCTATCCTATTGATCAAAACATCTATCAAGCAATCAATCAATAATCTATCTATCAAGTCAACTCAATCAACTCATCGATTATAGTTATCAATCATCATCAATTGTCTATCAATCTATCAAATTGAAGCATCAAAAAATCCTATCAAATTCATCAGAATGAACTTCTACATTGCATCAATCACAAAAATTTAATTTTTCAACAAACGCGTTGTCCAACTACACAAATGCGATAACCAATTATGTGCAGGCACTAAACAGAGCAAATGCACTAACCTATGTCATGAATGCACGACCTTAACAAGCAAAAGCGAGAATTTAATCATATGCGCTAACGTATATAATATTTGCGCGACCTTACGAAGCAAAAGCACAAAACAAACAAATGCGCTAACCAAGATAACAAATGTGTGGACATACAAGGTAGATGTGATAAACCAACAAAAATGCTAACCTAATTCACAAAAGCGCTAAGCAAAGAGGCAAAAGCGAGAAACAAAGCACAAAAAATGGAAAATTTTCAAAATTACCCTAAATTATGCCAAAAACAACGAAATTGTATGGAAATAAAAAACTAAGCTTGGGACAGGTCACTCATCGGTGGGTCGTACTCGATAGGTCGTTGATATCGACGAACACGCTCATATCTATGGTTCTTGTACAAGATCACAATCTTGCTAGCTCATAATTCTAAGACAATTTCTTTTTTTTTTCTCTCTCCAAAAGCTGACAAATTGTAAATGAGGATAAAATGAGCCAATGGTTTGTTTTATTATTACCTTTTTGATTTTTTGAAGGGGTAATTAATTTTTCAAAGTGGGGCAATTTTATTTATTTTTCAAAAGTAAATTTAATTGAAGGGCCTTTTTTTTAATCAAATATTTTCAATCAATTATCGTGAGATTAATCGCTCAATCAAATTTTTCATAATTTCACGATCAATCTCCCGAGGGGGCACACAATTAGGATTTTCATCATCATCAGAGACATCATCGAGACTTGATTTAATCTTTGAAACAATGTTGTCCTAATATCATTTCAAAGAGGGGCAAAATGTATAGACATAAAATTGGCTATGAGCAATTAAATAAATATTTTATAT
This sequence comes from Cryptomeria japonica, assembly GCF_030272615.1. Taxonomy (NCBI): domain Eukaryota; kingdom Viridiplantae; phylum Streptophyta; class Pinopsida; order Cupressales; family Cupressaceae; genus Cryptomeria; species Cryptomeria japonica. The sequence continues at coordinate 190,175,030 of NC_081410.1, forward strand.
TTATTTAATGATTATTCTTCTATTAAATAATTAATTTGAAAAGATTAATTTATTTAATTCGTTAGTATTTAATATTATTCTATTAATTAATTGAGTTGAAACATTTAATTAATTAATTAATTATCCCCCTTTCTTCTAAGCCAAATAATTAAATATATATTATTTAATTATTATTCCTTATCATATTTGTGCACTATTCACTATCCTATAGTTTCATTATTAAATAATTTCATAATTATTTAATTACCAATTTCCAACTCACCTCATCTTCACTTGATCTCCACCTTTTCCAACTCATCCATCATGTGGCTAATTTAAATCAATAAAATTAAATAAAAATAAATCATTTATAAGCCACTTATCTCCAACTTCCATATTCATGAATAAAATGTGTACATGCACATAATTTTTGAAACCTCCCTATTTTTGCTCCAACACTCCTATATTCTTGGAGGAGGTTTTGTCCACCTAACCCTTGTACATCTCCACTTCTCCCTCCATCCCTAAATTTTCTCCAACCAAGGACTAGATTCTCTTAATCTTCCCCTCAGTCAAGGTGAGATGAGTGACACTTGTCTTTTCCTTCCCCCTTTCTCTCAACCTTCAAACTCTTGCTCATAGCCATTCTAAAAGCAAGATTTAATCATGAACGTTGATCTCTGCCACCTAAGCTTATACACTCAAAAATCTATAAATAGAGGTCTCCTAAGCCATTTTTGAAACTGACAGCTAATCTCATAGTTAACTAGGAGGTTTAATCTTTGCATCTGTGAGTTCATTTGTTTAAGCATTTTAGAGTTTTTGAGCAAATTAGCATAAATCATTTTCATAGTATATCTTTTTCATATCATATCATCTATCAGTCCATTCCACACTTGCCATCTTGGAAGCTACCAGTGCTTGTCTGAGAGCAAATCAATCTGCAACCAAGAACAATGGGGTTAGGACACAATGAGACATAATCCATGAAGGTATAATCATTTTATTTATTTTATTTCATGTTGTTTCATTGGTTGAAGCTTGAGTTCTTGTAGCTTTTATATTTTCATGATGGACTAAGAATTTGCAAGTCAACTTTTGAGATGAAAACAAGTCGATACAATTACAAATAGAGTTAATTAGTTTTAAAATATAACCTTTATAACACTCCTTTAAGCACACCAAACACCAAGATCTAAAGTTGACTATAATATTCTGCCTACACCTCCATATGATTTATTGATAATTAAGTAGTATGCAAAGGCTTCCTACAATTTGTAAATCTGTCACTCCATTGAACAATCTAGTTAGCAAGAGAAAGCACACAATTTTCAAAGAGGTCCAATTCCTTCCAATGGCCTCTGAGTAAAAGTACAAACATGTGTCACATTTTAGGCCAACTAGTTAGGTCCGATCGAATAGATTTTGATCAAACATGTTTCAATTAAAGATGTTTCAACTTAAACTACATGACATATGTATGATGCCCTCATGGAATTACTATTTCAGCTAAAACACTCCTGGTCAAAACATGTTTAGTCGAAAGTTGTTCAGTTGAACTCCTAAAAAAAAATATTGAAAAAAAGGGGGCCCAAGCATTTTGCTCAAGACCCACCCAAAGGAAGTTTTTTTGACTGAAGATGCTAACTCGTACTTGATGTTGACTTACTCATGCCAACCTCATATTAAAAGTAATCTTGCAACCAAGTTGAGCACCCTCATATTCAAAGTAATCTTGCAACCAATTCGAGCACCCTCATATTCAAAGTAATCTTGCAACCTAGGTATGGGTATCCTGCCACCCTCGTTTTGCTTGATTTCCTTTGCCATGATTAGGGTTTTTAATGTAGGGTTTTGAATTAGAAATTTTTAATATTGCCATAAAACATTTATATTGCCATTTAGAAAATTGCCATTGTAAAACTTTGATCAGCCCACGTATGAAAAAAAATCATATGTATTCATCCAAATGTTGGAGTGATTTTAGGACAATTATCTAATTATTTATTAATTGGGTCCTTTAATTGATTTTTAACGTAAGCTAAACTTAGGTTCTTTTTATTATCTAGAGGTTTCTTTTCTAGTTTTAGTTCTAGATGTAGTTGAGCTTAATTTATCTCCTACTTTGCATTACTTTAGTTCTCCTAATTTTGGCATTAGGGTTTGCACCTAGGGTTTCATTCATCCTTTATATGGATTCATCCATTCATTGTAATATACCTCCAATATTATATCTTCAATCATTCTTTGTGCATAATAAATAATTCTTTGGATGTTATAGAGCATACATTATTTGCTTGATCTCTTTTGTGTGATAGGATTTTGCTTATTTATGATTCTTGGCTAATGTGGTTGATCATAAACTTCTACACAAAACAATCACTGACATTTGACGAAAAATAGCCAGTAGAATTTTGAATTTTTTTTAGGTGAATGGTATAAGACATCATATTTGATGATGCATGTGCAAGCATAAACTCTTGTAGATATTCAATTCACTTCTCTATTGCCACTAGGTCTGTGTTAATTCAATATCCAATAATCATTGTTCATGTTGACAATGAGATGTTGGCTAAAAGTGTGTGAATTGTGTTAAATCACTAAGTCCAACCATGAATTTAGAATAACTTTCATTATGAGTTCGTTGACTGGGTTTCTAAAACCAAAAGCATCTGATATGGATAAATTTCTTAAGATGAACTTAATGTTTTCTTCCTTGAGTTATGACATCATATTCTTATATTCTAAATATTTAAACATGATTGAAAATGGTTTTTGGTTAAGCTTTAAAAATACCTGATGGGACTGGTACATGTACTAATAGAGTAGATATTTGTAAAGTGCTTAGAGATAGTCTCTAATTATTCACCAAATAGAGATTCCATTTCGCTAGCTCTGTAAACACCTTCTAGATAATATTGTGTTTCCACTTTTAATAGATCTATTGTGAGAGTTGAGAAAATACAACACCACAGGAGCCTAAAGATCTCTGCAAGCTGAATAACCTGTTACAAGGAGAAGCAAGGAAGCAAATAACAAAAAAACAATACACAAAAAATATGCTCAAAAATACGAGAGCTCAATATTCACAAAATGTGTAATGTGATAATCATACAAGGAAAAGAAAATTAACCTCTAATAGGTCAAGAAATCCTAAAAGGGAAAACCTAGGCTTGCACATAATAATTAATAAAAAAATTAATTATTATGCACCTAATGTTAGCTTAAGTGTAAAAAGAGATAATAGGGAACTTAAAGAATTAAACAAATATTGTTTAATTGATCAAGTAAAGACCCGATTACTCTAACACCCCCCCTTAAGCTAGAATTAGGGAGAAGCTAAAACCTAGAATAACTATTGAAAGCAAGAAAGGTGGGTCCTAGCAACAAGGCCTGATCAGGTACCCAAATACAATGAAATCTCTATGAAACGGAGAAAAAGGAGAAAATCCAGTGGGAAAAAACTCCTCTCCAAAAAGAGATAAAAGAACATGTTGAAAGAAGAAGAAGGAAGGCCTCATAAAGACCCCCCAAGGACAACTTCCTTCACCCCAAGCATAGAGTGTAATTGAAGATAGCAAGGTGATGCAAAAGGTTTCGTGAAGATGTCTGCAACCTGCTCGGTAGTGGGAATGTACTCTAGAATGAGAGAACCATCCTGAATCAACTGGCGGATAAAGTGCATGTGAAGCTCAATGTGCTTCGTCCATTGATGCTCTACCGGGTTGTGGGAAATATGAATAGCACTCAGATTGTCACACCAAAGAACAGTGGGACTATTAGGAGGAAAACCAAACTCAATCATCAACTATCGAAGCCCTAAGATCTCCTGACTGGCGAGCACAACAACTCGGTATTCAACCTCTGTAGATGATAATGCATGAGCAGTCTACTTCTTGCAAGACCATGTGATAGGACCAGAGCCAAGACAAAAAACAAAGCTAGAAGTAGACTTCCGATCAGTGACATCACCAGCCCAATCTGAGTCAGTGTAGCCAACAGTGTGAGGTTGTTCGGATGTGTAGTGAATGCCATGAGAAATAGAGCCATGAATGTACTGCAAAATATGTTTGGCAACTTACCAATTAATCTCATGAGGATCGTGGGATAATTGAGAGACAAGGCCAACTGCAAAGGAAAGATCAGGATGGGTGTGAGTTAGGTACAAGAAACTGCCAACCAATTGCCTGTAAAGTGTAGAATCTACTGAAGGAGTGGGACAAGTAGTAATCAAAACAACCCCTGACTGAAAAGGAGTGGGAGAAGGCTTGCAATCAAGAATACCAAAGTGCCGAAGCATGTCAAGAGCATACTTCTGTTGGTAAATGTAGATCCCATTAGAAGACTGAATCACCTGAAGATGAAGGAAATAGTGCAGAAGACCGAGATCTGTTATCTCAAACTGGTCCATCAAGGCTCGTTGAATATGCTGAATCATTGAGGATGAGCTACCTGTGATGAGGAGATCATCAACATATAGCACAAGAATCACGATCTCACCCTCAAGAAGCTGGATATACACTGTGTGATCAGAATGACTGCGGGTGAAACCAATGGAGAGCAAGGAAGAACCCATCTTCTCATACCAAGCCTAAGGGTCCTGTTTGAGACCATACAATGAACGTCAAAGTCTACAAATCAAAGAATTGTCCTGCACAAATCCCCAGGGCTGCTCCATGTAGATTTCCTCCTGTACGTCCCCATGCAAGAAGGCACTCTTCATATCCATCTAAAAAATGGGCCATCCCCGAGAAGCTGCAAGAGATAGTACAAAATGAATAGAGTTCATCTTGGACATAGGGGCAAAGGTCTCGGAGTAATCAATACCCTCAACCTATGAGAAACCCTTCACAACAAGACGTGCTTTATATTTATCAATGGAACCATCAACAACATACTTAGTGCAATACAACCAATGGTACCTAACCACATTTATGCCCTTAGGAAGAGGACAAAGATCCCAAGTATGATTCCTCATCAAAGAAGAATACTCCTCCATAGCACAATCCCACTCAGGGTGTCCTGTAGCCTCTGAAAACTTCTGAGGATCATCTGAAATGGCATGACTCAAAAGACTAGAACCCACAGTATGAGAATAGGTGCAATGAGTATCTGAAGGATCACTGACTATAGAACCTGTCGCCTCAATAGTAAAGCGAGGCTAGTTGGGCATTTGAGGTGGAGCAGGTGGAGGTGGGGATGGTGGATCATCAACACCATCATCAAAATCATCCTCAAAATAATATTGAAGAGATGCAATGGGAGGAGTAGGCAAAGGAGTAGACACTGGAGTCAGGGTATCCACTGTGGGAAGACGCTCATCAAACTGAACATCCCATCGAAATAGAACCTCTCTGGAATCAAGATCAAACAACTTGTATGCCTTAACATCCTCACAGTAGCCAACAAAAATGAGGGTTCAGCTCTTCTGCTCCATTGCTTTCCTCTGAGCATTAGGAATAAAAGCCCATGCCTCACTGCGAAACACTCGAAAAAAATAAACATCAGGCTTGTCATGAGACCAAGCCTCCTCAAGAGTCATATGTCGAATCACCTTGTGATGCATACAATTTTGAATATAGTTGGCACAATCGACTGCCTCAGCCCAAAAAGATGAATCCATGGACCTGGACTGAATCATACAACTCGCCATCTCTCATAAAGTTCTATTCTTGTGCTTAGCGACACCATTCTGCTGAGGGGTGTAGGGAACAATAAACTGATGCTGCAAACCATGCTCAGTGCAAAAATATCTGAAAGCTTGATTCACATACTCCCCCCCATTATCTGTACGTATCCGCTAAATAGAACAACCAAACTACTTCTCTACAAATGTCTTGAATATTCGAAATGAATCAAAGACATCAGACTTGTACTTAAGAAAGTACACCCATGTGCGTCTGGAGAAGTCATCAATAAAAGTGAGAACATACTTGGCCCCAGAAAAAGAAGGAGTGGGAAATGACATGAGATCACTGTGAGTCAACTCCAAGGGTGCCAAATCACGAGGGGCTCTTCCCTTCAGAAAGGGATCTCTGTGATGCTCTCCAAGCACACAACCATGACAAACACCATCAGTGCAGGAAATCGGTGGGAGCCCAAGAACAAGTGCATGTGTACTCATTTGCTGAAGATATTTGTAATTGACATTGCCTAAGCGCTCATGCCAAAAATTACTCACTGAATTTGCATGTGCAATAAGAGATGAACCTACACCCATAGAGGGCTTAAATCCATCAAATCTATATAGATGAGATGTAGTATCAACACTCCTAGTAGCCACAACCAAATTAGAGTCATGGAGGTCCCGAATAACCACATCATGTGGTGAGAACTCAACTGTCTTACCAGAGCCAGAATGGTAAATATGATAAATGGACAGGAGGTTTGTCAAGATGTCAGGGACAACCAGAACATCCTACAGAGTACCCTCATCCAAAGGGACAAAACTTGAACCCAAGACTGAAAGCTGAATTGAGTCACCCACTGCATTCTGTGAAGTACCACAAGAGGCAAGAGAAGTAACCAACGACTGAGTGTGATTCATATGGTGAGAAGCACTAGAATCAAGTATCCATGTGGACCCATAGGTCGAAGCTCGAGCAGTGAGAGCATGACCTTTCCCTGTGGAAGGAGAAGATGCCCGAGGTGAGGAGATGTGCTACCGCTGCATGGCTTCCTCTAAAGCTTCTAAGCATTTTCAACACCTGGAAATTGGATGTCCTTCCTTGTCACAAAAATTGCAAGTGTCTCCTGATTTCTTCTTAGTCTTGGAGGAAGACTCACCAGACTGTGAAGATTTACCATGTTTTGGAGGAAATAGTGGTTTAGAATCAGATTTAGGAGGTGGATTGGAGGAATGCTCACTGCTTGCAAAATTCTTCTTTGGCTTTGGTTTCTACTTTTGTTTCTCCTTAGAGGATTGAGAAACCAATGCTTTGTTTGTGGACCCTGAGAGGATATCTAGTTGAGAAAGATGAGACTGCTCATGAGACAAACGCTCACAAAAGACATCAAAGGTAGGCATAGTGAAACGAGAACCCAAGCCATCCATGGTGGAGTAGAAAGCAGAGGCAAAAAACTAAAAATGACCCTGAAGCTTTGAAAGAATCAAGTGAATGCACTCTGTGTCTGTCTTGATCTTGCCACATCCCTAAAGAACATATCTGGTAGTCTTGAACTTGTTCAAAAAATCCTCAATGGTGGGAAATGAATCATGTGAGAAGAAACCAACTCTGCCTCAATCTGTAATGCCTGAATCTCATTAACCCTCCTGAAGAGAGACTCAAAGTTCAACCACATAGCACGAGGAGTGAGTAATTCATCAAGGTGAAACAAAAGACTGTTGGAGACATGCAAAGAGAGAAAACCTATGGCCTCATCCATCTTGTTTTTGTGCTGAAGAAGCTCATAAGGAACTGCAATAGAGGCTGAACCTCATCCAAACAAGACCACAACCCTCATGTCCAGAGAAGCCTCGTGATGCGGCTTCTAGGTGTGATAGTTGTGTGATGTCAACAACTCAACTAAAGGATTTGCCATGAAAACTCCGCACCTGCACCTGCTTGTTGGTTTTTTTTATTATGTGATCTTTCAGAATAGACAAAAGATGTAGAAGGGTTTATTTGTTTTGAGAGTTTTGGTGTTCTTGATTTCTGATATAAATGACAGAAAGTGAGAAAAAAACACCCCCCACAATAGATAAGCCCAAACCCTAGTACATACTGATGAGAAGGAAGTAGTGTATAAGCAAAAAAAATTCAAACTGAAATCTCATGTACCTGATAAAAATTATGAGAAACAAGATCACATATCTGAATAGAGCATGCTGAGAGATTTCCAACACCTATTCATTTTTGAAAAACAGAGTCCGTTTGCCCATTCTACGGCCCCAGAAGTGCAGAAAAGAGTCCTGACTTTGACTAGAAAAAGTATATTCAAATAGAAAAATCGAGCAAAAATTCCAACACCACGAGTTCTGGCTTGGAACCAACTTTCTGACGCCTATTCGTTTTTGAAAAAATGACTCCGTATGCTCAATATATGGCCAAAAAACGAACTCCCCCTTAAAAGGACAACAGGGTGGAGGTCTGGTGGCAGGGGCCTGGCAGGGGTGGCGCTCCAACAACACTATGAGGAGGATTAGCGGAGGGGTGGAGAGGGAGTGGCGGTGGCGGGAGTCACCAAGGTGGTGGGGATAAGAGCTCCAACTGGCTGAATGACAGGCAACGACGACAGGGAAGTGTGCACCGATGGCAGGAGGAGGAAGTCGACGACGGGGGCAGTGCTTCAGTGGGCGGCAGTGGCAGGTTGAGCGAGCGTTGGTGGCAGGGCAATAGCCGGTGGGGGCCAGAGGGCGAGGCCTACATTGACAGGTCCGATCGACCGGACTGTTAGGGGTACGGAGTACCCTCTGAACCCTGCAAAAAATGACTTCAAAATTTTTTATTTTTTATTTTTATTTTTGCCAAAAAACTTATGATTTTTGATTATTTTTTTTTCAAAAAATCAAAAAATTCAGTCTACATGCCGTAAAAAGGCAAAAAATATTTTTTGTGAATTTTTTTCTCGAATTGCGTGCTAGGGCCGTACGACCTGGTACTGAAGAAAAATTACCCCCAGATGCTCAGGAGTGAAAAATAGGCAATTTTTAAATGACTGTAAGGGTTTTTGGGCCTTCTGAGCACAATGGTGAGGTCCGTTTAGGCCCAAAGTGCTCAGAAAAAAAACCTATCCCTAAGTACATAAAAAAACTTCTTGAAACCCCATATTTGCTTCCAATGCAAAAATTCTCAAAACAAGAGCAGAGAGCTGCAAATTTGAAGCTCTGATACCATGTGAGAGTTGAGAAAATACAACACCACAAGAGCCTAAAGATCTCTGCAAGCTGAATAACTTGTTACAAGGAGAAGCAAGAAAGCAAATAACAAAAAACAATACACAAAAAATATGCTCAAAAAGATGAGAGCTCAATATTCACAAAATGTGTAATGTGATAATCATACAAGGAAAATAAAATTAACCTCTAATAGGTCAAGAAACCCTAAAAGGGAAAACCTAGACTTGCACATAATAATTAATAAAAGAATTAATTATTATGCACCTAATGTTAGCTTAAGTGTAAAAATAGATAATAGGGAACTTAAAGAATTAAACAAATATTATTTAATTGATCAAGTAAAAACCCGATTACTCTAACATTTATAACCATTTATCATGCTCATATCAATCACAAAACACAAGATCTAAAAATATGGAATAAAAGTAAATTATGGAAAAGACATATATACGTAGGTTGAGATGAAATAATTAACTTAAAAACTTAAAAAGAGGGAAAAATATCAAGGCAAATAAATATGTATAAAAATACTTTAGTTAAATAGAGGCTAAACAATAGTTAACACCAACTCCTCACATCTGCACATGTAGCTATACCTCTAATTCCTTTACTCATGCACTTATAATAACAAAAGAAGATAGAATGAGTGCAAACCCAAGCACTAAAATGAAATATCAAATGTCAAAAAAATATTTTGAAATGAATAAACCCTTCAAATTATGTGCTCCCATCTATAATGTGATGAAATTATTATTTGTTCTAAATAGGCGATTTTATAATTGTTAGAGAAAACTTTAAATTCAGTTAGGGAAAGATGAAATCAACTCTTTCACCATATTGGTGGTTTTGAAATCATTAAGATCATTTCAAATTCACCACTTATAAAAACTATTTAAAAAAAAAAACTTTTAGCAATATCAATTCAACAAGAAAGCACTATCACAAGTCTTGAAGTTATAACTTCGCTCATATTGGTTCACAATTCCATATGACAGTAGTACCAATGTATGTGCTTGACATTCATGCTTCAAATAATCCAGTCTTCCAACCATGATACGACAATCAATCATGTGGACATTGGGAACCATGTTACATGCAAATGGAAAGCACACAAACCATGGAAGAGATGAACAACGTGCATATGCTAAAATTTTGAAACCTAGTGTTTTTCCCTTGCACATGATCTATCTAGTCTTGGACAATCCTAGAGACTATCTTGACTATGGTCAGTTAATTCTAGAAAGAGCAAAAGAGAAACTTGATTAATTTATGTGAATAAATAATTATATATTTTTTATGCAAATGAATAGTTATAGATAAAATTTTGTAGACACCTAAAATTGTCCCGTCCTAATTAAATAAATAATTTTATTTATTTAATTATTTTATCCTAAGTCTTCTATTAATTAAATAGATTCTCATTTATTTAATTAATTCATTAATCCTCTTCTAGCCTTTCCCTATTTAAATAAATATTTTTTATTTATTTAAATTGCCTTTTCCTTAAATTAAATCAATATTTTATTTATTTAATTGGTCCTACTCCTTCTATTAATTAAATAGATCTTTATTTATTTAATTAATTAGCTTTTTCGTCCTCATGACACATGTCATTTGCCTCTTAATTTTCCTCTACCTACCCCCTTCATATTTTATTATTTTCCCTACCTACTCTTTAATCCTAGCTGACAATTTATCATTTCACCTCTTAATCTTATCCCTCCATTTTCTAAGGTGTTCTCTATATAAGAGATACCCTTATCCTTTCACAACCCTAATGACATATGCGATCTAGCCTTCGAGCGAACAAACAACTTCACAACCACAATTCGTTCTTTGTTGAGCTTTTGTGCACATACAAAATCTGAGAGCAAATATATTAAGCAAGATCAATGGAGATAGGAAACAATGGAGATCAAACCCTACTTGGCATGTGAATGGTATTATTATTTTATTTGTTGATTTGCATGTTCTTAGGTTTCTTCATTGGTGTATGGTGAATGCTTTATTTGTAGAACTAGGGTTTGTTGTGGTTGGATCTTTTGTGGTTTTGCAATAGTTTATCACCATCATTTTTTACCTTATATAATTTCAAACGAATATGTTTATGTAAATAAATAGTTGTAGATTTTATTTTTTATGCAATGTGTTAGATTATCAATGTTTTTAGTGGTTTGGCCAGTTATTTGACTACATATACTACTTAAAGACCATCCTTATTTTCTTGTAGTAAAATTGACTAATTTTAGATTATAGCTTTTGATTATAATGTGATCGTTTTCATTAGTAGATTTAAGTTCTCTCAATATTATGAGAGATTTGCATAATAAAGTTGAATGTTAAATTATTAAAGTTTGTGAATGTATTTATCATTCTAGCTAAATAGTCTAAATGTATTTCAAAACTTGAAATTATCTGTTATTTGTCTACAATAAAAATAATTTTTTTATTTGATTGATGGTTTAATAATTGTAATTTTGATACATATAGCTAAATTGAATAATATTAAGTTTGAATTGCATATTTTTTTATTAACCATACAGATATTTTTTACATGGTTGATCATAGTTCAAATCATCAGTTCGAGCCTAGTGCTCATCCATGTGGTGATGACCAAACTTCTCATCTATTTGGTCAACTCCCAACTACATTTGCCAATAGGGCTAAACTTTACTCTAAAACCATTGATAGGCTACAACATGCTATACAATAGCTTGACTAGATGCTTCTTAACACCCCTAGCTAACCAAATAGAGACAAGGCACTTGGTATTAGGGATGAGATTCTACGTATGATTACCATTGTTCAATCATATAATCCCTATGATGACATGACCATTGATTCTTTTTATACTTTTTTTTTCCTTTAGTGTTAGGGGTGTCACTAGATGGAATACCATCTCTAAGTAGGTTTCTATAGCTAATGTTCATAGCATGTTCCCACATTATTAGGGGAAAGATGAAGTCAGAGATTATGTCACCACCAAGTGCACTGATGAACTTGTGACACTGTTTACATATCCTAGATGGTTGGCTGCAACTCATCATGGATGGCCTCAAAAGGATAAGTTACCTCTTTACTTTTGCAAAAAGTTATATGTGGAATTCCATTTATAATTAATTATAGATTATATATCTATTCCCCCATATGTTTGGCAGGGAAGAGGTGGGTTTTTTAACAAACTCGAGTTTAGACAAGTTGATTTATCATCACATGTTAATAAGAAGGTATTAGTTCGTCCAAACCTTTTGGTTCTTCCAAAATGTTTAGAACTATCACATGCAACAAATATTGCAATCAATGATATTAGAGGAGATATTTTTATGGCATTGCAACTATTGTGACTCAGGTTGATCAAATGGAATTTGATCGTGCTGACAGATATTTGTTACATTCAAGGAATAGCCTTCCTTAACCTACCAACACTACATCTAACAATCATGATCCTTTGATCCATGTTGATTACCAAATCCTATTGATATTGCACAGATGATTGATTTTGATACTATGTGTCATATGTATGCCTCACGAGAAATATGTTAGATTCATATTAGTTTATTTTTTAGGAGTATCAACCCCCTCTCGAGGCTATATCAATACATGTGATATGATGTCTTGGTAGACAATCTAGGATCTAGGGTGGAAGAGCTTCTCAAGGTGTAGTAGGACAAGAGGATATTCCAGTACACCCTACAACCCCTCATTTTCATACATTGGTTGATCCTACACCTCCTCACCACACATCAATTTATCCTACACTTGATCCCCCTCATCATATGGTGTCACATGTTCTTATGGCCCCCCAGCATACACAACACGATGCTATGAATCCCATTCACCATATGCCACCTGATCAACCTATTGCACCTAATATTAGTCCCTCGAGGCATGTTTAACACTCTTCTTTTGGACACAAATATCAATTTATCCATGCAATCTTCTGAGTTGAGTGGGATCGAGAGGGGAATTGAGGCTGCAAATTAGGTTTAAATTAATAGATATTTTAGAATTGATTTTAAACTCTATCTACATCACATTTTTAAGTTTGAAGACTAGATTGACTATTCAATTGTTCTAATAGTATTTGACTTTTGAATATATATAGTTTGTGGTGAGCTTTGAAGATTTGTGGCCTTCTCTTGATCCTATTTTGTCATCACGCAACTCAAATATTTTAAGAAAAATAGACCCCTCTAGAGCTAATTTTGAACATGTTAAATTTTTCTTGTAATGTACAAACTTTTTTAACAACTTGTTTTGTGCTTGTTTAAAGATTAGTGCATGCATATGATTAACCATGCCTTGGAACTTGGAACATGATATTAGATACATGTATTCACTTCAAAATTAGAATACTATATGTCAATTGTGTAAACATTTGTTCTTCACTTTGTTGGATTTGTGTTAGCTTCGAGTATTTTTTTTTTTTATGTTTGATGGATTGGAGCTATTTACATGGTGCAAGGGATAAACCATGTTAAAAATGTGTTTGTGTTTATCTATTTTGGGTATGTTGTAAATAATTATACTATTTTATTTAATTTATTTTATATGTATAAATTAATTAATTTTTATTCTTGAATTTATTAATCAAACTTTCTTATATATTGTCTCAATTAAATTCAATCCACTTCTTTAGGTTTCTTATTATCTTACTCTAGGCTACATAGTGTTACTTAATTCACCTCATTTAGAATTCAAAACACTTATTTTTTAGATAATTTTTTTAAAGTTATTTATTATCTTGTTTTTCCATGTGCCAAAGTTTCTGAAAAGTTTGGGCATTATATTTATAGACAAACATAGGTCCATAGCAAGATACACCTAAAACTTGAAAAAATCAATGGTTCTTTTCATCTTAAAATGAACAAAAATCTTGGAAAAAATTCTCCTGCAAAGCGACCTCCTTTTTCTTAGCCTCATGGGCTTAATATTATTCCTAAATGGTTGTCTCTCATTTATCCTTCTTATGATTGATGGGTTCTTCACTACAATCATTTTCCCATCAGCCCTTATCTGGTAAGCCTTAGGCAATACTCCATTTGTATAATACTTATCATATTGTTGGAGCTTATGATATTAGTACATTTCTTCACTTCGTTAATTTGTTGTTGTTGATCTGAATTTCTTTCTTGAAGCTTGGTTTCCACTCAGAGTTAGCCCATTACCATGTTTGGTTGGCTTCGCTAATTCTTATTTGTCATTTATTGTCCTTTTGATTGATGGGTACTTCACTGCAAACTTTTTTCCACCAGACTTTATTTGGTAAACCTCGAGCAATACTACATCTCTACAATTATTATCATACTATTATAAGTTATGATATTTATACATATCTTCAATTTGGTGATTTGCTATTGTTGATTTGGTTTTATTTCTTGTAGCTTGGGATGCACCCATATTTAGTCCATTGTTATGTTTAATTGGCTTTTGTACTTCTGATTCATCATCATAAAAGATTACATTTGTATATGATTTGTAATGACTCATTTTCTACATCCATTTTGTATATAATATATTTCTATCTCGAGGTTTTGATATTTGATCAATATTTTATTTTTTATTCTGAGTTACCTATTGCAATGCATACACAAGTCAAGATTGAATTTCAAAAGTTTTCAAATAATAAAAATACAACTATGAGCACACTGAACAATTGAATGTGAAATGCCCATATTCACATAAAGAGAATAGCTTAAAAAATGAAATGCTTCCAAATGAGCACATTCCTAGATTTAGTCCATTGTTACGTTTAATTGGCTTTTATACTTTTGATTCATCATCATAAAATATTACATTCATATATGACTTGTAATGACTCATTTTCTACATCTATTTTGTATATAATAAATTTCTATCACGAGGTTTTGACATTTGTTCAATATTTTATTTTTTATTCTCAGTTACCTATTGCAACACATCCACAAGTCAAGATTGAATTTCAAAATTTTTCAAATCATAAAAATACAACTATGAGCATACTGAACAATTAAATGTGCAATGCCCATATTCACATAAAGAGAATAGCTTCGAAAATGAAATACTTTCAAATAAGCACAATGAGAAATTGGATGTGCACTACCTACATTCATATACAGAGATTAATTTTCATCAATTCTAAGTTGAAGTTGCCACCAAAATAATGTTGTATAAGTATGAAATGGAAGAAAATGGCATGTGATAAAAAACCACAAATGACATTTTTTGAACTCTCTATAGTCATTCCCAACCTAGGCTTATTGAAGCAAAACAAATTATGCTTATAAGTTCATTCTTTAGTTGCAAATAAATTTAATGATATCATGTGATTAGTATGCATATGTGGAAAATTTCTCCAACATATAGATGATGTCTCTTTTAAAGATAAATATAGATCAAGGTATAAGTAGCACCCCTTTAGTTACAAAGCTAACAATCCAATCAACAACAAAAATTATAATGATCAGCTTGCTAATACCATGTTTTTCCTCAAAACAAACCAATTAACTATATAATGATGTTCAAACCACAAATTTAAGCTAGTCTAAATTCCTCAACATCAACATAGACAAAACATAATTCCTTCCATATCTTTGAACTGTTTTCCTTCTAAGTAGTATCAACTGCTCCTTGAAACTAACTAAGTTTGAAAAGTACATTGACAAGATTTGCCCAATTGGAAATGAAAGTAAAAAATATCTCAGTAGCCTCATAGAGAGCTTCATCAAATAGACGATTAGTTGACATTTGGTGTAAGTATAAATTATTTAATTTCACCAAGCCTATTAATCTTAGCATATAAAAAAATAAGCTCATTATCAACCTTTGGCTCTTTAATATTTTTCTTTACCATCAAAAAATACTTAACTAAGTCATGATACATGCTAGCTATCTCTATTGGCCTTATCACATCAAGGAACTATGTAGCATCGCTAACCATTCCCTCCCCGAGTTCTGCTTTGTCACTTGACTCCAAACTACATCCTCCTTAACACGAGAGGAAAACTCCACAACCCACTCAATGCTTCAAGTGTTATCTAAGAGAAAATTTCCATCTTGTACATTTATATCAAACTTCATAAGGATAGAATATGACTCTATGTGTTATGCTCCAACAATAATTTCCCCACCTTGCAAACTACAATCTTTTGATGTTACAAACCTTTGGTATAGTTAGATTTCATATCTCATAGACTCCTTATGTGGTTGCAAATGACTCGAGAGTTTTATAAGGTTCCACCAATGACAACTGAGGTTGTTGTAGCTTCTAATGTCCTTTAATGATATTTTCCTTGTAAAAATGCTAATTTATTCTTTATATAATTTAATATGACCTTATTTTTTTATTCTTTTTTAAAATTGATTTTCATTATTTTGTCTACCAAGATTATAGATCTCTCTTGCAATTGAGGAAATTCAAAGCCAAGTTTGAGTTCCTCATCTTCTAATACCTCAAGATTTTTACTAGGAGACATGAATTTTATTTTGTACTTTTTCATTATTTATAGCACCTCATGTAGGTTTTCATTAGGATTGTTTTATTCATTGTTTTATTTTCAATTTCATGATTAATGAACTCCCCATCCTCTCTCAAAGAGGTAGCAACATTTAGTTTGTAGTCAAACATGGATTCTTGGTCACCTTAAGGGATATCATAGTAGAGTCCCACGAATCATGTGAAGGCCTCATTTTTTGGAAAGTGTCTAGATGTTGTGGGGGGCTTATTGGTCTCAATCAATGAGTTTGTGATGAAAGAGGGGCCATTTTATGGTATATATTGCATTATAAATAAAGAGGTAGGAGACATAAAGGTGTTTTAATAAGTCTAAGATGGTTCCAATTGTAATATTGTCAACATATGAAGAAGTTGTCTCATCACATTTAGAGGTGTGTGATGCTATTTCTAATTGTTCTTAAAGGTTGAAATGGATAATACCTTGTCCATAAAGGTTTTCATTCATACACATGGGTGTCAAATACCTTGCTCATAGAGGCCAAGTCCTTTTCCCTTCTAGTGTATTCCTTATTTCACACGAAGCAAAGTACGATAGTGGTAGTGTAAATACTCAAGTGTGTCATTTTGTTCACCTATTCTGTACAACCACATGTTAATAGACATTTTTACTTGTTCATCTTCAAGAGTTCCTTTGGAGATTCATGTAGTTAGTTTTCCCATGCTATTTGATTATGGGTGTCTTCCATTGGGTATGTGGTTGTGGGTGACCATATGGGTATTGCTTATGTGAAAGGCATTATGTAGCTTGCACCCTCCACATCCTTTTTTTATGATCTTTATCTTTATAAGGAATGGTAGACAATGTTGTGAATGAAGTGGATGGAAGGAATTTAGGACCAATGTAGGAAGATGTAGTTGGTATGGAAAAGGGAGTAGCAACACTAGTGTTTTGACAATGATGTATGTCTTAGTATGATGCCTCCAAATTTGGGCAATGCCTTAAGGGGGGAGATTGGAATATATAATGATTTTGATGTTATTAGGGGGGAATTTGAGGCATTGATGGTAGGTATTAGGGATGAATTGCATGGCATGGAGACATGGGTGACCAATGAGGAGGTTGTAGGAGAGATTAATATCAACCATATGATATGTTGCATATTGTAAAAATGTTCCCACGTGGATAATAAGACAAATACTACCATTTGTTTCATGCTCTACATTATTGCATGCCTTTATAGTTATAGCATGTAGTTCCAAGTTTACAATTGAATGTACCATGTTTTCTTAATAAATTTTAATGTACACAAGTTCAAGGTAGACCCATTCTCTAGTAGGAGACATTTGATCTTGCTTTTGGAAATCATAAACATAATATGAGATATTCATTGTGGGATGGACTGATGGGAAGCATTTTGACTAAACACAATTTGATTAATCGAGGATATAGGTGGCCCACAAGGGCCTTGAATTACTTGAGGTTGATGTTGGCAATGACACAAGATTCTTGTAAATATTAGTCTAGCATCTCTCTATGGCTGAGTAATGTCTTGAGAAACTCTAGGATGGATATTTACATTGAAGTCTTATCAAGGTTCTCCAAGAGACTATACTTGAGAGCTTGCAAAGAAGATGAAGATAGTGGTTCTTGAACCATGAATAGATCATATCTTGCGGTGACAACACATGTAGGTTATTTAACTTCGATTTTGATGGTAGAAAATTGTCAAAATGTTACAATTGATACTGCCCTATATCAATATCATAATTATGGGTTTTTTTTAATAGTGGGCATTATTGGTGTAGTTAAGTTGGGAATTTATTATTTGTGTTGGAGGTGGAAAATGAGAATGCTTAGGAAGATGATTTTTATATATTCTTAGTTGCTCATTAGGAGATGTAGAGGGCTTCTCTTCTTCATTTACACCCTTGTCGATAAGGTCTTGCATAAAATATTTTAGCGTCAGACAATTACTTGATACATGGATTTTAATGTGGCAACAATAACAATTCTCATTCTCTCTATACCATATCGGTTTTAGTTTTGAATAATCAAAATAACTAGTAATTGGAAACGTTACCATACTTGCACAACCTAGCCATTGGAAAACAACCTCAATAGGCTCCCATAAAGAGGTATATTTGTATTTTGGATTATTTTTGGAGTCTATGCTTGCTTCCCTTGGGGAATATGGTATTATAGATGTTAGTGGTATTGGATGTAATTATGGTTTGAACATGTTTAGTGTCACTGAACCCATTAGTAACAATATCTTAATCTTTTTTTTTTCTTCCTAAAGTAAGGTTTGTCTTTGGATTATTTATCATTGTTTTCTTTGTAAATTTTAACTAGACCTTTTGCAACAAGAGATTTATTAATAGTGACCACTTTGTCAATTAGTTCATCAAAAGTGGAAATAAAATTACTTGGAAATGAAAGATTTTCTTTAATTGAGATTTAGGATGAAGAACATAATGATTTGTTTCTTAGGTATTGTCCAAAGGACTCTATTGGCAAGTGTTCTCTATCTTTTAAGATATGCCATGAAGTTCTCATCATTTTTTTTTTGAGTTACATATATATAATATAGTGAGATCATGCTCAACGTTATAAGAGAAGAAAAAAATATCAAATAGGTTAGAAAAGTTGGAATAGAGCCATGGGAAGGAGCATAAACCAATCCAAGGATTGCCATCCTAAGCTTTGTGGAAAGATATGAAGAAGTTAGTGGTAATTGTATCAAAACTCATGGTATGTCATATATAATTCCCTAATGTGATTGTGGGGGTCTCCTTTTCCTTTTCATTTATAAAATTTGGGTATTATAAAATATTAAAGAAAAGGTATTATCATTAAAAAATTGTTGATAGGGTAGGAACCCAAGTTGTGAAACTTATATGGTTTCTTTTGTGTCACAATTTATAAACCCTTGAGGGATCATTTCATTTCATAGTACTTTTTTATCAAAAGACATACCAAGAGTGAGTTTTGGTAAGATGTAGTTGGAACTTGAGGTGGTTATTGTGTTGTGTATGATAAACCAAGAGGTGCTTATGAAATGTATCAATTTTGAGGGGGAAATTGTAATATTATGTTGTGGTGAGATAGTATGTTGCGAGAGAATTGTGTGTTGTAGAGGGAATTATGACATGACATGTTGTAAATGGTTGGATTGTATTGTAATGGTGGGGGAAATAGGATTCACAAGTTTATGCATGCAAAGAAGGAATCTATTTTAATGCCCTACCTTACATTGGAAGGAAGATGATCCACTAAGATCAAGAAGGCTCAAGCACAAAGTGGATGCAATCATCCTTCATTGTGGGTTACTTGAAGATGACTATGCAATTATAAATGAGAATCAAACAAACTAGGATCAAATAGGCTAGAATTGATAGCTTTTGGCTTGTACAAAAATACAATAAATTGGTAAACCAATTTCAAAAGAGATAACATAACATATTGTAACTAACTTGTAGTCCAAATTTGAGGTAGAAATGGAGGGATTTGGGTGCCCAGATCGACTTGCTCTTGGGATTGGGGTGTTGTGCTCGACCCACTCTCGACACTTTCTGCACTGACAAATTGCAAACTATAGATCTCTACCTGATTAGTTTATACCTATTTCTTTATGTGGGCCACATGTTCCAACACAATAAAAAAAAGACAAAATGTTGGGTAAAAAGGGATTTTCATAAGTCAAACCCCAAATTTTGAATCAACCTTGAAATTGAATTAAATTGGACTTGAATTGAAAGCATGGTGTTAGGTGGTAGAGGCTAGAATTGAAAATGGAATGTCTATACCTTCATAAACCCTCTTTGATGTCAAAATGCTCATGAATATATGCTGTTTTCTTGTATATATGCGAATTACTCCCAGTCTTCAATGCCTTGATGCTTGATCTCATGCTCTTGGAATTGAATTGTCTTTTGTTGTCTCCTTTTGCATCTATATTGTCAAGTATCTTAGCACTCTCTCAAAATAAGGGAGGGTACCTTTCTTATATACCTCTCCCAAGCATTTTAGGGTGCAAAATTCAGAGTAGGTTGACACAGGAAAATATTTCCTGCTCAACCTAGCTGAGTGTGTTATGGTTTAAATTTGGGGCCAAACATTAAAGAATGGGGTGCCTTGGGCAACCTGATCCCAGAAGTGGGGTGCCCTAGCCACCTTTCTCCCCTTAAGGTGGCCTCAAATTGGGACATGAGGTCCAAAATGAGAAGGATATACTGAGAACAAATGCTAAATTGGGGTTGGATCAAACATGTGAGGTGTGAGAGGCCAAGAACACTAAAATGGGGCCTACTTGAGTAAGAAATTGCATAGGGATTCAATTTGCGATGCTACATTTATCCCCAACTTTAGCAAGAGTATGAACTTGCATTCATACTCACAATAAAGTAGGCCAAAGCATAAGAAAATTTCATCAAGGTGAAAGAGACAAGGATGACCAAGCCCCCAAAGTGACTTAGGACCTCATTAATCTAAAATCAAGACAAAAGGAGCAACACGTGAAGATAGAAATAAAACATGACCATACTAGTCTAGTAAGGTTAAACTTATTATGAGACATGTAGAGAAAGAAAATGGTGTAAAGGTGAACTAAAATACTCTAGCAAGTTATGTTATGCTAGTCAATTCATCTCAAGGATAACCAAGGAAAGAATTGTATCCAAGAAAATATACCAAAGAAATAGTGCAAAGGATAGCAAAGGAAAGCATTGTATCCAAAGAAATCTGCAAAAGGAAGATTACATAGAAAAAGGCAAAATTTGGTAAGTAACCTGAAAAAAATGATTATAAATAATTGATCAGTGGTGTGTGCATAAAGTGTAATGAAGAGTGGAGTGTATGCCCCCACCTTAAAGAAATTGTGTATGCCTTATCAAGAGAAATTGTTCTAAGGTAGCATACATGCATCCAAAAGAAAAGCATGCCTCCATTATGATATGCCCCCAAACAAGGACAAAATCAAGAAAAATAGAGCACCTTACAAGAAAGAGCATATAAGGAATCTACTAAGTTAGTATGTGCACATGATAATTCATGTATATCAAGTATAATTGAATTGAATTGAATTCATCCCCCAAAGGTAGTAGAACTACACAATGGAAGAAGAGCACATAAGATAACAAAATAGTGCCTTTTTGGGTCAACATGGAAGAGACCAAAAAGAGATCTTAATGCCTTACATTGTCCCCAAGTAGACAACACAAAGGCATATTTACGAATAATAACACATGTACGACATAACATTGATACAACATATAAAAGCATTGAGATACAAATAGATGAATGCCACAATGAATTGACCTCTTTATTACCTTGCACCAATGGAGTAACAAGGATCAACTAAAGAGAACCTAACATAACACAAAGACATATCAAGTAGCACATCATTGGGGAAGCATCTTACAAACAATAAAACACACAAGATAGAATCCACGACATGAATTGAGGTATTCAAGCAAATCATCCATCCCCCAATCTTGCTTAACATCATTTAGGGAATGTGGAAAATATGCGAGAGGAGCAATATCAAGCATGGTAGATGGAGCTACTAACAATTCCAAACAAGGATCATGCTCTAATGATGCATCATTTTTTTTGTCACTAGGAGATAGGGTTAATTCTTTGGAAAATCTTGAAGATAACTCATGATCGATGTCAATAACCTCATAAATATCAATATAATCATTAGAATCAAAATTGTTAGCACCATTGACATTATCATCATCATATAGATTAATGAAAATAGGATCTTTAATGTGAAAAGAACAATTATCATGCTCAAACAATTTGATTTTCTTCCCCCCTTGGGTTGGTCATAGTTTGGTCAAATGGGATCAAAGCATTGGTAGGTGTATTATGGGAGGAAATGGTTTGGGAATCAAGTTCATAGGCCTTGGCATGATTTCTTTGGCATCGGTCTCAAGCATTGTGGTTTCGCTTGGTTCGGCTTAGAATTTGAGAAAGGTTGGGATCAACCAACATTGTCTCATTTTCCTCGTTTGTAGGAGGAATAGAAGGAACCTCACTAGGTTCAAAGATATAGGATGTTGGATATTTGTATGATATAGGAGGTAGAAACAAAGTATAAATAGGAGGAATGAAAGGTGTAGGAAGGAGTACAGGTCCAGGATGAGGAGGTGGAACAATTTAGGTTTGCTTAAATTGGAAATCATTTCATGTTTATATTTTTGGTAAGATATGAAGAAAATGTTTTGACGAGGTTGTAATGGTTGAGGTGTTTGAGACCAAGAGAAGTCAAGTGTAAAGTTTCCACGACTCAATAAGGGCTTATAGAGATTATAATTGATCATGATAATTTCTTTATTATGAGGGAACTTCAAACACTTATGGATAAGAGAAGCAATAGCTCTCATGGAAGTAAGCTAGGAAAGTCCTAGTCTTACTTAGAATTGGTTGGAGGTTGGGATAATGTCAAAGGTGACATCTAAGCACTTCTTACCAAATTCAATGAGAAGGGTAATTGAACCATGAGTAGGACAATTAAAACCATCACAAGTCTTTCATCACATTAGATTTGTCATAAGTTTCTTGATTCAAAATTGCATTGTAAAGAGATGTTCTTCGGTTATAACATTCACTGTACACGAGATCAACAAGCACACCCTAAGGTAACTTACTATTAATCTTCATTGAAATGTATAAGGGCCCATCAAGTGCCTTAATATTCTCCTTAGGATCAAAGGTAATGCAAGGTTTGGGCTTAGGTTTGGGTTTGGGTTTGGGTTTGGGTTTGGGTTTGAGTTGATTGACAAGATTAACAACATTGTTGGCCTCAACACAAGTATTATCGATATTCATGGTAGTATGGTTGCTAGGCACAACAACATTAGTGGAAGAGGTAGATAATAAGTTGTTAAGCTTGAAAGATTTGGTAGAATGAGCAGGCAAAGCATCAGTATAGATTTATAAATTTCAATTAGGAGGTGCAACTGATTTGTTTCCTTTGTCATTAACACTAGGAATAGTTATGGTATTGAAATCAATGAGGTCTTGGACAAGATGTTTCAACCTATATTACTTCTTAGCATGATGGCTAGGTTGACAATGATATTGGTAAAAGACTTTGGGATCATGGGAAACTGGCAATGGTTTGAAAGGGTCATGTGGTTTGATAGGAGGAAGTTTAAAAACATTAGCATTAATAAAATTGCAACATAACATTATGCAAAGATTCAAAAAGAGGTGTAAAATTACAAGTTGGTTTAAAAATGGACAACAAAGGAGCCACACTTGGTGTTGTAGCTGCCACTTGTGCGTCAATATTGTTTGAGGAACTATTGATCTTATGAATTATTCGTTTGGTTTTTGAAACTTTTAGAAATCTTGTTGAGCAACATCATTCTTATCAACTAGTGCCATTGAAGTGGATGACTCAAATTGTCTCACTTGAAGTTGATAATTATGAAGCACTGCATACAATTGGTTGAAATAAGTAAACTCATAAAACAATAACTCATCTCTAATTTATTTTTGTAAACCAGAAATGAAAAATCTCTAAACATCCATATCAGGCATAAAATGAGATATTTGAGCATGCAAATGCTTAAAATTACCAATAAGATTAGTCACTTTTTCCTTAACGCTTTGTTTACAATGAATCAAATCAGTCAAAAAACTTTAGAACCAATATTATTTTGAAATTGTTGAATTGAAGCATTAGCTAATTTTATGAAATAATCGATGGAATAAGGAGGCAAAGAACAAAACAATTTAAAGGCCTTATCTCAAAATGTCTCAGCAAACAATTTAGCCATAAGTCTATGATCATTTGAGAAGTCACTACACAGGGTTTGAAATATTTTCACATTAGTCAAGGGATCACCTTTTCCATTGTATGTCTCTAGGTGAGGGAATTTCATGTATTGAGGAATAATGGTGCAAATGGTGTATTAGGAAAGTGGGATAGCAATGTCACAAGTGAGAATGTTGAATTTATATTGGGTCATGGAAGTGAGTTGTTATTGAAAAAATGAAATAATTTGGGCTAGGTTACTAATGGTTTCTTTGGTGGATAGGTTGGTATTGGACATGCTAGATAATGAAGGATGTGGAATATTATTAGAAAGGGACGAAGTATTGGAATATGAGAGTGGGAATTTGTGGCAAGTGGGTATTGGAGATGGTCGGGAAATACATGGAATACTCATTGAAGGAGGTATGATTGGAATTCATCCAAGGCTAACATGTGTAGGATTGAAATTTTATGTAGATGTAGCCATGAAAGGTGGAGTATAAGTAGGCACATTACACAATGATCATGGGACAAAAATGAAATTTTCAACAATATTAGGAGGATTATAAAAGTTGAGAGCTTCGACACAACTTTTCATGGACATGATATTATCATTCACAATATGAGATATGACACACAACAAACCCAAACCATGTTCATAATTTTGAACCATCCCCTCAACCCTTCAATCATGGGGATTGCCTCGTTATTGGAGTGTTCTTGACCGATCAAATGTTCAATTTTTTTTCAAATCTTGCAAAAGATTTACTATTACACTCATGTTAGGGAGTCACCTCATCATGAGAAGTGTGGGAAGAAGGATTGTCAACAATGCTAGGTATTCCGTGCGTAGGTGTATAAGTTTCACCTAAGTTCCCATGAAAAATGTTAGTTGACTCGGGCTTTATGCCGCCATAAGTCTATATCTTCTTCTCACAAAGATATTAGATGTAGGACTCAAAGTCTTAAAACTCATGCATAAAGCTAATGAAAGAAATGTCTAAATAATACAAATATTTAACAAATTGACTATTTAAACATTGCATAAAATGAAGGAAGTTTGAATCTCTAATGCATAAGCTATATGATTACAAATATGAATCAATGAAATGCATACAAATTAGATTTGAAAAATCAAAAGTAAGCATAGAATATGTCGGGTTCACCTATATGTAATGGAGGGGTAAATAGGATTCACAAGTTTATGCATGCAAATGAGGAATCTATTCCAATGCCCTATCTTACATTGGAAGGAAGATGATCCACTAGGCTTAAGAAGGCTCAAGCACAAACTGAATGCAATGATCCTTTATTATGGGGTACTTGAAGATGATCCACTAGGCTCAAGAAGTCTCAAGCACAAAGTGGATGCAATGATCCTTTGTTATGGGGTACTTGAAGATGACTATGGAATTATAAATGAGAATCAAACAAACTAGGATCAAATAGGCTAAAATTGATATCTTTTGACATGCATAGAAATAAAGTAAGCTAGTAGACTAATTTGAGAAGATAAGACAATAGAACAAATTATAACTGACCCGCAACCCAAATTTGAGGAAGAAATAGAGGGTCTAGAGTGCCTAGATCGACCCACTATTGGGACTGGGGTGTTGTGCTCGGCTTGCTCTTGACACTTTCTGCTTCGACAAATTATAGACTATAGATATCCACATGATTAATTTGTACGTATTTTCGTAGGTGTGACACCTGTTTATGCACAAATAAAAGAGAGAAAATGTTGGGTAGAAAGGGGTTTGCCTAAGTCAAATCCTAGTTCTTGAATCAACCTTGAAATTAAATTGAATTGAACTTGAATTAAAAGCATGTTGTTAGGTAGTAGAGACTAGAATTGAAAATGGAATGTTTATACCTTCATAAACCCTCTTTGATGTCAAAACGATCATGAATATATGATTTTGTCTTGTATTTAGTTGAACTCAGGAAGAGAAGATCATGGAGGGCATCACAAATGCATAGATATACCAACTACTCCTAGTCTTCAATGCCTCGATGCTCGATCTCTTGCTCTTGGAATTGAATTGTCTTTTGCCATCTCCTTTCACATCTATATTGTCAAGCCTCTTAGTAATCTCTCAAAATGAGGAAGGATACCTTGCTTATATACCTCTCCCAAGCATTTTGGGGTGCAAAACATGGAGCAAGCTAATACGAGAAAAGATTTCCTACTCAACCTAGCTGAGTGTGCTATGGTTTAAATTAGGACCTTACAAAGTAGAAAATTTGGGCTTAGCAAATTCACCACATGAAAAGGAGAAATCACTAAGTCAATTTTCATTTGGAGGACTTTACATTCAAAAGAGGGAAGGGAATCCACTAGATCAAATCCTAGATGAGATAAGGGCTGAATACTGAGTGAATTGGATTGATTTGGGTTTTCCTCTATTTTGTAAGTTGAATTGTAGAATGCTAGAATTGGAGTAAAAATATGTAGAAACTGTGAGCTATAAATTTGGGATTTCGTCGTGCACTTGGATCTGATAAGTATGAGATGATTCAGAACTGTCCTGTGAAAATTGCCAAAAATAGCAGGGACTGTGGTACCCCCTCTTGGTTCTCCAAGATTTTTGATTTCTGAAAAGGGTTTTTTCATCTTTGTGTCTGAAGCCTTTTTCCAGAAGTACAACCACACACCTATTTCCTACAAATAGAAAGAAAGGGAAATGTGTTGGGAATATGGGTTTGCCTAAGTCAACCTTGATTGAGGAATCAATCTTGAATGAAATTGTAGCATCATAAAATTGTGACCCTACAATTTTCAACCGTATTTAGGTCTTCACATTAGCAAAATGAATCCCTAAGGCTGATTGGAGACCCTAGACATGCTCGCACCTCCCGAAACATGCATTTCCTCGCATCCTGCACTGCCTGTTCCTACTTTTTGTCCTAAAATAGGGCACGCTTCTGTCCTTGCCCTATTTTAGGACAAAAAGTAGGAACAGGCAGTGCAGGATGCGAGGAAATGCATGTTTCAGGAGGTGTGAACATGTCTAGGTCTCCAATCAGCCTTAGGGATTCATTTTGCTAATGTGAAGACCCAAATACGGTTGAAAATTATTTTGCTAATGTGAAGACCTAAATTAGGGCAGGACAGGGGCGTGGCGCTCCTATCCTTGCCCTATTTTGGCCCCCCTCCACTTTAATCCTACATTGGGCTTGTCAAATGGGAAGCGAGAAAAAGGTTTTCTATGTTGGCCTAAGATGAAAAATCAGTTACAAACCCTAATTGGCAAGTATATAAGACATTTTTCCCCTCCTATTTGCATAAGTCAAATAAGTCAATGAGTTCAATAAGTCCAAGAAGCGAAACCAAGCATTCAAGAATTCAAGCGTTCAAGCATTCAAGCATCAATTGAGCATCTCAAGTCTCCTTTCAAGGATAGGTGTTGCGTTCAAGTCAAGGATTCAACCATTGAAGAGGAGATCCCTATCAACATTCAAATCATTCACCTTCACAAACAACTCTATCAACATTTCAATTGCATCCTCTATTGAGGTGAATTCTACTTCAGTCATTTACTTTGATTTACTTGCAATTAGTTTTCATCATTTGGTTAATTCCAAAACTGGGGTTTGACCTAAAGGCAAACCCCCAATTCCAATATCATTTCCTCTCTTTTCTGTGTGTAGGTTGCAGGTGCACAACTGTATTTGCAAGTTTAAGATTCATTCTTAGAGATGAAAAACCCTTTTCGACGCATAGATTTTTTGGAGGGCCAAGTACACTTTCAACATGGTCCCAACAACTTTCGCTCAAATTTATAGGGGAGCTTCATCTCGACATTTTACTGCTAATTCCAGGTGCACAACTTCATCCTTCATTTCTATATCAATTTATAATCGTTTCTTTGCCATCTTTACACTTAGTTTCAATTCACTTAATTTATCTTATCCATTCTAAAAGAGGGGTTACTTTTACTTTCCAAATTCATTGTCAATTTACTTAGCATTCAATCTCTCCATTGATATTGGATCTAGTGAATTCAACTCCCCTCTTTTGAATATAATATGTGAAAGAGGTTGAAGAGGATCCTTTGTGAAACTTTCACTCCTTTCTTGAGGGCAAAGCTTTCCATTTGATCTCCTCATCACCTCTTTTTGACCATAACATTTTGGTGAACCCGACGTTTTACATGCTTGACATTTCACATTATTGCATATTTTTCATTTACAAGTTTAATTTTCTTGAAAAACTTAGTGGTTAATTCATGCAAAACCCTAGTTGTTAAAATTGGAAGGTCCTAAAACCCTAATTTTTAAATTCACTTGGATTTTGTGTAAATTTCAATTAATTTCAACCAATTTCAGTTTTCAAAACGTTATCCAAGGTGGCCTTATCCATTAGGTTTGACCTTTTTCAAATTTGCAATTCAATTTCTTATCTTTTTCAAAACCCTAATAGGGTCCTATTTTCACATTCAAACCTTAATTTCACATATCTAAACTTTGTAAAATCAACCATTTTTTTGAGGTTAGTTCTAAAATCATCAGACCTTTAATCCCTGAATTTAAAAAAAAAAGTTGGACGGACTGTGTGCAACTTCAACATGGTCCTTGGCTTTTTTCCTAAAATTTCAGGAGACTGTTATGACTGTGTTTAATTGCTTAAATCTAGAAAATTGGTTGATTTTGTCGAATTTTGATCCCTCTAAAACAAAAAATACTTCACAAATTCAACATCACAACTTTCAAGAATTTTTTTAAAATTAAGTGGTTAATTGTAATCTACCCTGATTTTAAAAATACTAATTTTGTCAATTTTCATTTTAAAGTTAAGTGACCCTAATTTTAAAATTTCAATTTCTTTTCACCATAACAGTTATTTTGGAAATTGTGTCATTTCTTCTTTCAACAAAGTTCAAATTGTGTAATCATCATTTGTGCATTATTCAATTTTGCAAACTTTGTTCCCCAAATTCAAAACTCAAATTGAAATTTTCCCTCTAGTGCACGAGTTTCACGACTATTAGTCCTACCTTTACTATCCCCATTGGACTAAGCATTAGAATTAAGGCTACCCAAGGTTTAATTCCTGGAGAGATGGAGCCTAATTTGGGTGACTTCCTCAATGAGGACAATGCTAATCTTCTCATCCTAATAACATCCCTATCTACCCAATTGATGATTCCAATGATGAACAAGAAGCTTTGACTAGAGTCTCCATAGGTCAACTTTCAAAATTGGATAATCAATTTGACAACTTTCAACAATGGATGTCCCAAGAATGTCCTAATAGTGAAGCTATTCCATTAATTGAAAGTCTAAAATGCATGATTCAAAGTGATAAGAATGGAATTGATATATTGTGTGGCATTTCTCACATTGTTGATTCTAATGTCATCCCTATAAAGAGTTGTGCTAAGAAGTTAGGCTATTCACAACCTCCTACACAAATCAATCATTCTATTCCTTTGACCACTTCAATGACTAGTATTCCTACTTTCACTTCAAACATCATGGCTACATCAACTCAAAATGTCATACCTACAAATATTAGTCATGGGAGCAACCCCTCTTCTTCATTCAATCCTCCATCTTTATCTATGCCTTCAATGAGTATTACTATTGTCTCCCAACCAATCAATGTGATACAAGGGGGCAATTCATCCAATCATTCTATCCCTCCTTTTAGTGTCTCATTTCCTACTCAATCATTGCCTATGCCTACTTACCATAGTGTTCCACCACCCTCTTCTCAATCAATGCCTTCTTTCGATAACAACACACCACCTTCTCAATCAAACATGTCTAACATAAATTATTCAACCGAAGCAACCATTAATAGCCTTGCCCAAGTTGTATCATCATTGCAACAACAAATTGATTCAATGAGTCAATCGAAATTTAGTGTGCCCACATTTGATGTTGCGAGCCCACTTTCTCTTGATATTGTTAGAGCTGTCCCTCCTAAACACGTTGGAGTCTCTAAACTATAACTCTATAATGGAAAAGGTGACCCTTTAACACATGTCAAGACATTCCAAACTTTGTGTACTGACTTTTCTTATGATCAAAGATTGCTTGCCAAACTGTTTACTTGAACACTAAGAGATAATACTTTACAATGGTATTGCTCTTTGCCTTCCCATTCTATTACTTCTTTTCAACAATTAGCAAATTCTTTTATTCAACAATTTCAAAACAACATAGGTCCTAAAATCACTTTGACTGATTTAATGCATTATAAACAAGGTGTTAAAGAAAAAGTGACTGATTTCATTAGTAGATATAAGCATTTGTATTCTCAAATCTCTTTTCAAGTGCTTGATAATGATATTCAAAGAATTGTCATTTCTAATTTGCAAAAAGACAGTAGGGACAAACTTCTCCTTTTGGAGTTTACTTCCTTTCCGCAGTTGTGCGCAACACTTCACAATTATCAACTAACTGTGAGTCAACTGGAGCAATCTACTCCTATGGCTTCGAGTGATAAGGGTGAGAGTGCTCAACATCCATTTGTGAAGTTCAAACTAAATAAAGGCTTCATCAAATCCAATGACACCATCAACAACAATAATGTGAATGCTACAATAGGTGTGCCTCCTATTTCTAAATTTTTCAGAAGAGAAAGACAATTTACTCCTTTGAATGAATCTTTACATAGTATTATGTCTCAGTTGCTACAAAGAAATGTTATCAACCTTCCTCCAATAAAACCAGTTGACCCTTCTAAGGCAACCTCACCTTTGATAATAATTCTTTTTGTCAATTTCATCGTCAACCTAGTCATGATACTGAGAAATGTTTTGCATTAAAAAGTAAAATTCAGAACCTGATTGATAATAATACTATATATGTGGCAGGTGTGAATGATAAGGGAAACAAATCAATAGCTCCTCCTAATCAAAATCTTAATATTTTTACTAATCCTTTACCCTCTCATACCTCTAATGTGATTGCGACTGGACATAGCTCTTTCTCTCCCTCTGATCTTACTGCCACGACTCCAAATTTAGTAAATATGGTAGAGAAAAAAAAAACACCTAAGGATTTATGTATCACATTTGACCCTAGCGAGACTATTAGAGCACCTGATGGCCCTCTATACATAGTTGTGAAGATTCAAGATAAACCTTGTCGTGGTGTGCTTATCGATCCCTCTTGCATGGTTAATTCCATCACCGAGGAGTATCTTTTCACTTTTCATTTGCATAAACCAATCTATGATGATACTAATGTGGTCGTTAAGTTATTTAATGGATTTTCTTGTCCTACCATTGGTTCTATCACACTCCCTATTGAGGTTCACACTAAATCTATAGATGTCAACTTTGTTATCATTTCTTCATCTGAACAATTCCGTGTGAAGTTAGGCTACCCTTGGCTATCTTCCATGAAGGCTATTTCTTCTCCAATCCATAAGTGTTTGAAATTTCCCAACAATGGAGAAATCATAACTGTTAATCATATCTTATTTCAACCAACCGAAAGAAGCCCAGGTGTTCCTATTGATTTCTTTTGGCCTAAACAATTTCAATCTCTTCCACTGAGAAGTGATGCTCTCTTTCAATCTTATAAAAAATGGAAGAAAGATATGATATTATACTTAAGCCAACCTCACACTCCAATACTTGATATTCCCATCATTCTTGAAGATGAATTTCTTCCCCCAACGAATAGAACTAACCTTCCTCCTAAGGAAGATTCCCAACCTATTCCTATGGATGAAACTATGCCTTCTCCTAAGAAGAAAAATAATATTCCTCCTAAGGTTATACTTGTACCTCCTCCTCATGATGGACTTGGTTTCCTTCCTACACTGAACATTCCTCCTTTATATGGTATAGTTCCACCTCCTTGCTCTTATAGAGAGAAGAGACCTGCCTCTCCTCTTGTCCAACCTAAAAGACCTCAACCTAAACCTCCAACTACCAAAGATGAGAATATTTTTCCTTCAAAAAATATTCCTCCTTTCATAAATATTCCTCCTTCTCATCCTTCTGCTAAGACTCGACGAAATCGTTGTGTGAGAGATCGCCGATGAAAATGTCGTGCTAGAGCTCGTGAAGTTGTTTCTCAAACTATTCAATCTCCTAAAACACCAAAAGTTGACATGATTCCCTTTTCTCCTAAACAAGATGTTGAACCTAAATCTCCAAATCATAAGTTGTAGAAAACATGTGATGGTTTTACTCCTCTTTCTACAAATCTTGATGAAGAAATAGGTGAAAATGTTATTCATGATGGCAATACAACTACTAATTCTTCTGGTAGTGAATATGAATATGTTGATGTTGACAAACATTTATCTACAAAATTTTCAAAAGCCTTAATCCTAGCTCCTAGAATCGAACAAAGTGACTCAGCAAATGAGCATAGTCCTTATTTGGATCTTGTGATAGCTCCATCTATTGTGCTTGATGTCGCTCCTCCGGCGTGTTTCCCACCTTCCTGAAATAGTGATCAACAAGATCGAGAGATGGATGTCATGCTGGACTAGCTGCATTAGCACCGTAGTTCCTCTACCTCTCTGTCTCTTTTCTTACTCTTTTATGACCATTCTTCTAGGTGTATCCTTGTTCTTCTATTTTCCCTACTAATGTGTACTTGAGGATGATGCAACGCATTGAGATCTCTTTTGGTCTCTTTCATGTTGACTAAAAAGACACCTTTGTTCCCTTTCTTCCAAGGTAGGTTCCTTTGTTTGAGGAACGACAACTATTCTATGCATATATATACATGATATACATGAGTTATCATACAACATACTAACCCCAAGGAAAGAGAAACTACCTTGTGCTTTATGTTTTGTGTTCATTATTCTTGGGTTTATTCCTCGATTGGGGGCTAAATCCTTGCGATAACGTTATCTCTCTCTCTGGGGTGTATCCTACCTTAAAGAAATCGCTCCCGATAAGGCGTGAGTGATCACTTTAACGTGAGGGCATACACTCCACTCATATTTTCCTTCTTGATACTTAAAGTTACTTAGTGAACTTGATCTTTGTAATTTTTTAGTATCTTTTCTTTTTCATGACTCATAGTGAGGGGAACCTTACTACTTGCAGTCATGGTTCCTCCCTTTTGATCTTCCCTTTTACTTTGTCAATCAAAGTTGTAAGATCCTTAGTCCATTGGGGGCTTGATGTATCTTGCCTCCTTGATGTGGTGAAAGTCTTTCAATCTTGTTTCCATGTACTTTGCCAGTAGTATTGGCATACGCTTATACTCTTTCTAAAGTAGGGGCTAAATGTAGTGTCAAAAAACCGCGACCCTACAATTTTAGACTGCATTTGGGTCTTCACATTGGTGAAATGAATCCCTAAGCCTGATTGGAGACCCAAGACATGCTCTCACCTCTCAAAA
This sequence comes from Cryptomeria japonica, assembly GCF_030272615.1. Lineage (NCBI taxonomy): Eukaryota > Viridiplantae > Streptophyta > Pinopsida > Cupressales > Cupressaceae > Cryptomeria > Cryptomeria japonica. The sequence continues at coordinate 190,208,379 of NC_081410.1, forward strand.
TATGCATTTCCTTGCATCTTGCATTGCTTGTTCCTGGTTTTTGTCCTAAATTAGGGCAGGACAGGGGTGTGGCACCCCCATCCTTGCCCTATTTTGGGCCCCCTCCACTTAAATCTTGCATTGGGCTTGTCAAATGGGAAGAGGGAAAATATTTTCTATGTCGGCCTAAGATGAAAAATCAGTTACAAACCCTAATTGGCAACTATATAAGACATTTCCCCCCTCCTATTTACATAAGTCAAATAGGTCAATGAGTTCAAAAGTTTAAGAAGAAAAACCAAGCATTCAAACGTTCAAGCATTCAAGCATCCATTGAGCATCTCAAGTGTCCTTTCAATTCTAGGTGTTGCATTCAAGTCAAGGATTCAACCATTGAAGAGGAGATCCCTATCAACATTCAAAGCATTCAACTTCACAAACAACTCTATCAACATTTCAATTGCATCCTCTCTTGAGGTGAATTCTACTTCAGTCATTTACTTGCAAGTACTTTTCATCATTTGGTTAATTCCAAAACTGGGGTTTGACTTAAAGGCAAACCCCCAATCCCAACAACATTTCCTCTCTTTTCTATGTGTAGGTTGCAGGCGCGTAGTTGTGTTTGTAGGTATAAGCTTCATTCTCAGAGATGGAAAAACCCTTTTTGGCACACAGATTTTTCAAAGGACCAAGTACACTTTCAACACAGTCCCGACAAATTTCATTCAAATTTATAGGGGAGCTTCATCGCGACATTTTACTACTAATTTCAGGTACACAGTTTCATCCTGCATTTCTATCTCAAGTTATAATCATTTCTTTGCCATCTTTAGTCTCAATTCACTTAATTTATCTTATCTTCTAAAAGAGGGGTTACTTTTACTTTCCAAATTCACTGTCAATTTACTTAGCATTCAATCTCTCCATTGATATTGGATATAGTGAATTCAACCCCCCTCTTTTAAATGTAATGTGTGAAAGAGGTTGAAGAGGATCCTTTGTGAAACTTTCACTCCTTTCTTGAGGAGGGCAAATATTTCCACTTGATCTCCTCATCACCCCTTTTTCACCATTACAAAAATATTGTAAATACTGAAGTAAATAATGGAAAGGTATACCTTAGATCTGAAATGATTGATAGTGATTCTTTTCTTCTTGAATATAATCACATATGTTGTATGAAATAGAATGAACATTAAAAAACCCTAACACACACATGCTTGCAAATGAATGATGTAATGTTGCTGCAATGGATAAAAGAAGAATACGCAACCTTGAAGAATTCTTGATGATGAATGCTTGAATTCTTGATGTAGTCTCCTTTCCTTATCACCTTATGCTTCTTATTTATGTTGTTGTGTTATTCCAAATGAGAGGGGAATACCTCTTTATAAACTTGCCTTTCGTCAAACTTATTCATTTTTTGACATAGGCCGACATGAAGAGGCGATTCCCGCTCAAATGTGAGATAGGGCCTAGGGTTTGAATTGGGCCCCAATCAGCCACACCCTGGTCCTACCCTAAATTGGGCTAGGGTTAAGGGCTTATGCAAGGTATAACATGGAAAAATTAAGCTTGGTTGCATGAAGGAGGCACAAGTAGGTCTCGATCAAGCATGGGGATGAGACCGTTAAGGTGAGGGCCCCAAATGTAGTCAAAATTGCAAGGGGTGCAATTTTAGGATGCTACAGACCCAAGGTCCAAAATGAGAAGAAAATGACAAAAACATATGCTAAGTTGGGTTGGATCAAGCATGTTGAGCACAAAAATCTAGGATTGCTAAAATGGGGCCTAGCTGAGCAATAAATTGCATAGGGATGCAATTTACGACACTACAAGTATTATGATTCGATGTGATGTGAGGGAGTTTGGATTTATGTGAGAGATGCGATAATTATGAATAATTTATTACAATTGGTTTGAATGTGTTAGATGTTGTACATAGGATGTAGTTGCATGAATCGTTTAAGGTGGATAGTTTGAGGAAGATGGGGTGAAAGTCACTAATGGTGAAGTGGGTTGAACATGACATATTTGTAGTAGATAAATTGAGGATGATGGGGAAAAGGTAACTACTAGTCGAGTGGATTTAATATGAAGGGTTTACAGTGGATGACTGGAGAATGATAGGATGAAAGCCACTATTGGTGGAGTGGATTGGATATGACTTGTCATGATGGATAATTTGATTATGATGGGGAAAAAGCCACTACTTTTGGATTCAATTGAATGTAAAAATTTCTTGTTGAGGAATGGATAACAATGGAATACTTTTCAAATTTTGAGGTATGTTGTAGAAGATAATTTAGAGATGCTTATTCAATGTGGAGAAGGCATTTGGTTTTGGGATGAAAATGATTGTTGTTGACAAATTAGTAGTATATGATCACCGATTTTTGGGTCGATGTAATAGGGATAATGCATGGATGATATGGAATAGGAGAGTGAATCCATGTCATGTCAAGGGTGGGGGATAATGGTATACTATGAAGGAGGTGTCTAAGTTTATCTATGTCATAATATTGTGGGATTCTAGATCCTTCATCCAAATGGTCCTCAAGAAGCAGGTCTGTGTTATCTTTTATGCAAATATTTAAATTTAATTTGGAATTATTTATCTCAGAGGAATTTTAAAAATCAAGATGATAGTGACATGGCTAGGTTATTGGGGTCACCTTGTTCGGGTTGTTTTGCGAAGCCTTCAATATTGTTAGTTGTAGATCCATGAAGTGGAGATGGAATTATGGTTATGATGACCCTAGGAGATTTGTATGGAATGGTTATTGATCTAAAGGGTCCATTTGACTTCTTTCTTGGGATCATGTGATGAATGGTCTAAAAAGGAGGTCAATGGGGATCTTAGTCCAAAGGATGTTGGTTTTGATATTAGTATAAATGCATTGGTGGAGGATTAGAATCCTAAACTAAAACCAAAATATGGGTGTAAGTTTGATGTGGATTAATTTATTACTTTAGATAGGCTAAATTCCTAAGTGAATATTTTTTTTGGGTAATCTACAATTATTTGGCATTAGAGATTTAAATTAGGTTTTATTGTAAGGGAGTGTTGATTGATGATGATATAAGAAAAATATTTATTTTTATTTTAGTCTAGGATATGGTTACAAAAGATGAATTTTATAAGGTGATTATTGTGTGGATGAAAGGGATGATCATGGATACATACTATTTGTTATTGATTTGGAATGGAAGGGTGATTTTTGTCTAAGGTAAGCATTTTTGAATGAATAGAGAGACAATGATTATGAATATTAACAATTGGAAAATATTGAAGATTTTGGATGATAATTTTCTTTGAACCTAGAGTTGTATACTTATGCTTAGACGAATACACTAGAATAGGGTGGGAATCCATTGAGATATTTATGGGTTCATCAAAATAGGGTTTGAATAAAATTTCCAGCTTATGCAAATTGCAACCGTTAAACTATGCTTTAGATATGTCGATTTATGAATTAAATTTGTAAATTAAAAGTTGGTAATATTTAGATAACTTAATATTAGATAATGAATGAAGCATTAATGCCAGTCTATGAAGTTTAAAAACATTGATTTAAACTTTGAAAACTCTAATTTAGAGTTTAATTATTTTGGACAAGTCTTAGGCTTGAACACTAAATGGTTTTAGAAATGTCAATATATGGTTCTAAATTGTTAATTCAAATTTTTTTTTTTTTTTGGAATTCTTAGGCTCATATATTGATGGTTTAAAAAATGTTGAACTAAAGTTTGGAAATGTTTGTTTATTCTCTATAAATGCTAATCTAGAGTTACTTTTTAGATTTTTTAGATGGATACAATGATTGATAGGTTGTATATGTTGATTTGATTATGGATACATTATTTTAAAGTTTAAATCTTTGCAAAAGATAAATTTGACACTAAAAACTAGCAAACAATCAAACATACATTAGTTTCAGACTTTGGGAATCATGGGATTATATGGCAATTCTAGTTTTGAACAATAATAAATTATAGATACATTAACAATCTATATTATTCAAGAAAGATTATCAACCCATGTAGGTTCATAGATATAAAATTTGTGAGGTACAGGTAGTTTTGACCCTTTTTTAAGGACCTTAGGTTTTAGGGACAATAACCTCTTCTATAACCTAGTCAATAGTACTTATGGATACTTGATTTTGAATTACTACCATCACTACCATCACTAATAACCTTTATTATAAGGATGAGGAGAAGAATAAAAAGATAGACTCTAATTATGATTTTGATAGATCCTCCTAGGATTAAGGTGATACTTTTCTCATTGCCTCAGCTACTCATGCACAAGAAGGTGCATGGTTAATCACCTCGGTGTGGGCCTTTCTATGTGACCTCACATAAAGGTTGGTCTATAAAATAGGAATATATGATGGTGCAAAGTTGTACATAGGTCATGAACCTCATTTGAAGATCATTGGTCATGGTAGAGTTATGATTCTTTGATTAACAAGTAAACGAGATTGTAGGAATTGGCTATGAAGGTAGCCACCCAAGATCTAGAGGCCTAATGCAAATCACAATAATAAGAGAGAAATAATATGACAAGAATAAACTATGTTCTCATTAATGATGCAATACAAAAATGATCATTTGGATAAATGTACATAGGAAACCCCTAGGTTATATAGGCAAGGTGAGTACAAAGGAGTGAATGAGATAACAAAAAGTATTGTTATTTCATGACATGATAACCTAAATGAAAATATGTCATCCCACCTAAAGTAGATAGGTGATAGTGTGATAACACCACTAAAGGTGGATCACCCACCTAAAGTGGAAAAGCTCCAACTAATCCTATCTAATTCCCTTAATAAGATTAAGTTGTGTGTAATTAGGACCTAGGTGACAAATAACCAAGGTAAAATACCCTAATTACACCAACACCACCCTTTAAGTGCAACTTAGGGAAAACATACACAAAAGATAACAATGAAAGATGGATCTCAACTACTAGACCATGTTAGGTACTCATGAACAAATGCAATGCAATCTCTCACAAATGGAGAAAGAGAGAAAAAATAGTGGAAAAAACTTACCCCCAAAATAAAGATGAAAAAAAAATCTCAAAGAAGAATGAGAAGGACAAAATTTCATGTGAGGGAAAAGTCCCTATATAAGAGAGAAGAAGAGAGAATAGGTAGAACCCCTTCAATGTAGAATGCACACCAATGGCAGATGCTCCAAGCTGGATGGAGAAGTTTCTCCATGAGCATCAAAAAATGTTCCTCTCCTTACAAAGAACCAAAACCAAAGGTGTATGTAAGAAGTCTCTCCAATCCTGAAAGGAAGATGTAGGAAGAAAACTCAAGATGTATGAAGTCTGTGAAAGCTTCTCAAGAGTCCCTATGTCAATGTTGAAAAGTTGCCCTTGTTGGCATTTTGGTGCATTTTGTATGACCGGTGAATGAAATGGTTGTCATTGTTGGCAACATCATCTTTTAAGTCTTCATAGTCCATCGACAAAGAAGTAAAGGATAACCGGTAAATAACAAGAGTTCTTATTCCTATTGGCAATGAGTAGACTGGTATATAGAGGTTAACCGGCTAAGCAATGTGTAGACAAGGTAAGCAGAGTGTAGACCGACTAAGTAGTGAGTAGACCGGCATATAGGAGGTCAACCAGATAAGCAGTGAATAGATCGGTACACAGGAGGATAATTGGCTAAGTAGTTAATAAACCAGTATATAGGAGGTAGCCGGCTAGGCAAAATTTGATCGGTACACTGACATAATAGGAGTCTGAAACTGACAGACTTGGAAATGTTCAGTTAATATCCAGTTGAATCGATAGTCAACCGATAGACTTATAGACATGAACGACTGTCTCGATCGATATTCCTAGAATGATTTATGGAGAGTAATTTATGGCGCGATAACATAATTTTGAATCTGATGTTTTCGAGGGAAAGTTGGTGTCAGAACCAAAGGCAAATATATTCACACAATTGATTCTAAATAGGTTGTTAGTCATGTAAAAAGAGATATGTGAAAGTGAACACAAGGGGAGCAGAATAGAGTGTAGGTAAAAGAGGCATGAAACGGTGAAACTGACACTGATTAGCAAAATAGAGTATGCAGAGTAGATCTATGAGACAAAGGTAGTGGCATTAGATAGATCAAATCATCCTTGTTTCCTTCTAATAATTTTAGCATTGTAAATCCCTTAATAGGGTGAACCTTAACCGGTTCTTTATGTAAAATCTCTTAACCGAGTCACTTCAGATATGAAGTTGTAAATCCTCTATAAAGGTGAACTTTAACAAGTTCTAAGGTATTTTTAACCGGATACCAGTCACTCCTAACAAGGTGATGTTCTCAAAAAGAATAAATTGTAAGCTTAATAGGGCACCTTTCTTCATTGCAGTAAGAGAGAATGTGGGTTATCCCCACCGTGGTTTTATCCCTCTAACCGAGGGTTTAAAAGTATAATTACCTTTGTTATGTGATATGTATGTGTGCATGAAAATCTTTTTTCTATGATGTTATTTGCTTTCATGATTTACACAATGTTTAAGACAATGGAAAGGATAGTTGCAGACCGGTTATTTGATTGGTTGAATAATGTGGAAATTTCTTTAATTGATTCACCCCCCTCTCATTCATTGGTTAGATACTAATAATTGGTATCAGAGCGCTGGTCGTCTAAAGTACAACTTGACAGCTTGAGGAAAAAGATCATGGAAGAATACCGGTATCAGAAGCAGATTGATGAAGCAAATGAAATTATTGCTTAGCTAAAAGAGAGACTGAGAAAATATCTTGCTAAAAGAAAAGAACTAGCTCAAAAACTAAATGAGAGTTAGGATATCATAGATCAACTCTCTGAACAGTGGATCTGAAGAAGCATAAGAAGTAGTCTCAGAACTCATGAAAAAGAACAAGAAGATGACTGAAGAAATCATACATCTCAAAAGAGAACATGAAAGTTAGGCCCTGAGAATGACTGAGTTACTGGAAGCGAGCAAAAGTGCCAATGAAAAAAAAATAGATACAGAAGAAGCTTTGTCAAAAGCCGAAAGAGCCAAAAGGCTTGCTGAAGATGCCTTGAGAGAAAATGATGCAATCATGATTGGAAGAAATCCGAATTCTCACTTAGGAGAATGAATACATACATAAACATCTGCATGACAACACAAAGGAAAAGGAGAAGATGATGAAAGAGATTGAACAACTCAAGAGTGATTTGAAAGCTGCAAATGAGAGAAATGAGAAGCTGAGGAAATTCAATGAAAGCTTTGAGAAGATAGATGAACAATTGAAACATCAGATAAGAACAAAGGAAACAACTGGTCTTGGTTACTCCAGTAAAAGTCCTATGGAAACTAGAGAATCATCTAAATCCAAAAAGATGAAGGATGATAAAAGGAACCATTCAAGAGTGAAAGGTATGAAGTTTTCTAAATATTCTTGTAATCATTGCGGTAAATCGGGTCATAAGTCTGATGTCTGTAGAAATAAATCGGTTAGTCAAAATAAGACTTTCAATTTTGATGGTTACTGCCATAATTGTCACAAGTATGGTCACATTGCTTATGAGTGTAGATCTCAATCTAGCAGCATGTCAAATAGAAGAAGATTTAATGGATATTGCTTTACATGCAATAAATATGGACACAAATCTTGAAGAGTGCATGTTCAATCCAAATGCATCAAGATCACCATTCAAACCAGTTATCTCTAATAAAAGGAGTAATCAGTTCAATGCCACATGTTCCACTTGTGGTATTTTTGGTAATTTTGCAACAAATTGCAGAATGAGAATAGGTCAAAGAAAAAATGCAGGACCATGGAGGACAACTAGTATGACATATTTCTATTGCTATAAGATCGGTCACTTAACCAAAGAATGTAGGAACCGGTCCTATAACCCGTCTAAAGACAAGAACCAGTTTGGCAAGACGAAAGAGAAAAATGACCTGAAAGGAAAGAAGACAATTGAAGAAGTGAGGAATGAAATGAAAAAGACATGGATTAAGAAGGAAGAAAAAGAAGAAGGAGAAAGTCATTTTGAAACCAAGTCATCATCCATCGGTGATGACAATTCCTCTTCAAACTAGACATACCGATGCTCAGGGGGACCACATATGGTAAGATTACTTTTGAATCCCCTTAAAAAATATAAGGTTATGTTTATCTACATAGTTGAGATGCATAAAAGTTATCCTAAAGTTCTTGTTTGAGAAATGTCTTGTGAGTTAATTGTTTGTGTTTTGGTATCGGTAACAAACAACTGATAAAAGTTAAATCAACGTACTTTAAGTTATAAGTTTCAATACTAACTGTTGTATCATAACACTGATAAATCTCAACGGATAAATAAGGAAATGTCAATACATTTTACTTACCCTGATTTCTTGTGAACTTTCTCGAGTTGTTGTGCGACCAAAGGCGATTTGTTGGTGTAAATAATTATTCATCATGGATATTATTACATTATACTTAAGTTTACTTAGGAAATGCATTTCATAGTAGTTTGGGTATGAGACACTTGGGTGTTTGTGCCACATTGGGATAGTGTGTGTAGGAGAATTTCCACCTTTTATGGTGTTGATCTTGTTGTTACACTCCACATCCAGTGGGTGATCCACCTCATGTGGAATATTATATTGTTTCTCCTACCTACCCACACCTATTTCCTACCTACCCTTGTTTCTTATTGAGCCACATGTCATGTTTGTGTGCTCACATATCCCTAGCCTTGCCTATATAAGGAGGCTCATCTACATTGTTTGTATGGGCAATCAATCTATATCTTGTAATGATCCAGTTGATCATATTTTGCATCTTGATAGAATACAATTTATTCCTATCTTCTATTTTGTCTCTCTTATTTGTTCTTTCCATTGTCTCTTGATCTTGGCAAAATCTCACATGGTATCAGAGCCATTAGAGTGCCATTGGTTTGCCAATTGAGAGAATTTTGGGGTTTGCATTTTGGAGCTTTCTATTGCAGGTTATTATTGGAGCTTGTTGGGTTAGATTTGAGGTTACCATTGGATTGAGGAGGTTCGAGCAATTAATAATTGCCTTTTATTTTGTCCAAATCCGACATCAGAGGCCAAATCTAGAGCCGTTTGAAGGTGGAGGGTGGTGACTCATCCTGACACCGATCTGCAAATTTGGAGCATTTTTGGCCAAATCTGCCATCACCATTGTGCTCAGAAGGCCCAAAAACCCCAAGATCGACTATCAATTCATTGAAATTGGCCTCCGTTACATCGAGTTGAAAAAGTCTCCCCTCCTGGCCCGCCGTATGGACTTGCAGGTTTAAGTCTGAGAAATTTTTTAAATTTTTTTTCCGTTTAATTATTTTCGAAAAAAAAAAAAATTGATTTTATTTTTATTTTTTTCGTTTAATTATTTTTGGAAAATAAAAAAATCGAAATTTTTTGTTAAAAAGAAGGGGGGGGGGGGGGGGATTTTTTTTTGTTGTTTTAAAAAAAAGAAAAAAACGAAAAAAATTTCGGGGGGTCACTGCAGTACTTCGGGTGACGCAGCCTGCGGTCCCCGTAGTCATTGCAGGTAACTGCAGGCACTGCGGCCCCGCAGTCACTGTGGTGGTCCCACAATTGTCTGTGGGCCCCTCCCCGTATGGGGGGGTACATTGTATTTTAAAATTTTTTTTAATAAATAAAAAAAATCAACTTTTTTCTTATTTTTTTTAAATAAGTTTTTTTTAATAAACTTTTTTTATTTAGATTTTTAAAATCTTTTAAAAACACAAACATCATTTAATAAGTCAAATTGGGAACACTTTTTTTCTTGTCACTTCACACCTGTCTTGCAGTGCTTCCAACCGACAGTCAAGGGGGGGGGGGGGGGGTTGATTTGCTTCTTTATATCTCTTGGCCACATTCCAATCGAAGGCGTCTTTTTCTGCAGTATTATACAAGGTTTCTTGGTGGCATCATCTTCATGTTTCTAGATTTGCACTATCATGTTGTATGCTCTTGCATGAGCAATGTTGTACTCGCACTATCATAAAGTGCCACACCTCTTTGTATCTTGTCATTGTTGACATATTTGATGTAATCCTCTTGTACACATAGATTAGGAATATCTTGTGAGACTTGGTGCATGGCTCCAGTTGAGACTTAGATTCTACACATTTGTGCATGGCTCCCATGAGACTTTGATTGTACCAATATTTCTGCTATTTCTGAGTATCCAGATGATGCTCACAACAGGTTGTCTCCATGCCTAATCTTCTTTTTGTTGCAGTGAGTGATTCATCGTCATCGACTTGGTACCTAGTTTTGTCACACTTTGACATTTTTGGTGCAACATTGGCTCTCTTTCTTCCTTATGTGAAGGTATTTTGGTCATCATCATTGAACCATCTTTGCAGGAGATTCGACATTGAGAGGGGCCTTCAGGGTCTCTTCTTCTCTCTTATGGGGGGGACACAGTTTTGTTCTTCTCATTCATCATTGAGAGCATTGTGTGCTTTCATCATCTCTATTTTGGTGGGGGGGGGGGTTTCCCATTGGGTTTTTCTCTCTTTCCCTACTTTATGGGAGATTGCATTTGCATTTGTTCATGGGTACCTAACATGGCCTAGTAGCCGGGACCCACCTTGCATTGCTTAGTTGCATTGTAGACTTAAGTGCATTCCCCTAAGTTGCACTTAAGGGGGGGTGTTGGTGTAAATAATTATTCATCATGGATATTATTACACTATACTTAAGTTTACTTAGGAAATGCATTTCATAGTAGTTTGGGTATGAGACACTTGGGTGTTTGTGCCACATTGGGATAGTGTGTGTAGGAGAATTTCCACCTTTTATGGTGTTGATCTTGTTGTTACACTCCACATTCAGTGGGTGATCCACTTCATGCAGAATATTATACTGTTTCTCCTACCTACCCACACCTATTTCCTACCTACCCTTATTTCTTATTGAGCCACATGTCATGTTTGTGTACTCACATATCCCTAGCCTTGCCTATATAAGGAGGCTCATCTACATTGTTTGTACGGGAAATCAATCTATATCTTGTAATGATCCAATTGATCATATTTTGCATCTTGATAGAATACAATTTATTCCTATCATCTATTTTGTCTCTCTTATTTGTGCTTTCCATTGCCTCTTGATCTTGGCAAAATCTCACAGATTGAAATCTTTCTAGTGATATTTGCGTGAAAAGTTCAAGTAGAGTGATAGTGGTGTTTAGTATTTTTGAGGAGAAGGTATTCAAACCCCATTTGAGAAAAAAATGTTTGAAGGTCATCATAGCAGCGCCTATATCGACTCATGTGTTGGTTGAAGCTATTAAAGAACCTCAACCCGAATTCAAGCTGCATCCAGAGAAATCTAGTGAGATCGACATGACTGGTGCCTTATCATCTGTGCCCTCCGATGTATTATTGGTTGAAGATATTCGCTCCTACATCCATTGTAAGCTTTAAGAAATTGGAGATAAATTCATTCAAAATAAATTTAAAGGGTTCTGTGTTAATGATCAGTTGAAGGCAAAATATTTACCTCTGAAGACCAAAGGCTTGTCAACTGCTGTTGATTTTCCTGATTAGTTTCATGCTGACTGGTTTAGGTATGTATTAAGCAGAGTACATGATCAATTCTTGTGGCTGGAAGCTCAAGCACTGATCAAGATTACAAAGAATGTGATCGAAGAGTGACAGGGTTTAGCGCAACCGATGAAGTACTAACCCTGAGAACAATTTCATCAATTAAAGTCACTCGATTAACCAAATCCTGATGTGACAATAGAGCAATGACAATTGCTCATATTGAGGATGCTGCAGTAAGATTTGCTTCTGCAGTGATGGGTTATAGGGTCTATCAATCAAGCCAGATGAATAGTGTGTTGAGTGGTGCCATACATTCTGCCTATCAAATTATCAAGGAGGATGTAACCTATGATATTTGTGAGATGATCAGAAGCCAATTTCTGGTGAACATGGAGAGAATCAAGAAGGAAAAGTGATAGTTCTGATACTTAATATAAGTACAGATCCAATAGCCAACAAGATGAGAGGGGGGGGGTGTGAATCATACAAACTTAATCATCAATGAAAACATCAGATTCAACCTCGGTAACATATATCAGTCATAGAATAAAAATATCAAACATGCAAACTCAAAAGCATATGAACTATATAAACATCATAACACCAGATTTAACATGGAAACCCAAATAGGGAAATACCACTATGGGATTTCGGACCCACTAAGAAATATACTCTTCTAGAGTATGCTCGGTTAAAAGCCAATCCTATTAAAGATTACAAAACACATTGCTAGATGTGACCCGGTTAAGGGATTTCCCTCAGATCTATTAGGATCTTCACTTTGTTAGAAGTGACCTTGTCAAAGGATTTCAAACACTCATTTTGAATGTCACCTTGTTAGAGGATTTACTTATAAGACTGTTAAGTCCACTCGGTTAAGAGATTTTCTGTTACTTTCACAAGCTAACGGTAATACAATCTATCTGCAACTTTACATCTAGAATGCTAAAGCAGATTCTTATTTGTTCAATCACAATCTAGACATAGAGCTAATCTTGTCTATCTGCTGGGCATCGGTACTATGTTATTCCAACAGGTCTTCAAGCCTCTGTGCTCGGTGATCACTATGTAGCATCCTTGTGCATACACTATTTAGTAACAGTTCCTTATTTATAAACAATCATCTAACCGCTTAATCTCCTTGATCACATTTCCCATGATCAATCATAGCCATCAGATCTTCAATCTTGTCCAGGTTCATTGTATCTTACGATCTGAAAAATGTTTTACCCTGCCTCGGAACTTGCACAATCATCTTGGAACTTGTGTTAGGGTAATGCGGTTCAATCTGAGCTGTAGATCTTCTTGCCGACTTTCCATTGCCTTAGATTTGTTAACAAACTTCTTCCACGGCTTGCCAATCATTGATCCGCTCCAGCTGATCAGCTTCTTTTATTAAATATCACATGTAAACATTTAATGCATTCTGTTATTGCTCGGTTACAACTCGGTGAATACTAAAATTTACTCGGTAGACATTCTGTCTTCATTAACCGACTGCGATAACCTTAGGGTTTACCGACTAGGTTCCTTAGGGTTTACCGACTAGGTTCCTTAGGCTGATAACATAGTGTAGTATTAACATTTACATTTTACAACATATGTATTATGTTAAAACAATCTAAAACATCAAGATCTCATCATTGTCTGACTTGGAAGAGTTGCCCATTGAATAACTTATCCCTTTATTCATCATATTCTTTCCTGTGTCTTTACCAACTTCTTTATGATCTTCATATCATATTTCTTAAGATATGACAACATCATACTGAATTAGAAAATCAATTTCTTGACATCAATGACAAAATAATAACATCAAGACAATAAAACATCTTTAATCAGTTATGTCCATAATCATCAACAAACTTCTCAATATCCTTGTTATATTGCCAACAAAATGAAGCAATCTTTCAAATATGGCTCACTACTGGTATGTATATTTTTCTATGTGCAATTTTTTTTCCTGGTAAGGGTAATGTAGTATGGTCTGAAGAAAAACCTATCATGGTTCAAAAAGGGGAAATGATTAGGGATCTAGGAGATAGGTTTGGTGATATAATGTGGGGATACTTTAAGGAATTTCAATCAGGATGCACAAAAAGGAAAGAATACCAACCGGTATAGTGCAAAAGTACAAAGACAACATTTGCTTTCTTGTAGACACAAATTGTTGCATCATTCAAGCGGTTCAACTTAAAAACTTTTGGGTTCCACCTATGGGTTATGAGGTTGCAACAAACACTGTTAACATTCGTGTAAACATGCTACTATCCAAACTAGTAGACTAGAAGACAAAGAGATTTGGAACTTGTGAGGAGACAAGCTCCAAAATAAAACAGGAACTTCAAGAGCCAATCATGAAAATAAAAGTAAGAAGAATGATTGATACTCTTGACAAAAAATATGGAGGTGAAGCATCCGGTGCCACTACCTCCACCGGTACTAGTGAGCAAACATGGGTCAAACCTAATAAAGATGAAGAACTAACATATGGAAAGAAGAAAGTGTCAAAGATAAAACCCAAGGGGACTACAACTACCAAGCCAACAACATATGCAAAAGAAAAGGACATAGGTATGTGTGTGTGCAAAAGGGTTTGTAGCTGCAAGGACAACACTTCAATTAAGTCATTACATGTATGGTTAGTAAATCAATAATCAATAAGTAATAAACCATAACAAAGCGACTAATTGCCTTCTAAAAGATGCGAGTATAAGATTGCTCTCAGATTTTTATAAGCAATACCAGTGAATAGATTACACCAAGATGAAGGATTTAATCTATATGATATTTAACTATATGGATGCAAGATGGATGAATAATTCAAGCAAATAATGGATTCAAGCAATATTGATTCAAACAATATGGATGAGTAAAACTAAATATGGATGCAAATAATCTAAAAAGCACAATGATCTTCAATGACTCTAGAGCGAAATTAGCGTGATAATAATCTCCAAGTGTGTTCTAAAAAATCTCTAGGGTAAATTGGAATGAGAGCTGAAGGTTGAATTTATAGAGAATTACAAGAGAGATGATGAAAAAGCTCAATTTAGGATTAATTGAAATAATTGAGAAATCAGGTTTAGTTAACCTTGAGATAGATTCTAATTATAGTTTAATTGAAATGCATTTAGATAAGAAGTTCAAGTTTCATTGGAAATAATAATTAAATGAATTCTATGCATTTGTGATAAAAATAGACAATTCCATGCATATATTTGATTTATTCAAGAAAAAGGTCTTTTCAATGCAACTGATCTTCTTTTTCTGAAAAATTTTGAGTTCCAATTTTAGAGAATAATTCAATAACTCAATTAAATTACTTTCATGATTTCAAGTTCTAAATTTAGAAAAAGAAATAATATCTCAAGTTTGATTTCTCTCTCAATTCAATTCTTTTTGTTTAATTTTCAATTCAACTCTTGCTTTGTGATTAATTCCTCTTTTGTAATAAATTAATTCCTTTTGCATGATTAAATGGCAAATTAATTAATTAATTAAATATGAAAGGATATTTAATAAATTAAAGTAGGATAATTGATCAAAATGATATTCTTGGAAATGATTCAACTAATTAAATAAATATTTAATTAATATTGAGTAATTGATTTGCCATGTGATATTTGATGATTAAAGAATTAATAATGTGCTCAAGGTTGATTTAATTGCCTTTGGTTAGGACCTTGGTGATGTTATCGAGATTAGGGGCCCATGGTTTAGATGACCATTTTTAGGGTATTACATTTTCCCCTCTTTGAATTAATGTTCGAGCAGCGTGTTGGTTCAAAGAATGTGTGATGTCTAGGAGATGCCAGTTCTGAACTTGATTGATCACGAACCAGATGAAGAGCAAGGTGTTTAGCTTGATTCGAAGCGATGAAGCTAGATGAAGTCTGTGAAAAGTGATAACAATCTTGAACTTGATTGAACTTAGGAACGATTTAAAACAAAAAGATACCGAACTTGAACTTCATTGATCAAGAAGCGGATCTTACTGATCTAGAACTTGATTGATCTAGACACAGCGAGCAAAGATAAAAATTGATCTTGAACTTGATTGATCAAGATACGATGAGTGAAAAATAAACTGTCCAGCTTGATTTGAAGTGATGAAACTGAACACCTGCTTAGATTTAGCGTATGATCAAAGATACTCTTTAAACTTTTGATTAAGTTTAAATGAATAATTAGCTTGATGTAAAGCGATTAAACTGATTAACGTTAAGAGATTGATTCAGATGAAGACAAATATCAACTTGATTTGAAGTGATGAAACTGATATGCCCCTAGCGATTGATTTGATTCAGATGATCGAGAGATCTCAACTTGATGTGAAGCAATGAAGCTGAGATGCCCCTTAGCAATAAGAATTGATTTTCTTTAGTTGAAAAGATTTTTGCTCAACTTTTGATGAAGATTTGAAAATTTTCTCAACATGTGAGATGTGAGGTCATAAGGTCGTGAGTATGCCCCCTCAGGAACGAAATCAAAAGATAACGAGGGTACATTATTATAGGCAATTGTTGGCGATGATAAGTTATTTGAGCCCAAATTGATCCTGAGGAATGTTTGAAAATTTGGCATTGATTGATGAGAAATTGAGCACAAAGTTGTTGTGAAAAATTGAAATTGAGATTTAGCGTTGATTCATGAGAAATTGAGCGCAATTTGAAGAAAGAATGAGCATTTGATGAAAAAGCGCTAAGTGGTCCAAAATTTGAAATTAACTAGTAAAATGATCTCAAATTTTGATTTCGATCCCGAAAATGGAATCAAAATGGGCAAATTAGCTAAGGGTACAATTTTCATGTCCATCGGAGCAAGTTGAAAAATTAAGGTTTTGGCTATATATGGGACAAAAGTGTCATTTTCAAATCATTTTAACCCTCCAAGTTTGAAAATTCAAAAATCCTTCTACGAAGAAAATAGTGGTCCCTACTCGTACACATCGATTCGAGTGCAAGAGACATCATAATCGACCCCAAAACTATGAGCCAATAGTAAGTGATCGATCTTAAACCTCTATATGTAAGATGTTTATGTATGCAACTAACGTCTCAAAACACAAGTACTCGATCGAAGAAATGATGATAAATAGACCACTTAGCGTAAGAAATGATGATGCTTCCATATCTCATTCAATAAAGAGATCATTATTATCACACCGAAATCATTCTAAATTCACAAAATACAGAATGAAACTCAAAATGATATGCAAAATGCAACCTAAACCTAGTCACTGGATTTAAAATGCTTAAGATTCATCACCGAGCATAACGAACACAATAGGCAGGTTAGAGTTCCTTTATTTTTCAAGGTGCAATATTTATTATCTTGTCCGCAATGACCCTTTTTTGGTTTATATCCTTGGACATATTTCACAGAGACCTAAATTGCATCATAAATAAATTCCCTCAAAACAAACAAAGAAATGATGTGGACCTCCCTATAGCATACAAATAAGCGGAGTCGAGGTATGTGAGGCAATTTCACCTTGTTGTGAAGGCTCTTATCACAGACACCCAACTAATTTATATGTTTCCAGATCATTGGGATCATTCCTACAAGAAGAAAACAAAGAAAATATTATGCTCCCAATCCTTGCTCCTCTTAGTCACAATAGACTTCCTTGAGTTACTCAGAGGGATCATAATCGAAAACCAATATAAAAGACAACATGCAAAGAAAATTTTCATGCATAGCTCAAACTGTTTAGTGATTGTTTTCCGTTATGTTGTTTTGCTTGTTTACTCAGTGATAAAAACTCTTTTGCAGTTAGGAGATAGGTGACTGACTCAGAGTGGACGACCAGGTTTCACTGACGGAAAGATCAATTAGTTGATACTGCTTAGGACATGTAATGTGCTCTGTCAATTAACCTAAGACTAGGACGTTGATCAGTTTCAAGTCATGAGGGTTCCAACGAACCAGGATATCACAAAAGTGACTGAAATATATGTACAAGAGAAAGCAAAGATGCAGGAAAGCGAGAATGCCAACGTTGTGTTGATAGATGGTGCGCTTGAGTATAAGAGGCGTCTGTTTGCTAGGTTTTCACCCACTTGGCAGAGATTCATTTATTTATTTTACCAAGGTGCCTGTTTACTAGGTTTTCACCAGGGCATTTTCTCTCTTTATATTTTTTTCTTTTTTTCTTAGTTTTTTTTTTTTTTGTATTTTATGATTTTTCTGATTTTTAAAATTTTTTTCAAGACTTTTTCAGCTGTACATATTGCTAGAGAAGAGAATGCTAAGTGAAGAATTTCTTCAAGTGGATGGTGTTAATCGGTTCACAAAGTTGTTCTCCTTCCGATGTTGAGAGTTGATAGGCACCAGAGTCGAATACTGTAGTAACGATGTAGGGACCTAGCCAGTTGGGTTCAAACTTCCCTTTCTTGTCTCGAAACTGTTGATGTTTAGGATTTTCTCTTAGGACTAGGTCACCAACCTGAAATTCTCTTTGTCTAACTTTCTTGTTATATCCTTTGGACATTCTCTTTTGATATACTTTGAGATGATCAAACACCACTTGCCGACGCTCATCCAACAATTCGAGTTCTTGCAATCTAGATATTCTATGATCTTCATCAGTAACAAGACCTTGCAAGGAAACTCTTAGAGATGGTATTTCGACTTCAATAGGTAATACTACTTCGGACCCATACACCAAAGAGAAAGGTGTAGCCCCAGTAGGTGTTCTGATACTTGTTCTGTAAGTCCATAGTGCGGGATTGAGCTGCAGATGCCAATCCTTCCCAGATTTGTTCATTTTTCTATGCAAGATAGTCAATAGGTTTTTGTTAGATGCCTTGGCTTGTCCATTACCTTGAGGGTAATATACTGATGACTAGTGTTGTTTTATTTGGAATTTCTCATAGAGCTCATCCAGATATTTATTCTTGAACTGTCCTCCATTATCAGTCACGATGGACGAAGGTATCCCATACCTGCAAATGATATAATTTAAGATGGACAAGGCAACTTG
This sequence comes from Cryptomeria japonica, assembly GCF_030272615.1. Lineage (NCBI taxonomy): Eukaryota > Viridiplantae > Streptophyta > Pinopsida > Cupressales > Cupressaceae > Cryptomeria > Cryptomeria japonica. Next base: position 190,226,909 of record NC_081410.1, read on the forward strand.
TTTACCAGTTGCTTGGATGAGCGAAACCGCTTCTACCCACTTGGTGAAATACTCAGTGGAAGTTATGATTAATTTATGCCCGTTGGATGATGCAGGATATATCTGACCAATGAGATCAAAGGCCCATTGCTGAAAAGACCAATGTGTAGTGAAGGGTATAAGATCCCTTTCTGGAGCATGTATGAGATTTCCGTGTAGCTGACATTTTTCACAGGTCTTAGCAAATTTAATAGCATCTTTCTCCATGTCTGGCCAGTAGTAGCCAACCCGTAATAGTTTTTGAGCTAAAGTAAGACCATTCGAATAAGATCCACAAATACCTTCATGGACTTTTGATAACGCACGTTTAGATTCTTCAGTTTCTAGACACCTAAGCAATGTACCATCCAAACCTCATCTAAATAAATTGTTAGCAATGATAACATACCGTGAATCATTTCGAGTTAGGTTTCTTTTCTCATTACGAGTAATATTTTTAGGGATAATTTGGTCTCGTAGATAAGAGTAGATGTGGCTGTATCGGGATGAGTCATGTCCAATAATAACACAGACTATTTGGGTCTTAGGAGAATCATAGGCGGGGTAACTTTACTCTTCCACTAGGAATTCAAAGCAAAAATTGGACTCTTGTAACTTAGGTATAGACGCCAAGGTGGCCACAACATCTGTTGCTCTGTTTGTGGATCTAGGAATCTGTTGGAATGATACAAAAGCAAAATAATTCTTAAGATCATCAACCATTCTCTTATAAGGCATCAGTTTCTGTGAGATTTTGCCAAGATCAAGAGGCAATGGAAAACACAAATAAGAGAGACAAAATATATGATAGAAATAAATTGTATTCTATCAAGATGAAAATATTGATCAACTGGATCATCAATCGTTACATACAATGAATATGAGCCTGCTTATATAGGCAAGGCTATATGGATATGTGAGCACACAAACATGACATGTGGCTCAATAAGAAACAAGGGTAGGTAGGAGAAACAATATAATAGTCCACATGAGGTGGATCACCCACCGAATGTGGAGTGTAACAATAAGATCAACACCATAAAAGGTGGAAATTCTCCTACACACACTATCCCAATGTGGCACAAACACCCAAGTGTCTCATACCCAAACTACTATGAAATGCATTTCCTAAGTAAACTTAAGTAAGGTGTAATAATATCCAAGATGAATAATTATTTACACCAAAAACCCCCCTTAAGTGCAACTTGGGGGAATGCACTTAAGTCTACAATGAAACTAAGCAATGCAAGATGGGTCCCAGCTACTAGGCCATGTTAGGTACCCATGTACAAATGCAAATGCATGCAAACCAATGAAAGGAAATCTCTCACAAAGTGGGGAAAGAGAGAAAAACCCATTGGGAAAAAACCCTCCCCCAAAAGAGAGATGAAAACTAGATACAAAGAACTCTCATATAAGTATGTGAAGGACAAAGCCCCATGTGAGGAAAAAATCCCCCCCCATATGAGAGAAGAAGAAGAGAGACTAGGAATCCCCCTCTCAATCTGGAATCTGCACCAATGATAGAAGCTCAAAGATGAATGAAGAAAGTGCTCCATGAACGTCAAACCATGTTCCTCCCCTTAGGAAGAAACAAAACCAAAGGTGTATCCAAAAATTCTCCCCAACCATGAAGGGAAGATGAAGAAAAAATACTCATGATGAAAGGAATCTGTGAAAACTGCTCAAGTGTCTCCATGTCGATGCTGAAGGTAACCTCCTCCAAAGGTGGTAAACTATCCCACACCACTGAAAAAGGAACTCCAAGATCTAGTGGAGAAGAATGTAGAACAATATCCAAAGACTCATATGTCTCCTCAAAAGATAAAGATACCTCCTCCAAGTGCTATATAAAAGTATCCACAATCATGTCAACCTCTAAAGATTGATCATGTAGAGAATGCACAAGAGGGTCAGAGTGATCCCTCGCAACAATCAAAGAAGGATCATCTTCATCAAAGAGAAGATGAAGGTCATCAATGGTGTCTCCCAAATGTGCAATGTAGGAGTCCACAAACAAACCTGCAATGTCTGTCAAGTAGGCATCTCAATCAACTAAAGCTGGAAGACATGTAATATCATGCTGCACTGAATCATAAGAAGGTGAAATTGTCGCACTAGCTGCATCATCAGGTGCAATAGGTGGTGTAATATCAATAGAAGGAGATGAAATGCAAGGCTCAAGAACGGGGTCACATGTGAGAATCCCCAAGTACAAATTCCCAAAGTTCTCCTCAAAATCTGAATCATCAACATAGGAAGAATCAACCTTATCAATAGGACCAAAATCTGAAAAAGAGTACAACCAAGATGCATGATCAACCACCCCAATCGCAATGATAGCTCCACTATCCAAGTCTCTAATGATAACTGAATCAGGTGTGAACTCCACAATTTTCTTAGTTGTCCCATGTGTGATTTGATAGATGGAAAGAAGATTATTTGTCAAGTGGGGTACACACAACACATCATTGAAGGAGTTATCCCCAATGGCAATAGATCCTTTCCCAATCACATCCATGTGTGTATGATTTCCCATCAAAATCTACGGCATGTGGCAAGGCTCAAATGTAGAAAACATAGACTACGAAGATGCCATATGATGAGAAGCCCCTGAATCTAGAAGCCATCTCCCTGAATCATGACTTGTAGTAGCACAAAGAGCTTGTCCCTTTCCTTTATCTATCCCAAAAGAGTGATCCTTTCCTTTATCCTTGGAAGAAGAAGTCGATGTAGACATTCTAGAAGGTAGGTTGATTCTATTCTTCTCAAGAAGATTCTTCAACTCATCAATATCCTTCTTATAACAATGATGTTCATCATGTCCTGACTTCTTGCAATATCCATAAAAAAGATTGTCCTTATATGATTTCCTCTTAGATGAGAATGGTGAATCACCTTGTTGTGGAGAGGAAGATTGTGCTCCATCTTGTTGTGGTTTAGACTTAGGTTGCTTTTGATTCTTGCCTTTTCCTTGATTACTTTGATTCCCTTTGTTAGCCACCAAAGCTTGTGACTTTGAAGATTTGAGTATCCCCATCGTGGTCAACTTAGATTGCTCAAGTATCAACATCTCCATGAATGAATTAAATGAGGGAGAAGTGTATGAGGAACCTTGAGCCAACCTATGGGTGTGAAAGCTAGATACAAAGGCTGCATACTCTGAAAGAAGCTTGTCCAATAAGTTATAAACCAAATGAACATCCTTTTTGTCAATTCCACAATCCTTTAGCTTTTCTCTTAGCTTAGTTGCTTTTGTGACATAATCTTGGATTATATCAAAATCCTTGGGATCCAAAGTTGTGAGTTCACTATCAAGCTTGTAGCCCTTAGTCTCATCAACTTGACCATACAATTTCTTAAAAATATCCCAAGCCTCTTTAATTGTAGTACACTTATCAATGTGAAAAATGAGGTCATCTGATACATACTTTCTAAGAGTTCCAAGTGCCATAGCATTCTTAGTAAGCCATTCAATTTGAGCATTAGGATCAGCCTTAGGATCAGGTGGTGCTGTAATAGTTTCATTTACATAATGAACGAGTCCTTTTTCCATTAGTTTACTCCATGCCTTAATTTTCCATGATGCATAATTACGAGGAGTTAAAAGTGGAAATTTAGGAGAACCCATAGCACCAAAATGAAAAAACACAAGATAGAGAGAGGCACAATCACATAAGACACCCCCCCAAAATACTCAATCAAGAAACCCCCCCCCAAAAAAAAATAAAAAATGGTGATTTTGACACTTTATACTTAGTGCATATACAATGGGCCACTTGCAAAATAAGGCAAAGTGGACTTCTGATTTCAATTTACAACTTCTCAAAATGAGATCTAAGAGACTTCAACAAATACTGCTAGTGATCTGAACTGAGATCCAAGCAAAATACAAGTACCAAATATGCCAAAAATTACCAAATACTAAAAGTACAATTTCTACTTAAAATCACTACAAACAAATGGTAGATTATGAAAGTAGATGAAAAAATATGTACTTTCAAAAAAAACGGCACCTGAAAAGGAGTCCATATGAGCCCAAACGAAGCCTCCAAAGTTGTAAAAATCAGGATTTCACGATTTCTGAAAAAACCTGTATCCAAAAATTAGAAAACTCTTGCACCACTGTACAGATCAAAAAATTCTACCCCAAAACAAAAAAAAAATTGCTCGAAAAAATGAGTCCGGATGAGTGAGATATCGCTTTTTGAAAATTGTCTACAAAATTATAATTTCTGGAAAATTTCTGTAGCAGTGTCAAACTTCAAATGCCTCTAGATTTGGCCTCCGAAGTCCGATTTGGATGAAACAAAAGGCAAAACTGACTTTCTTGGACCTCCTCAATCTAATGGTAACCTTATATTTGATCCATCAAGCTTCAATAATAACCTGCAATAGAAAACTTCAAAATACACAACCCCAAATAGCATCAAATTCCTCTCAATTAGCAAACCAATGACACTCTAATGGCTCTGATACCATGTGAGATTTTGCCAAGATCAAGAGGCAATGGAAAGCACAAATAAGAGAGACAAAATATATGATAGAAATAAACTATATTCTATCAAGATGAAAATATTGATCAACTGGATCATCAATCATTACATACAATGAATATGAGATTGCTTATATAGGCAAGGCTATATGGATATGTGAGCACACAAACATGACATGTGGCTCAATAAGAAACAAGGGTAGGTAGGAGAAACGATATAATAGTCCACATGAGGTGGATCACCCACCAAATGTGGAGTGTAACAACAAGATCAACACCATAAAAGGTGGAAATTCTCCTACACACACTATCCCAATGTGGCACAAACACCCAATTGTCTCATACCCAAACTACTATGAAATGCATTTCCTAAGTAAACTTAAGTAAGGTGTAATAATATCCAAGATGAATAATTATTTACACCAACAGTTTCTCATCTCGAGTCTAATATGTATCATTGATTTGATTGACTACCCGTGGAGAATCTCCATAGATATACAATTCTGCAACCTTCCATTCAATAGCTAGCTTTATCCTGTTCACCAAAGCTTCATATTCTACAATGTTGTTTGTGCAAGGGAATATAATCTTATAAGACTTTGGGATTGAATAATTTTGAGGAGTAATGAATAATATGCCGACACCTTAACCATTTTGGGTGAAAGATCCATCAAAGAACATCTTACAGGGTTGTTGAGTAAGATGCATTATTGATTCATCTGGAAACTCTATATGCAGCGGTTGAGTGTCTTCAAGCGGAGCCTCAACAAGTTGATAAAAAATTACCTGTCCTTTTATGGCTTTGCATTCCACATATTCAATGTCAAATTCTGTAAGGATCATGACTCGTTTCGCCAATCTTCTTGTAAGTGTTGCTTTATTGAGAAGATATTTGAGTGGCTCAATTTTGGTCATCAACTTGACTGAATGTGCTAGCATGTAGTGTCTCAGTTTTTGTGATGCAAAGACTAATGCTAAGCATTCTTTTTCTATTATAGTGTAGTTCATTTCATAAGACACCAATGTCCTACTGATGTAATAAATAGCTCACTCCTCTTTATTGTCATCCTGTTGTGCCAGAAGTGCCCCCGGTGATGAATCAGTTGCTGATATGTATAAGATTAGTGGTTTACCCTGAATCGGTGGCATCAATATTGGTGGATTAGACAGGTACTCTTTTATCTACTGAAGGTGTTGTTCACATTCTTGATCCCAGTTGTATGTTACTCCTTTTCTCAATACTTTCGTGAAAGGTTGAGCTTTGTCTACTAACTGAGAAATGAATCGTCTGATGGATTGGAGACGTCCTTGCAGACTTCTCATCTGAATGATGTTCTTCGGAGGCAATATTTCCATTATGGCTTGAACCTTCTCAGGATCAACCTCAATTCTGTTCTTTGAAATGATGTATCCAAGTAGTTTACCAGATGTTACTCTGAATGCACACTTCTTTGGATTTAACCGGAGTTTGAACTGTTCCATTCTGTCTAGTATAGGACCTAGCTCTTGAATATGCATTGATCTCTTTATATTCTTCACTAAAGTGTCATCAACATAATCTTCCATATTCTTATGCATCATGTCATGAAAAATGGTAGTAACTGTTCTTTGATAGGTTGCTCTTTCATTCTTTAGCCCAAATGGCATGACATTCCAGCAAAAGGTTCCCCATGCACAGGTGAATGCTATCTTTTTTTGATCTCCAGGAGCTATTTTGAGTTGGTTGTAGCTAGAGAATCCATCCATTAGTGAGTACATCTCATACCTAGCAGTCATGTCGACTATCATGTCAATATTTGGCAATGGAAAGTCATCCTTCGGACATGCTTTGTTGAGATCTCTGAAGTCTATGCAAACTCTGATAGATTTGTCTGCCTTTGACATAGGTACTATGTTTGAAATCCATTAGGCATAATCTATAGCTCTAATGAATCCAACTTTTAGTAGTTTTTCTAGCTCACCCTTGACTAATAGTGCCACATGTGGGTACATCTTGCGGAGTTTTTGCTTGACTAATTTAACTCTTGGTGTGATTGAAAGGTGATGCATAATGAGATCAGGATCCAAGCCTGGCATATCAGAGTACGTCCATGCAAATTTTCTTTTCTTTTCTAAGAATAGATGAGTGAACTCCTTCAATTCTTCTACTGATAGTGATTGAGCTACATGAATGATGCGTGGTGTCTCTTGACTCCCAATGTTCACTGGCTGAGGTTGCTCGATCAATATGGAAGACCTTTCCTAGAAATGACTTGGCAGTACATCAAGTATCTCGCCTTCAGGCACCTCAAAGAGGTTTTCACCTTTAGGTACGTCCTTTATTTTCTCTTTTTTAGATTCTGACACTGCCACAATGTGATTTTCGCCATCAGATCTTTTATTTTTATTTTTCTTGTTTTTGCGATGAAGATACTCAATATCCACTTCAGTCATGTTTTCATTCTATTCGCTGGTGGAAGAGTACATGAGTTTAGCTGCATTGAGATAATAGGCTAACGTATAGTCATTGGCAAAAGTAGGTATATTCATGGGTTGGTTTTGTAAAGTACAGTCAATTAGTTCTGGATGTAGTAAGGATAAATGTTGGATAGGTTAGAGAGCATTCATGGTATTGTCATCACAACTGTGAATTGAAAAGTCGAGTTCTAGAATGATACTTTGCATAAGTGTCTCGAGACCAGGAAGAGTAAGAACATGATTATTAAAGTTCACATTAATATTTAGTTGATCTATTCCAATAGACATACTTGTAACGTTGTTCCCTACGCCAGACTGGACGTCATATCGTGGTTTGACAACGATAAGATCAGTAGACAAATTTTCATTGTTTGTATCAGCTGATTTCAAATTTGAGGCTGAGTAGATATTGTCCTAAATAAGACTGTCATCAGAGTCATCAGATGAAGTTTCTGAGTCTTTTTCAAGTGATTTAGTAAGTGTATGTATGGTATCAACACCAACATCTCTAATACTACAAGTTCCTTCATGTTGTGGTTCATTTTCCATTTGTATCTGACACACCTGTTGACATGATCTTACTGTTTCTATGGTTCGCTATCATCTACTCCATTCAGCTTCTTCTAGACTGATAACTGGTTCTTGTTCTGTAGCTTCCAACTCTTCTTGTGTAGTGCTATACCTGATTTGTTCTATTTTAGCATAGGGATACATAGATGAAAAGCTTTCTAGTACTCTTCCTTCCTTCAGTCCTTGTTCATAATTTTCTTGTCTCTTTTGTCTAATTTCCAGTATTTCCCTCTCTAGTTTTATGTGCATCAGCTCTTGAGTATCATCTATGACACCACTAGAATCTTCTGGAGTTTCTGTAGTGGATGTGTTTGAGAGGTGGTCAAGACCCCATTCATACTCATTTGAGTCAGTCTCTGAATTGTCCACTTGCTGCCTACCAGTGTATGTGACTGGAACTTTTAGTGGTGCAAACATTTCTCTGATTCTTACTACTTCATCTCTTATATCTTCTGGGACCTCAACTTCTTGTATTATTGTAGCTGACACCATCGAAGCTTGAGCATTGACTATTTCTTCTTTCTTGACTGTTGATTCCTCTTTCTCTTTTCTATACTCTGCATTTGTTTTTTGAGTGTCTACTTCCTGTAATGTTGAAGGCGATATCCTTTTCTGCCACTTAGACTTAGAAACATGTTTTTGGTCTGATGTCTTTTTCAAATTGTATCCCAGTCCAGCCTTATCATTTGTGGATTTTGTTTGTAGCTGAATTGGTTCAGTAATACCTTCCTTTTGTTTGCCTAGAGGACCAGTACCTGGATATCCCATGTGCTGGATCATTTTGTAGCCAGGACCATATTGGTTTGAGGTTATCTCACAATGTCGTACCTCCTCATTTTGACTATCTTCCTTAAAGAGCCAGTTAAGAACATCATCCTCCTCTATTTCATCCACCAGGGAGGTAGAAGATTGTACAAAGAGACCATCATACATGGTATTCAAAGCTGAAGTTTATGTTCTCATAGCCTCTGATGGCTTCCCCAACTATTTTGGTGATGAAGGGAGAGAAACTAATGAAAGTATCGGTTCTATCTTGTAGCCATCCATGCCGATATTTGTAATCTTCAATCTCTTTTCCAAGTCTTTCATCAGTGCTTTTGGATCTTCATTTGGAGAGGCTGACCTATTATGAGGCACAAAAGTATCTGCACCTTTTGTCAATGCATTACATATGACATTTGTATCAGCAAGAATATTGACTTCAGCTCCGTTATAGGGGAATTTTAAGCATTGATGGTATGTTGAATGTACTACCTTCATTTCATGAATCCATGACCTTCCTAGTAAGATATTGTATGACAAAGGAATATCAAGTACCTAGAAAAGGACATCTCTTTCTACAGGTCCGACTTTGATTGGTAATGATACCAGACCTTTAGAGGTCCTTTCTTCTTCATCATAGGATTTTATTGTTATTTTCTTGCTGGGATCAATGACATTTTCAGAGAATCCTAGTTGTGTAAGTAGACTATAAGTATAGATATTCAACCCCGCGCCTCCATCTATCAAAACACGTTTGACTTTGTGTTTATGGATCATGGCTTCAATATGCAATGGTTGGTTATGTTGATGATTTAGCGAGTTGTCATCTTCTTCAGAGAAGGTCTGATAGTGAGGTAAGGTTAGATGACCCACCATAGACTAAAACCAATCAATGTCTAAATCTTTTGGAACGTTAGTGGTGAGCAAGGCATTGTCCAGGATCTCTTTGTGAGCAGACGAGAGTTTTAGCAATTCAAAGATTGAGATTTGAGCATTTGTCCTTTTTAATTGCTCAACAACGCTATATCCAGAGGATGATGATGAAGTTAACCTTTTAAATTTGTCCAAGGTTGATTCTTTGTGTTTGTTTGACAAGGTTGGTGGGTTCGATGTTGCTTGAGCTAGGTTGGAAGAACTAGCTCCTTGGAGAGTGACTTTCTTTTGAGAATGGGTCAGAGCTCTTGCATATCGTGATTCATTTGGTTTTTCTTGGACTATAATCACATTGAAATATTCCGATTGGGAAGGCTCAATCATGTTGATAACGTTGTCCTGATTGGTATAAGTATAATTTACCTTGGCACCTCCTTTGGTCTTTGTGGAATCACCTTGTTCGTAAACAAACAAAGGATCTTTAAATGCTTTATGATCAACATTGGTCGAGTGATTCCCAACAACAACTTTACCAACGTCTATGAGATCTTGAATCTCATGTTTTAGCTTCATGCAATTGTTTATGTTATGACTTTTATTCCGATGGAAGTCACAGTATTCATTTTCTCTCCACCATCTTGGTTTGACTTCTGGATCATATCGTCTGGAGTTATCTGGTAGTGTTATCAAATTGTTTGCCAACAGAGTTTTGAAAGCGGATTCATAAGATTCTTCGAGAGGAGTAAAATCACGCTTAGGTTTGGAAAGCCAAGGCTTTTCTTTGAACCATTCTTTTGTTTTCTTTGGTGGATTTTCTGATGTAGCCTCAACAACTTTAAGTGCTTGTGTACCACTAGCCAAGTTGAATATTGTGGGTTGTGAGTTAGTTTTAACAGTGTCTACTACTCCATCATTAACAATATTATTCTTGTTGTCTTTTCCAAGTTTCCAATACTTGTTCTTCTCTTTAGAGCTAGACCCAGGTTGTGTTTCTTTCCAAGGTGAGATATCTCCCTTCTTTATGAGCACATATTCCATTCGAATGGCATTGTCTACCATTTTGTTAAATGATGGGTGTACTTGCATTTGGATACTATATTTTAGTTTGGGGAGAAAGTTATTGACAAATATATCCATTTTCTCAGAGCCCAGGATAGGTCGAGAATACCTAGAGAACATCTTTCTCCAGCGTTGGAGGAAGGTAAGAAGAGGTTCCCTTGTTTTCTGTTTAGTATTGTAAAGCTCGATCATAGTCACATGATGTCTAATGTTGTATGAGTATTGTTGTAAAAATAGTTGGATTAGTTTTTCAAATGTTTTTATTCCTTTGGGTAGACTTGAGAACCATTCCATTGCTTGACCCCCTAAACTCCTTGGGAAAAGGTGCATGAGGTACGTTTGATCATGCATGAACTCCATAGAGGTAGCACAAAACTCTTTGACATGATCTTGAGGATCTCAGGTACCATCATATTTGTCAAATTTTGGGATCTCAACTTGTGAAGGAAATGGAGGCATGTATAGATTTTTGTCAAATGGAAAGGGACATATTGTTTCCAGAGAATATTGTTTTGGGGAATTATCCTTATTCTTTAGTTTTCTGACCTCCATCCATAAGTCTTGTAATTGTTTGTGTACCATGAGTATAGGTGATTCTTCCTTTTTAGTAACAAGTGTTTGAACATCATATCCAGTAGGAAGTTTGGCACCTTGTTTTGCTAGTTCTAAGAAATAGTCTTCCTTCTCTTGAGTCATGATAGCTTTCATCATTTTTCTAGTCTTTATCCTTTTGACAGCCACAAATTTCTTTTTCTGGAGGTTCCATATCTTCATCAGCTTCACTTGATGAGGAATCATCATCAGTCTCATGAATATTAAGGTTGTCTTTTTCATCGTATTCTATATCATGTACAGTGGGAGACTCAAATTTATCAAAAACTGGTACTCCTGATGATTGGTTTGAATAGGCATTTTTATGGATTAGTGTGACCTAAAGTTGTTTGTAATGCAGAGGTCAAGATCAATTTTAGAGCTAGTTGTTCGGTTAACGAATTGTTTGAGAGAAACAACTGAGATTTTAGTATGGTTTCAGGAAAGATCTATCTTGTATAAGACATTATCTAAGTGACTTAGGTTTGATAGGTAGTTGATTTAACTAGCTGAAAGATGATCGACCAAATCGTGCAACGCAAATGGAAGAGGTACACTGTCTTGATCTGTTTATTCTTTGGATGATGATAACCAGTATTATGTTTGTTGTAGACTATTCTGTACTGACAAAACCAAGGATTTGTACGATAGGAATTTATAAATAGGATGACAATTTAGTAGCTATAGGACGACAATAGTTTTGTTTCATACGAGTTGCTGCCTCGTATCGTATGAAAGATGGGTATGTGTAGGACGACAAAAGATTTAGTGCAGTTCTGTTTCGTACGACACAAGATTTAGCTTTAGATGAATTTTTTTTGGGTTTCATATGACACATGATACAGTAAAGGATGACAAATCACAAGACTTGTACGACACAAGATGTAATTTAGGACGATAAATAATCAGTTCCATATGATGTTCACAGGACAGACACTAAAATTCTGAGTTTTTTTTATTGCTGAGTATGACAACTGAGTATGACCAATTTTGAGATGGATTGATTTTGGACCAGGATGGACTAGTTTTGAATAGAATTTCAACTTAGGATGGACAAGTTCTGACATGGACAGAGTTTTGACTTAGGATGGACTAGTTCTGACACGTACAAAGTTTTGACTTAGGATGGACTAGTTCTGACACAGACAAAGTTTCGACTTAGGATGGACTATTTCTGACACAGACAGAGTTTTGACTTAGGATGGACTAGTTTTGACACGGACATAGTTTTGACTTAGGATGGACTAGTTCTGACACAGACAAAGTTTTGACTTAGGATGGACTAGTTCTGACATAGACAGAGTTTCTAATCACTAAGTTTGTTTCTTGTCTTCTCTAATGTGCGTATTTCAGTTTTTTTTTGTTTCAAGGATGAAAACACAGAAAACACGTAGTATGAATAGTAACTCCAATCACAGCATGCAAACCCTATGGAATTTGGTGAGGAAAGAAAAGCTTTGCTTGTAGACTCAGGTACACGCCCAATAGCTAATCAGAATACGACCGCTAAGTCTCACACAATGGATTCTCAATGCCATATTATCTGACTCCAAACACTAATGGGGGCATGAAATGACAAGTATCTTGGGAGAGTTACTATCTCTCTTGCACAAATATTATCTCCCTTTCAAAGGTGAACCAGGTAGCTTCTAATTTTAATTGGATCTAGTAAGGGTTCTATTTGGCGCGTCGAGGTATAAACTCAATTAAGAGGTCTCCCAGCCTTGAAAACCAAGGTTTAATATACCCAAAGGTACGGAGGAGAGCTATTCCCGAGCACTGTCGTTGACTTGATTTTCATCAAATCACATTTATTTTATAGTGAGTTGGAGTACTTGGCATTTAGCTATTCCCACTTAGGTCGTTCTCCTCACACCGGACGTAACGACTTTAAGATTTTTTCAACCCCTTGGGAGGGTAGGCTTGCTAAAGATATACAAATCTCAAACAAAGAAAAAGCCTCAAGGGTCTGGATTTCTGATTGTCTAGAAAAAAGACAAGAGCATACTCTCCTACCTCTCAGAATCTTCTAAAAACACAAACAATAGATTTGTTCTTTAACCAGATAGCAAGTTAGGTGCCTAAAAATGAATTTAAAGAATACACGATGTTTAGTCGATTCTCCTCAGGCAACCTACAACGACAATGAATCAGTAGTCATATTGTCTTTGTGCGACAAGCATATTCTTCGATAAGCGTTCTATAAAAAATTGATTAGGCTGTAAAAAATTCTGAGATAGACAGATAAACAGTCAGGGTCAGTTGTCAGAATAATCAATTTTAATCAGAAAACCAAAATCATGAAATTTGCCTTTTTAACCAGAAAATACAGAGTTGTACGACAAAGTTTTAGCTCGTACGATATAGGATTCCATCTTCTACGATACAAGATTAATACTCATACGATACTTGCAGTTTGTCATTTCAGCCTATGAAAATTGTCGTACGAGATGTATGGACGAAAATCCAAAAAATTTGAAATTTGGAAAATAACAAAAAAAAAAAGCAGTTAGTCTTGGAGGCTGAAAAATGTAGTCTTCTGCCCCACGGTGGGCACCATAGATGTGTGTGTGAAAAAGGGTCTGTAGCTACAAGCACAACACTTCAATTAAGTCATTACATGTATGGTTAGTAAATCCATAATCAATAAGTAATAAACCATAACAAAGTGACTAATTGCCTTCTAAAAGATGCGAGTATAAGATTGCTCTCAGATTTTTATAAGCAATACCAGTGACTAGACTACACCAAGATGAAGGATTTAATCTATAAGATATTTAACTATATGGATGCAAGATGGATGAATAATTCAAGCAAACAATGGATTCAAGCAATATGGATGAGTAAAACTAAATATGGATGCAAATAATCTAAAAAGCACAATGATCTTCAATGACTCTAGAGCGAAATTAGCATGATAATAATCTCCAAGCGTGTTCTCAAAAATCTCTGGGGTAAATTGGAATGAGAGCTGAAGGTTGAATTTATAGAGAATTACAAGAGAGATGATGAAAAAGCTCAATTTAGGATTAATTGAAATAATTGAGAAATCAGGTTTAGTTAACCTTGAGATAGATTCCAATTATAGTTTAATTGAAATGCATTTAGAAAAGAAGTTCAAGTTGCATTGGAAATAATAATTAAATTAATTCCATGCATTTGTGATAAAAATAGATAATTCCATGCATATATTTGATTTATTCAAGGAAAAGGTCTTTTCAATGCAATTGAACTTCTTTTTCTGAAAAGCTTTGAGTTCCAATTTTAGAGAATAATTCAATAACTCAATTAAATTACTTTTATGATTTCAAGTTCTAAATTTAGAAAAGAAATAATATCTCAAGTTTGATTTCTCTCTCAATTCAATTCTTTTTGTTTAATTTTCAATTCAACTCTTGCTTTGTGATTAATTCCTCTTTTGTAATAAATTAATTCCTTTTGCACGATTAAATGACACATTTATTAATTAATTAAATATGCAAGGATATTTAATAAATTAAAGTAGGATAATTGATCAAAATGATATTCTTGGAAATGATTCAATTAATTAAATAAATATTTAATTAATATTGAGTAATTGAATTCCCATGTGATATTTGATGATTAAAGAATTAATAATGTGCTCAAGGTTGATTTAATTGCCTTTGGTTAGGACCTTGGTGAAGTTGTCGAGATTAGGGGCCCATAGTTTAGATGACCATTTTTAGGGTATTACAAGGTGCTCTTATATATTTCCCAAGTAAAGATAGACTGGTAGGAGTAACTTATACCAGAAAGAAGAAGAGTGGAGGAAGAGTTGATACAAAGGCTAAAAAGAAGCTCAAAAAGGATTAAAACAAGGTAATAACACTGACACCCAATCAAATGTGGAAATTAAAGAGGTTAGAAGAAGTGGAAGAAATGTAACTCCAACGATTGATGAATTGGTCCATGGGATCAAAGAATTTGGAGGTTTGTTCGGTGTTAGAAAAGCATATTCCCTCTGTCATGAAGAAGAGAAAAGAAGAATTGAGGAAGCACTGATCTGGAACTTGCACAATTTTTGCATAACTCCCAATGAATTATATGGAATAATCCCATCATATTTGCAAGATCAAATTGAATGGAGATGGAAAACAACTCTAGCTATTGAGAAAGAACACAAGATAAAAACACTCATGGAAGTGCAACATGATTTAGATCTTGATCAAGCTTCACCAGTGGCTGAAGCATGCATTCACCATTTTAAGATAAGAAATATAATAGGGAGAGTCACTATATGTGAAGTTGAAGCAGTTCATGAAGAAGGTGTTGCCCTGTGGAAGAAAATCTTGACCCAACAAAAGGAAGCTGAAGAAGAAATAGCAAAGGGAACAAAATAGGACCAAGGTGCAACTGCCCTTGACAAAGGGAAAGGTAAAGACAAAGACTCTACTGAAGGTTTTTATGTTTTCTTAGTTGAGGACATCATAGGAATTGTTGTGTCAGACATTCCCAATTTGACAAAGGACGTCCAACAACCGGTTCACACTACACCGATGAAGGGAGCTGATCAATCTAAGCAACCTGGTCAAGATGAAGTGACAATTGAAGATATTCCTTATGAAGATACACCCCACAAAACTTCATTGACACCAAATCCTATTCTGACAAAAAAAGGCTAAGAGGAAGACAAGAAAGTAGAGGATAAGAAAGCAATGTTGGATACTCCTCCGCCAAAGAGGAAGTTAGACTTAGAAAAAGAAAGTGAAAAGAAGAAAGTAAAACTCACCACTGTAGCCAGTTCTGAGGTTGAGACTATAGAAAAGGAAGATGAAATAGAGGAGGAAGAAGAGGAAGACTCGATCATTGATATAAAGAAAATGACTCCCAAGAAATTGATGAAAGTCTCAGAAAAAACTGAAAAGGCTAAATTGAGAGGAAAGAAAAAGAAGGCAAGAATTATCAATTCTTCCAAGACAATTCTATCTGACCTAATTCCTAAGAGTGTTGTTGATGAAAATGCACCCATCATTGATCAGTTGGGCACTGTTGTAACAAAAATCGGTTGAGAGGCAACCGATCTGGAAAAGGTTGCAGCAAGACAATATGAATCAAAGAGAGGAGAAAAACTATGGGAAGAAATATCAGTTGGAAAAGTTGCCCTCTCCAACCGCACATAAGAGGTGAAAAGTATACTACAAGAAGTTGGCCAATTATTGGTCAAATCTTCAAGTTTTACTGATTTAATCAGAGATCTAGAAGATAAAAGAACTCAGACTCAAAGAGAAATTCAAGATCTGATAGGTTCTTTTGATCCTCTTAACAACTCAACAACAATTTTTAATAGCAATGTAAAACAACTCAATCATGAAATCAAAAGGCTAAAAGAAGAAGAGGACAAATGAGGTTTTAGTTTGTTAGAGCTACAATGCAATCTGGCACCAATTATTGATTTCATGCAAAGGAATGTTAAAAAAGCAGAATGTCTCATAAATGAACCCGACTGTCAAACAATTGATGATATGGAGAATTTTGTTGCAGTTTTGCATGCATACTTCACCACCATGAAATAGGTAAAGCCTTTATGGGAATCCTCTTTGACAATAGCTTAAGAAAATTTCAAAGAAATTTTTGCTTTACTTTGATAAATTATTTTGTATAGTCTTTGCATTGATGTCAAAAGGGGGAGTTTTGGAGATTTGTACATTATGAGTAACAGGGGTTAAAACTAGGGGCCAAAACCGACACATTTTTATAGTGTTTTCCACCAATGCCAAAGGGGGAGTTTGTTGGCATTTTGGTGCATTTTGTATGACCTACGAATGAATTGGTTGTCATTGTCGGCAACATCATCTTCTAAGTCTTCATAGTCCATTGACAAAGAAGTAAAGGATAATCGGTAAAGAACAAGAGTTCTTATTCCTATCGACAGTGAGTAGAGCGGTATACAGAGGTTAATTGACTAAGAAATGTGTAGATAGGGTAAGTAGAGTGTAGACCGACTAAGCAGTGAGTAGACCAACACACAGGAGGTCAACCGACTAAGCAATGAACATATCAGTACATAGGAGGATAATAGGCTAAGTAGTTAATAGACTGGTATACAAGAGGTAACCGATTAGGCAGAATTTGATCGGTACACCGACATAATAGGAGTCTGAAACCGACAAACTTGGAAACATTTAGTTAACATCCAGTTGAACTGACAGTCAACCGATGAACTTATCGACATGAACGACTGTCTTGACCGATATTCCTGGAATGATTTCTGGAGATTAATTTATGGCGCGGTAACATAATTTTGAATTCGATATTTTGGAGGGAAAGTTGGCATCAGAACCAAAGGCTAATATATTCACACAATCGATTCTAAGTAGGTTGTTGTTCATGCAAAAAGAGATCTATGAAAGTGAACACAGGGGGAGCATAATAGAGTGTAGGTGAAAGAGGCATGAAACGGTGAAGCCGACACCGATTAGAAAAATAGAGTATGCAGAGTAGATCTATGAGATAGAGGTATTGTCATTAGATAGATCAAATCATCCTTGTTGCATTCTAACAATTGCAACATTGTAAATCCCTTAACAGGGTGAACCTTAACCGGTCCTTTATTTAGAATCTCTTAACCGAGTCACTTTGGATATGGAGTTGTAAACCCTCTAGGAAGGTGAACTTTAACAGGTTCTAAGGTATTTTTAACCGGACACCAGTCACTCCTAACAGGGTGATGCTCTAAGAAAGAATAGATTGTAAGCTCTTAACAAGGCACCTTTCTTCACTGCAGTAAGAGAGAATGTGGGTTATCCCCACCATGGTTTTCTCCCTCTAACTGAGGGGTTCCAAGTATAATTACCTATGTTATGTGATATGTATGTGTGCATGCAAATCTCTTTTCTATGATGTTATTTTCTTTCATGATTTACACAATGTTTAAGACAATGGAAAGGATAGTTGCAGACCGGTTATTTTGATTGGTTGAAATATGTGGAAATTGCTTTAACTGATTCACCCCCCCTCTCAGTCATCGATTAAATACTAACAACTCCCTCCAAATCAGGTGTACTAGGCCACTTTGCTAAAAAAAACAATCTAGGATCTAGTGAAGATGAATGCATAACAATATCCAAAGACTCAAGTGTCTCCCTTAAAGATGAAGAGTCCTCCTCCAAATGTTGTACATAAGTATCCACAATCATATCAAACTCAAAAGAAGGATAATATAGTGAATGGGCAAGAGGGTCAGAGTGCTCCCTTGCAACAATTGAATAAGGATCGTCTCCATCAAAGAGAAGATGGTTATCATCAATGATGTTCCTAAAGTTTGCAATGTAGGACTCCACAAACAAACCTGCAATATTTGTCAAGTAATCATCCCAAGGAACTACATCTGGAAGACAATGTATATCTTGGTCCACTGAATCATAAGACGCCAAAAATGTAGCAACACAAGCATCATCGGGAGCAACAATAGATGTGATATCAATAGGAGGAGATGAAATTCAAGGCTCAAGATCCATATAACATGCAAGAACACCCAATCTCAAGTAATTGAAGTTCTCCTTGATATTGGAATCCACACTAGAAGTGTGATCATCATTGGAAGAATTAAAGTCATCAATAGGAACAAAGTCTAAAAAGGAGTATCAATGAGATGCATGATCCACCACCTCAGTAGTAATGATAGCTCTACTCTCCAAGTTTCTAGTGATAACTGAATCAAGAGTGAATGCCATAGTCTTTCTTGTTGCACCATGAGTGATTTGATAGATGGAAAGAATATTGTTTGTCAAATGAGGTACACACAAAACATCATTGAAGGTGTTATCCCTAAAATTAGCAGAACCCTTCCCAATCAGATTCATATATGTATGATAGCCTATCGAAATCAGTGGCATGTTGCAATACTCAAATGAAGAGAACATAACTATGAATATGCCATATGATGAGAGATTATGAATCTAGAAGCCATCTCCCTGAATCATGACCTATAGTAGCACAAAGAGATTGTACTTTGTTCTTACTTGTCCCAAAAATGTGACTCTTTTCATTATCAAATTCTATATCTTTCAAGAAGAATCTAAAGTAGACATGATTCTATTCTTCTCAAGAAGATGCTTCAATTCATCAATATGCTTCTTGTAACAATGGTGTTCTACGTGTCCTAACTTCTTGCAATGTGCACAAGTAAGCTCCTTCTTAGATGATTTACTCTTGGGAGGGGATTTAGAATCTATTTTCTAAGGAGAGGAAGATTGTTCTCTATCCTTCAGTGGCATTGGATTTGATTGCTTTTGATTCTTGTTAGAACCTTTCTCATGAATAGCCACCAAAGCATGTGACTTTGATGACTTGAGAATGCCCATTATTTTCAACTTTTCTTGTTCAAGCAGTGAATGAATTAAAGGATGGTCTAGTATAGGTACTCCCTATTGTCAACTGATGAGTGTGGAAATGAGAAACGTAAGTTGCACATTCAAAAGGAAGCTTCCCCAACAAATTGAAGACCAACTATGCATCCTTCTTCTTAATGTCACAATCTTTGAGTTGTTCTCTTAGCTCATTTTCTATAATGATGTAGTAATCAATTGTATCAAAATTATTAAGATCCAAGCTTAGTAGATCAATTTCAAGATTTCAAGTGTGTATCCTCTAATCTAATCAACTTGACCATATAATTGACCAAGTATATCTCAAGCTTCCTTGATTGTCTTACACTTCTCAATATGAAAGATAAGACTAGGTGATATATATTTATTAACATTCCAAGAGCCATAGAACGTTTGATGAGCCATTCAATTTTTTATATTAGGATCAACTTTAGGACTTGAGCATTTTGAAATTGTGTCATCAACACAATGATTTAAACCTTTTTCCATTAGTTTACTCTATGCATTGACTTTCCATGTTGCATAATTATGTTGTGTTAAAAGTGGAAATTTAGGAGAAATCATAATTGAAAATCAAAGGAGCACAAGAGAGAGAGGTACAACCACATAAGACACCCCCCCCAAAAAAACAAAAAAACAAAAAAAAAAATCAGTCAACCAAATAACCCCCCCAAAATGATTGTTTGGCACTTTATACTTAGTGCGTTTACAATGGGCACTTGCAAAACAAGGTAGTGTATTTCTGATTTCAACAATTGCAGTTGCCTCAATCAGGCTATAGAGAACTCAAATTACTAATGCAAAAGACCAAGCTAAGATCTAAGCATTACAATCACCAAAATAGGCCAAAAAAGACCATATGTTGAAAGTACAGTTTCTACTCACAATCATGACAAACCGATAGCACCAAAGTGAAGTAGATGAAAAATCATGCACTTTAAAATAAATGGCACTTGATAGTAAGTTCGTATGAGCCTGGATGAATCCTTCAAAATTGCAAAAATGAGGATTACTTAGCTATAGTTGTGAAAGACTTAATTTTATGAAAAAAATGTGCATCAAAATTAAAATCTGATTTCACCACTATACAGAGCACAAAAAAATAGCCCAAATAAAAAAATCAATGAAAAAGGAGCTCAGATGAGCAAGTTATGGGATTTTGAATATCAGCTCCAAATCCAAAACTGCAAAGTGTGAAGGGGGGAAAAAATATTATCCTTCATTCCTTGTGGGGTGAAAAGTTATACTATTTAAATAATCCAATGCATAATTAGTTTACCAAAACACTATGTGAGGCATCATTAAGTACCTACTAGCTCATATTCTGATTGATTCATTGACTAGATGTGTGACATTGACCTAATCACCTTGTGTGCCACATGGTGCCTGTTTTGACCATGTGATGATGTGGTGCGAGTTGTTGAATATCTTGCAAACTGAGAGGGGGGGTGAATCAGTTGACAACAAATTTAACTTTTTAACCTTAATGCAGAAATCCAGAATATTAAGCATAATTAATAGAATTAGAAAATGCATGCACAATTCCGATTAGACACAAGAAACACCAAAATTTATTTGGAAAACCCAAAGAGGGAAAAACCATGGAGAATGCTAATTATTGATATATAAACACCGGTTAAGGTGATTTTTTACAAAGGGTGGCTCATTGCCAATGTGCTCACTACTGGTGGGCTCACTACCAATATGCTCACTACAGATGGGCTCATTTCCTTGAAAGGCTCATTGTCAAAGAAGAAAGAAAAACAAAGAGAATCCACCACAAGAACATAGTCTGTACTACTAGAGCTACTTCTGGTAAATATCTCACACAATCATTGGATTCCTTCAATCTCTCATGTCTTTAACACAAAAAGCCATATATTAAATCATCAAATAAAACTCCAATATATAATATCTTTGGAAATCATAATTCTCAATGTCGGCTAAGACAAAGATCTAAAATAAGCCTCCACTAAACATTCTGGTGGTGGCAAGGAATGAAAAGTGGACCATATGACATAGTTCCTCAACACGCTACATAGATCACCAAGGCCAGACCTAAAATGCATCTGCACGCTATGCAATCTCAATATTTGGTCTAAGGCCTCGAGCTCCAGACCACTCCGGACCCAAAGATAATATATAAAATCATCTTTCAAGGTACCAAAAGCATCTGGTGAAACCGAAAAACCTTCAACCGCACGACATACCTAAAATGAACACTCTTGCTCATGATACCACATCCAGACTTCATCAAGACCAAAGGATTTGACATCAATGATAACACATAATGTAATGCTAACTGTAGACACTAAATAATATCTTTTTCATCATGTACTAATTATTCATCCTAATTAATTAAGTAATTCTTTAATTATTTAATTAAGCTAATTATTCTTCTAAACTGGCCCAATCATCATTCTCCATCTGATTAATTATCGAATTTCTATTCTTTAATTAATTAATCATTTAACCCCTTTCTAAATATTAATTAAATATTAATTATTTAATTAAATATGATTAATTCCTTGATTAAATAATCTTTATTATTTAATTAATCCCATTTCTAATGTTTAAATAATTTCATTTAAATTATTTAAATTAATTAACTTATTCCTCTAATTCCAATTCATTTCATCTAATTTCATTTCACATTCCCCCAAATTCTAGTTTCAATTCAAATTTCAATTAATTCCATCTAATTCCAAATCATCAAATTCACATTTCACAAAATCTGAATTTCAGTTAATTTCATGTGCATTTCAGCATTCAAAAATCCAAATTCAAATCCAAATTGAAAATAAAAATCAAATTCAATTTCAAAATCCTACAACACATGTTAAAATCATAACTGAATGATCAAATCAGTTGACTAATTAGCTAACTTAGTTAACTCTTCAATCACCCCTTTTCACTCCAAATCAACTTTTTCTAACTAGTCAATCAATTCAGTCTTCTAATCCATTTATTCAATCAACTAGCTAGTCTATTCAGTCTACTGGTTAATCAATTGAGTTCACTCTCCAATCAATTTTGTTAACAAATCAATCTATTGAGTTAACAAATCAATCATGACTAGTTCATTGATCAATCAATTCAGTTGACTATCAATTAGGACTTGAGTTCAAATCCTCACCCCTTCTATGTTGAAAATCCATAAATACAACATCATTTTCACAAATCAGAATCTAGAATCACAGTCTTCGATATAGTTGTGTAATCTATGTAGGAAATCAATGCAATACCTGTGTTATGTGTTGAAAAGTGATGAGAGGAGATCCAATGGAAAGCTTTATCCTCCTCAAGAAAGGAGTGAAAGTTTCACAAAGGATTCCCTTCAACTTCTCACGCACATTACATTTAAAAGAGGGGGGTTGAATTCACTAGATCGGATCTCAATGGCAAGAGACTGAATGCTAAATGAATTGATAATTATTTGGAAAGTAAAGTAACCCTCTTTTAAAATAGAAAAGTTGAATTAAGTGAATTGAAACTAAGCATGAAGACGATAAAGAAATGATTATATCCTGAGATAGAGATGCGGGATGAAGTTGTGCACCTGGAATTAGCAGTAAAATGTCAAGATGAATCTCCCCTGCAAATTTGAGTGAAAGTTGCCAGGATTGGGTTGAAAGTGTACTTGATCCTTTGAAAAATATGCACACTGAAAAGGGTTTTTCTGTCTCTGAAAAATGAAGCCTAAACCTGCAATTACAGCTACACACCTGCAACCTAAACACTAAAAAGAGAGGAAATGTTGTTGGGATTGGTGGTTTTCCTTCAGGTCAAACCCCGGTTTGCAATTAACCAAATGATGAAAAATACTTGCAAGTAAGTGAAAGGAAATGTTTGAAGTAGAATTAGCCTCAAGAGAGGATGCAATTGAAATGTTGATAGAGTTGTTGAAAGGATATGCAAAATAGAATGTCTTAAATGTTGAAAGAGAACTCCTCTTCAATGGTTGAATCCTTGACTTGAATGCAATACCTAGCCTTGGAAGGGAGACTTGAGATGCTCAATGGATGATTGAATGCTTGCACTTGATTTTGCTTGTGATCAATTATTCTTATCATCAACTAACATGTGTCAATAGGAGGCGAAAACACTCCTTATATACTTCCCAATTAGGGTTTTTAACTGATTTTTTATCTTAGGCCCAAAATAGGGCAGGGCCAGGGGTGCCACGCCCCTGTCTTAGGGGGACAGGGGTGCCACACCCCTATCTTACCCTTATTTAGGACATGTAGTAACATAAAGGCAGTGTGGGGTGGTAGAAAATGCAAGTTTCTAATGTTTGAGCATGTCTTGGGTCTCCAGTCAGACTTAGGGATTTTTCTGCCAATGAGAATACCCAAATGCGGTCTAAAATTGCAAGGTCACAATTTTATGTTGTTACAGTTAGTCCCCACTTTAGCCGAAGTATAAGCATATGCCAATACTACCAGTAAAGTACAAGGAAACAAGATTGAAATACTTTCACCACATCAAGGAGGTAAGATACACCAAGCCCCATTGGACTGAGGATCTTACAACTTTGATTGACAAAGTAAAAGGGAAAATCAAGAGGGAGAGAACCATGACTGCAAGTAGTAAGGTTCCCCTCACTATAATTCATGAAAAGTAAGGATACCAAAAATTACAAAGAAAGGCCAAGTTCACTAAGTAACTTAAAGTATCAAGAAGGAAAATATGAGTGGAGTGTATGCCCCCACGTTAAAGCGATCGTGCATTCCTTATCAGGAGCGATAGATTTAAGGTAGGATACACCAAAGAGAGAGAAAGAGAGGGAACACGTTATCGCAAGGATTTAGCCCCCAATTGAGGAATAAACCCAAGGATAATGAACACAAAACACAAAGAACTAGGTGACTTCTCTTTCCTCAGGATCAATATGATGTATGATAACTCATATATATCATGTATATATGCATAGAATAGTCCTCATTCCCCAAAGAAAGGAAACCACCTTGGAAGAAATAGATCACATGTGTCTTTTGAGTCAACAATAAAGAGACCAAAAGGGATCTCAATGCTTTGCATCATCCTCAAGTAGACATCACTAGGGACAACAAATAAAAGAATAGGGATACACATAGAAGAATGGGCACAAAAGAGCGATAAAAGAGAGAGGTAGAGGATCTTCGGTGCTAATGTAGCTAGTCTAGCACGACATCCACCTCTTGATCTTGCTAATCCCTATTTCAGGAAGGCGGGAAACACGCTAGAGGAGCAACGTCGAGCACAACAAATGGAGCTATCACAAGATCCAAACAAGGACTATGCTCACATGCTAAGTCACTTTGTTCATTTCAAGGAGCTAGGATCAAGGCTTTTGAAAATTCTGCAGATAAATGTTTGTCAACGTCAACATATTCATATTCATTATCTGAAGCATTAGGAGTTGTATTGCCATCATGAATAACATTTTCACCTATTTCTTCATCAAGATTTATAGAAAGAGGAGCTCTAACATGAATATAAGTAAAACCATCACATGTTTCTTGCCACTTATGATTTGGAGAATTAGGTTCAAGATCTTGCTTAGGAGAAAAGGGAACCATGTCAAATGTTGGTATTTTAGGAGATTGAATAGTTTGAGAAACAACTTCATGAGCTCTAGCACGACGATTTCGTCAACAATCTCTCACACAATGATTTCATTGAGTCTTAGCGGAAGGTTGAGAAGAAGGAGGAATATTTGTTGAAGGAAAAATATTTGTTGCAAGAGGAATGTTCTCATCTTTGGTAGTTGGATAGTTAGGTTGAGGTCTCTTAGGTTGAACAAGAGGAGAGGCATGTCTCTTCTCTCTATAAGAGCAAGGAGGGGGAACTGCACCATATAAAGGGGGAATGTTCAGTGTAGGAAGGAGACCAGGTCCATCATGAGGAAGAGGTACAGGTCTAGCCTTAGGAGGGATATTATTGTTCTTCTTAGGAGAAGGCATAGTTTCATCCATAGGTATAGGTTCAGAATCTTCCTTAGGAGGAAGACTAGTTCTATCCATCAAGGAAGAACTTCATCTTCAAGAATTATGAGAATATCAAGTGTTGGAGTTCTAGTTTGGCTTAAGGATAAGATCACATCTTTATTTCATTTTTGATAAGATTGAAAGAGATAATCACTTCTTGTTGGAAGAGATTAAAATTTTTGAGGCCAAAAGTAATCAATAGGAACACCTGGGCTTCTTTCGGTTGGTTGAAATGAGCTATGGTTAAGAGTTATGATTTCTCCATTGTGCAGAAATTTCAAACACTTATGGATTGGAGAGGCCATAGCCTTCATGGAGGATAGCCAAGGGTAGCCTAAATTCACACATAATTGTTTAGATGAAGAAATGATAACAAAGTTGACATCTATAGATTTAGTGTGAACCTCAATAGGGAGTGTGATAGAACCAATAGTAGGACAAGAAAATCCATCAAATAACTTAATGACCACATTAGTTTCATCATAAATTGCTTTATGCAAATGTAAAGTATAAAGATATTCTTCAGTGATGACATTAACCATGCAAGAGAGATCAATAATCAAACCACGACAAGGTTTGTCTTGGATTATCACAACTATGTATAAAGGGCAATCGGGTGCTCTAATGGTCTCACAAGGGTCAAATGTGATACATTGATCCTGAGGTGTTTCTTGTTTCTCTACCATATTCACTAAATTTGGAGTCGTGGTAGTGATATCAGAAAGAGAGAAAGAGGTATGTTCAGTTTCAATCACGTTAGAGGTATGAGAGGGTAACAGATAAGTAAAAAACTTAAGATTTTGATTAGGAGGAGCTACTAATTTGTTTCCCTTATCTTTCACACCTGCCACATATATAGTATTATTATCAATCAGGTCTTGAATCTTACTTTTTAATGCAAAACATTTCTCAATATCATGACCAGGTTGACGATGAAACTAAGAAAATGAATTATTATCAAAGTAAGGTGAGGTTGACTTAGAAGGGTCAACTGGTTTTATTAGAGGAAGTTTGATAACATTTCTTTGTAACAAATGAGACATGATGCTATGCAAAGATTCATTCAAATAAGTAAATTGTCTTTCTCTTTTGAAAAATTTAAAAATAGGAGGTGCACCTATTGTAGCATTCACATTGTTGTTGTTGATGGTGTCATTGATTTTGATGAAGCCTTTATTCGGTTTGAACTTCACAAATGGTAGTTGAGCACTTTCACCCTTATCACTTGGAGCCATAAGAGTAGATTGATCCAGTTGACTCACGGTCAGTTGATAATTGTGAAGTGTTGCGCACAACTATGGAAAGGAAGTAAACTCAAAAAGGAGAAGTTTGTCCCTACTGTCTTTTTGCAAATTAGAAATGAAAATTATTTGAAAAACATTATCAGGAACTGAAAAAAAAATTGAGAACACAAATGCTTATATATACCAATGAAATCAGTCACTTTTTATTTAACACCTTGTTTACAATGCATTAAATCAGTCAAAGTGATTTTAGGACCTATGTTGTTTTAAAATTATTGAATAAAATGATTTGCTAATTGTTGAAAAGAAGTAATAGAATAGGAAGGCAAAGAGCAATACCATTGTAAAGCCTTATCTCTTAATATTCTAGTAAACAATTCAGAAAGCAATCTTTGATGATAAGAAAAGTTAGTACACAAGGTTTGGAATGTTTTGACATGTGTTAAAGGATCACCTTTTCCATTATAGAGTTCCAATTGAGGGACTTCAACATGTTTAGGAGGGACAACTCTAACAATACCAAGAGAAAGTGGGCTCGCAATATCAAATTTGGGCACACTATGATGGTATGATGAAAGAATAAGTATCCGATAGAATATTGAGAGGGGGGGGGGGGGTGAATCAGTATACTGAAAAACTGATGCAAACTTCCCAATCTCAAATTCAAACTCACAAAATAAACTTTCACTATCAAGATCAATAATCAACATCAACCGGTTAACTGTTATAACAACTTAATAGTAAACAACTTCAATCTTGTAAATATCAAAATGCTTAATCATATCTCAACATATTCAATCTCTCAATGCTTCCAGTTATCCTACCTTATCAGAATAGTTAAGTAGTCAATCAAATCAACAAATAAGATCATAACCATAAAAACATTCACCACTTGACACAAATGTTTATACGTGGAAAACCCAAATAGGTAAAAACCACGGTGAGATGAGACTCACAAGGATAGCTATCTGAACTCTTTTGAAGTTCGCCCTATTAGGAGCCCAACCTATTAAAGCTTTTAAAATAAGTCCTATTAAGAATTGATTTTGTTAGGAATCACCCGATTAAGGGATTTACAAAATGCCTTGATGAAAAGAAAAATACCCTGTTAGGAGTAACCTGGATAGAGGGTTTGAGAATCCAAGCTAATGGACCACCTTGTTAGAGGATTTAATAAGTAACCAATCTTGTTAGAGCTTACTCGGTTAGGGGATTTCAATTCTGCTGTAATTGTTAGAAAACAACATGTTTTTTGATCTATTTGAATAGCACTACATTTGCTTGATCGGATCCTTTTAAGCTTCAATCTTCTTCTACACAAATTGTAGATCCATTCTCCGGTTAGGAAACCACACACACAATTGGTTTCATCCAACACTTTGCCAACACTCGTACAAATAACTTCCTTGACCTTAAATACAAATCAATTAGGTCGATAACACAACAAAAACCTAATTCTCTCATAGAGATTACAAACAAGTCAATTCAATCTCGACCATTAGAAATCATAACAATCTTTTCACATTCTTCAAAAAAATTCTAATTGCTCCATGATCACCACTTCATCAGACTTTGCACCTTATCTCGCGCTATGCATTATATGCAATCTACTTTGCTCATTCCTAGACAATCAAACAAATGCGCCAAAACAATTTGAACTAATCCTCATTCAATGATCACATGTATCGATATCATTACCGCTCATCATTAAATCTTAAACCAACAAACTTGATCGGTTAGGGTTTAACAAAAACAACTGGTAGGGTTTACCGGTTACATTGCATAGAAAAAGGTTTAGCCTTATAAACCGGTTTACTGGTTCAACTCACAAACTAACATACCAGTTTACAACATCTTCCTCAAATCTCTTCCTATCGGTTACAAGACAATATCAATAATAACAACAATATCAGCAATATCATAAATACCATTACCGGTTCAATTGACATCAATGACAACATAACATATCATTAATGCAATCTTCATGCAAATGCCAACACACTAAACTTGGATTGACTCATAGAAGCAATTTGTTGTTGCAATGATGATAAAACTTGGGAAAGGCTATTAATGGTTGCTTCAGTTGAAGAATTTATGTTAGAAATGTTTGATTGGGAAGGTGGTGTGATGTTATTGAAAGAAGGCATTGATTGAGAATAGGGTGGTGGAACACTATGGTAAGTAGGCATAGGTGATGATTGAGTAGGAAATGTGATGCAAAGGCCTCCATACACCTAAGGAAAATTCAAAAAGGTTAGGGTATGATCCTTCAGATGTCAAAAATGACCCTACAAGGAAGGACTCCACATCTTAAGGTTTAGAACTACTCTCCACTACTCAAGTCTAACACCTACTCAAGATGAGCAAAAGGCTTCAACTTCTCTAACATGCCTTACCGGTGACTCCTACTCTTAGGGATTTTGAATTTGGCCTATACATGACATCTAAGAACTATTCCAAACATTGGTTTTGGACTTAGGCATCAATTCTTTATATCTCCTTTGGAAACCTACCCCTTAGGATAGTAGCCCTCCTATACTGGTATTTTGCCTTTAACTCCAAAATCTATCACACACTCTGACAAAATAATCACCATTACAGATACCCTTTAGGGAGTTACACTCATACTCAAAATTGATTGGCAAGATGTGCAACCTAAAGGTCTGATCCCCTTAGAAGCCTAGAGACCTAATTAGGGCGATTAGGCCCAATTTACAAAGCAACCCCCTTTACTGGTATCCCAATTGAAAAACCAACCTTATAAGAATATGGTGGATGTGTAATAACTTCTAATCCTAGGGTTACATGCCTGGAATCCACCGCTATCAGATTTTAGGATGACTGTCCTAATTTTGCTTAAGGTAGTCACATGGAGATGCCTACCTAGATTCATTTCAAGCACCTCACAACCAAGTCTTCTCTGTAAAAACCCATGAAAACATTAATGTACACTGACCAACCTTTCATTCCACCAAAGCAAAGAACTTCTAGAGGTAGGAGATGCAAGATATGGCCATTATTTGGCAAAACCCTAGTCAAACCCTGGTTTCCCGGGTTATAGTCAGAAAAATAAGGGTTTCTCACTACACAAAAATAATCAAAGCCTCAAACCACCACCAAATAAAAGATATTTAATTTATCCATCTACTCCATGAATGATGTTGTCAGATTCAATCCGTTCAAGGACGTACAATCTCTGCAAACTCATAATTTCTGGGAAAACTTCAGTATTTCAGTGTTTTATTGCTTCATCACTTCAAACCACAAAAACAACTGCCTTGGGAATCTTGTCCACAAGTTTTATAAAAATCTCCAATGGTTTCTAATAAAATTTGAAAGAGGTTGGGAATTTGGAAAATGTTGGAGCCATTGAA
This sequence comes from Cryptomeria japonica, assembly GCF_030272615.1. Lineage (NCBI taxonomy): Eukaryota > Viridiplantae > Streptophyta > Pinopsida > Cupressales > Cupressaceae > Cryptomeria > Cryptomeria japonica. The sequence goes on from NC_081410.1 coordinate 190,256,669, forward strand.
AGGCTTACATACCCCACATTTGGAAAAGTTACACTTTTGCACTCAAAAGTTGCATTTTTGCATAAAAAGTTGTCAAACTCTCTAAGGTTGGGATCCACACACTTGGATCAATAAAAAAATCCTAAAACATCCTAAAAAACTATCAAACACAAAAACAAACATCCTACTACCCCTATTGACCACATTGTCCTAATTGGCTTATCAAATTGCCTAATTAGTGACATTGGTTTACATGGTGGGGTCTTTATTAAATACATAAAAATGCACAAACAAAAGACTTGAAAAATGATCCTAAGATCCTAATATTCATCATCAGTTGCATGATTAGCTTGTTTATGAGGTGCTCCTGCACCAAAATGGGACACTAAAAGGAGGAATAGAATGATAGGATGAATTTCCCCCTTGTGTCACATTGATTGGTTGAGAGACAATAGGAATACTCATTGAAGGCACATATAAAGGTGGAGGACTGAATGAAGAAGAGAGATTTCCTCCATGACTAATGGTTGCAGCTATGACATTTTGAGTTGATGTAGCCATTATGTTTGAAGTGAAAGTAGGAATGCTAGTCATTGAAGTGGTGAAAGGAATATAATGATTGATTTGTGTAGGAGGTTGTGAATAACCTAAGTTCTCAATGTAACTCTTTATAGGTATGACATTAGAATCAACAATATGAGCAATACCACACAATATAGCAATTCCATTCTTATCACTTTGACTCATGTGTTTTAGACCTTCAATTAAGGGAACAGCTTCATTATTAGGATATTCTTGGGACATCCATTGTTGAAACTTTTGAAATTGGTTATCCAATTTTTAAAGTTGATCTATGGAAACTATAGTCAAAGCTTCTTCTTCATCATTGGAATCATCAATTGGGTAGATAGGGACGTTATTAGGATGGGAAGAATTGGCATTATCCTCATTAAAGAAGTCACCCAAATTAGGCTCCATCTCTCCAGGAATTAAACCTTGGGAAGCATTATTCTAATGCTTCGTCTAACGGGGATAGTATAGGTAGGACTAATAGTGGTAAAACTCATGCACTAGATGTATAATGCCCCGCCAAGAAACCCTAAAAGAATCGACTAAATACTATAAAAAAGAGAGCAAATAAATTTTTTTTTAAATATTAATGAATTTAAAGATGCATTAAGTTAATCATTGCAATAAAATTTGCACAAGCGGAAGACTTATCTTAAACTCCTAAAGGGTTTCCAATGAAGATTACTCGATAATCCAATGAACATTAAGGTTTTCTTAATCCAATTAACAGAGAGGTTGATTAAACCTACTCCTGATAGAATGATTACCACAAGAACATAGAAATTTAAATTTCATAAGAGATTAAACTAGCATGATTGAATATATACAACTGACATTAGCTACATTACATCACTAAGCTACATCCATAATAATCCCTATTACTTCATTTAATTAATAACCTCATACATACAATTAAGATTAATATCACATAAATTACATTATAAATTTTAACCATAATGCCATTCATGCATCCAAAATTAAAAGGAACCAAATGAACACATACACCATAAAACACCAACTGATATCGGAGTTCACCCCTAATGGGCTATATCTTTGGGTCTGCTTCAAGTGCAAGACCATTCTAATAAATAAAAGGTGAAAAATTACATAAGGTTCACATCAATTACATTCTGCCATCAAGGCGTACAAAATCAAATAATACATATAACCACATAGGGTCCAAGAGATACATGAATGATCCAAGAAGAAGAAAGAGGATCCATCTAAAACATGATATGGAGTAAATACAAGAGAACAATTGGAGCACCAACTAAACTAAATCCTCGCAATCCATCATAAAAATCACATGATCTAACATGAATATTAGGTACTCACAAAAAGAATAAACAAACATATATGACTCCTGTATATGGTGAAAATGGATACAATAATAACAATATTGAAAGGCTAAATGAATTCAACCACCAAACCCTAGCCTAACAATCAACAAAGATCCACCATAACATATGAAGATTACCTAAGACAATGCAAATCAAATGAAATCACAAAGATTATACCATTACATGTCCAATAGGGTTTTGATCTCCATTCTTCCTATCTCCATTGATCTTGCTTGATATATTTGCTCTCAGATTTTATGTGCACAAGAGCTCAACAAAGAACGGAATGTGGTTGCAAGTAGGATCGTAGTGTAGTCAAAATGATCATTAGCGTTTGATAATGAAGGAAGCATCTCCTTAAATAGAAGACACAATATGAAATGGAGGGATAAGATTGAGAGGTGTAAAAAGGAGGTCGGCTATGATTAGAGGGTAGGTAAAAGAAATAATAAAATAATGAAAGGGGTAGGTAGTGTATGAATTAAGAGATGAATGACATGTGTCATGTGTAGAAAAAGATAATGAATTAATTAAATAAATAAAGATTTATTTAATTAATAGAAGAAGTGGGATCAATTAAATAAATAAAATATTTATTTAATTTAAGAAAAGGATAATTTAAATAAATAAATGTATTTATTTAAATGAGAAATAAGGCTAGAAGAGGATAAATGAATTAATTAAATAAATAAAGCTTTATTTAATTAATAGAAGAATTAAGCTTAGATAATTAAATAAATAAAATATTTATTTAATTAGACATGACAATTTTAGGTGTCTACATTTTGCCCCTCTTTGAGACAATGCGGCTTGTCGCGTTGTTTCAAAGAAGATAAGATGAACTGATACAACGTTGCCCTAGTATGGGAATGATATGCCCCCTCGAGAGATTGGATGAAAATGTCTGAAAAGATTGCAGACAATCTCTCGATAAGAAAGAAAGGCTAGAATGGACTGACCGAATAAAGTGACAAAGTCACGAGATGAGGAAGACTGACTCAGGAAATGAAGGCTAAGGCTAGGGTAGGCTATAAGATAGACCACGGGCAAAAGACATCCTCATTGTCATCTACACCTTCACGAGATCAAAGTGCAGAGCAAGAAAAGAGCAGCAGCAGTTAGCAGCGATGGCTTTCATGCATAGATTCGACCGCGTTCGACGATTTCAGAGGCCAGCAGAGGCAGGAGAGCCGGTAAGTACCACCAAACCTCCTCGTACTTTGACATATTTATTTTTGTCATTAATGCATGCTAGTTAGAGCAATAAATGCTCTTAGAAGTAGGGCTAAAAAATGTCAAAAACCGTTTAACCGTGTCTGCGTCGGTTTCAGGCGCGTCTGTGTCCGCCAGGCACATCCATGTCGGTGCTAGGCACGTCTGTGTCTAGAAGCGCGTCTATGTCGAATGCGGGCGCGTCTACGATGTACAGGGGCGTCTGCGATGTGCAGGGGTGTCTGCGTAGTATAGTCGCGTTTATGCACAGCCTAGGCACGTCTATGTCATATAGGCGCGTTTGTGTTTTTCAGGCGTGCTTGTGTAGTCTGTAGGCGCGTTTGTGTCAGTCAAGCGCGTTTGCATTGAAAAAAATGCAAGTTTTGGTCTTCGAGGTCAAATCGGCAGTTCTGTGATGAACATACGCTGTTGATTGGATAAGCTGCTGAGAGGATACACTCAAGCAGGTCCTCTAGGAAGACTAGGATAGATCAAGGCACTTTGTGATGAACAGTGAGAACCAAGATAGAGTACTTTGTGATGAACAGGGAGTACCCAAAGTATGAGCAGCACTTTGTGATGAACAGGGAGTGCAAATGTGAGTAACACTTTGTGATGAACAGTGAGTGTCACACATGTAGTACTTTGTGATGAACAGGGAGTGCCACTAGGATAGAAGCAACACTTTGTGATGAACAGTGAGTGTCACTAGGATAGATAGCCATATGCATTTAGATAAAAAGTAGCATTTTGTGATAAACAGTGAATGCCACTATAACTGACATGATTGATTTGCTTGACTGCAGGAGTATTTGCCGATGTTGGAGTCACGGGAGAGATTCCCATCGACACAGAGGTTGTGACCGGAGTTGTCGTTCGAGGACCGAGCTGCCATCGAGGAGATGGGCTTGAGACATGTACTATATGTGCCTAAGTTTTGGGCAAACATGGGTTTGCTGACTGCGCTAGCTGAGAGATGGCACTCTAAGACGTGCACATTCCATTTGCCTATGGGTGAGATGACAGTCACCCTGGAGGATGTCTACAGGATTCTGCGGATACCGATTGATGGAGATTTGATTCCATATGATCGTGATGGAGATCGGGAGGCCTTGAGACGGGTGTTCCAGGATCCCGGACTGGAGATGAGGGCAGGACACATGGCATGGGACACCATGACCGCCACAGGGTTAGCATTGTCGGCCGTGATCAGAGGAGCGATCAGTGGATTTCTATGCCCAGACAGGGCGACACGGGGATTGGCTGTGGGCTGGGGGGGAGCACTGGAGACACTGGTGACACATCACACTAGATATGCCTGGGGACCATGTCTATTGGCCCACCTGTACTATGAGCTTCACCAGTTTGTCTATCACGGGTCAGTGGGATTGGGCTGCGGGGTGACACTATTGCAGGTATGGGCCTATGAGCATCTGCCAATGACGAGGCCGATACACTTTTGAGGCAGGGGACATGGACGCAGTTTTGTGCATTTGTACGACATGATCACCTCGCAGCCGCGGATTGGCAGGTTAGAGCATTGGCGGCGAGTGATAGATGACATTGATGTAGTCATCTGGAGACCGTATCTAGGCTGTGAGGAGTGGGAGGATGACGCAGTGGAGCTGCCATACACCTTCTGGAGTAGGTACCTGATTGGGCGGACGCCCTATATATTAGAGAGATAGCTGGTGGACAAGGTATGCAGGCAGTATGGCAGGATGCAGAGGATGCCACGAGGCTTGGGTATGTATGCCCGCACAGTCAGAGATCAGGTGCAGTTTGGGCCTCTACTGTCATATGATCAGGTGGTCACACAGCTGGCAGAGATGGTACCCCTACCCTGGGACATGTTGCCAGAGGTCGACGATGCCGGGATGGATGCTGAGTATTCAGCATATTGGGCGGAGCATCCATTCCCACGACTGACAGATCCAGGGGAGCTGCTGGATGGAGATGGAGGTGGGGATGATGATGATGATGGCGGAGGTGATGGGGGTAGAGGCCGAAGGAGGCGGAGGGGAGTAGTTGGGGAGAGGAGGGTTGCACCTCGGAGAGAGGGTGGAGAGGAGCGGCAGGCTCGGGTGGTGAGGGGTCGCAGTGGATTACCCCTATAGGTACCAGCAGCACAGGGTCCCAGGCAGAGACAGGGACAGGGACAGGTACAGGGACAGGTGCAGGGACAGAGGCATGTATAGAGACAGGTACCTGTTCAGGCAATAGTACAGGTACAGGGACAGGGGCAGGCACCCGCTGAGGGAGAGCCACAGGCAGAGGCAGAGGGTGGGGATCCAGAGGAGGATGAGCTGATTGAGCTCAGGGAGATCTACCAGGGCTAGGTAGATGAGATACAGGATCTGGAGAGGGAGAGAAACCGACTCAAGACGAGGCTCAGGGATACTGAGCGAGAGAGGACACAGGGGCAGGATATGCATATGTCCTGCAGGATGGAGAGGAGATAGGATACTGGAGGGACCTCTACTACGGTGTAGTGTCGGCAGATCAGCGGGTGAGGAGCTTCCATAGACTATCGCGTACAACGACAGCTATGGGAGGGAGTCGGAGGAGGCAGGCATCGAGTGGTGGGATCATGGGTCCTCCACCACCACCAGATAGAGGAGGCAGGCAGGATGATCCTGGGGTGGGTCCTTCGAGGGCTCAGATTCCATCAAGGCCAGGCGGCTTCGAGGGAGGGAGTTCATCATAGCCTTAGAGGGCTCCTTATGTATCAGTATTGTACCATTTTTGTATTGTAGACACCTGCGGGTGATTTTGTAGCCATATGATTTTGACATCATTGTATCATGACACTTTTGATTATATATATGAGATGATTCATTTTTGTGGCAGCTATATGCATGTGTACCTATGTGATGAGATGTTTCATGATGTACGTTTATGATATGGATGCAAATATGTACATGCTGTAATGCAATATATTTTGTTCTTTTATGTTTTATATGTGTATGCATGATGCAAATGTGAATGTATGTAATGCAGATGAATATGATAATGCAAATGTAAATTGTGCTAACAGGTGTTGTGTGCAGGATGTGATGCAGTTGTGATATCTATATGTATGTATGAAATGCTTATATGTGGTAATGTAGGTGCAGCTACATGAAATGCAAATATTTTTGGTGTGTCATTATACTCAGTCATGTGATAGCAGGCTACGTGGACTCGAGAAGGACGATGGAAGTCAATCAAGAAAGGGGGATGGAAGATAGAAGATATGAAAGTGAAAGAGCTTCTTATGTGTTATCATCATTGAGCTTTATTATGACAAGATAGGTTATGACAATTGAGGCATATGTTTGACCTAGAAAGTCATTGTACCTGTTTGCATGGAGATAAGACAGTCACAAACAAGGAATGCCCCAGTTCATACTAGACTCACAGTGTCCTCATATCCTTGGACAAGTCATAGCATTACTAAGAGAAAATCCATAGACAACAAAAGAAAATGGGTGACGATACCCCATCCTCGCCTTTCTAGTCAAAGACATCCTAGAGATAGAATCTCTAGTGAAAGACATCCTGGAAAAGCTAAAAGACATGTCACCAGAAAGATATGAAATCAAAAGAAAACCAAGACTCGACACCAACATCCACTGTAGTCCTCAAGTTTAGTGTCTCTTGTCACTTGTATAAGTCTTATTTGATTGTGGTCACAATGTTCACTTTCACAGAAAGGATAGATAGCACTGAACCATAATGTTGTCTGAGTCTGCTGAAAGATTTGATTTGTTGAAGCCCATTATTGCTGCTGTGTCTCATCTGAAACTGACTGAATCCATGAAACTGATACTTTATTGCGGAGAAGATGAAACTTTATTGCGGATCTGTGATGCAAATGTTGCTTTACTACGGATTGTGCGCGAATAGACTGAAGAAAGCTGGAAGAAACTTTACTCCTTGAAACATGTGATGTTCTCAGTTCCACACCCATCACTAGACGTAGGATTTTGCCTTAGCCACAGATAGGATCTGATTTATTATGGTACTTGCCCAGGGCGCCACCGAAGTGGTTTTCACCATTGGACGAAATTATTTCTCTTTACTTTTTTTGATTTTTCAATGTTTTTTGTGTCATAGGCGCCTGTTTGCCAGGTTTTCACCAAGTAACGATTTTTTTGTTTTTATAATTTTTTTGTATTTTTGAAATTTTTTTGATTTTTTTTTGTATTTTTAAATTAGGATATTTCGAAGAGCTATGTGTAGAACTTGCGAAGGTGCATGATGTTGATAGGATCCTCCAAAGGTTCACCTTCTGTAGTTGAGAGCTGATATGCACCAGATCCATATGCTGCTGTGATGATGTAAGGACCAAGCCAGTTTGGTTCGAACTTGCCCTTCTTCTCTCTGTCTTGCTGATTCTTGGGGTTTTCTCGGAGAACCAAGTCAGCTACCTCAAATGTGCGAGGCTTGACTTTGTGATTGTAGCTGCGACTCATTCGTTGTTGGTAAGCCTTGAGATGATTAAAAGCAGTTTGTCTCCGTTCATCTAGTAGTTCTAGTTCTTGTAAGCGAGAGACCCTATAGTCTTCATCAGTGATGATGTTTTGCAAAGAGACCCGTAAAGAAGGTAACTCGACCTTAATAGGCAAGATGGCTTCAGCGCCGTAGACAAGTGAGTAGGGTGTAGCTCCTGTAGGTGTGCGGACACTTGTGCGGTAGGCCCAAAGTGCAGGATTGAGTTGGATATGCCAATTACGGCCAGCGTCGTCGACTGTCTTCTTGAGGATTTTAAGAATTGTTCTATTAGACGCCTCAGCTTGGCCATTACCTTGGGGGTAATACGGTGTGGAGAAACGATGGGAAATATGGAAGCGGTCACAGAGTTCACGAACATCCTGATTTTTGAAGGGACGCCCGTTATCAGTAATAATGGAAACAGGAATACCATATCGGCATATGATATAGTTAAGGATGAAGGTAGCAATCTGTTTTCCAGTGACTTGTGTGAGAGGCATGGCTTCAATCCATTTTGTGAAATACTCTGTGGCTGTGATAATGAATTTATGACCATTAGAGGAAGGAGGGTGAATCTTGCCTATGAGATCGAGTCCCCACTGACAAAAGGGCCAAGGAGACGCAAGTGGTTGTAATTCTTGTGCTAGCGCATGTATGAGGTCTCCATGAATTTGACATTGCTTACATTTCTTGACAAACTGATATGAGTCTTTTTCCATATTGGGCCAGTAATATCCAGTCCTAATGAGTTTCTTGGCCAAGGTAGGACCACTAGCATGTGGACCACATATCCCTTCATGCACTTCACGTAACGCAATCTGAGCTTCATCGCTTTCTAAACATCTAAGAAGAGTGCCATCTAGACCTCGTCGGTATAGGATATCAGCTAGAATGACATATCGAGAAGATTGGCGAATGAAGGTGCGGCATTGGTTATTTGATAGATCAGGAGGTAGGATATTGTCGCGAAGGTATGTGAAGATGGACCCATATAACTGGGATTCGGGACCAACAACGCATATCATTTCAGTAGGAGTGATCTCATATGAAGGAACCAAAAGGTTATCCACCAAGAACTCATAGCAGGTCTCATTTTGAGGTAGATCAATCACTAAAACAATTGTAGCCATGGCATCTGCGGCACGATTCTGCTCTCTTGGTATCTGCTCAAAATCTATCTTTGTGAAGTGTTGTTTCAAATCGTCCACCATTTGCTTGCAATGCGTAATCCAGTTGTTAATGCCTCATATTCCACTATATTGTTAGTGCAAGGAAATGATAAGCGGTCTGATTTTGGTATAGAATCGCCTTGAGGAGTTATAAAGAGAATACCAGCTCCTGCCCCATGCTGTGTGTATGAGCCGTCAAAATACAGTTGCCATGGCCTTGTATGTGATATTGTTAAAATGGATTTATCTGGAAATTCTGAATTTAGAGGAACGTCATCAATCATGGGGGCATCTGCTAATTGATCCACGATGGCTTGTCCTTTTATTGCTTTTCTGTCCACATATTTGATGTCAAATTCACTAAGTATCATTACCCATTTGGCCAGCCGCCCAGTAAGTGTTGCTTTATTGAGGAGGTATTTCAATGGATCTATCCTTGCAACTAACTTAGTCTTATGAGTAAGCATGTAATGTCGTAATTTCTGCGAAGCAAAGACCACGGCGAGACATGCACACTTGATTGGCGTGTAGTTTAGCTCATATCCCACCAATGTGCGACTGATATAGTATACTGCTTTTTCCTTGCCGTCAGCAATTTGTTGTGCTAGGAGTGCCCCCAGTGCTGTTGGAGTAGCTGATATGTATAGTAGCAAAGGCTGATCTGGAACTGGTGGCATCAAAACTGGCGGATTCAAGAGATAATCTTTAAGCGTCTGAAAAGCTTGTTGACAGTTATCATCCCATTTGAATTTGATATTTTTATGTAGCAGGTATTGAAAAGGATTGCACTTATCTGCAAGTTGGGCTATGAATCTTCGTATAGACTGGAGTCTCCCTTGTAAGGATCAAAGTTGACTGATATTTCTGGGTGGCGGCATGTCCAAGATAGCCTTGACTTTTGTTGGATCGGCTTTGATTCCTCTTTTGGACACAATGAATCCTAGGAGCTTCCCGGAGGTTACTCCAAACACACATTTCTTAGGGTTTAATCCTACTTTGTATTTTTCCAACCGATCAAAGACGACTGAAAGTATGGCCGAATGTGTATTTCTGTCTACTGATTTACCCAAGAGATCATCAACATAATCTTCCACAGTTATGTGCATGAGATCATGAAAGATAGTGGTCATTGCTCTTTGATACGTAGCACCTGCATTTTTTAGCCCAAAGGGCATGGCATTCCAACAGAAAGTTCCCCAAGGACAAGTGAATGATGTTTTGTGTTGATCTTCGGGTGCGATCCTTATTTGATTATAACCAGAGAATCCATCCATTAATGATAGCATTTCATGACCTGCTGTGAGATCAAGGATCAAGTCAATATTTGGTAATGGGAAGTCATCTTTCGGACAAGCTTTGTTGATGTCTCTGAAATCTGTACATATTCTGATGCTGCGATCTGGTTTACTGACATGTACTAAATTGGAGATCCATTCAGGATAATCAATTGGGTGTATGAATCCAACATCCAATAACTTCTCCAGCTCCGCTTTGACTAGTAATGCCACTTGTGGATGCATTTTTCTTAATTTCTGTTTCACTGGCTTTGCCCCCGATTTGACTGTCAAATGATGCATTACCAAATCCGGATCTAGTCCAGGCATATCAGCGTATGACCATGCAAAGTTGATTTGTCGTTCCTTGAAGAAGCTTATGAACTGTGACCTTTCGGACTCTATCAATGATTGAGCCAGGAATATATTGTGTGGAACCTCTTCTGTACCAATTTTTGTCTTGATAGTCTCTTCTACCAACATGGATGACTTTTCCTCATATGAGGCTGGGAGAATGTCAAGCCTTCCATCTTCAGGTGCCTCAGAGAGGTTTTCGCCCTCAGATACGTCCTTTCTTTTTACTTTTTTGGGATCAGATAGCACCACATTGTGGTTTTCTCCATAAGATCCTTGATTTGCTCTTATTTTCACATTTTTGCGACTGGAAGGTCCGACACCCTCACCAAAATATGCCATGTTGTTGAGTTTTATAGTGTATCCTGCTTTATGGTCTCCAAGGGGAAGATCATCTCGTACGCCGAGATAGTCAATAACAGCTTCATCATTTTGGAATGTGTCAAACTGTGCTGGTCCTTCATAATCCCAGTCAATGAGTTGGTGGTGAACAAGGGGAAGGCCTTTAATGTTTTCGGAGTTTGCGGGACTAAGAGTGAAGATGTGATTATATTCGGGTATATCAAGGCAATCGTTGAGATCATCGATGGCACTCTCCTCATCAGTTTTGATCGTGAGCGAATCCAAATTGTCATCACTAGTAGCGCATTCTGGGATAGGTGTTCTCATCCTATGTGATTTCAACCTAGAACCGTGAGACAAAGATTGTGTGTAACCCTCCTGGGTTGTTTCTTGACCAACTCTGAACTTTTTATAAAATTTCTCTTCTTCTGTGGGTTCATCTGGCTCTCTGAATGTCTCGGTGAGCTCATAGTCACTGGAGGATTTGTTTGAACCCCATTCCCATTCGTTGGAATCTGTGGAATAGCACTCCTCTTGTTGAACTTTGGCAACTTTGATTTGTGATGCCCTTTCTATCCTTTTAGTATGGATCTTGGAAGTCAGAAAACCAAGTCCCTTCGAGCGTTCCCTTTTTACAGTCAATTTAGGTTGTAAGGGCTCCATAACGCCTTCTTTGCGTAACCCAAGAGGGCTTTTTCCATCATACCCGAATTTTTGTAGAATATTGAAGCCTTTGCCATATTTCTCATAGGGTATATTGATCTGATCTTGTGTGTCATCTTCAATGTCTTTGTAGAGCATTTTGTATAAACCTTCCTCTTCCAGTTCGCCCCATCTTTGAAAGGTAGTAGGATCCCATTTGAATACCATGATGGATATTTGCTTGTTAGGATGTGGCCTTCCATATTCTTTTGGAGAGCTCATGACTTGTCGTAAATACATGGTCTGATTTAAAGTGTATTCTCCCATGCCTTTGTCCTGAAATTTGCCTTTAAGTTCACCTTGTTTTGATGTCGAAGGTTTCAATGACTCAGGATCAATGTATGCCGAAGAAGGAACAGCTTCATGATTACTGGGAATGATGGTCTCAGTATGTGATCTCAAGTTATTGCAATATATGAATGGATTAGGATCACCGTTAATTGTTACCTCGACTCCGTTGTGAGGAAACTTAATGCATTGATGATATGTCGATGGGACTACCCTCATTTCATGAATCCAAGGATGTCCTAACAATACATTATAAGTGAGATCCAGATCTAGGACCTGACAAACCACATCCTTTGTGACTGGCCCAATTCTTGGAGGTAAGGTGACTGTGCCCTTGGATGAGCGTTCTTCATCATCATATGCCTTGATGGTGATTTGATTTGTTGAATTCACAGCTTTATCAGAATATCCCAAATGTTTAATGGTGCTCAATGTACAAATGTTTAGACCAGCTCCTCCATCTATCAGGACTCGCTTTATTCGATGTTTGTGTATGAAGGCTTCAATATGTAATGGTGCATTATGTGGCTGACTTACGGAGGTGTCATTGGCTTCTGTGAATGTGAGGGAATGTGGAATGGAAAGGTATCCCACCATGGCTTGAAATTGGTCCACGTTCAGATCAGTAGGAACGGCGGTGTCTCTCAAGATTTTGTCCAGAATAGCTTTATGAGCGGGGGATATGCGTAAAAGGTCAAGGATGGAGATGAGCGCAGGTGTCTTCCCTAACTGTTCTACAAGGTCATACTCAGGCTTGGTTGATGAAGAAGTAGTATTTTTAGTGGAGGCACCTAGCAACGTAATTTTACCTCGACGAGTTGTAACATGACATTCAGAAGTAGGTTCGGAAGAAGACCCAACACCTCTTAGGACAATCTTGGGTCGCTAAGGAGGATTCTCAGGGTTTTTGTTCTTGATGGTAATAGTAGAGATATGATTGTCCATCAAGATATGATTGATAGTTGAATCATAGTTGTAAGGTGCTCTACTATAGTTGGCTTGATCATCTGTGACTTTAGCTTTTCCATTGTCATGCTTTGGGAATGGTTCCTTAAACATCTCATGTTCTTGATTGGATGAGTGTCCCTCAATCTCAATATCACCTCTATCAATGAGATCTTGCACAATGTTCTTCAGTCGATGACAATTTCCCATCTTATGACCCTTGCTCTTATGAAATTCACAATACTCATCATCATTCCACCAATTTGGTTTGACCTGTGGTTCATATGGAGGAAAATCTGGAACTGTGATCACTTTGTTTGCCACAAGCTTTTTGAAGACTGATTCAAGTGGTTCTCCCAATGGGGTGTACTTCCTTCATGGTCTAGAAGTTGTTTGAGTATTCACTTGATTGTTTGTAGAACTTGATCCCGAAAAGACGAATTTGGGTCGCACTGTATTGGCATCAACAACACCATCATTGACTGTGTTCTTGTTTTTATTCCAAAATCTTGGCTTGTCTTTCCCTTTAATGTCATCTTTGTTTTCCTTAAATATCTTAATGACTTCCTATTCAATTAGAACCTTTTCTATTGCTAAGCCCTTTTCAATGACATCCTTGAAGGTAGACAAACAAGCTTTCCTTAAATCATAGCCAATGTCTTTGTTAACATTTTGGGTGAACATCTCTACCATTTGTTTTTGTGGAATTTCACAAGAGCATCTGCTAGCTAGATTTCTCCATCTTTGCAAAAAGGATGCAAAGGACTCTCCTTCTTTTTGCTTAGTGTTGCACAAAGTAGTGACTAATATGTCTGTCTCTATATTGTAGGAGAAATGTTGAATAAATGCTTCTGCTAGGTCACCCCATGACTTAATACCAGGTGGAAGTTGGGAGAACCATTCCATAGCTTGATCACCTAAGCTTTGTGGGAATAATCTCATCAAATATGTCTCTTCTGTTGCTACCTCAATGCAAGCTGTGAAAAATTGTCTTATGTGTGCCTTAGGATCCCCTTTTCCTCTATACTTATCAAATTTAGGCATCACAAAGTGTGTAGGAAAAGGAGGCATTGGAATGCTCTTGTCAAATGGATAAGGACATATGTCTCTCATTGTGTATGTTGGCTTTGATGTATTTATGTCCTCCATTTTCTTTTGTAAATCCCTGATTTGTTGCTCCAAATTGTTCTTAGGTGGAGATCGACTTCTTGAACCATATCCCATGTTTGAGGCACCAATTGGAGGAGGAGCATATTGCATATATGGATGATATTGATCATACACATGTTCATATGGAGGAGGTCTGTAATGATGCTGTGTATATGGACCACTTGGTATAGATTCATGTTGAGGAACCCCATATCTATTTTGTGCATGTATACCATATTCTACAGGCGTGTCATGTTCTATTGTGTTGCCCCCAAATTTGACATGAGGTTTCCTTGTGTCCAAATTTTGAGCATGCCTTTGAATATCCAATTGTTTTGGTGGTTGATCCTTAGCATTAGTATGTGTTTACCTTACTGGGTAAACAGGAAGAATACAAAAACTGAACAGCAATGCACAATGCAATTACAAAGGAAGTACCAGAATAAGCTCTCCATTAATGTCAAAAGATGTTCATATTATAATCTGTCGTCAACATTACATGTCCTCCAACACCCGAAGGTGGTACAATATATGACAGCCGAAGGGGTGCGACACAACCGTCGCGACTCCAACTACCTACCCGTCGGCTAACTAACTATCAACAATTAACATTACTAAACTATACATATTTTCCGATAACATCATCCCCCCCAAAAAGAAGTCGTCTCCGATGACTAACAACAAAATGGAGACAATGCATATATACACCCAAACAAAGTCAAGGAGGGGGCTGAAGAAGCGTCCCTGAAGTCGAAGGCTGGGATGCTGGTGTCTGGGCTGCCAGGCGGGCGTGGAGGTCATAAACCTGCTGAGTGCGTGCTGCCACATCCCGCTCCGCGACCAACACTTTCTCCAAAGCCGTCTTCACCATATGCGCAGCTTCCAGCAACTCCTTCTCCTTGGTATCCGCGGACTCTGTCATACCGACCAACTGAGTCTGCAACAAAACCCGCTCTGCAGTAACAACATCCAACTCTTGCTGCACAAGGCTCCGCGCACTCTGCTCCTCCGATAGGCAGATGCCAACCGCAACCTTCTCTGCACGGGCTGTCTCAAGCTGTGCTAACAACTGCGTCCTCTCGGCTGCCCAAGAAGCCTGCTGTCTGGCGAGATCTCTCTCTATCTCTGTACAAGCAGCCTCGCGGACCGCGGACTCATGCTGCGTCTGCCGCAGTGCATAGTAGGCCTCCCTGTAAACCTGCTCAATCTCGCGGACAACTGCCGTCACCCAACCCTCCACAACGGGCTGACGTAGCCTCTAGGCCTGGAGCATCTCCTCTGTCTCTGTAGTCGGCCACCCCTGAGACTCAAAGCAGGTAGCAAAGGCTGTCGGGCAGTCCACCCACATAAACTGTAGGACCTGCTCGAGTTCCACCACCACCTGCTGCAATGCTTGCGTCTGAGCGGCGGCCACTACCCGCCTACCCCTCATTACCATATCAACCATGTCCGCGAGATAACTCTCAACATCCTCTCCCACCTGTGCCGAAGACTGGGAAATCCCTGGTGGAGCGGTCACTACTGTAGCCTACTGCGAAGGTACCGCCTCTGCCACCGAAGGTGCACCATCTCTTGGTGCCTGCCCAGAGGCGACCTCCCCTGCCTTGTGCCCAACGGTGAGTCCATGTGCCTCCCCTGACGAGTCATCCAAGTGGACTACCTCCGCTCCCGTCTCTCGACGCGGTGAAAATACAACAGCTCCCTCTGGCTGTGCCAGTGTCATTTGAAACCGCTGTGTGAGCCAGCTCTGCATAGCCTCGAGGTCAACACGCATCTCTGTGACTGGGGGATGGGTCGCTGTGGTCGGCTCCTCCAACAATGAAGCAGAAACAGTCACCATGGCATCACCACCCACGACCTCCAACCGCACGTGAGACTCGGTAGCCTCCACCTCCGTCGGCCCCTACTCAACCACTACTCGGTGCGGTGACTCCTCGGTCAGCGTCGCTGTGGCTGGGCCCGACGGTGCTCCCTGTTGCTCGTGCTGGAGGGGACCCAATGTAACAGGCGTATGGCTCTGCCCGAAGGCCAGAATACAAGTGCCGCTTACTCCAGATGCTGGCACAGTCGTGCCCATTAGTAACAGAGGTGGGGCAAACCGGACGTGTACAGGCTCCTCCGTTGCCTGACTGCTATCGTCCTCCTCATCTTCCTCCTCTGAATCCTCCGTGCTGCTGGACTCCCTCCCGCTGTCAGGCTCCCCTGAGGCTGAGGCTGTATCCACTGCCCGTTTCCGCTTCGCAGAAGAGTGCCCAATGTCCAAGTGCCTCCAATACATGATTGGAGGCTCTCCCGCTGCCAACGGTCCCTGCGGTCGTACCTCCAACTCATCCTCTGGCACTACTTCCCGCGTGGCCTCCAGGAATAACCCTATAGCATAATGAGGCATGTAGAATGTGTGATGCTAGAGCGTCAGAAACTCATACATACGCTCTGCCAGTAACGCTGCCCAGTCATACACGATGCCATTCATCAGCCCATTCATCAACATAATCTGAGGGAGGGCAATGTCTGACGCCCTACCTGACCCTGTCAATCTGCTCTTGATAACATCCATGATGCACCTCCAGTGGCCCTCCGCAAAAAAAGTCTTGCGGATTCCCCGACTCTTCGTGGCTCTAGCCACGCTGTCCAACTCCGCTGTGGTCAAATTCCGGGAGACTAATTTAATCCACCGCTCCTTCTCCTCCTGTGTCATCTTCTTGGCCTTCAGGTCTATTTTCTTGCCCTGGCTGCCCGGAATGCCGAATACCCTCGTGAAATCCTTCGCTTTGAAGGATATAGTGACATCCCTCTGGAGGTATTCAAATGTGTTGGTGCATGTATGTCTGTCGAAGGTGTCCACCATGAAGCGTAGGGCACCCTCGTACTCCCGGATAGGGAACATAGGCATCCAGATAGCCCACTCTACCTGTGCCTTCTGGAGGTTTTTCTTTACCAGGTCATTCTTGGGGGTATCCTGCCACCATTTGCGGCATTCCAATCCATTCAGGCCCTCGAAAGTAATATTTTGTGGCGTCACTGTGTTTTTCGCACTTGCGGCAACCTGTGGTGTTTTCTGTTTTTGTTTTTGCCGAGCACGGACGTCCATGGTGCTGCCTGCAACACGCACTCCTGAAGCTAAAATCCTGATATTGCTACCTCTATTTTTCTGGCTGCTGTTGGAAGAAGCGTGCAGCTGTTTCTTCCAACTCCTCTTCTCGGCTGAATCCATTGATCTCCCCGTAACTGATTTGTTTAGAAAAAAAAATCCACCCTTCGTAATGGCCCTCTCTTTTTGGCTGCCGTCGTGCGGCTGGTCTATCTGTGGCTCTTATTCTTCCCTTTGTGGCTGCTATGCATAACCCTTGCTGTGGCTACGTGGAATTGTGCGGACTTGGTGTGGCCGTGCGGTGGTAACTACCTCCAAAAAAAACGCACGACACTTGTACTGTCCGCTAGGTGACGCCGCTCCTCCCGTTTTCTTTGTTGGCCAGCATCTTCTTTCCTTCTCCCTTCGGCGTGGTGTCTCCCTCGGTGTGCGGCGTTTCAATCATGCGACGCTTTATGCTTCTCGCAGCCTTTGATGGCTACCTTGGTTCCCTTCGGCAGTGTCTCCTTGTTTCCCTTCGGCAGTGTCCGACATCCTTGTTTCTTCTATCCTTGGCGGTGTCTTGTTTCCTTCATTCGATTTATAGCTTGTGTGGCATTTATATTCTTTTTCGTGCGCTGCGCGGGGTGTCTCCTTCATTCGGTGCGTGTGGTGTCTCCTCCCTTTCCCTTCGGTGATGTCTCTTCCCTTTCCCTTCGGCGTGGCCTTTTATGTTTGCGTGGCTTCCACCGCACGGTGGCTTCCACCATCGGTGGTCCCACCGTCGGTGGTTCCATCGCACGGTGGTGCCACCGTCGGTGGTTCCACCGCACGATGGTGCCACCTATGGTGTCCACTGTACGGTGGTCACTTTTTTTTCCTCTTTTTTTTTTAAATTTTTTTCCTTATATATATATATTTTTTCAAATTTTTCTTTTATATATACTTTTTTTTTTTCAAATTTTCTAATTTTTAGGAGCGGCTGACTGACTGGGGGTTCCCGGTTCCCTCTGTTCATGATAGATTTTTAGTTTTGACCCGTTGACTGCATCTAATATCTCCTTCCCGTCCAGCGTCCATAATTTTATCGCCCCGTTCGTGTTGACCTCACGTATCTGGAAGGGCCCTAACCATCGGACTTTGAATTTCCCCGGTTTAATTTTGTTTCGTCCATTATATTTCAAGACTAACTGCCCCGGGGTGAACCTCACTCACCGAATGTGTTGGTCGTGCCAATGTTTCCTTCGTTGCTGGGCCTCGTCTGTCACCCATTGTGCCATCAGCCTTCGTTCATCGAGTTTGTTTAGGGCATACAGGCGCTCCCTCAGGCTCTCCATATCGCCAAGTTTATTCTCAATAGCAATTCGGGGACTTGGCACCATGAACTCCATCGGTACTACCGCTTCCTGTCAGTACATTAATTGAAATGGTGTCTGGCCCGTCGTTACTTTGTAGGTGGTGCGGTATGCCCATAACACCGACGGTAGTCGCTCCTCCCAATCTTCCTTTTCTACCCCGCACGACTTATAGATGACGGAAACCAGAATCTTGTTGGTCGCCTCAGCTTGACCATTGGCCCTCGGATAATACGGACTGGACAAGGAGTGAAAAATTTTGAATTCTGTCGTAAGGAGTCTCACCACATGGTTCACAAAATGGCCTCCTCTGTCACTGGTTATCTGAAGCGGAATTCCATATCTCGTGATAATTTGTTCATAAATAAATCTGGCTGTACTCACGGCAGTGTTATCAGGTAGGGCCCGTGCTTCAACCCATTTTTTCAAGTATTCCGTAGCTACCACAATGTATGTACATCGCCGCAGTCTGCTGACTTTTAAAGGCCCCACAAAATCAAGCCCCCAGCGTTCGAATAACTCTTGTGCCGCTGAAGGGTTTAATGGCATGAAGTCTCGTTTTAGTGGTTTTCCGGCCCTCTGGCATGTATCACAGCTTCTGACCCATTCTCTGGTGTCGTTGTGTAGCGTGGGCCACCATAGTCCGACTAACAGTACTTTCTTGGCTGTCGTGTCCGGCCCCATATGACCTCCTGCGGGTCCTTCGTGTGCTTCCTTCAAAATCCCCGGTATCTCTTCCTCCATCACGCATCGGCGGAGTACTTGATCTGTCCCCATTTTGTAAAGGAGTCCATTGATCAGTTGGAACATTCGGCTCCTTAGGACCAATTTGCGTCGTTCCCCTGGTGGCATGTCCTGAGGGAACTGGGACGTCGATAGGTACTCGCCAATACGAGTGTACCAGGATGGTAAAACCGCAATCCGGAATAAGTGCGCATCCGAAAAATCATCATTCACCCCCTCCGCTCATTCTCCCGACTTGATTCGTGACAGTTGGTCAGCGATCACATAGCTCTTCCCTGGCCGTACTATAATGTTGAATGTGAATTCTTGCAGTAATAATAGCCACCGACTCACTCGTCCTTGAATACTAGGTTTATTCACCAAGTACATCAAAGCTTGGTGGTCTACATAGAAGGTGAAGGGTGTCGCCAACAAATAATGCCGGAACTTCTGTACTGCGTAAATCATGCCGAGCACTTCCCGTTCCGTTGTACTGTAATTCCTCTCAGCTTTCGAGAGTAGTCTACTGGCGAAGTAGACCGGGTGATCCAACCCATGATTCCCAACTTGTGCTAATGTTGCACCTATTGCATAGTTGGAGGCGTCGACGTGCACATGAAATTCTCTGTCCCAGTTTGGGTAGGCCAATATTGGTGCCGCCAACAGTCGTGATTTCAATTCCTCGAAGGATTCCGACTGCGCTGTTCCCCATACGTACGGTTCCCCTTTTCTTGTGAGGTTATCCAGGGGGTAAGATATCTGGGACAAATTTTTTATAAACCTTCGGTAATATCCAATGTGTCCCAAAAAAGATTTTACCTCGGAGACATCCTGTGGGGGTTCCATCTCTATAATCACCCAAACTTTATCCGGGTCTGTTTTAAGTCCCGCTTTACACACTATGTGTCCGAGTAGTCTACCCCGAGGTACCATGAATCTGCATTTCTTAGGGTTCAGTGCGAGTTGTGCCCTCCGGCACCTGTCCATACATTCTCCGAGTGCCTTCAGATGTGTCTCCTCCCCGCTGTAGATGGACCAATCATCTAGGAACGCCTTGAAGTTACCCACAGACATCTTATCAAAAATGTGGAGAATTATTCGTTGGAACATTGCCGGAGCATTGCAAAGACCGAAGGGCATCCGGTTGTAAGCATATACTCCGTCCTCCACCACAAATGTCGTCTTCAGCGTATCTTCCTCTGCTATTGATATCTGATTATAGCCGGAAAATCCATCCATAAATGAATAGATTTCATGGTCGGCCACCTCTTCAAGAATAAAGTCTGTGAATGGTATGGGAAATGGATCTTTGATGGTAACTGCATTGAGTCACCAGAAGTCGACACAAATCTGGATCTCGTTACCATCCTTTTTGAGAGACATTACGATGGGGGATACCCATTCTCTATTCTGCACCCTAAAGATAATCTTGGCCTCTAGCATTCGTTCAATCTCTTTTTGTACTTTTGCAGCATAGTTTTATTCATCCTGTACAGTCGCTGCCGTACTGGTACTGCGCCTGGTACCAACAGAATACGATGAACACATAACTCCAGTGGGAATCCCTTCAAATCCTTATAAGTCCATGCGAATACATCTTTGTACTCGGTGAAAATCTTGAATGCGGCCATTTTCAGCACTGGGTTCCAGTCATCTCCTACCAGAATGATTTTCTTATCCGCCTCCGTACCTAGATTCAAAGGTTTCACCGTCAGTTCTTCATACTTCATGGCCTCCTTGTTTTTAAATTGATGTGCGGGTATGGTGTCCATTGTAGCTTCTCCTTCCTTATACTCCCCGTATTCTGGGGGATATTGATCTGGCTCCTCTCCTTCGACGCTTAATACGTTACAGGAGGGTGAGAACATCTCATAGTCCTCCTGCTGCCAATGGAATAATCCATTTAGTGAATCTGTGTCATCCTCCGAACAGCAACATCCAATTTTTAATATGCCTTCGGCATCTGGGTCCATCCCCTCTCTCCCTTCGTCTCGTGGGTCATTTTCCCTCTCGGATTCAGATCCCGAGGAAGAGGCAAGTTCCTCGCTCACCAACTACGTCCGGAGATCAATAGTGAATTTCTTGCCTCCGCTCTCCATCGAGAGTGTATTTCGTTTCCAGTTGTGGTTTGCTTTCGCTGCCACCAACCATCCTCTTCCAAGTATGGCGTCGTACCCTTTCTGTTTCAATGGAATGACCACGAAGTCGAGTACAAAAGGTTGTGCACCCACGGTGACTTGCTGTGCCATCAACATGCCGAGGGGTTTAATCCCGTGCTGGTCTGCACCTAGCAAATTAAACTTAGGTGGCCACAGAGTGGGCTTTCCTAGCTTTTTCCATGTGTCCTCCGGAAGGACATTTACTCCGGAACCGCTGTCTACTATAGTATCCGTCAGGATGGTGCCCAGGATGCCCATCTCCACCACAGCTGGGTGTCGGCCATTGTTGACGGTAAGTACAACTGGATTTGTTGCCGAGCTTCCTAGTATGGGAGCGTCCATGTCTCTCGGTTTGGGTTTATCAACCTTTGTGCCCAACAGCACTGTCCCCAATTGCGGTATGGTGTGTAGGAGGTCTTCCAGTTTCACAGGTACCTCCATTTGGAGCATCTGCCGTATAATGTTCCTCTCCGCGTCTGTGCAGTAGGGTCCAGATGACTCGTGTGTCTCTCCCCGTTGGGCTTTCATGGCCCTTTCTATTTCCTCCCTTGCCTCTGTCATTCTCTGCTTCTCCGTGCGGGGATGGGGGTATCGGGCTTCCTTTGCCTGCCCTCGGGTAAGAGTAAGGATGGCTTCTTTACCCCGTGCGTTGCCTTCGATATCAATCAGATTGGCCCCTACGCCAAACTTCGGACAATCGGCATCTTCATGGTCACCGGGGCCACACCACCGACATAGCTTTTGAGTGGTGTCATTGTTATTACACTCTCATGCGTAATGACCCCATTGATTGCAAGCCCTACATTGAATCATCGGGCATCCCTTCGCATCATATTGGACCCTGTTTCTGGTGGAATTATTATTATTCCCCCGTTCGCCTCGCCGGTTTCCTCGGTAGCCTCCGGATAATGCATTATTGTTTGAATCCGATGTGGAGGGCTGCTCATGTGCAAAGAGCACTTGCTGGTTACGTGCCTTCAGATTGTATGGGCATTCCTTCATAGAATGTCCCATAATCTGGCAAATGTCACAGAATGCCTTCTTGGGATAGGCCCCCTTTGTGTGGCCGCTCTCCTTACAATCCGTGCACCACAGTTCATCATCCTTGCTTGTGGCCCCCTTCATTGTCTTAAACTCTTTTAACATCCGTTCCATATCCTTCTGAAGGGCCGTGACTTTCTTCTTCAGCTTCTCATCACTGCTACTCTCTTCTTCCGACGTATCATCTTCAGAGGATGACGAAGATCTATTCTTCTTCTTTTTGGCCGTCTTATTTTCACTTTCCAAGTCCATGGCCCGGTTGTATGCATCATCGTAGGATGTCGGAGGCACAATTTTCATCTTTCGTCGTAGCTTAGGGTTCAGACCCTTGACAAACCACCACTTCTTTAAGCCATCAGCCGGTTGGCTTTCCATCTTTCTGACTAATTCCTTTAGCCGGCGGCCATATGCCCGTATGGTCTCCTTCTTTCCTTGCTTTGTTCCATAGATTTCCGAGACTATCTCATTATCATCTCGGAGAAGCCGAAATTCCTTCTCGAATGCTTTCTTCAATTCATCCCACGTAGTTACCCCGGTTTTATCCAAGTTTGAATACCAGTCAATAGCCACTCCTCTCAGTGTGGCGGGGAACTGCTTCATCCATTCATCCTGGTCAGTCACCCCGTTGGCTGTCCAGATGGTTTCGCAGGTACGACAATGCCGTGCGGGATCATCCTTGCTATCCCCGTTGAATTTGGGCAACTTCTGTTTGGTCGTCCACTTGGAGGTGGTTGTGGTCGTGTCTGCCCTCCGGCGCTGCTCCCTCCGATGCCGCTGATGTCTCTTGTGGTGGTGACCAAAGGTACGGTGTTCTGTCTTGTACCTACCGTGCGGTTAGCTTCCCCTTCGCCGTTACCCGTGCCCGACTCCCTTCGGTGATCCTCCCTTTGTGGCGTGAGAGATAAATTTTTGAACCGATCTCGAGTCTCTTCCACTAGTTCTCTCCGTAACCTAGTTTCCTCTAGAAACTCTTCGAGGCTTCTCGCTCGACAGTAGTCTGGCGACGTGTAGAAATTCCCCTCGGCTTCTGCACCTTCCGTGACACCTCCTTGGTTCCCTTCGGGCAACCCTTCGGCAGGTCGTCCTTCGGCAAGTTGCCTCAGCCTCCGTCTACATTCTACACGTTGTTCCAGAATCAAAGCCTTCTGCGCAGCCTCCCACTCGTCGGTTTCTAATTTCTTATTTCTGTCTTTATTCAATAAATTGGGCATTAATTGTGGTACAATTTCATGTTTCACAACACATAAACCAAAACACAACACGTCTTTATTAATTCATTCTTTTGTATACAATCAACATAATTCTTCTGCTTCTAACAGTGTTCTTTATTTGTCTCCCTTCACAATTTAAGGATTATTTGTCCTTCATCGGTCTTCCCTCCGTCCGTCATCCTGGCGCTCATGAAATTCTCGTAAGATTTGCTGTCATCGGTTCTCACCGTAGGTGTCTTCTCTGCGGTTTTGAAGAGCCAAAAATGCTTGAGCCAGAAGGTTAGGCAAATTGCTCATCAACCGATTCACGGCCGGGCTTACACCAAGCGCGCTCCACACAACATCCTATGGAACAGCCTCAATGGTGGCTTCCCTCCGTACGTGTGTTTCGATGGCCGCCTAAAGGATGCAAGCGAAATCTTTTGTGAGTGCTTGTTCTCCTTCGAACAGTTCTTGGTGATCTTCGTCAGGGTTACTGCTCGTCCCCTCGGGCAATGGTTGTCCCATTATCCCTGTGCCATGTAGTATATTCCCGTCCCTCCCGAAATAATTTCGGCAATGGCACCAAATGTTTACCTTACTGGGTAAACAGGAAGAATACAGAAAATGAACAGCAATGCACAATGCAATTACAAAGGAAGTACCAGAATAAGCTCTCCATTAATGTCAAAAGATGTTCATATTATAATCTGTCGTCAACATTACATGTCCTCCAACACCCGGAGGTGGTACAATATATGACAGCCGAAGGGGTGCGACACAACCGTCGCGACTCCAACTACCTACCCGTCGGCTAACTAACTATCAACAATTAACATTACTAAACTATACATATTTTCCGATAACAATATGTGATTGAGCATATTTGTCTGCATAAGACTTCCATAATGGTCTACGAAGGTAAGTATCATATGTTTGACCATGTGTATGTGGGACCTCTAGTTTTTGAAGCAAAGCTGATGGTGATTCAGGTACCATATGTGGTCCTATATTTCCTCCACTATTAGGTCTCCTTTGATCCATATTGGAGTGAGGTTGTTGCAAAGGTTGATTTTCCATTATTTGAGACATGTCAAAATCATGAGGTATCTTGGCTCCACTTTGTGCCATCATTTGTAAGAAGTATTGTCTATCCCTCCTCATTATTTCCTCAACCAATCGATTGAAATGGGGATTCATAATGGATTCTTCCACATCTGCTGAATGTACTAAAAATTTGTCCACATTGTCATTGTGTGTAGCATTGTTGTTTGTAGTGTCTGCGTTTTCCACATTTGGAATGTTTCTATAGACATCCATGTCCGGCAATGTAGTGTGATCAGTATTGAAAAATAAATCATTGTCATACTCATAAGAACTCATGTTTGCAAACTTTTGAGCCTCTTTAGTTTCTCTCCTAGATTTTTGAAGACGGGTTTCAACCATGAACTAGGTATTGACCAAGATGTGTAAGACTAGATGAAAAATGGAAAGAGTATGAAAGACCAAGAGTTGAATGGAATGTAAATGAATCTGAAGTGTACTTGCAATGTCCAAAGTGTAAAACCAAGTATGTATGTAGTAGAGTAGGTGTGACTTCCAAAGAGAGGATAGTTTCTCTTGATGAGGTAAGTTGACCTTGACCCTAAGTAAGACCAAATGAGACCCAAAGGTAAGAAACCTTGATGAGGGACCACTTAGCAAAATGTTGTTGTATGTAGTATGTTGACAAAGTATGATGAGGACAAGCAAGTGACCTTTTGACTCGAGTTTAGACTAGTGTGAATGTGAAATGAGATGTGAAGCAATGATGGACTATGTGAGACCCAAAGACAGGTTGAATGCTAGATGAAACCTGAAGAAACAACCTAGGAAGCTCAAGTATTCCAAAACTGATTTCTCTTGTTTGCTGGACTGTGAAATTTTCTTGCAATTTTTGAATACAGACACGCCTGTATACTGCACAGACGCGGTTATCCGACGCAGATGTGTTTCTATTCAACACAGACGTTGTTATAAACACAGACGCTATTCTGCCCTTCACAGACACGTTTATATGACCCAGACGCGGTTAAAACAGACACAGACGTGTTTCTGTAAAATTTGTGTAATTTTTCCAATCTGTGAAGTCATTTTGTTGTGACCAAATCTGACTGTTTGACTGTTTGTCATGACAAGAGGACACAATGTTGATGAGGACTCAATGTTTGCAAGTGTTTAGACTTCAAAATGACTCCAAGAAAGTGTGTTGTTTGATGTAAAATTGTTTTGCATACACTTGAAGACACAAAAGACACAATGTTTTGTTGTTTGGTCTTGATTGTTTGAATGTTTAACATAAGTCAAGCACAATTCTTATGGCTAGCCAAGACAATAGTTGTTGATCCCACATAGGGTTTTACCCCCGAGGCTACGCTATTCAGAGCAGATACTTAGATGCTTGACCTCACTGGCTCCACCCTCAGCACTCACTTCTCGGGTCAGCCAAGCATCAGTCCCCATGAAAACTCCCCATGGCGAACTTTGTATCTCTACTAAGAACCGTATGTGTGTGGGTCGCTACCAGAGGTCCGACCTCCTGCCCCAACAACTAGAAGGATTTGGGCTTCTAAAACAAAATGGTGCTAGTAAGGGCATCCGCTCGTGTGGCCATACATGCGGCACTTTCAGCTCTGTAAATACAGAAGGCTCCCAGCCGGTAGGGGTTACGCCCTACAAATGATCAAATAAATTTGATCAAACGGGTTTATGGGGAGACATAGTGTCGGTATGAACTAATCAGCACACGTTATTCATAGTTTTCACCATGAATACATTTGATTATAGTGGTTCGGAAGAGGTGGGTTTTCCTCGCTACCAGTTGGGTCGTTCTCTTCTCACTAGTAGTCCTAATGACCACACGGGAAGACAGGCCCTCTAAAGATTAAACAAAAAGAGCCTATTGCTCAAGACACAAAAGACAATGATTCAATTTTAGTGCACCAATGGAAGTGTTTGCTATTCTATGAAAACAAAGCACACAACAAAAATTCAAAACCCTAGCCAAGGACCTGCAACAAAATTTGTTAGTAGTTTGGGTTGTTTGACATAACCACCCCTTCCTGCAAACACACAAGTTAGGTACATTTTAGAACCCAAAAGACTTTGTGACATAGGGGCCTTCAACAAAACGTTTTGCTTCCAAAACAAGCTGCACCAATTTAGTTAGCTAGATCTAAAAGTGTCAGTCCAAAAATAAACCAGATCTGAAACTCTAAGTAAAAAATCCAAAAATTGAATCAATGCAAACTTCAAAATTTTGAAACAGTAAATACACAGACGCTGTTACCCTCAACACAGACGCGTCTGGATAACACAGACGCGGTTCTGTGATGCACAGACGCGCCTAAAAATCATAGACGCTCCTTTCCGACACAGACGCGGGTAAAAATAACACAGAAGCGTTTCTGAAACACAGATGCTCCTTTATGAAACCTACAAAATAAAATTTGTCGAAAACACAGACGTGATTCCAGATCCCGCAAACGCGCCAGAAAATCAAAGACGCGATCCGAAAGTTCACAGACGCGGAAAAAAAAAATTAAATGCTGTCGAAAAATGTCCGATCTGCAACTTCAAAAACGCAAAATCTGCAACAATGAGGTTAGATGCAAAGGGACAAGAGTCCCACCGGGCATGCCAAAATGTATATGGTGAAAATGGATACAATAATAACAATATTGAAAGGCTAAATGAATTCAACCACCAAACCCTAGCCTAACAATCAACAAAGATCCACCATAACATATGAAGATTACCTAAGACAATGCAAATCAAATGAAATCACAAAGATTATACCATTACATGTCCAATAGGGTTTTGATCTCCATTCTTCCTATCTCCATTGATCTTGCTTGATATATTTGCTCTCAGATTTTATGTGCACAAGAGCTCAACAAAGAACGGAATATGGTTGCAAGTAGGATCGTAGTGTAGTCAAAATGATCATTAGCGTTTGATAATGAAGGAAGCATCTCCTAAAATAGAAGACACAATATGAAATGGAGGGATAAGATTGAGAGGTGTAAAAAGGAGGTCGGCTATGATTAGAGGGTAGGTAAAAGAAATAATAAAATAATGAAACGGGTAGGTAGTGTATGAATTAAGAGATGAATGACATGTGTCATGTGTAGAAAAAGATAATGAATTAATTAAATAAATAAAGATTTATTTAATTAATAGAAGAAGTGGGATCAATTAAATAAATAAAATATTTATTTAATTTAAGAAAAGGATAATTTAAATAAATAAATGTATTTATTTAAATGAGAAATAAGGCTAGAAGAGGATAAATGAATTAATTAAATAAATAAAGCTTTATTTAATTAATAGAAGAATTAAGCTTAGATAATTAAATGAATAAAATATTTATTTAATTAGACATGACAATTTTAGGTGTCTACAACTCCCACAATAGTGCTCCAAGCAAAATCAACAAAAACTGCACACTAGTGCACATAAGGGAAGAGTGTCATGGTTATCCTGGTAGGCCTCCATAGGTCGTAACCCCCATCACAGGTTATCTTGGTAACCTCTCCTGAACCTCTGGCCCCATCCAAGTCTCGTGTGGACCCAACACATCCTTTTGTGAAGACAAGGTTGTTGGTTTGCCATTCCAGGCCTTCTCACTGCATCCTGAGTCTTTGCTAGCACTCAACTCATGAGTGAGGCACAATTATCTTACTAGTGTTTTCATCTAGCAAACCCCCCTAATAATTTATTAAGTTATCACTTATTTAGACAAAAATTTTATGGGTTATCCTGCTTACCTCTTTGGGCACGACCCCCACTCGAAAGCCACTCTCCCATATGACACTTAACCACAAATCAAACGAACTCCCAAAACTAAGGTATACACAAGAAATAGTAAACAGAGCTCAAAGCAATAGAAAATCACTTGGCCAAACAAGCCCTTGTCCACAATTAACAACTGATGATTCTCTGACTAGAGACATGACCAGATACAATAACAACCTCATGAAATAGCTAAAACACATATCCAAGGACTTGCAATTTTTGAAAGCAAATGAGAATACAGTAAATGAAAATGCACATCTTTGCTACTCTAATATGATGTCAATTTTTTCATTTCCTTTAACATACAATTTGGCCAAAGTTTTCTAATCCATCTGAATTTTCAAAATACTACATTTGAAAAATCACCATAAATCAAACACCAAAATGTACATTTATGCATTTGAACTATACATATAAAAATAAATAAATTAATATATGTAGTTATTTGTCTAAAATCAATATTTAACTAAAACGACAATATCATTAAATTTCCAATTATATTTTTCTTTAATTTTCTAATTTCAAAATTTCTTAAATACATATGATTTAATTTTCTAATTTCTCCAATAAAATACTATTTAATTTCTAAAATATCCATTTTACATTT
The DNA here is from genome assembly GCF_030272615.1 of Cryptomeria japonica. NCBI lineage: Eukaryota > Viridiplantae > Streptophyta > Pinopsida > Cupressales > Cupressaceae > Cryptomeria > Cryptomeria japonica. The sequence goes on from NC_081410.1 coordinate 190,285,450, forward strand.
TCAAATTTCAAAAAATGATATATATATATATATATATAGGTTTAGTATTTGTATTGATTGAAAGGAGAAAATTACATGCCTTCAGCTGCTCTGCATCTTTTCCACTATCATAAGACTATATGGGGTCTCACCCCTAAAAAAATCAAAATGAAACCCGAGATAGAAAAACAACACTAGCTATGCCAACCACTAAGGTTACCTTCCTTACATCAGTGAAAAACCACCAAAAAAACCAACGGCCTACTAACAAAAAATTCCTTGCGAAACCATCCTACCGGAGCTAGCCAAGGGCCTCCTCAGAGAAATTGGGGATGGCATGACTGGGTCCTGCATTGGACTGCACCATCCCAACACTGGTCATGGTTCCCGACTGTCCTCCTCACAACTCGCTGCAGACCATGATCTTTGCAATCTTCCTTGGGATTTGATGTCGCACCATCGGTCGCCCATCCTCACCAATTGGAGCCTGCGACTTCACCAGGGTCTTCTTGCCATGTAGTTTCGCCCACTCCGTCGGACCCATCTTCTACACAAAGTCCAACAGATCCCACCACCCATTCCTTGCATCCTCCAACTGGGTTTCAACCAAGTGAGAGGTCGACCACACCACCAGAGGCTGCACTACATCATTTCATCCGCCTAAGCGTCTCCACGACCCTTGCTCCATTCGCAAACCCACACAAATCTCCACACGTTCCACCAACTCCGCCAGGCCAACCGACCATTTTGGTCTCAGAATGAGAGACGCCACCCACGTTACCTCCTCCCTTGAACTTCCCACCATTAGCACTAGTGCCACAAACAGGGACAATACATCCAAATTAGTTCGCGGGTGACAGTCAGTGTTCAGGAATTCGTCTCCAAACATCAAATGAACAACCTTCCAAAAATTCTTCCTCGTCCACCCTAAATACATGCTTAAGACAATGTCTTGAAATAGGGCCTCGAAAGGCAGGCATTTGGCCTAGAGTGAATAGCGAGAAATTCACTTCCATCGTTCCCCTGCCACATAGCCTAGAAATAACACTCGCAAAGGAAATTGCAATCCCTCTTCAACCGAGGACCATAATGTCACGAAATGTTGCCACCCCTTCCATTTATTACACCGCACGCACCACCTCACACCGTACATCACCAGCAAAACCAAAGTACTATTCACTATCATAATTGCACCTACACCACCATTTTCTCTACTTGCTGCCATTGCATTGTACTCAATCCACATAAGCCTTCCCCACCCCTCAGCATGCATATCTAAAATGGGTTCACACATAGCTTTCCACAACTTCTCGGGTTCACCTTTCATACTCAACACTTTTTCATACAAATTCTAAGGGATCCAAATCCCTTAAGTCTTCAAAGAAATTAAAATGTTCAGCCAAGGAACTAGTTGCACCTACGTTCGAGAGCACATCAACTTCTGCATTCACTTCCCTTAGAACATGTGATACTTTAAAGTCCTTGAACCTGATCAGAAGGTCATATATTCTTCTGATATGTTTATCCAGGTGCCAAGCATCCATCCTACCCCTAGCGATGCCATTCACCACTATCTAGGAGTCCCCTTCAAGGTATAGTTTTTCCACCTCCAATTTTTTCGCCATAAGAATTGCTTCAATTGCCGCCTGACACTCAGCTTCATTGTTAGTGCCATCCACCAATCTCTTTGCTCCAAATGCTAAAATACTACCTTTCTCATCTTGAGAAATGATCCCTACACTGGAGGTCCCAGGATTTGCCCTGGATGCCCCGTCAAAGTTGATTTTGATCCATCCCCTGTCTGGTGGCATCCACACATGACTTTTTTCAACATCCCTAGGAGGATAAGCCCTCAAAAGCCCATTAGCAAGCCTCCCAAAATGATATATTTTAAATCCACTAATATATATATATATATAAACAAATTAAAAATAATATATTAAAAAACCTTTATTTCAAATTTTTGTTAAGCACCTTAAAGGTGTTGCCCATGTGGAGGGGCCCACCCATATGGGTTGAGCGCTTCCCAAGTATGGGAGACAATGTTGCCCATACTTGGGATAGTGCTCACCAAATCATGGGGATCCCCATGTAGTGGTGGGGTCCAGCCTTTGGGTTCCCCACTACCACATTAAAATATTTAAAAAATATAAAATAAATACATTTTTTTAAAAGAAATGCATTTACAGAGACACAAGAGGACTCATAAATTTTTTCTGAGTCTACATAGCAAACTCAATTTTATTTTTTTTAGTTATTAAATTTAACAATAAAAATTGAATTCCTTTCTTCCTTTTTTTTTTTTGAAATCAAACCCTCCCAATACCAAGTTTATTTAGAAAAATTTTCTAAGTCTAATAAGAACAAGGAATGCATTTTTTTGAAAACTAATTAATTCTCAAGCAACAAAATTTGAGAAGATTTTGCTAGCATAACACTATGAATTTTAACAAATTTCACATTTTTTTCCCATCTAAATTTCACCATAAGAAATCTAATTTTCTTTCTACAATCAAAATGAAATCTTCAAACATGAATTTTTGTTACAAAACATAGAGAAATTTCATAATGCAACATGAAATTTTCCTTTAAAACAACACCCAATTTCAATTTGAAACCAATTCTTTTCACAAACAAGAAAATGGATTTGGGGGTAAACTAAAACCAATTTAAACTCATACTAATTTCACATTCCCAAGCTAAATGAATGTTTCAAATAAATTTTGACATCAATTCTTTTCACACAGGGAGGTTTCTTCAATCAAATATTTTTTTTAAAACAAAACATAGATATTAAAGAAAGCTAGAATCCAACCTTAATAGCACCCAGAAAGAAATCTGAGAAGAGCCCAACCTGCAATCTGTAAGAATTTCTTCAAACAAAGATGCCCCCAAAATTTTTCAATCCAAACCAAAAACTCCCGATTTCATGAAAAATATAGGTTATAAAGAAAATTTTGACCTAAAAATCCATTTTAGGTTAAAATTATTTTTAACCAAAATAAATCATTTCCAAATAGTTAATATTCAAAAATGCTTTTCTCTCCCTCATTTAATTTCCTCAGTTTAGCTTAAAACTAAAACTTCTATTTTAAAAAGTCAATGAGGGTAAGATTTTAATTTTCTAATTTCCAATAAAATTTTTCCAAAATGCATACAAATAATTTAATTCATAATTTAAAAATAACAATTAATCAAACTTGCTAGAAATATGAATTAAACAATTTGATTTACTGATTGGTCACACAAAAGGGGTCCTATTTAATTTAATCCATTTTATTTATGAATGCACAATTAACATATTTAAGTACTTAATCACTTTAAGATATAATAGTTAATTTCACAAACGCATAACACACAACTCAAGAAAACCAAATAAACTCATGACCCACATACCAGAAATAGGTAACTAACGGATGACTGACAATGCTCACTATTGAGCTTGGCTAGGGTTAAAATGTAGGGTTGTATAACTATCTCCTCCAATCAATAAGGCATGCTCAAACCTGTGAAGCCAGGTGGAAATGATACCCCGTACCTACACGGTACTTGTACCTGCAATTTCCTACATCAACGAACCTCACATGCATATATATACAAACACAATAAACACATCGATGAAGGAGAATCGTGACGTTCCTTGTCTCACCGAAATGAGTGAAGGAAAATCATCTCCTCGTACCCCATACACTTACAAACATGAAACATGTATATAACGCATCACATGCATAAAATAAATGTGTTAGTCCATGTCAATATTCCAATATAATAACATTTAACCATCAGTAAGGAAATAATGTGTAACATCATACACTGAAACTTAAATCAAAGCATAACGTATCATAGCATAATACCTAAATATAACATCACAACATAGTATATCAACTATCCAAGAAGCCACTAAAAAATCAACCAAGGTCAAACTGGTTTAAAAGAGTCTAATTAGGGAAGGGGTACTACATCCTCCCCCCCCTAGGGTTCGACTTACTCCTGGAAGTCGCAAGGTTAGGTTACAAACACAAGGACACAATAAGTCATAGAACTCATATTATATGAGCCAAAATCTTGATTACTTCTAGAAAGATGCAATCTACCAAAAATAGTCTACTAATGTACCGAAATCAACATTCAAATCAACTATCTTAACAAAATTATTTCATTCCTTTTCTAACTCAAATAGGTTTTCAACAAATTTTCCTTGCACAATCCTTAATTACTGAAAAGCAATGCGCTAGACAAGCATGACAACAATCACATCATCTTTCACTATCTGGGTTACACATGCCAATTACTTATTCAACTACTAGGAACCATAATTCCATTAAGTATTCACATAAATCATACAATATCTACTGAAATTCTTATCCAAAGCGTATATCATAGAGTACAAACATCATAACTTACTCTACCCAAACATGAAAAACACTCATTTCACATCAACACTCATCATAATGATGATAATTTCACATCTGATATATCATCTTACACATATATTTTCCTTCCTACATTACTAGGGTAGCATAACAAACTCAAGGTTAAGTACACAAATTCATCCTTAATAGGGTAGCATACTACTTCTAGGGACATAATGCATAGATATCAAATGCATAAAGGTTCATGGTATAAACATCAATTCACTAGTAACACCAAAACATCAAACATTAAGGCGTATTACAATCTCATTCTAAGAGAGCAAGTGAATATAATTACATACAATGACACTTAATGTCAACTTAATCCGATTAGAATCCATGCAAGCATTCCAAAACACTCGTCAAATCCATGAGCCTGCAAATCACTAACATTTATCCAGGGCATAATGCACCATTCACTAAATCCAGTTTACACTTCTATCTACTAAACCTTTGATACAAATGATTACAAACGAGTTTCATCATTGAAAGATACTTTTAGTTTTCTTAATTTAATATAACACTATTGATTACCTCGTTATGCCTAAATCCACTCTTTGCGGTGTTCTCCCTTAACACACTATCAAAGGTTCAAGCGAACATGATAAATTAAACACTGATCACATAACAAGGGCCAATTAATTCAAACATTCAAAATGACCACTTGACACCTCAAATGATAGTAATTCCATATTAAAATTACCAAATCCACTATGAAATAAAGAAAGGTTTCGACAATTTCAAAATTCAACAAAATCGAAAACATGAAAAGTGTCATAATTAAAATAAAAAGAAACGAGAATTTAGTGGTCATTCCGTAATAAAAAATCTCATAATAAAATGCTAGCCCCATAGTCACATAACACTAGTCAAAAGATAGTTAAAATACTGTCGCAATCAAAACTCAAAACAAGGTGACCATCTTTAGTCACACCTTAGGGAGTAACTGCCACACAAAACCCAAGATCACATGTCCTGAGTGCGATAGAGTGAAAATTTAGACATTTAAGGCTATTACACTAAATACATTTTTTTATTAATGCAATCTTTTATACACATGAAATTTCATCCGATTATTCTTTACGTAGGCATCCATATGCCAGGAGGTAATAATATGTCATTTCACAGAAACAGAGAATACACTCATTATGTAAATTAAATTCTACATGATATCATATTATAAAGTAATCACATTCCTAACATTACCCTTTTCAAGCAACTCTTAAGCATAAATTCCAAATTGTTTAATGTTTTCTAAACTCATAATAAAATTAATAACACTTGGACGCGCTATATTTGTCACCATTTACCCACTCTACTAGGATTCTCATTAAATAACACATTCATACAATTCAAATAAATTAAGGAAGTAACATCATTTATATATCTTTCACTAATTCCACTCAGAATTCATATTACTAACCATGCAAATTTTCTTCACGAAGCTTAAGACTTTCATCTTTCAACATGAAGCCAAAACACAAAAGTACAATATCATATGCTTTATACACATTCTACACATCATGCATAATTCTATCTCAATCAATACTTGTTCTCTAACATGATATGTTAAGCGACAAAATCATATGACTAATCACAATATATATGCAAAAAGTATTCCACCTTCTTGTAAATGATCTTTTCATGATATCCTAATATGCGATGTAACACTTTGGATTTTTCATACAAAATAATTCAAAAATTCCTTAATATTGCTATACAATATTCATTAACAAGCAAGTATATACTTCTATTTAAATCAATGCATTATTTAGTAGCATTTCTAAGAATCTTATAACTAGGTAGAGAGAAGAGGGAGAGAGTTTGATAGTCGACCCATTTCATTCATATGCACGTAAATCAACAAGGTCACACAAGCATGCTTAAATTTCTCTCTATATGCCTATCATCTTTATTGTATAATTTTCATTTCACTATCATTTTAGAAAAATGCCAATTAGCCTATCATGACATTTCCAAATATTATGGATGCAACTGAATGTCCTAATTTTCCAAAAATGAACTCAAGACAGACAGTCTTTTCTTTCGTGCAAGACCTCTTGTGAAATACTCAATACTCCTAATGAATACGAAATACATCGTGAACTGCAACCTTTCATTGAAAATAAAAGTACAAGAAGAAGATGGAAGAGGAGCTATCAACTAAATAATACATAATTATGCATGCACATCAAACATGGGTTTCATTTGCACCTTCCATTCATACTAAGTGAATTATATATATATATCCAAAAGCAAGTACATTATTGCCTTGTTCAAATAGGTCATCACTTGAGTCGTTATTATGAAACACATAATGAAATCCTTAATAAAAACACATAAATTCCCTCCTAGCCACTATAACATGATCCCTTTTTACACATCTGATTACTAACAACTCATTTCACTTATCAACTGTTCGTACATTATCGCACAATACCTAAGATAGAAATTCATTATGTTACTCCTACAATACACATGGTGAATTACTTTATGAAAACATAAAATTTCCTCCCAATATCCATCATGATCTTCATAACTCATAGCCCCCTTATTATCCAAATGCACAGTAGAATCATTAGGCCCACACAAGGGTTCATGAAGTCACAAACACTATCTCGCAATCAGTAAACATACACAAGTGATAAATACACATATAGAAATATTTTAATTCCTAGAAAGAAAGAGAAGGATGATATACATTCAATTCTCTACATCATATGCACTCAAAATCTACCATACAAGTCCTTCAAGGTCACGACACTAAGCCATACCATAATCATAACACAAGCATATTTCATAATTTCAAATTCAAGACAAACACTGTCCAACCCAATGGGTTAGGTTAGGGAATACAACAAATCAATTAGGGAGGTACATATGATTCTTTCTTAATAAGAGTAATCAAAAACCAAGATATCTAAAAAGAAATCAAAGCACATATAATCACTCAATAAACACCAACATGAAAAAGGTGAAAGCAAGGTGTGAACACACATGTTACACACAATTAGGGTTTTCTGATAGAATAAGCAAATGAACAGAGCACGAGTCCTCAAGATCTTCAAGATCCTGTGCCTCAATCACACGCATACAATAGGAGGACAAGCATACAACATAAAAAATATACACCTCACATCAACTAAGGACACAAGCTACACCATAGAGCCTAGTGTTTGTAACCTTTTGCTATGATACCAAATGTAATTCCCCACCAAGAAACCCTAAAAGAATCGACTAAATACTATCGAAAAGAGAGCAATTTTTTTCATTTTTTAAACATTACTGAACTTAAAGATGCATTAAGTTAATCATTGCAATAACATTTGCATAAGCGAAAGACTTATCTTAAACTCCTAAAGGGTTTCCAACGAAGATTACTTGATAATCCAATGAACATTAAGGTTTTGTTAATCCAATTAACATAGAGATTGATTAAACCTACTCCTGATAGAATGATTACCACAAGAACATAGAAATTTAAATTTCATAAGAGATTAAAATAACATGATTGAATATATACAACTGACATTAGCTACACTAAATTACTAAGCTACATCCATCATAATCCATATTACTGCATTTAATTAATAACCTCATACATACAATTAAGATTAATATCCCCTAAATTACATTATACATTCTAACCATAATGTCATTCATACATCCAAAATTAAAAGGAACTAGATGAACACATACACCATACAACACCAATTGATATTGGATTTCACCCCTAATGGGCTACATCTTCGGGTTTGCTTCAAGTGCAAGACCATTCTAATAAATAAAAGGTGAAAAATTACATAAGGTTCACATCAATTACATCCTGCCATCAAGGCGTACAAAAGAAAATAATACATATGACCACATAGGGTCCAAGAGATACATGAATGATCCAAGAAGAAGAAAGAGGATCCATCTGAAACATGATTTGGAGTAAATACAAGAGAAAAATCGGAGCACCAGTGAAACTAAATCCCTGCAATCCATCATAAGCATCACATGATCTAACATGAATATCAGGTACTCACAAAAAGCATAAAGAAACAAATATGACTCCCATAATAGTGCTCCAAGAAAAATCAACAAAAACTGCACACTAGTGCACGTAAGGGAAGAGTGTCATCACATAGCTTGGTATGGTTATCCTGGCAGGCCTCCATAGGTCCCAACCCCCATCATGGGTTATCCTGGTAACCTATCCCGAACCTCCGGCCCCATCCAAGTCTCATGTGGACCCAACACATCCTTTCGTGAAGACAAGGTTGTTGGTTTGCCATTCCAGGCCTTCTCATTGCATCTTGAGTCTTTACTAGCACTAAACTCATGAGTGAGGCACAATTATCTTACTTAGTGTTTTCATCTAGCAAACTCCCCTAGTAATTTATTAAGTTATCACTTATTTAGGCAAACTTTCAATGGGTTATTCTACTTACAACTTTGGGCGAGGCCCCCACTCGAAAGCCACTCTCCCATATGACACTTAACCACAAATCAAACGAACTCCCAAAACCAAGGTATACACAAGAAATAGTATACAGAGTTCAAAGAAATAGAAAATCACTTGGCCAAACAAGCCCTTGCCCAAAGTTAACAATTGGTGATTCTCTGGCTAGAGACATGACCAGATACGATAACAAACTCATGAAACAACTAAAACACATATCCAATGACTTGCAATTTTTGAAAGCAAATGCGAATACAATTAATTAAAATACACATCTTTTCTACTCTAATATGACGTTAATTTTTGTATTTCATTTAACATACAATTTGGCCAAAGTTTTCTAATCCATCTGAATTTTCAAAATACTACATTTGAAAAATCACCATAAATCAAACATCGAAATATATATTTATGCATTTGAACTATACATATAAAAATAAATAAATTAATATATGTATTTATTCGTCTAAAATCAATATTTCACTAAAATGTCAATATCATTAAATTTCCAATTATATTTTTCTTTAATTTTCTAATTTCAAAATTTCCCAAATACATATGATTTAGTTTTCTAATTTTTCCAATAATATATTATTCAAATTTCAAAATTTCCAAGTAATATTTTAATTTCAAAATTTCCATATAATATATTATTTAATTTCCAAAATATCCATTTTACATTTTCAAATTTCCCAAAATGATATATTTTAAATCCACTAATTAAAAAATATATATATATATATATATATATATTTAAAAACAAATTAAAAATAATATATTAAAAAAAAATTATTTCAAATATTTTTAAGCACCTTAAAGGTGTTGCCCATGTGGAGGGGCCCACCCATATGGGTTGAGCGCTTCCCAAGCATGGGAGACAACGTTGTCCATACTTGGGACAACACTCCCCAAATCATGGGGGTCCCCATGTGGTGGTGGGGTCCACCCTTCGGGCTCCCCGCTACCACATTAAAATATTATTATTTTTTAAAAATAAATACATTTTTTAAAGAAATGCATTTAGAGAGACATAGGAAGACTCAGAAATTTTTTTTGAGTCTACACAACAAACTCAATTTTTAAAATTTTTTTTGATATCAAACCCTCCCAATACCAGGTTTATTTAGAAAAAATTTCTAAGTCTATTAAGAACAAGGAATGAATTTTTTTGAAGACTAATTAATTCTCAGGCAACAAAATTTGAGAAGATTTTGATAGCATAACACTATGAATTTTAACAAATTTCACATTTTTCCCCATCTAAATTTCACCATAAGAAATCTAATTTTCTTTCTACAATCAAAATGAAATCTTCAAACAAGAATTTTTCTTACAAAACATAGAGAAATTTCACAATGCAACATGAAGTTTTCCTTTAAAAGAATACCCAATTTCAATTTGAAACCAATTCTTTTCATAAACAAGAAAATAGATTTGGGGAAAAACGAAAACTTATTTAAACTCATACTAATTTCACATTCCCAAGCTAAATGAATGTTTCAAATAAATTTTGACATCAATTCTTTTGACACAGAGACGTTTCTTCAATCAAATAATTTTTTAAAAACAAAACATAGATATTAAAGAAAGCTAGAATCCAACCTTAATAGCTATCCAAGAAGAAATCTGAGAAGAGCCCAACCTGCAATCTGGAAGAATTTCTTCAAACAAAGATGCCCCCAAAAAAATTTCAATCCAAACCAAAAACTCCCAATTTCATGAAAAATATAGGTTACAAAGAACATTTTGACCTAAAATCCATTTTAGGTTAAAATTATTTTAAACCAAATTAAATCGTTTCCAAATAGTTAATATTCAAAAATGTTTTTCTCTCCCTAATTTAATTTTATCAATTTAGCTCAAAACTAAAATTTCTATTATAAAAAGTCAATGAGGGTAAGATTTTAATTTTCTAATTTCCAATAAACTTTTTTTTTTTTATATTGCTTATAAGGAGAGAAGACTATTACAAAAACATTTACAGTTTTTCAACCTGGATAGCAGGTCCAACCTTCACAAGTTTAACAGTTTTACCAAGAGATATAGATAGAGATGTAAAAATTTATACATATAATACTCTAATGTTTAATTCAAAAAAGGAGTCACTATGTGGAGCATCCATCCATGAAATATGTCAATTATCCTTGAAGAATTTGCTCATGCGGAGCATCCATCCATGCGGTCCAACCCTTGGGGCCCTTCATCCAAATGGCTTGTTTTCCGTGAAGGAGTTCTATGAGCATCTGAATCTGATCTTGGATAGGATCTCATGCTCTGGCCACCTCTGCTCGTAGGGTCTCCAGAGCCAGGTCCACCTCTTTCTTCCCTTTGAGTGTCCTCTTCCATTTATATCCGTTTTCCAACTCGTGAAGGAACATCTTTGTGTTTCCATCCTTTATGAATCTGAAGAACTTGTTCTTCTCTACATTCATCATCACTGATACTTGCAAGAGAATTCGATGAAGGGCGAGTCCACGAAAAGACTCAGTAAGGGCCCTACTTGAGCCCTGAAATTTATCTTCATTTCTTAATTTCCAAATGTGCCATAAAATCTCAGAAGTAAGAACATACTAGAAGAGGTTAGTGTCCTTTTTTAGATCTTTAATATATCCGATTATAACATCAAGAACAGTAAATTGAACAGGAAATTGAATACCAAATGATAACCAGATTTCTTTAGCAATGCTACAATAAAAAAAAATGTCTAACTCATTCAGGAACCCTGCAAATATTACAAATATCACTGTTGTTATGATCTTTTCTGATTGGTAACCTGTTTAAAATCAACAACCATTTAAAACATTTCTCTTTAGGAGCGACAGGTCTACTCTAGAGCCTATTGAACACCTTCTACCATTGTTTAACTGAAAATTCTGCAAACCACAGCTTGTTAACATGGGAAATTATTGCTTCATCATATGTTAGGGTCTTATAAATAACACTAGTTTTAACATTATGAACTGAGATGGCATTATTCCATAAAAGATCCTTAGAAAATTCTATATCATTTTTGCATTTCTTGGGCAAGAGCTTTTCACAGGCTTTCTGTAACATACTATATGTGTGTTTATGGGAACTCATAAGGTTAAATCTAGCTCTAAGGGTATCCCAATCCAGCAGCTTATCATCCTTAATAATATCTTTAAAGAAGCAGATGCCTTTTTCCTCCCATGCCTTGGCAGAGCACCCCTGAGTGAGGGCCAAGGGTTTGGATGAGTGCAAGAGGTTCTACCAAATGGATCTAGCACCATGGATAAACTCATTGTTGCTGACTCTAAAGTTGGTGATGAAGGGCTTAACACTACTCTAGGCCTTCCAGATAGACTTGAACACATTGGACCCTTGTACTGATACCTCGAAGTCTCCAACTACAAGGTCACAGAAAGGGAGGGATTTCCAAGTTTTGGCCTTCTTTGGTACGGCCTTCAAAATATTATTCCTAACCAGCACTTTCCATGATTCATTCCCATCAAGAGCCTGGATAATCCACTTTGCTGCAAGAGCAATTCCTTGGATTCTCAAGTCCTTAAGTCCTAACCCTCCCAGAATCTTGTCCTTATGGCACCACTCCCATTTAATAGAATGCATTTTCTTTTGACCTTTTCCATTAGACCACAGGAAGTTCCTAATGGTTTTTTGTATTTCTAGGATCTGGTAATTGGAGAACATCCATATGATGAGTAATAAATGTTGTAAGAGGATAGAACTTTTTGGCAAGCCTGCATTCTCCTGGCAAGTGAAAGATATCTGTTATCCCATCTGTTAAATTTTTTTCTATTTTGGTTCTAACCCATTGCCACATTTCTTTGAGAGATGGGGATATTGCAAATGGAATTCCTAGGTCCCTGACTATCTTGTTAGGTCCTCCCTATTGGATCCCAAACTGCTGCAACCAGTCTGAAGGCTGCTCCTCCCATTCAAGCATGGTAGATTTGCTTTGTGAAACTTTAGCTCCTAAAATCTCCCCAAGAAATTTGATTTTACCTTCTAGGGCTTCAAATTTATGTTTATTGATATCTAGAAAGAGTGTTGTATCATCAGCAAATTGTGCATTGATCAGTTCTTCCCCATTTGGAAGTTGGATCCCCTGAACTTTAGGAGAGATAGTAGAATCTCTAAGAATGTAGAATAGGGCATCGGCTGCAATAACGAAGAGAGTAGGGGCTAAGGGGCAACCCTGTCTAATGGACCTGCCTAGAGAAATGTTTTGAGTCAAGGATCCATTAACTTCAACCTGAGCTGAAGCGTCTTTGAGAAAAAACATAATCCATTTACAGAATTTTGCTGGAAAACCAAAAGCTTCTAACATAGTCAGAATAAAGCGCCATTCTACCCTGTTGTATGCTTTTTCAAAATCTAGGAGAAACATGGCTGCGTTTTGTCCTAAAGTCCTCACCCATTCCATGGCCTCCCAGCTGGTAATTAGATTTTCCAGTATATATCTTCCTTTGATAAAGCCTGCTTGTGTGGAGCAGATGAATTTAGGGAGAATGTTTTCCAATCTGATCGCTAGAGTTTTGGCCAATATTTTGTAAGAAACGTTAAGGAGTGTTATCGGTCTCCAGTTTTTGATAAGGGACTTGTCCCCATCCTTAGGAAGTAGTTTGATAATCCCACTGTTAATTTGTTCCCCTAGAGAGCCAGTGTTAAAGGCCTCAATGTAAAGATCATGTAGGTCATGACTCACCCAATCCTCATTGGCTTTATAGAATTCTATCATCAGCCAATCCGGGCCTGGAGATTTGTCATTATTCAGGTTTTTGATGGCATTTTTAACTTCTTGTAGAGTGATAGGCCCTTTTAATGCCTGATATCCGCCTCTGAGATTTTAGGAGGAATAATCCTTCTGCACTTTTCTCTTGCTTCCTGGGAGTTAGCAGAGTCTTCAAATGAGAAGAGACCTTTATAGAATTGGAAGAATGCCTCCTTGATATCTTCCAAGTCCTTAACTTCTCTATTTTCTACCCAAATCCTACCAATTTGTTCTCTACACTGTTTATGCTTTATCATATTAAAGAAAAATTTGGATCCTTTGTCCCCAAATTGCATCCAATGTGCTCGAGCTCTGATTATGGCCCCTCTGGTCTTAGACTGCTGATGCTTTCTGAGTCTATCCTTGGCCAAGGCTACCTCATGGGTAAGTTCAATACTGCTTGGATTGTCTTGAATCTTCTTAGTTTCACACAAGTGGAAGTTTTCAGCTAGACTTTTCTCTTTCCATCTAAAATCCCTTGCTTTCTTTTGCCCTATGGTTTGAAGTAGCACTTGCCAGCTATCCACATTTTGGTTCCATCTTTCCACACAAGAGTTCAACAATCTATTCCTTCTGTTCAACATCCTAACAATCTTAACCACACTCAACACATCTATATCTAAGAGAAGGCTGGAATTTAGAAAGAACTTATCCTTTGGAGTTTCCTGGCTCTCAGGGTAGTCCCTGAGTCTAACCTGACAGATGATAGGATGATGATATGAAAGAGTGGTCGGATGAACTGTTACAGGACTGCCATTATTTCCTAGGTCAAAAGAGAAATGATCTTTATTAGCATAGAACCTATCTAGCCTACAAAAGATCCCATGTTCCCACTCTGGAAGTTGCACCATGTGTACCAAATTTTAGAGTTATCTTTCTTTTTGCAGAACATAGGGTCAAACCGTTTTTTCTGGTTTTTTAATCTTTCCTAGTGAATTTTCTCCATCCCTTTCCATTCCATAGGCATACCTCCATACTTGTCTTCCCGAGTTTCAACCATGTTAAAGTCACCTCCTACCATCCAGGGGATATCTCGCAATGTGGGGATCCAATCCCATAATGCAGTTCTCTCCCTATAGTTGTTGGGGGCATAAATGGAAGAAATTCCAAATCTGAATCCATTATTATCTAGGGACACCCAAACAACTCTGTTACATTGTGAGCATCCTTGGCTTACTATACAATCTTTCCATCTGGGGTTGATAAGAATTCCAACACCTCCACTACCTCTGTCATGATTTGAGGAGATCTTGATGGAGTCTTTCCATATAAATTCTAGATTGACATCCAGGGTAAACTTTACAGCCTTGAGCTCTTGAAGCATGATGAATTTTGTGTTCTTATGCTGGTTGACAAACCTTCTGACCATTTGTTTCCTATCTGGAGATTCCAGACCCCTAATGTTCCAAGAGATGCACTTCATCTAGGTTCAGAGTATTGATTTATTCTTTGGATGCTTTAAACTTGTCAAAGCATCTCAGGAGGTCTTTCTTCTCCTCATTATTCCTTCTGTTAATAGTGCCCATGTTTTTGGATCCCAAAGGCCTACCCCTTCTCCTCCTAGGGATTGCCTTGGGATTTTTAGTATCTGAAGTCCAGTCTCCTTCTCCTAGGCACTCTTCTCCCTGGGCTTCCTCATTTATTTCAGACTCCTTCCTAATGATCCCCTGATTGGGGGTCTCCGAGGTCTCAGCACAAGACTCCAAAGCCTTCAAACTATCTGGAAGGTCTAGATTAACACCATCACTAGATATTGGATTGGTATCACCAGCCTTAGGGTTAGCAACAATGACCTCAATCACACAGGAATCTTCAAGCTCTACAAACTTCTTAGGGGGAATGACAGGGATCGAATCAGAAATGGGTTCAGATTGAGAGGGGGGTTCAACTTCAGTGGTGAAGGGAGGATCCTTCGATGGAATCTCCTCAAATGAGACATCCATGTATTTCAAACTTCTGTGAGAAGTTGTATTCATCAACCCAACCTGGCCCCCTCCCAAACTCAACTCACTACTCACACCGACTCTATCCTTAGGGTTATGAGCACCATGGTTATCACCATTAGAGATTAGGCTAGAGAATTTCATCTCTGGGGGGACCTTAAGACCATCATCTTCCATGGGAGATGTTAAATTGTTGTCCAAATTAATCTTATTAGTCAAAATACTAGGACCATTTGCCCTAATTTTTTCCAATGCTAATTATTGTGCAGTTTTCCTCCTTCTTTTCTTAGGGTTCTTCCCTACAATTTGAAATTCCTCCTGCAGATTCTCAATTATCTATTTTAGAACATTTGAGATTGTAGAATGGGGGTGAGGGGAGCACCAGAGGTACCAGAGTTGAATATTTTTCCACCTTCTAGGGGTTTAGGGTTTTCCCCTTTTAACAAGTTACTGATTTTTTTACTAATGCTAGTGAGCTTATCCATGCTCGGGATGTGCATTTCATGAACAGGTGGCGAGTTGTTGGATTGATTACGAGGTCTATCTGAGCCCTTAGTTTTATTAATAATTGGGCAATTCTTGTGGATATGCCCTTCTTTCTTGCAGAGAAAGCATGTGTTCACCCCACCAAGGATTTCAATAGGGAAAACCACGACTTCGGTTTCAAGATTAATATTAACCATTTTGGGGAAATCACACCTTGGATTAAGTGATATCAAAACCCTAGCATCTAAATGAGGAATAAGCGAGGATGAGTTATCAATCTGAATAGATTTGCCTATTGGTTCCAGTATTTGGGGTATGAATTTCCACAAAAGCGGAGGCACTTCTTGGATTATAACCCATCTAGGGTATGAGAGTGCAATAATTTCTTCATTGACCGCTTCCGATGTCCATTATAGGGCACGAAATGTGCATTTTCTGACAGACCAGTATTGTTTACTAAGCACTTCTTTCTACATTTTATGATCTTTAAAAAAAGTAACAAACAATCCTTTCTGAATGAGTCTACAGAACGAAACCAAATAACCTAATTTAGTATTCCAAACATTCCTAATCCAATCATCAATGAATTTACGAGCAGGGCATTTATCCAAATCCACAGTAGCAAAGAAGATTGAAGTGTCTCTAAGTCTATCCTTTTCCATATTAATTTCTTTACACATTAGATCATTAGGAGAGATGGAGATATATTCCTGGGCCGAGTGAGAGTCCTTACCTTCTCCACAGGGGCTGCCATTAGGGTTCGTGACAAACCTTGCACCTTTGACGAAAGAGGGAGAAGAAGATGTGACCACATCTTTGAAGGACTTAGGTTTAAATGTGGCATCGTTGTTGCTTTTTGCAACACCTCCGAAAGAGCCCTCAATTAACTTGCATTAAACGCCCGCACAAGGGAAGGCAGAGAGAAGCGAAGGTGAGGAGGACGTAAAGGGAGCCTGCACACAAGACAGTTAATGCACTTACCTACATGGGAGGCCTGCGTACATCCCCACATCATAGCCTATGGCTCTGCAACCAAAGTCTAAACCCTAGGTCGAGACAAAGCTGCAGAGTGATCAATCAAACATTAAATTAGATTTCAAAAATCAACTCATTATAATTAAACTAAAATATATCTAATATATATATCCAAAAGATTTTAAAAAATGATAATAAAAAAAAAAAAACCAATAAACTTTTTCCAAAATGCATACAAATAATTTAATTCAAATTTTGAAAATAAAAATTAATCAAACTTGCTAGAAATATGAATTAAACAATTTGGTTTACTGATTGGTCACACAAAACAGGTCCTATTTAATTTAATCCCTTTTATTTATGAATGCGCAATTTACATATTTAACTAATTAATCACTTTAAGATTTAATAGTTAATTTTACAAACGCATAACACACAACTCAAGAAAACCAAATAAACTCATGACCCACATACCAGACATAGGTAACTGACGAGCGACCGACAATGCTCACTATTGAGCTTGGTTAGGGTTAAAATGTAGGGCCTTACAACTATCTCCTCCAATCAATAAGGCACACTCAAACCTATGAAGCCAGGTGAAGATGATACCTCGTACCTACACAATACTTGTACCTACAATTTCTTGCATCAATGAACCTCGCATGCATATATATACAAACACAGAAGACACACCGATGAAGGAGAATCGTGATATTCCTTGTCTCACCGAAATGAGTGAAGGAAAATCATCTCCTCGCACCCCATACACTTACAAACATGAAACATGTTTATAACACATCGTATGCATAAAATAAATGTGTTAATCCATGTCAGTATTCCAATATAATAACATTTAACCATCAGTAAGGAAATAATGTGTAACATCATACACTGAAACTTAAATCAAAGCATAACATATCATAGCATAATACCTGAATATAACATCACAACATGGTATATCAACCATCCAAGAAGGCACTAAAAAATCAACCAAGGTCAAACTGGTTTAAAAGAGTCTGATTCGGGAAGGGGTACTACGAGATGGAAAATTTGAATTTTGAATTTTGGTAACAAAGTATGCAAAATTGAATAATGCAATATTCAAGAAATGATGATTAAACAATTTGAACTTTGTGGAAAGAAGAAATGACACACTTTTCAAGCAAATTTATGATAAAAAGAGATTAAAATTTAAAATTAGGGCCAATGAGATACCACTTAATTTCAAAATTAAAATTGACAAAATTAAGATTTTAAAACTAGGGCAGATTATAATTAACCACCTAATTTTAAATATTTCCTTGAAGGTTGCAATGTGGAAATTGGGAAATATTTTTTATTTGAGAGGGATCAAAATTTGACAAAAGAAGCCAATTTTCTAGATTTAAGCAATTAAATACAATCATAACAATCTCCCGAAATTTCGGGAAAAAAGTTGAGGACCAAGTTGAAAGTGTACCTGGTCCACCCAACTTTTTTGAAAATTTTCAAGGATGAAAGCTACAATGATTTGAGAGCTAACCCCAAAAAATTGGTTGATTTTATGAGCTTTAGATAGGCAAAATTGAGGTTTGAATGTCAAAATAGGACCTTATTAGGGTTTTGAAAAAGAAAAGAAATTGAATTGCAAATTTGAAAAAGGTCAAACCTAATGGATATGGTCACCTTGAATAATATTTAGAAACTGAAATTGATTGAATTTTGCACAAAATCCAAGTAAATTTGAAAATTAGGGTTTTAGGGCCTAACCACTGAATTTTGAAATTTTGAATTTTGGAAAAAGGAGGGAAACAGGAAATTTTGAATTTCAGGCAAGAAGACAAGTCTGAAAATAGTCGTAAATCTAAAAAATTAAATGTGAATCCAATGTTTGCACAAATTCAAGTTGATTTTTGAAAATTAGGGTTTTGACAATTAACCACTTAATCTTGTAAATTTGATTTGCAAATTGAACAAGACAAAGAAATAATTGAATTTGAGAAGCAGAGTAATTTTCAGATCTAAAACAATAGATAACATTTTTTGCAAAACACAAGTTCAATTTTGATAACTAGGGTTTTGAATGAATTAACCACTAAGTTTTGTAAGGAAAATAAACTTGTAAATGAAAAATATGCAATAATTTTTAATGTAAAGCATGTAAGACATCTGGTTCACCAAAATGTAATGTGGTGAAAAGTGATGATAGGAGATCAAGTGGAAAGCTTTACCCTCCTCAAGAAAGGAGTGAAAGTTTCACAAAGAATTCCCTTTAACTTCTCACGCACATTACATTTAAAAGAGGGGGGTTGAATTTACTAGATTCAATCTCAATGGAAAGAGATTGAATGCTAAATGAATTGACAATGATTTGGAAAGTAAAGTAACCCTCTTTTAAAATAGACAAGTTGAATTAAGTGAATTGAAACTAAGCATGAAGATGACAACGAAATGATTATATCTTGAAATAGAGATGTGAGATGAAGTTGTGCACCTAGAATTAGTAGTAAAATGTTGAGACGAAGCTCCCCTGTAAATTTGAGCGAAAGTTGTCGGGATTGGGTTAAAAGTGTACTTTGTCCTCCGAAAAAGTCGCGCGTCAAAAAGGGTTTTTTCGTCTCTGAAAATGAAGCCTAAACCTGCAATTACAGTTGCGCACCTGCAACCTACACACAGAAAAGAGATGAAATATTGTTGGGATTGGGGGTTTGCCTTCAAGTCAAACCCAGGTTTGGAATTAACCAAATGATAAAAAATACTTGCAAGTAAGTGAAAGGAAATGTCTAAAGTAGAATTAGCCTCAAGAGAGGATGCAATTGAAATGTTGATAGAGTTGTTTGAAAGGATATGCATAATAGAATGTCTTGAATGTTGAAAGAGATCTCCTCTTCAATGGTTGAATCCTTGACTTGAATGCAACACCTAGCCTTGGAAGGGAGACTTGAGATGCTTAATGGATGCTTGAATTCTTCCACTTGATTTCTCTTGTGATCAATTTCACTTATCATTGACTAACTTTTGTCAAGAGTAGGGGAAAACACTCCTTATATACTTGCCAATCAGGGTTTTTAACTGATTTTTCATCTTAGGCTGACATAGGAAATTTTTATCTCGCTCACAATTGACAAGCCCAATGCAGGATTAGGTCAAGGGAGGCCCAAAATAGGGTAGGGACATGGGTGTCACGCCCTTGTCCTCTTAGGACAGGGGTGCCACACCCTTGTCCTGCCCTAATTTAGGATAGGTAGTGACAGAAAGGCAGTGTAGGGTGGAAGGAAATGCAAGTTTCTGATTTTTTAGCATGTCTCGAGTCTCTAGTCAGGCTTAGGGATTCGTCTACCAATGCAAAGACCCAAACGCGGTCAAAAATTGCAAGGTCGTAATTTTATGACGCTACAACCTGAGAACCAATTTAACAACAACTAAGGAGAGGAGAAATGAAAGTTGTTTATGGTAAAAATGGAAACAACAATATTGAAAGACTAAATGAATTCAACCACAAAACCCTACCCTAACAACAACAAAGATCCACCATAACATATGAAGATTACCTAAGACAATGCAAATCAAATGAAATCACAAAGACTATACCATCACATGTCCAATAGGGTTTGGATCTTCATTCTTCCTATCTCCATTGATTTTGCTTGATATATTTGCTCTCGGATTTTATGTGTGCAAGTAGGCTTGATCTAGTAGGCTTGATCTAGTATGAAAGTTTGAATGCATAGTCAGGTAGAATGATTAGTTGATTAGGGTTGATAATGAAGGAAGCATCTCTTTATATAGAAGACACTATAAGAAATGGAGGGATAAGATTGAGAGGTGTAAAAGATAAATTGTCGGCTAGGATTAAAGGGTAGGTAGAGAAAATAAGAAAATAATGAGAGGGTAGGTAGTGTAAAACTTAAGAGATGAATGACATGTGTCATGGGTAGAAAAGGATAATGAATAAATTAAATAAATAAAGATTTATTTAATTAATAGAAGAAGTGGGATCAATTAAATAAATAAAAATATTTATTTAATTTAGAAAAGGATAATTTAAATAAATAAATATATTTATTTAAATGAGAAATAAGGCTAGAAGAGGATAAATGAATTAATTAAATAAAATAAAGATTTATTTAATTAATAGAATAATTAGGCTTAAAATAATTAAATAAATAAAGATATTTATTTAATTAGACAGAACAATTTTAGGTGTCTACATTTTGCCCCTCTTTGAGACAATGCAGCTTGTCGTGTTGTTTCAAAGAGGATAAGATGAACTGATACAAAGTTGCCTCAAGATGGGAATGATATTCCCCTCGGGAGATTGGATGAAAATGTCTGGAAAGATCGCAGACAATCTCTCGATAAGAAAGAAAGGCTAGAATGGACTGACAAGATAAAGTGACAGAGTCACGGGATAAAGGAGACTGAATCGGGAGACGGGCTAGGGTAGTCTATAAGATAGACTATGAGGGAAAACATCCTCATTGTCATCCACACATCTAAGAGATCAGAGAGCAGTCAACAGTCAGCAGCGATGGCATTGGTGCATAGATTCGATTGCATTCGCCGATATCAAAGGCCAATAGATCCAGGAGAGCCGGTGAGTACCACAAAACCTCCTTGTACTTTGTTGTATTAATTATTGTCATAAATGCATGTCAAGTAGGGCAATAAATGTGCTTTAGGTATATCAAGTGGGAGGAAAAAATGCTAAGGCGCGTCAACATTGGTGTCAGGTGCGTCTGGATAGGCTAGGCACGTCTGTGTTTGTGCTAGGTGCGTCTATGTTTTCAATAGCATCTGTGTTCAATGCGACCGCGTCTATGTATTTCAAGTGCATTTATGAAAGGCAGACGTGTCTGTGTGTTTCAGGCACGTCTTTGCAAGACATGCACGTTTAGGAAGTATGTAAGCGAGTTTGTGTCGTGAATGCGCATTTATGTCTTCAAGGCCAAATCGACAGTTCTGTGATGAACATACGTTTTTGATTGGATAAGCTATTGAGAGGATACACTCAAGAAGGTCCTCTAGGGAAGACTAAGATAGCAGATAGGGCTAGAATTGATAATTCTATGATAGAACATACATTCCCAATCAGGAAACTACTCAAGAGGATACACTCAAGCAGAGGCCCTAGGATAGTATAAATCGAGGCACTTTGTGATGAACAGGGAGTACTAAGGAAATTGACAATTCTGTGATAGAACATACATTGCCAATAGGATCAAAGAAGCACTTTGTTATGAACGGGGAATGCTTCTAGGATAAAAAGCAGCACTTTGTGATGAACAGGGAGTACCACTAGGATAGAGTGCCATATGATAGATATAAGCACTAAGGTAAAGAGAAGCACTTTGTGATGAATAGGGAATGCCACTAGGATAGGAAGCAACACTTTGTGATGAACAAGGAGTACCACTAGGATAGTGTGCCATATGATAGATATAAGCACTAAGATAAAAAGTAGCACTTTGTGATGAACAGGGAATGCCACTAGGATTGACACAGTTGATTTTCTTGACTGCAGAAGGACCTACCTATGTTGGAGTCACGAGAGAGATTCCCTTCAACTCAGAGTTTACGACCAGAGCTGACATTTGAGGATAAAGCAGCAGTTGAGGTTATGGGCATGCAGCATATTTTGTATGTGCCTGAGTTTCGGGAAAACATGGGATTGTTGATTGCATTAGTTGAGAGATGGCACTCAGAGACATGAACTTTTCATTTGCCGATGGGTGAGATGACAGTCACCTTGGAGGATGTATATAGGATACCGATCGATGGGGAGTTAGTTCCTTACAATCGAGAGGGAGACAAGGATGAACTAAGATGAGTATTTCAGGAACTAGGACTAGAGATGAGGGTTGGACACATGGCTTGGGATACCATGACACAGACAGGATTGGCGCTACCAGCGGTGCTAGCAAGGGTGATCAGTGGGTTCCTATGTTTGGATAGGACGACACGAGGGTTGGTTGTGGGATGGGGGAGGACTCTAGAGACCTTGGTGACAAAGCACACCAGGTTTGTATGGGGATTGTGTCTGCTGGCACACTTGTATTATGAGCTGCATCTGTTTGTGTATCATGGATCAGCAGGATTGTGATGTGGGGTGACACTGTTGCACGTATGGGCATATGAGCATCTGCCTATTACATGACCGATAAATTTCAAAGGCAGAGGACATGAGCGCAACTATGTACATTTATATGATATGATTACGTCTTAGCCACAGATTGGGAGATTGGAGTATTGGCACCGAGTGATTGACAAGATAGATAGTGTGGTATGGAGGTCGTACCGAGATTGTGAGGAGTGGGAGGATGATGTAGTAGAGTTGTCGTATGTATTCAGGAGCAGATATCTGATTGGGCAGACTCCATATGTCATTGAGAGGTAGTAGGTAGATAGGGTGGGTAGGGAGTTCGGCAGGATACAAAGGATGCCATGGGGTTCAGGGAGGTATGCACGGATAGTGAGGGATCGGGTGCATTTGGGGCCATTGCTTTCATATGATTAAGCTATGACACAGCTAGTAGAGATGATTCCCTTGCCTTAGGATATGTGGGCACATATAGAGGATGCATAGATGGATGCAGAGTACACTGCATATTGGGAGAGCATCCACTTCCACGAATGACGGATCCAGGGGAGCCGATAGATAGTAATGGTGGAGGTGATGGAGATTATAGTGGAGATGGTGGAGGCAGAGGCCGACGACGGAGGCAAGGCATAGTGGTAGAGAGGAGAGTAGCTCTAAGGAGAGAGGGTGGAGAGGAGAGACAGGCTCATGTAGTGAGAGGCAGAGGTGGATTATCATTATAGGTGCCAGTAGCACAAGTTCCTAGGCAAGTACAAGGACATGAGTAGCCACAGGAGTAGCTATAGGGAAAGGGTTAGGAGCAATCGTAGGAGCAGCCACAGGGACAGGGTGAGGGAGGATAGGAGGAGGATGAGTTAATATCCTTGAGGGAGATCTACTAGGGATAGGCAAATGAGATCTAGGATCTAGAGAGGGAGACAGCCAGGCTGAGGAGGCAGTTGAGGGACACTGAGAGGGAGAGGGATCAGGCTATTTAGTGCTATACAGAGGTTGAGACAGCATTGAGGGTAAGGAGGCAGGTGATAGAGGACACAAGGGAGAGATATGCCTATTTCTTATGGGCAGGGGAGGAGATAGGCTACTAGAGAGACCTATACTATGGAGCGGTGCCACCAAAGCAGCGAGCTAGGAGCTTCCGTAGACCATCATGGACTGCGATGACCACTGGAGGGAGAGACAGGAGATAGGCGTCTAGCAGTGGGGTTATGGGTCCTCCACCACCACCACATAGAGGGGACAGGAGAGATGATCCTGGGGCAGGTCCTTCCAGGGTTCAGACTCCGTCGAGGCCAACTGGCTCCAAGGGAGAGAGTTCATCATAGCCTTAGAGGGCTCCCTATGTATAAGTTTTGTACTATTTTGTTTGATAACACCTTCGGGTGATTGTAGCCATATGATTTTGACATCATTGTATCATGACACTTATTATTTTGATACATATATGAGATGATTCATCCTTGTGGAAGCTATATGCATGTGTACCTATGTGATGTATGTTTCTATGTGATGCTTATGATATGGATGCAAATATGTATATGAGGAAATGGAATATTTTTGTTCTTTTATGTTTTTAAATGTTATGCATGATGCAAATGTGAATGTATGAAATGCAGATGAGTATGATAATGCGAATAACTATTTACATGATGAGAATGTAAAATGTGCTAACGTGTGTTGTGCATAGGATGTGATGCAATTGTGTATGTATGAAATGCTAACATGTGGTAATGCAAGTGAAAACTACATGAAATGCAAATATTTTTGGCATGTCATTATACTCAGTCGTATGATAGTAGGTTACACGGACTCAAGAAGGACGATGGAGGTCAATCAAGAAAGGGGGATGGAAGATAGAAGATATGGAAGTTAAAGAGCTTCTTGTGTGTTATCATTATTGAGCTTTATTATGGCAAATAGGTTATGACAATCTAGACATATGTTCGACCTAGAAAGTCATTGTACCTGTTTGCATGGAGATCAGATAGTCGCAAACAAGGAATGCTCCAGTTCACACTAGACTCACAGTGTCCTCATATCCTTGGACAAGTCATAGAATTACTAAGAGATAATCCACAGACAACAAAGAAAAATAGATGACGATACCCCATCCTCATCTTTGTATTCAAAGACATCCTGGAGATAAAATCTCTAGTCAGAGACATCCCAGAAGAGCTAAAAGACATGTCACAAAAAGATAAAATCAAAAAGAAAACCAAGACTCGACACCAACATCCACTGTAGTCCTCAAATTTAGTGTCTCTTGTCACTTGTATAAGTCTATTTGATTGTGGTCACAATGTTTACTTTCACAAAAGGATAGATAGCACTGAACCATAATGTTGTTTGAGTCTGCTGAAAGATTTGATTTGTTGAAGCCCATTGTTGTTGTTGTGTCTCATCTAAAACTGACTAAATCCATGAAACTGATATTTTATTGCGGAGAAGACGAAACTTTATTGCGGACTGGTGATGCAAATGTTGCTTTATTGTGGATTGTGCATGGATGGACTGAAGAAAATTGGAAAAAACTATACTCCTCAGAACATGTGATGTTCTCAGTTCCACAACCATCACTAGACTTAGGATTTGCCTTAGCCACAGATAGGAGCTGATTTATTATGGAAGGAAAGGGGTGGAAATGAAAGGATTAAATTATGAATGGAAAACTAATCTTAAGCAGATCAATAACAGGACATGATGGGAATGGGAAAGTTTATTATGGATGGATAGGTTGTGAGTGTGTGCAAAGTGAAAGGATGAAATGGAATCCTGAAGGAGGGAAGAGCAATGTCTCTACACATGGCGTCGGTGACCTGGTTTTCACCATGGTACTTGCCCAGGGCACCACCGAAGAGGTTTTCAGCGTTGGACGAAATGTTTTTCTATTTTCTAATTTTTTTGTGTCACGAGGCACCTGTTTGCGAAGTTTTCACCAAGTAACGATTTTTTTTTTTTATGATTTTTTTTGTATTTTTAAATTTTTTTATTTTTTTCTATTTTTTTATTTTTTTGTATTTTTGAATTAGGATATTCTAAAGAGCTATGTGTAAAACCTACGAAGGTGCATGTTGTTGATAGGATCCTCCAAAATTTCACCCTCTATGGTTGAGAGCTGATAAGTACTAGATCCATAGGCCGTTGTGATGATGTAAGGACCAAGCCAATTTGGTTCAAACTTGCCCTTCTTCTCTCTGTCTTGCTGATTTTTAGGATTCTCCTTGAGAACTAAGTCACCTACCTCAAATGTATGAGGCTTCACTTTATGATTGTAACTATGACTCATTCATTTTTAGTAATCCTTGAGATGATTAAAAGTAGTTTGTCTTTGTTCATCCAATAGTTCTAGTTCTTGCAGGCGAGAGACCCTGTAGTCCTCATCACTAATAATGTTTTGTAAAGAGACTCGTAAAGATGGTAACTCGACCTCAATAGGAAAGATAGCTTCAATGCCATAGACTAGTGAATAAGTTGTGGCTCCTGTAGGTGTGCGAACACTTGTGCGATAAGCCCAAAGTGCGAGATTAAGTTGGATATGCCAATTGCAGCCAGCGTCATCGACTTCTTTTTTAGGATTTTAAGAATGGTTTTATTAGACGCCTCGGCTTGACCGTTACCTTGTGGGTAATAGGGTGTGGATAAACGATGGGTAATATGGAAGTGATCATAAAGTTCATGAACATCCTGAATTTTGAAGGGACATCTGTTATCGGTGATGATGGAAATAGGAATACTGTATTGACAAATGATGTAGTTGAGAATGAATGTAGCAATCTATTTTCCAGTGACTTGTGTAAGAGGCATGACTTCAATCCATTTTTTGAAATACTTTATGGCAATGATGATGAATTTGTGGCCATTGGAAGGAGGGTGAATCTTTCCTATGAGATCGAGTCCCCATTGGCAAAAGGGCCAAGGAGTCGCAATCGATTGAAGTTCTTGTGTTGGTGCATGAATAAGGTCTCCATGAATTTGACATTGCTTACATTTCTTGACAAGTGATATGAGTCTTTTTCCATATTGGGCCAGTAATATCCAGTCCTGATGAGTTTCTTGGCTAAGGTAGGACCACTAGAATGTGGACCACATATCCCTTCATGGACTTCGTGTAACGCAATTTGAGCTTCATCCCTTTCTAAACATCTAAGAAGAGTGCCATCTAGACCTCGATGGTATAGGATATCAGTTAAAATGACAGATCGGGAAGATTGGCAAATGAAAGTGCGACTTTGGTTGTTGGATAAGTCAGGAGGAAGGGTGTTATTACGAATATGTGAAAATGGAACCATATAACTGAGAATCGGGGCCAACGATAGATATCATTTCGGTAGCAGTGATCTCATACGAGGGAACCAAAAGGCTATCCACCAAGAACTCATAGTGGGTTTCATTCTATGGTAGATCTATCAGTGAAGCAATAGTAGCCATGGCATTTGCGGCTCGATTTTGCTCTCTTGGTATCTGCTCAAAGGTTAACTTCAAGAAATGTTGTTTGAGGTCATCTACCATTTTATTGTAAGGCATTAATTTTTCATCTTTTGTTTGGTAGTCATCAGCTGCTTGACGAATTACAAGTTGAGAGTCCCCCAAAACATGAAGTTCCTAGATCTTCCACTGAACTGCCATCTGTAATCCAGTTGTTAATGCCTCATATTCTGCTATGTTATTAGTGCAAGGAAATGATAATCGATATGATTTTGGAATGGAATCTCCTTGAGGTGTAATAAAAAGGATGCCAATGCTTGCACCATGTTGTGTGTATGAGCCGTCAAAGTGCAATTGCCAAGGCTTCATGTGTGATACCATCAAGATGGATTCATCTAGAAATTTTGAAGTTAGAGGAGCATCGTCTATCATGGGAGCATCTGCTAATTGATCTGTGATATCTTGTCCTTTTATTGTTTTTTTGTCTACATATTCAATGTCAAATTCACTCAAGAGCATCACCCATTTGGCCAGTCGACCAGTAAGTGTCGCTTTATTGAGAAGGTACTTCAATGGATTGATCCTTGTGACCAACTTAGTTTTATGAGTTAGCATGTAGTGTCATAATTTCTACAAAGCAAAGACCACAGAGAGACACACACGCTTAATTGGTGTGTAGTTTAGCTCATATCCTACCAAAGTACGACTGATGTAGTAGACTGCCTTTTCTTTGCCCTCAACATCTTGTTGTGCTAAGAGTGCCCCCAGTGTTGTTGATGTAGCTGATATGTAGAGTAACACGGTTTGTTCTAGAACTGGTGGCATCAAGACTAGTGGATTTAGAAGATAATCTTTGAGTATCTGAAAAGCCTGTTGATAGTTATCATCCCATTTGAATTTGATTTTTTTGTGTAGCAAGTGCTGAAAAGGATGACATTTATCTGCAAGTTGTGCTATGAATCTTCATATGGACTGGAGTCTTCCTTGTAAAGGTTGAAGTTGACTGATATTTCTCAGTGGTGGCATATCTAAGATTGCCTTGACTTTTTCTAGATCGGATTCAATTCCTTTTTTTGAGACAATGAATCCCAGGAGCTTCCCGGAGGTTACTCCAAAGACACATTTCTTGGGGTTTAATCTCACTTTGTATTTTTCCAACTGATCAAAAATGACTGAAAGTATGTCCAAATGTGTATCTTTGTCTATTTATTTTCTCAAGAGGTCATCAACATAGTCTTCTATAGTTGCATGCATGAGATCATGAAATATGGTAGTCATGGCTCTTTGATATGTAGCACCTCCATTCTTTAGCTCGAAGGGCATAACATTCCAGCAGAAAGTTCCCCATGGACAAGTAAATGTTGTTTTGTGTTGATCCTCAGATGCGATTTTTATTTGATTTAGCTAGAGAATCCATCTATCAAAGATAACATCGCATGACCTGCTGTGAGATCTACGATCAGGTTAATATTTGGCAATGGAAAATCATCCTTAGGACAAGCTTTGTTGATGTCTTTGAAATCCGTGCATATTCTGATGCTACGATTTGGCTTACTGACAGGTACTAAGTTGGATATCCATTCAGGATAATCAATTGGGCATATGAATTTGACATCCAATAATTTTTCAAGCTCTACCTTGACTAACAATGCCACTTGTGGATGCATCTTTCTTAATTTTTGTTTTACTGGTTTTGCCCCTGGTTTAATTGTCAAATGATGCATTACTAAATCCAGATCCAGTCTAGGCATATCAACATATGACCATGTAAAATATATTTGTCACTCTATGAAGAAACTTATGAACTTTTGTCTTTCTATCTCTGTCAGAGATTGTGTCAGGAATATGTTATGCAAAATTTCCTTTGTACCAATGTTTGTTTTGATGGTCTCCTCTACTAACATAGATGATTTTTCTTCATACAATGCCGAGAGAATGTCGATCCTTCCATCTTTGGGTGCCTCAGAGAGGTTTTCACCCTCATATATGTCTTTTCTTTTTATTTTTTAGGGTCAGATAGTGCCAACATGTGGTTTTCACCATAAGACCCATGATTTATTTTTATTTTTACATTTTCACGACTAGAAGGCCCAACACCCTCACCAAAATATGCCACGTTGTTGAGTTCTATGGTGTATCCCGCCTTATGATCCCCAAGTGGAAGATCATCTCATATGCCTAGATAGTCAATAAAGGCTTCATCATTTTGGAATGTGTCAAACTGTACAAGTCCTTCATGGTCCTAGTCAATAAGTTGTTGGTGAACAAGGGGAAGGCCTTCAATATTTTCAAAGTTAGCGGGACTAAGGATGAAGATGCAGTTATATTCAGGTATGTCGAGGTAGTTGTCAAGGTCATCATTGGAACTCTCCTCATCTATCTCGATCGTGAACGAGTCAAAATTGTCATCACTAGTAGCGCATTTCGGGACGGGTGTCCTCATTCTTCATGATTTCGACCTAGAACCTAGAGGAAAAGACTGTGTGGGATTCTCAGGGGTTGTTTCTTGACCAACTTTGAATTTTCTATAAAATTCCTCTTCTTCTGTGAGTTCACTTGGTTCCCTAAATGTCTCGGTGAGTTGATAGTCACTGGAGGATTTGTCTGAACCTCATTCCCATTCATTGGAGTCTGTGGAATAATGGCTCTCTTGTTGATCTTTGGAAGTCTTGATTTGTAATGCTTATTCTGTCTTTCAATTACTTACCCTAGAAGACATGAAACCAAGCCCTTTCGAGCACTCCTTTTTAAATGTCAATTATGGTTGCAAAGGTTGAATGATACCTTCTTTTCTTAAACCGAGAGGACTTTTACCATCATACCCAAGTTCTTGTAGGATCTTGAACCCTTTGCCATATTTTTTGCATGGTATGTTGATGTGATCTTGTGTTCCATCTTTAGGGTCCTTGTAATGCATTTTGTATAAGTCTTCTTCTTCTATTTCACCCCACTTTTGGAAGATAGTAGGATCCAATTTGAGTGTAATAATAGATACCCATTTAGAAGGATGTGGTCGTCCATATTCTTTTAGTGAACTCATAACTTGTCGTAAGCACATGGTTTCATTCCAAGTGTATTCACCCATGCCTTTGTCCTGATATTTCCCTTTAAGATCACCTTGTTTTGATGTTGAAGGTTTCAATGATTCAGGATCAATGTATGCCGAAGAAGGGATAGCTTCTCTATTATTTGTAATGATTGTCTTTGCTTTTGGTCTCAAGTTATTGCAGTATATAAATGGATTAGGATCACCATTAACTGTTACTTCAACTCCATTGTGAGGAAACTTAATGCATTGGTGGTATGTAGATGGGAATTCTCTCATCTCATGAATCCAAGGACGTCCTAGCAATATGTTGTATGTGAGATCCAGGTCTAGGACTTGACAAACCACATCTTTTGTAACTGGCCTAACTCTGAGGGGAAAGGTGTATGTGCCCTTGGATGAATGCTCTTCATCATCATATGCTTTGATGGTAATTTTGTTTGTAGCATTCACAACTTTGTTTGAATATCCCAATTGTATTATTATGTTCAAAGAGCATATATTGAGACCAGCTCCTCCATCTATCAGGACTCGTTTTATTTGGTGTTTGTGTAGGAAGGCTTCAATGTGTAAAGGTGCATTATGTGGTTGGCTTATGGAGGCGTCGTCAGCTTCTATGAATGTAAGGGACTGTGGAATGGATAGGTATCCCACCATGGCTTGAAACTGGTCTATGTTCAGATCAGTGGGGACGGAAGTGTCTCTCAAATTTTTGTCAAGAATAGCTTTATGTGCAGGGGATATACGTAAAAGCTCAAGGATTGAGATAAGCGCGAGTGTCTTCCCTAACTGTTCTACAAGGTCACACTCAGGTTTAGTTGATGAGGAAGTGGTGTTTTTAGCTGGAGCACCTTGCAAAGTGAATTAACCTTGATGAGTTGTAACATTACATTCAGAGGTAGGTTCGGAAGAAGATCCAATGCCTTTTAGGACAACCTTGGGTCTTTGGGTATAATTTTCAGGTGTTTTATCCTTGATGATAATGGTAGAGACATAATTGTCCATCAAAATGTGATTGACAGTTGAATCATAGTTATAGGATGCTCTGGTATAGTTGGTTTGCTCATCTGTGGCTTTAGCTTTTCCCTTGTCATGCTTTGGGAATGGTTCCTTAAACATCGCATGTTCTAGATTGGATGAATTCCCTTCAATCTCAATGTCACCTCTATCAATAAGGTCTTGTATGATGTTCTTCAGTCGATGATAATTTCCTATTTTATGTCCCTTGGTCTTGTGATATTCATAGTATTCATTGTCATTCCACCAATTTGGTTTGACCTTTGGTTCATATGGAAGCAAATCTAGAATTGTGATTATCTTGTTTGCTACTAGCTTTTTGAAAGCTGACTCAAGTGGTTCTCCCAATGGGGTATACTTCCTTCATGATTTTGAAGTTGTTTGAGTATTCGCTTGATTGTTTGTAGAACTTGATCCAGAAAAAATGATTATGGGTCGTACTGTATTGGCATCAACAACACCATCATTGATTGTGTTCTTGTTTTTATTCCAAAATCTTGGCTTGTCTTTTCCTTTAAAGTCCTCTTTGTTTTCTTTAAATATCTTAATGACTCCTTGTTCAATTAGGACTTTCTCTATTGCTAAGCCTTTTTCAATGACGTCCTTGAAAGTGGACAAGCAAGCTTTCCTTAGATCATAAGCAATGTCTTTGTTAACATTCTGGGTGAACATCTCCACCATTTGTTTTTGTGGAATTTCACAAGAGCATTTGTTGGCTAGATTTCTCCATCTTTGTAAAAATCATGAAAATGACTCCCCATCCTTTTGCTTGGTGTTGCACAAAGTAGTGACTGATATGTTTGTCTCTATGTTATATGAGAAATGTTGGATAAATGCCTCTGCTAAGTCACCCCATGACTTAATTCCAAGTGGTAGTTGGGAGAACCATTCCATAGCTTGATCACCTAATCTTTGTGGGAATAATCTCATCAAATATGTCTCTTCTGTTGCTACCTCAATGAAGTTGTGAAAAAATGTCTTATATGTGCCTTAGGATCCCCTTTTCCTTAATACTTATCAAACTTAGGTGTCACAAAGTGTGTAGGAAATGGAGGAATTGGAATGCTTTTGTCAAATGGATAGGGATATATATCTCTCATTGTATAAGTTGGTTTCGGTGTATTTATGTCCTCCATTTTCTTTTGTAAGTCCTTAATTTGTTATTCCAAATTGTTCTTAGGTGGAGATCCACATCTTGGACCATACCCCATGCCTGAGCCACTGGGTGGGGGAGGAGCATGCTGCATATATGGATGATATTTATCATACACATGTTCATATGGAGGAGGTCTATAGTGATGTTGCGTATAAGGACCACTTGGTATAGAGTCATGATGAGGAATAGAATATCTGTTTTGTCTGTGTATACCATACTCTATAGGCATGTCAGGAGTTTGTTCTAGTGTGTTGCCCCCAAATTTGACATGGGGTTTCCTTGTGTCCAAATTTTGATCATGCCTTTGGATATCCAATTGCTTTGGTGGTTGGTCCTTAGCATTGGTATGTGATTGAGTATATTTTTCTGCATAAGACTTCCATAATGGTCTGCGAAGGTGAGTATCATATGCTTGACCATGTGTATGTGAGACCTCAGGTTTTTGAAACAAAGATGATGGTGATTCAGGCACAAGATGTGGTCCTTTAGTGCCTCCACTATTAGGCCTCCTTTGATCCATGTTGAGGTGAGGTTGTTGCAAAGGTGGATTTTCCATTATTTGAGACATATCAAAATCATGAGGTGTCTTGGCTCCACTTTGTGCCATTACTTGTAGAAAATATTGTCTATCTCTCCTCATTATTTCCTCAACCAATCGATTGAAACAGGGATGCATAATGGAGTCTTCCACTTCTACTGAATGTATGGAAAATTTGTCCATATTGTCATTGTTGTTTGTAGTGCCCATGTTCTCAACATTTGGAATGTTTCTATAGGCATCCATGTTAGGTAATGTGGTATGATCAGAATTGAAAAAGACATCATTGTCATACTCATAGGCACTAATGTTTGCGGACTCTTGAGCCTATTTAGTTTCTCTCCTAGATTTTTGGGAACAAGTTTCAACCATGAACTAGGTATTGACCAAGATGTGTGAGACTAGATGAAAATGGAAATGGAAGACCAAGAGTTGGATGGAATGTAAATGAATTTGAAGTTTACTTGCAATGTCCAAAGTGTAAGACCAAGTATGTATGTAGTAGAGTAGGTGTGGCTTCCAAAGAGATGATAGTTTCTCTTGATGAAGTAAGTTGACCTTGAGGCTAAGTAAGACCAAATGAGACCCAAAGGTGATAGACCTTGATGAGGGACCACTTAGCAAAATGTTGTTGTATGTATTGTGTTGACAAAGTAAGATGAGGACAAGCAAGTGCCCTTTTGACTCAAGTTTAGACAAATGTGAATGTAATGCAAGATGTAATACAATGATGGACTATGTGAGACCCAGAAATAGGTTGAATGCTAGATGAAAACCCGGAGAGATAACCTAGGAAGCTCAATAAGTCTAAAACTGACTGCTATTGTTTGTTGGACTGTAAATTTTTCCAATTTGTGAAGTTGTTTGTTGTGACCAAATCATAATTTTTTGACTATTTTTTCGTGACAAGATGACACAATGTTAATGAGGACTCAATGTTTGCAAGTGTTTAGACTCAAAATGACTCAAATAAAAGTGTGTCGTTTGATGTAAAAATGTTTTGCATACACTTGAAGACACAAAAGACACAATGTTTTAATGTTTGGCCTTAAATATTTGAATGTTTAAAAGAAGACAAGCACAATTCTTATGGTTAGCCAGGACAATAGTTGTTGATCCCATATGGGGTTTCCCCCAAGGCTACGCTATTCAGAGTGGATACTTAGATGCTTGACCCCACTGGCTCCACCCTCGGCACTCACTTCTCCAGGGCAGCCAAGCATTAGTCCCCATGAAAACTCCTCGTGGTGAACTTTGTATCTCTACTAAAAATCGTATGTGTGTGGGTCGCTCCAGAGGTCCGACCTCCTGCCCAAACAACTAGAAGGATTTTGGCTTTCTAAAACAAAAAGGTGCTAGTAAGGGCATCCGCTCTTGTGGCCATACATGTGGCACTTTCAACTCTGTAAATACAGAAGGCTCCCAATCGGTAAGGGTTACGCCCTACAACTGATCAAATAAATTTGATCAAACGGGTTTATGGGGAGACATAGTGTCGGTATGAACTGATCAGCACACGTTACCCATGGCTTTCACCATGGATACAGTTATTTATAGTGGTTCGAAAGAGGTGGGTTTTCCTCGCTACCACTTGGTTCGTTCTCTCCTCACTAGTAGTCCTAATTGGAGATATTCCCTCTAGAGATTAAACAAAAAGATCCTATTGCTCAAGACACAAAAGACACTGGTTCAATTTTAGTGCACCAATTGAAGTGTTTGGTAATCTATGAAAACAAGGCACACATTAAAGATCAAAAGAAACCCTTGTCAAGGTCCTGGAATAAAGATTTGTTAGTAGTTTGGATTGTTTCAAATGATTACCCCTTCCTGCAAGCACACAAGTTAGGTAAATTTTAGATCCAAAAATACTTTGTGAAATAGGGGCCTTCGACAAAATGATTTGCTTTCAAGACAAGCTGCACCAATTTTATTAGCTAGAGCATAAGATGTTAGCCCGAAATAAACTAGATCTAAAATCCAAATGACGAAATAAAGCTTAGAAACTAGATCAAAAAACTGAAAATGCAAAATATGAGACACAAATGCGGTTAAACCTAACTCAGACGCGAAAGAAAATCGCAAACACATCTAAATTCATCACAGACACACCTATATCACACAGACGTGTGTCCCGAATGTAGACGTGGCTGAGAGATTCACGGATGTGGTTTGAAATACAGACGCAGCCCTGCAATCTGCAAAATAAGATAAAATGATGTCGAACGCAAATGCGATTACGGAGATCACAGATGCGGAATAAAAGCAAAAATGCGGTTATAGGATGCTTAGACGTGGAAATGTCAAAAGTTATCGAAAACGTCAGATCTATAACTTCAAAAACACAAAATCTGCAACAAAAAATATTAAATGCAAATGGAACAAGAGTCCCACTGGGTGTGCCAAAATGTTTATGGTAAAAATGGAAACAACAATATTGAAAGACTAAATGAATTCAACCACAAAACACTAGCCTAACAACAACAAAGATCCACCATAACATATGAAGATTACCTAAGATATTGCAAATCAAATGAAATCACAAATATTATACCATCACATGTCCAATAGGGTTTGGATCTCCATTCTTCCTATCTCCATTGATCTTGCTTGATATATTTGCTCTCGGATTTTATGCATGCACAAGAGCTCAACAAAAAACGAAAATGTGGTTGCAAGTAGGCTTGATCGTGTATGAAAGTTTGAATGTGTAGTCAGGTAGAATGATTAGCTGATTAGGGTTGATAATGAAGGAAGCATCTCCTTATATAGAAGACACTATAAGAAATGGAGGGATAAGATTGAGAGGTGTAAAAAATAAATGGTCGGCTAGGATTAAAGGGTAGGCAGAGAAAATAAGAAAATAATGAGAGAGTAGGTAGTGTAAGAATTAAGAGATGAATGACATGTGTCATGGGTAGAAAAGGATAATGAATTAATTAAATAAATAAAGATTTATTTAATTAATAGAAGAAGTGGGATCAATTAAATAGATAAAAATATTTATTTAATTTAGAAAAGGATAATTTAAATAAATAAATGTATTTATTTATTTAAATGAGAAATAAGGCTAGAAGAGGATAAATTAATTAATTAAATAAAATAAAGATTTATTTAATTAATAGAAGAATTAGGCTTAAAATAATTAAATAAATAAAGATATTTATTTAATTAGACAGGACAATTTTAGGTGTCTACAAAAGCTTTGTTAAATCGATTGAGGGAGTCTTAATTAGATTCATTTGTTTAATTCAATTGATTTTGCATTATTCAATTGTTATTTAGGATTAATTCTAATTAGATTAGAGTTTGTGATTCACTCTGATAATCTGATTGATTAATGATGATTTTAACCTTGAGTACATTTGTTGAACCCGACGTGAAACATGCTTTCTAGTCTGATTTTTTTTCTTTTTTTCTAGTTTGCAGGGTCGTACAAGAAATCTGATGTGCAATTGATAGTACAAAAATTTGCAATTGACAATATTAATACGCAATTGACCTCATTTTGATTCTTAATTGACAACATCCTTATTTGCAATTGCTCTAACTGATGCGCAATTGCAGGATTAAACCAGATTTCTGATTTTTTGTGTTGTTTTAGATTTATAGTCATTTGCGAGATCAACCCATCAATATTTTGTAATCCTGGAAAAATTATCTTTTTTGCATAAAATGTCTCTAACCTCATGGCAAGGTAACTTTTTAAATTCCAGGTGCCAGGAGGAAAAGAAAGCATAGAAGACAATGGAGAGCATACCAAAAGCTTCTAAAGGCAAAGAGAAAACTTCATGAACTTGAAGAAGAAGAGGCAATCGCTCAATACCATAGAAACATTCATCGATTCCTTGCCAAATTAGTCTTCTAAGATGACATTGAAGTGACGGCTCGTGTAATCTGGAGTGATATCATCGCAGATTAACTTCTCTCTTCTGTCTTTTCATTTTGTTGATTTTCTAAAAAATTTCGAATTTAACTAGTGCACAATTGATCTATCAGTAATTCGCAATTGCTGTCACAGAAA
Organism: Cryptomeria japonica; assembly: GCF_030272615.1. Taxonomy (NCBI): domain Eukaryota; kingdom Viridiplantae; phylum Streptophyta; class Pinopsida; order Cupressales; family Cupressaceae; genus Cryptomeria; species Cryptomeria japonica. Next base: position 190,322,724 of record NC_081410.1, read on the forward strand.
TTTGCATTTGCTCAATAGGTAGTTCACATTTTCTTAGTAAGTAGTTCGCATTCGCATGAGTAGGATAAAATGTTTTTGTTCAGTTTTCTTTCTATTCTTTGTCAATAATTACCTCTGTTTCTACAAACAGAGAGGTCAAAAGTTGTAACCAAAAAAAAAATTAGGCTGGATAACCCACCATGTATTAACTAACATTTTTTGCAGGTATAGCTTAGAAACACTTCAATTTGGTGTAATTAAAATAAACCACAAACCATCTTCTTTTTGCTTCACAATTGCTATGAAGGGTAAAATGAACACCATGTTTACATGGAGCAACGTCTCCATTTAGACTAGAAAACTTTACAATTTGGGGTTAAAAAGAATCTTGTTTTTTGTGTTTACAAGGTGATAGGTATATGCTCTCCCCTCTTCTGGGTGATCAAAAAGTCAAACCCACCTCTTTTATGTTTTCTGTCAATTTCAACATTAGGCTAAATCCTTTAGTAGACCTGCCCTCCCGAGAAGCCCGTAAGGCCGGTGAGAGGGGAATGACCTAAAGTGGTAATGACTAATACAAAGTATTCTAAACCACTATAAATAAATGTGTTTGCAATGAAAATTGTAAGCAACAGGTGTTGGAATGGCATAGCGATGATTAAATTCACCGGATCTATGCCCACCCGAACAGAAGCCTAATTAAAAACCTTAGAACTTAGAAGACCAACTGAGTCAGTAGCCAGATACTTTGTTATCACAATGCAAGGGTGGGGAAGAATCCACCCCCAAGACACTCACCATATATCTCCCAGGATAATGATCCAATTGATGAGCAAACTTCTTTGGTCCAATTTCCAGACATAGGCAAAAAAAGGGGCGCACCTTAGGGTGTGACAAGGTTGTTTGAGCTGACAAAGTATCAAGTCGTGGGTTGTGATAATATTTGTGACCTTTTGACCTTAGGAGAGTATGCTTGATGTGCTATCAAATTTCCAAAATACTATCGAAAAAAAAATATGGGATCTTGAAAAAGATCTAAACATTCATGAGGATTTGAAAAAGTCCTTTAAACAAGTGCTCTCTTTATTTAGTTTAGATTGTTTTCTTTGTTTGCTACTGTGTCTTTACAACATCAATATCAACAAGATCAAACCCCTCAACAAAAAGTTTCAAAATCAACAAGATAAAATCCCTCAACAAATTCAAGTTTCAACATCAACAAGATCAAACACCCTCGACAAGGTCAAGTTTCAACATCAACATCAACATCAACATCAAACATCACATCAAAATCAAACTTTTGCAACAATTCTAGAAATGGAGAAAACATCTTACATGTTGTGATCCTAGGTCTAAACCAATCAAGCAAACATCATGGATTGGCATTATGCAAATTCATCCCTTCCATTTCTATTCCATCACCATCCATAGAAATATTAGCTCAACAAATTAATACTTTGCAACAACAAATGAGAAACACGACTAGTCCTAACAACCATAGGGATTGGTTAGAAAAAATTATGAGAGAAGTGATAACCATGAGGGAATCATTATTAGGCCAACCTTCTTCCTCTTGTGAGACCATTCAAACATGCCAACCTTCATTCTTCAACAAAATAATTCCTACCTTAGTTCAACCAACATTAGAGTCATGTCAACCTTCTATCAACCCAACATATCAAACATACCAATCATATCAACCCAACTTTCAAACTCCGTTCAACCAAAACCAAAACCCTTTCAACCAAAATCCAACCTCTTTCAACCAAAATCAAATCCCATTCAACCAAAATTTAAATCAATCATATCTATTCAACATTTCATCATCCCTTGAAGTTACACAAGACCAATCCATGTCATCTCTATCCAATAACACAATCTCTTAAGGGCTACCCATCGTAAAAATCCAATCTAATTCAGGTCATGATTCAGAGGATCTCATTAAAAATCCTTCCTCATCATACTAAAGTGTTGGAACCTTCCAAAAATATCCCATGCAAACTCCTTCCCTGTGTCAAGAGGAAAATCCAAAATCAAAAGAAATTGGTCATGAAACAAATTAGGATCAAGAACAAACCCTTCCATCCTACCCAATTTTTGATCAAGATCCCACCAACCAAGAATCTTATGATGATCCCCTCATCCTTTTTTATTCCACTCATAATAAAACCCTTGTTTCTCAAGAGCAAGATATTCTTTCAAGTCTCATCCAACATCCACCTACTAAGCAAGATTAGGACATCCCTTCCATCCTTCCTAATAATATCTTTCCAATTCAAGATCAAAGCATTCCTTCACCTTCATGTCATAAAAAAAATCCCATTATTTCTCCAAATCCTTATCAAGATCTCTCCTTTAATCCTCCATGTTCCTCACAAGATTCCCTCTCAAATAAACCTACCATTTCTCTTAGTCCCCCTCATGATCTCAATGCCTCTACACAAGTTGTTCATGAGCCCCTTATCAATGAAATCACCAATCTAGATCATACTACACAGAACAAATTGTCAGCAATTGTATGTGTTCCATCATCAAATGCCAATGTAGTGACAAAAACAAGCATAACACCAACTAATGAGATCAACACCTGGTTGGCTTCGTCATACTCTTCAAGTGCATCAATTAAAAAAAGCATAGCACTCGCTCATGTCACAACTTCGAAACAAAAATCTATTTGTCTCATACACCCACATTTGAAAAACTGGGGGCAAGAAGATCTACCATAACTGAATTGGTTTGAAAATAATGAGGCCATAGAAAAAATTGTACATGAAATACACCCAGCTGAATATCCTATTGAAAAGGATAGGTTTATCCAACTTTTCAAACATGGACCAATGAACTATCTACACAAAATTCATACCAACTCAATAACAACATCCATCTTAAAAGATATTTTATCTAAGGAATGGGTTCATTTAAGTTTTAAATTACTGCATTTGCATATTTCTTTACTACAGTGCATCACATATCTCATCATAGTTGCATTTCATATTGCACAACATCTAGCTCTGGGATAACTTTAAGAAACCACCCCCCGGGCAACTATGTAAAATCTTGGCAAATCAGACATTATTTTCGGAGGAAAATTTCATATGGATGGCAAAAAAAAATTTCAAAATAGGACAAAAAATTATTTTGTATTGGCGATTTTTTCTAGGGTACGAAAATTCCATAAATTTCTGGTGAATTATACCTTGTTCTATGGGGGAAATATATATTGTAGGAGGCGAATATTTTTTGTTAAAAGGAACAAATATATAATTGTATAGGCAAAAAATTTTACTCCGAAGGAAAAATTATTTAAATATATTGGCGATTTTTATCCACCGCTTGAAAATTATTGAATTTGTTTTGGTGAATATTTTATTTTTATGAAAAAATATATAATTTATTGGCAATTTCATGAATTCATTGCCATTAATAGACAAGGCACATCACATCACATCACATCAGTACATCACATTGAGTCTGGACTCTGCACGATGTATCAATAAGCGTGGCCTCTTTGACACGTGAAGGGTGACACTTACCTAAAATCCATCAATGATTTTAAACCGTTCAATGATCGTAGATCAATGACTGAAGTTTTATTTCGGCCCAATTTTCTGAAGAGAACATAGCTCACCAGAAAGTGCCCGGAATGGAATTGGATTCAATAAACACTTATCAAATGTCACGAATCACGATTGATAATTTTGGTCATTTAATATATATCTATTCAGTTATTGCAATCCACTCTGTCCCCACGACTTCCAATGTGGTACTTGCCAACTTGGTACTGGTTTATAGTTGTTTTCAATTTCGCAAAGTCACACTCATGCATTTATGGGAAAGAATTGCAGAGATACGAAAGATTTGAAAAAATTTAAAGCAATTAATATGGTTAGAGAAGTAATTATTACAATCAAGAGCTTTATTTATATACGATCTCTGCTTCTTTCATCTTCAATTAGCCTTTTCCATTTGGTAGATAAATCGTCGAAGCTCACAGTATTTTAATTCTTCCTCTGGTTTAGGTTTATAGGCTTAGGTTGTTTAATTTGTTAATCTATTTTCTCAAGATGGACACTCCCATCCGCTTGAGAAGCATTTATGAAGAGGACCAGAGGGCCTTTCTGGGCTCCGTTAAGGACCAAACCCTCAAATCAGTCTGCAAGGAGGTTGGGTCGTTCACCAATGAGGCTGTGTGGATGGTGTTGGGCAGAGAGTTTCTGGGAAACGAAAATAGATACCATGTTAACATGGACATTGCATCTCGGTTCTTAGCATCTCCTCTGGACCTTGGAGGAGACAAGGTGGATATGTTGATGTTGTTGAGGAAGGTTTTTAAGGAAGACTTCCTTGGAGATGATATTACTGTTGTCGTCCTTGCAGAAGTAGGGGTGGGGATCCCTTGGGCGAGTGAATTATCCAAGCTTCTCCTCCCTGACCAAATAGTGCCAGTGGCTAGGCAACCATTTCTCCTGAACCTGAATGCAGAGCACTTCACGCGTCACAATAAATGGGCACGGATTGGTAGGGACCTCCTCCGGAAATGGTTGCTCCTGGACGATTCCAAACTACATGTGGCTTGAAGAATTCTCTCAGCTTATGTTGTCTGAAGAATTCTACATGGAAGGAGGGTCAGATTCTTAGGGCAAAGTTGTAAACCATCCAATACCTTTGCCCTAGCCCCGCCCCCTTGGGCCCCTAGTAGTTTTTTTTCCTATGTCCTTGAAACCTAATAGGCTCAGTGGCTCACTCATTTTGGCTTTTAAGTTTTTTAGGGACTCAAGTCTCAGATGTAAAAATTGTAAATTTCCAAATCATAAATATTAATGATAATTTTTCAAATTTCAGTTTGTTTCAGTTTGCCTCTTAGAGTCTTATGGATATAAAAATGCTTTCTATAATTCTATTTCATTTTTATTAATTAATTTTTTTCAAATGCTTTTTATATATGAGCTACGTTATTTCAATTATTTGTTAAACAATGGAAATAAATTTAATATTGTGACCTTTTATATGCAATGCTTCTTCCTGTATATTTAATATATAAAAAAAAAATTCAATTCGTTCCATTAATTATGGTTGATTATAATTTTATAAATATATACTTAAGATTTGAACTAAAACTCCAACTTACTTATATTAAACTAAATTTAATTATATTAAATTTACTTTTTTTAATTATATTAAACTTACTTATTTTAATTATATTAAACTTACTTATTTTAATTATATTAAATTAAAATTTATATTAAACTAAATTTATGTTGAACTTTTATATATATTTTTGGTCTTTTTTTATTTATTAAATTAAAATTTATATTACACTAAATTTATGTTGAACTTTTATATATATTTTTAAACTATTTTTTAAAATTATATATCGTAAACATATTTTTAAAGAATTTTGTTAAACTTTAAATTAATACACTAAATTTATGTTGAACTTTTATATATATTTTTAGACTAGTTTTTAAAATTATATATCCTAAACATATTTTTAAAGAATTTTGTTAAACTTTAAATTAATATTTTAGATTTAATATTGAATGTTTTCTTTTTTATATTAAACTTTTACCTTTCAAATTGTATATCAAAATTTATATTTTTATTTAGTTATTTGTTTTATTCTAGAAACTAAGTTTCGTGTTTTATACTATTTTTGAATTTTTAATTTTTACAAATAATATTAACATTATATTTAATAGTTATCTCAAACTATTGCACATCTTTAAAATTTAAATGTCTCTTATTATGGGACCGATGACATTTGACAACACTCAACAGGTACCATCGTCCGTTGGATGAGCAAAGATCAACGGCTTAGGGTGGATTTCGGCCCAAATGTGGGAAGTGAACACATTTGTGAGAACTTCGCCCGAAATTGAACATTTTAAATTTAATTAAATATAATTAAGTCTATAAAGCTCTTTTTCGGGCGGAAGTTTAAAATGATTAAATAAACTTAAAAAATAGACCCAAAAAGTGACACGAGTATGGTGATGTGCCCAATAACTAGCAGAAGTCATTGGACCCACGACATCTAAAAATAGGTACCATCGGCCGTTGGATGAACAAAGATCAACGACTTAGGGTGGATTTCGGCCCGAATGTGGGAAGTGAACACATTTGTGAGAATTTCGCCCGGAATTGAACATTTTAAATTTAATTAAATATAATTAAGTCTATAAAGCTCTTTTTCGGGCGGAAGTTTTAAATGATTAAACAAACTTAAAAAACAAACCCGAAAAGTGACACGAGTATTGTGACGTGCCCGAAAACTGGCAGAAGTCATGGGACCCATGACAACTGACAACAGGTACCATCATCTGTTGGATGAGCAAAGATCAACGGCTTGGGTGGATTTCGGCCCGAATGTGGGAAGTGAACACATTTGTGAGAACTTCGCCCGGAATTGAAACGTTTTAAATTTAATTAAATATAATTAAGTCTATAAAGCTCTTTTTCGAGCGAAAGTTTAAAATGATTAAACAAACTTAAAAAACAAACCCGTAAAGTCACACGAGTATGGTGATGTGCCTGAAAAATGACATAAGTCATGGGACCCACGACATCTGACAACAGGTACCATCGTTCATTAGATGAGCAAAGATCAACGACTTAGGGTGGATTTCGGCCTGAATGTGGGAAGTGAACACATTTGTGAGAACTTCACCCGGAATTGAACGTTTTACATTTCATGTCCTCAGAATTTATACTGAAGTAATGAATGTTTTGTCCTTCGGCATCGAATAGTTATTAACAATAATTAATAAAATTGCAACATGATTCTAGATATTTTTCCCTTTAGGTATTACTTTTGTACTTTTCAGAGTTTTCAAAATAAGAGACTCGTAAATCATAATTGTATTTCATTTCATGGACAAACCTGTAAATTGAGGGAGATTCAGAAACAACTACTAGATTGAGGAATGCAAGTTGCAACAGAGACTATCTGCGCCAATCTAGTGAAATAGAAATTCCAGGTAAAATCTAGAACACCAACATCCTGCCTTTTTTACTTTTTTTAATCTCATGGTCTAATTTGAGGGTTAGCATTTTCAGGTTTTTATCTAGCATTATTATGAATTATTAACAATAACAATAATGGGGAAAACAGGAAGCAGTAGTTCAACAGGAAGCCAAGTGAAAAACAAAATGTACCTAACCAAACTGGTTAATACACCAGGTTTCATTGATGAATACCATGATATTTATGACCTTGTTATCCATGCTGAAAAGTGTATCATAGATAGTAGATATGCATTATCTAGTAAGGTGGCAGATGCATGCAAGGCAAAATTTACTGTTTTCAACCCAATGTTAAAATAAAGAACATATAAAATCGCATTGTGGGATGCTGGATTGGGAAGCATGGTGTTACCTGAAGTATTCCCTTGCCCTGATTTGTCATGGTCTGCACCGAAAATTATGATGAAGATTAAAAAGCAATTGTTAATAAAAATACAAAAGAGGAAATTCTATCCATAAATGAGGGAGAATTTGCTTGTTTGTTGAACCTAGGATTTGAAGCCCAAAACTCAAACGTCTAAATTGACCTTGGAAAGTTGGCAGGGAATTATGAGAGACGCGATCCAAGTCGCAGAGATTCATTTATCAAAGCTCTAATAAAGTGTGGTACTGGTATTGTGTTGGATCATAATCATAAGCCTCCTTATGATTCTAACATTTTTGTTCCATGGGATGCTATTTCCTTGTTGTCGTTTTGCCTGGGATTGGAAAATGATAGGGAAGTGGGTGCAAGCCTTCTTGAAATGATTTATAATATCCATTGTGTAGGTCAACCAATAAGATATAATTTTATTGAGCACATTGTTCAATCCATGAAAAAACAATTACTAATGATAAAAAAAGGTTCCTGTAAGACATTAGGTTCTCATCCTACTTGTGTTATCTCCTTCTATCCAAGTATCATGTAATATTCGAGACCAACAAGCTTCAAATTGTGAACTATAAGATTGATCAGAAGACTAGGAAGAGAACAAAGTGTCCAATATATGAATGGACACCAAAGATAAGGATGCATGATAACAAAAAGAACTACAACCATTTTGTAGACTTCTTTTTGGCACCAATGTATAATGAAATTACAAGCACTCCAATGCCTAGGTTGCCTGTGTCTTGTAGAGATTGCATTCAACTCGCAAGTCAAATAGAATTGGCTGACTGGTTCTTCATGGAAGAATTCACTGTGTTAAGGTTTTACAAATTGGCAGTAAAACCATACAAACTTCCAATACATGTGATAGAGAAGGTATTTGCATTGGAGTATGTACGGAAATTGGAGAGCACAGATAGGCACTTCCATGGTCAGCAAAAGAAGAGCATATTTCCTTCCTTTCCTTTCTCATGTGGAGGGTTTACATTTGAGAGAAAAGCATTCAATGTGGCACATGATTTTTTGACAGCTTTTAACTTTGGTGATGAGGGTCTCTGGCAGTATGATCCAATCGGTGTAGTTCAAGCAAGGCTTAAGAAAAATGGGAACTCTTCAGCGTTATGTCAACATGAAAGTAAACCATAGCTAGAAAAGCTTAGAAATATGGACTCCTGGGATGAGGTTAAAAAAGAGATGGAGAAAATTGCAGCTGGCAATAACATTTCAACAGAAGAAATTTCATCACAAATTATGGCATTGCACACACAAAGGACAACAAAGGAGGGCCAGAGAATCCAAAATAGGAGGTCCTACAATTTCTACCAAAAATCTGCTAATCCATCTAAGAAATTTATTCCCAAATCAATTCTGCAAGAATGTAAAGAGATTTTTTGGACTCAAACCAAAATAAATGATTTTTGGACTATGAGGAAGAATCTCAGTGAACCAAAGACCAGTGCAGAATTTGAGACCATCGACGAGGATGGAGAGCTTAGCAAATTGTGGAATATGGAGCATCCCGCAACAACATATGATAGGAGTGAAGATGATGATGAGTATGAGGTTGAGCCCACTCCAACAAATACTACAGTCCCTAAAATATTAGGTGCAATCAATGAGTCCATGAAAGAAAAATATAGCAAAGGGGCAAGCATTGTGGAAAAAATGGGTTTTGAAGGTGGTGGTCTAGTAGCCAGAGGAGAGGACATTTGGTATCCACTTTAGGTACAACTTCCATCATAGTCAAAATCAAAAGCTCCTGTTAAACCAGCCATTGGACTTGATTCTTCAAATTCATCACGGATGGATACTACTCATTACCCTCAGGGTCCACCTACATTTGTTTCAGGTTCAAATCCACAACCACCACCACATCATGGTATTCCTATTGGTGGTGAATCAAGTGCCACTGCCACAGGTGGGGAATCTGGGGATAGTATTCCCATTATTGTTTAGTCAATTGACATTGTGATTGGTGGGGTTGGCATGGGTACTACTACTAATACTAGTTGTCTTGTTGTTGGACAAGGGCTACAACAAAATATCTCTTGCAAGAGGCCATTAGTGGTAGATACTCATACTATTCAGAATCCTATATCAAGTCCCACTGACACTACAAAACAATCATTTGCAGCTTCAGATCACACACCTAAAAAGATTATGAAAACTACACATGAAAGTGTCAGTGGGAGTGGGACAGGATCAGGAATTGTTGTTGGTAATCCTAGACAAGCATTAGTCAAAACCACAGGAATAAGTGGAACTAGAGCCTCTGGTATTCCTATGTCACCTTTCAAACATTCAATTGCTTCAACAAGCCCATATTTTCAATTTCGTGATTACTATGAAAAATATGAACACACAACAAAAGCAAATACAGAAAAAAAGAAAGCATTTCATAGGGTTTCTCTGACTGAAGTTTTATTGAACAACCTGCAAGGAACAAGGTATTTCCAACATATGACCCATAGAAAGATATGATGGAGTTCATGGTTAATATGCCCCTGACCCCAACTAAAGATAAAAATCCACCACACAGTCAGATAGATCCCTCTGAATTTCAAGTTAGCACCCTCCAAATGGATTTTTCCAAAGTACATAATGTGGACAAAATTAGTGTGTCTAAAAGGACTAATGAAGTGGTCTACACTTCACTGCTAAAGGTGGAGAGAGAAACAAATAGAAAAGTTATAGGCAGACCTGGCAAACGAAAAATCGAGGAAAGTAGCAGATAACAAGTGCAATGATTTACAGAAAAGGATAAAAAATTCGGGCTCTACAATAAAAATTGCAGAGCAAAAGAAGATGGATGCAAAATTGAAGTACCTAACAGAAAAATTGGCTAAAAGCAGTAAAAAAAATGATGAGGAAAGAGCCAGTTTTCAAAAATTATACAAAAGTTATGAGTATGTTGTTGCCGAAATGAGAAAATTACAGGACCTATTGGATTGTGGGAAGGAAGAAGAAAAACATTTGCAAGAGCAAGTAGAGGAAGAAAGAAAAAAATGTGCACAAATGAAAGAAGACTTGCACAATGCAAATGATAAAATAAAAACTTTGGAGGATAGATTGAAAGATAATATGAAAAATACAACGAAGTATATACAAGAAAACATTTGGTGGCAAATAATGCAGAGTAGTGACAAGTTCTATGAATGGTTTGAATTGAATGAAAGTCTGAGAGTAATTTATATGAAAATCAAAGGGCACTTTGAGAAGAGCATTCATGTTTATTCAAAAGAGGATATGGCAAAAAAGATTTTGCAAGTAGTTTATAGTTCCAGTGACAACTACTTGGCATCCAAGGGAATTAAGAGACACGTTGATGCCACAATTAAGACATCATCTATCATTCAAAAATGCCAGAAACTAAGGGAAACATCATAAAATTATGGAAAATTGTGGAAAAAAAGATATTGAAGCTGCAAGAAAAGAAAAATAATTTAATTAAATTTGGTTTGCCTAAGTCCATTGACCCATCAAATAAATTCATTGGAAAAGAAGCTTACAAAAAAAGCATGGAGATAAAAATGAAGTCTGATTTAGACTTACTTCCTAAGGACACAACTCCCCAAAGCTTTCTGGAATTCATCCAACCATTTACAACTCTAAATTTGGTATTGGATGAAACAGTGATGTCAAGTCAATCTTCTAAATATGGAATGTTGACGAAGTTGCAGTTGACTTTCCATAGTTTACAGAATATTGACCTTCCATCAAACGAAGAGTGGAGCACCCTACAAAAACTGGAACGGAAATCTTAAGAATCATAGTATGTATTGCACAATTTTCTTCTTTTACTCTTAATTTCAAGGTTTTATGTTTTTCTGTTTGGAATTTAGCATCGCTTGAAATAACTTTGTTTTGTAAATAGGAAAAAACCAGCACTTGCAATTGCCATTTTGCTAATCCAACCTATGAATCTATGATACACAGTGCAAAACTTCAGCTAGTAAATTTGTATTCTCAAATTCTCCCTTGCTTTAACATTTATGCATTTCTCTATTTCTGATTACATGGTTTTAGGCACTACTATTATCTATATTTAATTTCTCATGGTGTGAATTAATATTTAATTTTGAACTATTTTTTGAACAAGAGACATCAGACATGTAGCAGATGTTAAATTGCTAATACAGCCTATGATGGCCATATAAATATGTGTTGAGTTTGTGATTTTGATGTTGAGTCTTCACATGTTGCAAACTTGCAATTCGACCTGAAGCTGTTGTTGCTCCCTTGTTTCTATAAAAGGTAATTCAAGGTCATTTGCAAAGGGTTCTAAAACTTTGTATTCACTTTTGCATGGACATTGGAGAATCACATAGGAGTTGTTGTTGTTCTCTTGTTTCTATAAAAGGGAATTCAGGGTCATTTGCAAAGGGTTCTAAAACTTTGTATTCACTTTTGCAATTTGCATGGAGAATCACACAGATTGGTGTATTACTATTGAATGAATTGTATCATATGGCTATATTTTGAAAGAATTAATGAAAATCTAAGTTCTCGACATGTGTATTACTATTGAATGAATTGTATCATATGGTTCTAAAATGTATCACACAGATTTGAGACTCAAACATGTCTAAATAAACAATAAACATCTCTGTATCAATAAACACATTATGGTCTTTTTTTATTTTTCTATTTTAAATCTGGAAATAGAAAGTTGAAAAATACAATTACAAATCAATATTAAATTCTAATTGAAAAAAGTAATATGCTTTTGTAATATGAATGATGAGATACAATACTAAGATTAATAAATACCAATCTCTTATAGTTGTCATTCATCCTCATCAAATTCAGAGCTTTCTTAATTCTTGTATGTGGTTTCTTCACTCTGAGTCTGCATACCTTCGTTGAACTACATCTCAATGCTACCAGTAGGTCCAGTACATGAGTCAATAGTCCCACTGGCACTTTGGTTTGAAGTGTTGCCCAAACTTCTTCTTTCACATTTGGACCTCTATATTTGCAGTGCCTTATCGTAAGGAAAAATGTGAACATCATACCTAGATGTATAGAGCCTCAAGCAATTTTCTAATTTTTTGTCTAGTTTGTTTCTTAGCTTTGATTTTAGGAACCCCAAAGCACTGAAAACTCTCTCATCTTCCACCGAACCCAATATCATGGTATGACATAAATCAACAAGCTTCAAATATTCTGGCATTGATTCACGCAATGTTGAGTTCTCAGCTATAATTTTCCAAAGCCTTGTTATTGATCCCTCTTCGTGAGGGTTCTCCATTTTGCCATATTGTTCTCTCATAGTGTATGCAAAATGAGATGATTGCTCTTGAAGATTAGTTTCATCTAATATTCCATTTATAGTTTCTCCATTCAATTCTTTGGATATGCAAAATTGTTTTATCAAAATCAATAGCTTACTTCGAAAATCAGATGCAATGTTGAGGCTCCAATAATGAGGAAACACAATAGACATGGCTTCGAGAAGGTTGTCAGGAGGTAATTTGCTTCTAATTTGTGACGAAAGATCATACGCAATTTTCTTCACAGAAGTAGTTACAGTTTCAACAATCTTGTCAAAATCTTCCCTTGTAACTCTTGCTAGTTGCTTCCTGGGGCGCTTTCCTGATTCCTTGGGGTCGACCGTGGCATAGAAGTGCATTGGTATCTCAACTCCCCATACATTGGCACATACCTCCCCGTTTGCACCAATTTGTAAAAAGTTATCAGGATTGTTCGAATATGTGAGTGTTTGCCACTTAACAAAGTTTTCATCAAATAGTGTTGGTTGATTTCGATAGAGATTGTCAAGGGTCATGCATGTCATCTTACATAACGTAGCATATTTTGCAATATACAGAGCTCTTTTTTGGGCAGCCTTCATAATATTCCTCATTTCCTCTAGCATGGGCAAAAGAGCTGCTAAATTTAAGAGTGTCTCTAAATTACTTAACCTCCGAAGAAGGTCGGGAAATTTCGGTTGATCTGATTTGTTGCAAGTTGTGTGGATGGATATTCTAAAAACACTCGATGTGTTGGACCATCCAAAGAGATCCATCTGGTATCATTATCCTTGAGAAGCTTGTTCCCATCAGTTATTCTATTAGCAAAGTGTTGAAATTCAATAAATCACTTGGGACTTCAAAAGAAGTGTGAGTAGAGCTCTCTAATTAAAATTTCAATTTTTTTAATCGAAGCAAACTTTCTCACAATTCCAAAAGATAGATTCATTTTGTGAGCCATGTAGTGAATTGCAATGATGTACGATGCAAATGAAGTTTCAATCTTTGTACAAAGACCGTTCCTATGACCTTGCATTACTGAAGCTCCATCCACTCCAACACAAACCAATTTTTTGGCTACCATCATGTCATCCATACCTCCATATTCAATTAAACTTCTCTTTACTAGTTGAAATAAATTTTCCATTGTCACACTCTCCTTCATTTTAGCAACAGATAGTAGATGAGGTTGGCGGGTATGATTCTCTACAGTATAAACATGCATGCATACCCATGAAGTATTGTCTACCGTCGTAACTTCGTCTAAAGAAAATGCAATAAAATTTGACTCTCTTATTTTGTCCTTTACATCTTCTTTTTCAACCTCAGTAAGACAACTTGCCCATTCCCATCCACTATTTACTGACCAGTGTCTATTAGGATAGTTAGGAACTTTCAAAAAGTGTAATAAACCATTAATTGATGGGAAATTTGTCATAGCACGCCCTCTGCTCAAAATATAAAAACAACGCTTAACTAAACAGCTTTTCCCAGTTGTTCTATTTGCATTTCTTTTCCAAAACTAGCTTCAATAGAACCTTTAACTTCAGCAGACTTCGTCTGTATTTTCTCATGAAAATAATACTCTTCGGCATTCCTCACATGCTGACATTCCTCCTTTGTTTTCCATCTTATCATTGATTTTTCAACCTCATCTATCGTTTGTTTTTCATAAACTTGACCCATATTCTTTTCTATGGTATCAAATTTTAGCAGAAACCTAATTTCCTTGTTATGTTTCCAAGTGCAAATATTACACCTGCATTCTATTGGAGGCTTGCCTTTAATTGGATTCTCCACTGGTTCAATGAATGGATACTTTGATGCCCAATTAATTTGAAAATTCCTCACTAACATAGCCCACTCCCGATCCTTTTTTTATTGTGGTTCACCCTTTTTTGATATGGCTTTTCTTTTCCCCTTCTGTGCATTATCATCAATGGCATTATCACCCAAGTTGATTATATCATTCCGAGTAACTTCAGCATCTACCATATAATCTTCTTCAAGATCATCCTGATCTGAGATATCAGGTTCACCATCGTCTTCAACATACGGTGTAGGTGGTGAATTTTGTATCTGTACTTGTGATGATGTACCTTCCTGATTTTCACCACAATCTTTTCCAATGCCAAAGTACAACAACATTCTTCTTTTGTTGGCCTCTCATGGCCTTCCCCACATTCAGGTTTCCTACCCCTCTTCCTATTTGACATCTCCAATGAAATAAAGGCTGCCAAAAAAATATCAATTTGTTGAAGAAGCAATAATAGACTATAATGTATAATATATGTTTCATTGGCCCTACGACCTATAATCTAGATGTCTGGGGTTTGAATGTCCCCCCTGAGTCTTGACTAATTGGCACTGATGGGTCGCCACTGAATAAAAATGAACTCAACAATGCAAACAAATATAGATAAATTTAGAATAATATTATAACACTTCAAAAATATGATCGCTCACCTTTAGGTCACTAGCAGTCGCCAATGCAGTCAACAACAATGATT
Organism: Cryptomeria japonica; assembly: GCF_030272615.1. Lineage (NCBI taxonomy): Eukaryota > Viridiplantae > Streptophyta > Pinopsida > Cupressales > Cupressaceae > Cryptomeria > Cryptomeria japonica. The sequence continues at coordinate 190,337,855 of NC_081410.1, forward strand.
TTCCTTGCTCTGAAACTTCGCTATTGATTAGAATTCAGAGCCTAGAACCCACCAGATTGTGTTGAGATAGATCTGATCTTTGCATGTATTTATACCAATCCTTATATGGCAAGTTCTGCGGGAATTTTATATGGTATAAAAATATTTGGTGAAACCCGTGTAACTATAACATGACTTATGTAATTTTCGAGGCGATTATAGGTCGTCCAAATACAACTTATGTAATTTTTGAGGCAATTATAGGTCATCCAAATAATTGGCAAATACAATATAGTTAGCGAAAGTTGGGGTGAATGGAGACACGCATCGGCAAAATGTTGGGCGAATTGGGTCCTCCTGGCTAACAAATCTTCACATGCCTATAGGGTAAATTATGGTCGTCTATTAAGGCAACCTTAGAGAGTGTAGGCAAAAAAATTAAATTTACCATGTGTCCACCGTATATTGTATTGGTGAAATCATCACATAGAAACATTTAATTGCATAAAACATATGGCAATCGGGCTGTGACTTTGATAGAAATTGATAATGTTCTGGTGACATGGCCACCCCCAATCGGTACAAAACATTTGCCATTTCCCAGGTCACCGACGTGAAAAATTCGCCATTGGCGAATATTCACCACTAAAGTAATCTTTGATCTAGTTACATATCATTATTGCTTTTGCATATAATTGCATCAATAAATGAGAAAATTGTCTGAGTCATTCACCTGTCTGCACTGAAAGGAGTGAATGTTGTCTCATTTCCTAGATACTTGTTCATGAAGTTTTAGGAGGTCTTTACTCATTTATCTTCAATGTCACCTTATGATTGAGCTTTATCCACGGTTGAGTAGAGGTTTCACTATTGAGCCTTGTTTCCCAAAGTCTATCAATTTCTATATATCACACATTAATCAGTAACTCTAAGTCACAATAGATACCTAGTTGATCATGTGGCTAGTGAAAAATCCAATATTCTGCTTCAGTGCCGCTATAATTGTCATACCCAAGTAGGTTTCATTACTTACAAATCAAGGCAAAAAAAAAAAGTTATGCCAAATATCCATCTCAAGGCAAAATAGCACATATATATAACTGAAATATCATCAAAAAATGTGCAATAAAATCTTGACTAAGGGAACATGTAAATAACTCCATCAAGGCTATAGACGCTTGCTAGCAATGGAGCAATATTTGAGAGATTGTAGTTGTAGCTAGGAAATCGGAAATCATCAAAGCATTATAGTACTAATAATGTAGCTCAATCACAAAAGCAGATTGCAATGATCAATCCTAACACACTCAATAAAGAGATGAAAATAAAACATTCAAAACTAAAAACTAAGCAAACCAGATGCAGATCTGAATGTCTCCTTCATGCGGCTCCATTGTCCTTTCTTCTCCAAATAGCCTTTGTTTGTGGATCTCGCCTTCAAGTGCATAAACCTAATGTGAAAGCAAGATTGACATTGGCACAAGAATACTCAAAGTGTGATTGATTTGACAAAGTAATTCAAACAAGTGATCATTATTATTCTTGATAATGTGATTATTAGATAATGTGATTAGCTGGGATTGAAGAAATTCATCCAATTTATAGATAAATTGGAGAAATGATCAAATTAGCATGATTGAATTCAAATGGAAATTGTCAATCAAAAATGTCAATTATGACAAATTATGACAAATTATGCACTTTCTATGCAAAATTGATTGATTGATAATTTATGACAAATTATGACAAATTTCTATGTCAAAATTGATTGATTGTCAATTATGACAAATTATAACAAATTGAAATGTCATTCCCATGAAATTAGGAGAGAAATAGGAGGAAATTGAATTAGAAATTAGAAAAACTAGAAAATTGGAAAAATAAGAATTAGGAAATTAGGAATTACGATAAATTAGGTGAATTAATTAATAATTTGTCATTTATTAATTAATTCACAAAAAGAGGAATAATTAGCCAATTAAATGAACATTTAATTGCGATGAGAAGACTTAGGATAAATAAATAATTTATTAATCCTAAAGGGAGAAATGACAAACAAGGTTAAATGATTAAATCACGAAACCCTAGAAGATGAATTAGCAATGCAAGGACGACAATGAGGTCTTGATGAAAGATAATTGATATCGATTTTATTTGATCATGATTCTGACTTGATAAAAGACCAATGCTGATAAATGATGTGATTGATAAATGCACCAATTGACGAGGGAAAATGACTAATTGATCCAAATTGAGAAAGATGACGATTGATGACAAATCGATCGCAAAATGACAAAATTGACAAGAAGACAAGGATTGATGACAAAATAGATCACAAGACGACAAGATTGATGACAAATTGATCAAAAGACAAGAATCGATGACAAATCGATCACATGATGACAAGATTGATAAGAGGACAAAACCCTAATTAGGATCGATGATGTCCAAAATGATGACAAATGAATACGCACATAGATGTGATAGGATAAGATTGACCAAAATCATGACTGATATTGCTACCGACAAGACCAAATTCAAAAGCGAGACAACTGAAGAATGCAGAAGAAGGACTCGATGCTCGCAAATGATAAAGACCAAGTGCGTGACATAGGAGAAATGTTAATGCGATGCAAAAACCCTAAAATAAGGCAATGCGCAAATGTTAAAGTACGATTCCGCAAGCGTTGTCCATTTTTAGGTGTCTACATTTTGCCCCTCTTTGAGACAATGCGATTTTAAGCATTGTTTCAAAGAACAATAATGAAAATGCCCCAGACAATGACAATGACATATGCATGCCCCCTCGAGGATTTGGCCGGAAACATGCAGAAAAGAGGCCAATTGATCGATAAGAATGACAGAAGATGATAGGATCAAACGGACTGCCAAGACTGACGGAAGAAATGTTAGTAAGAAGAAAATAGACAAAGGACAGTTAGAGACGAAGAAAAACTTGCTTTCACTAATGCACTTTGTAGGTGAGAACCTTTATTTTAATGTAGCAAAATGGATGTGTAGCATCATGGCATTGAAGGTCAGAGCTGAAATGCAACCCTGTTTGCAAAAGACAGACACGTCGCAGACAAACAACAATCATAACAAAAAATAAAAGGGACCATGAACCATCCTGGTCACTCTAAATCACTCAGTGACATCATCGAGCAACATAGGAACATGACCAAAGCCAAAGATAAATCAATTAAAAAGATAAGATGCACAAATCAAACAAACATCTTGATCTTCTTTGTCAAAAGTTGAAAGTGTTGATAGGACGATCATGTTGTCTGGTTTCAGGACATGCGGTACCCCATCTAAGATAGGACACAGTCTGGTTTTGAGTATACCACACCCTGTATAAGACCCATGATAGTGTGCCAAGGATGAATGATAGTGATGTTCGATTGATAAGACAATTCTGATCAGTTTGAATGTCTGGTTTGATTGAAAAGGCTCATCTGTTAATGCGTGATTTGCAGTAAAGCGCAGCGTTGGATTGTGTGTCGTTGGATGTATACTCGGCGAGCTGTCTATGCATAGAGGGGTTATTCATGTTTTTGTTTTGCTTTTCGATTTTTTACAATTTTTTTTGTGTTCATTTTCTTCAGGACTTTATTTGACTTTTTAGGGATTTTTTTTTTTCAGGACATTTTTCAATTTTTTTTTCAGATTATTTCAGGAGATTTTGCAAAAAAAATTTTGAGTTATTTAAGGACATTTTTTGATTTTTTTTCAAGACATTATGTGATTTTTTTGATTTTTTCAGGACATTATATGATTTTTTATGATTTTGCCCCTAGTGTCTAGCAAGGCAAGGAATATGACAGGTGAATAAATAGGCTTGCTGAAATGATGGTGGATAGAGGGAAGACAAAGGCCTTTTATCATGGAGACAATACGGATGCAATTTTCAAGGGCTATTGCATGATGGGACAAGAGACTGGATATGACAATGTAAAGCAGGAACATGGCATGAGGGACATGTCAAGAGGTTTTTGAAACCATGTTTAAATTTTGCGTCCTTATGTCAAATCAAGATCAAGGAATGAAAAAGAGTGTATGGATAGTGATAAGATATGGATAGGATAAGCAAGACCAAGAATGGATAAGGGACATGGACTCAAGGTCGGGATAGGATACGGGATAGTGGCAGAAAGTTGTAATAAGACAGGGAATATGGATGAAAAGTTATAATAAGCAAATGGATAAATGACCAAAAGCTATGATGGACTAAAAGCTGCAAACAAGATACATGATGTTCATGACGATCGTTAGCCTTGTCAAGATCAAAGGTGGAAAGGGGAAATGGACATGAGGGACAATAGGATATGAAGGGTAATAGGACATGAAGGAGTATGACATGGTATGATAGGATAATGAAGGACAATAGGATATGAAGGAGTATGAAATGGGTTCAATAGGATAATGAAGGGCAATAGGATATGAAGGAGGAAACCTGCCCCCAAGTGTGGTGTGCAAGAAGTTCATAGATTACACATGACGCTGGTTTGCTAGGTTTTCATCATGGTACTTGCCCAAAGCGCCTGTTTGCCAGGTTTTCACCAGTGGATGAATTATTTTTGCTTTACTTTTTTTTTTCTCACTTTTTTTTTTCACTTTTTTTTTTTGTATTTTGACTTTTTCAATAGAAGATAGACACATGATAGGGGATGGAAGAAGGACTCAAACATCATTTTGTTTGGATAGTAGCCTTGAAAAAAAAGGACCATGACCTTTAAAAGTATGCTCAAAGACGTTGGTAGGATAAGGACATGGAAAAATAAGATGAAACTAAGGTGAGGATTTATGCAATGGATGGGATCAAAGGGATCGAAGGATGGAAAATATGCATTGGATAATGGATAGGGTATTGGAAGAATTGTGCTTGAGTGGATGGAAATGTTGGCAAGATTGGCATTGGCACACACCTTGAGGGGTGATGGACTGATGGAGAAAAGACGTATTTTGGATATTGAGATTTTGACGAAGGAAAGGCTATGGATTTTGGGACATAAGGGCCCAAAATGGATGAAGAAGGTGATGGGGGAACAAATTTGAGAGTGTTGGATGGAGGAATAGCAATTTTGGATGCCAAGTTGGATGTTTCTTTAGGCTTTTGTGCTTCAAGGAGCCGCTTAGGGATCCACATGGTTTTTGATTTTTCATGCTTTTATGGTTCCTTGGAGTGCATTGCTTGCACAAGGGATTTAGGAACCCATATATATTTTGACTTTGCTTTATTTTTCTCAGTGGGCCTTTGTGGCCTTTTGGATATTTCTTTTTCTTTATAGATCATATTGTTCTTTGTTTTGACATGTCGATTATATTGGACATGTTGATCCTTGAATACATGTGGATTGTTAGACTTATGACTTTTATGCTTGGCATCCAAATTGCTTGGAGGGGGAAAGGAATGCATGGATGGATATGAATGAAGTGGATTTCTATTGATGGATGAAATTTACTCAAGGATGTGTACCTTTGCTGACCTTGCATAGAGGATGAAGGAATATAAGGACCTAAGATGGATGGAAGGTATGATGGGGAAGGTGTATGTTTTGATTTTGATGGAGGGATACCAACGTCTTGAGAGTGAGTTGTGTAGACATGACCCTTAAGATCTTCTTTGATATGGAGGGGTTCTTTCTCATGAAGGTCTACTCCTTTGCCTTTATGAATATCTTGACTTGTAGGATGCTCTTTTCTTTGGGAAGAAGACGCGAGTCCATTATGAGGTGGATATGATATGAGAGAAATAATGAGATCTTGAAGTGGACCGGATTGCACCAAAGTGGAAGAACCCATTATGCATGTCGAGGGTTCATGAACATATTGCACTAACATGTTCGAATCATGAGCGAGATTAGGATCATGAGGCAGACTAGGATTGTGTAGTGGACATGGTTCAATGACAGGCTCTTCAAGAGATGGAATGGGAGAAATAATGGGATCATCAAAAGAAATGCGCCCTTGGAGTGTATATGGAGCATTAAGACAAGGTGATGGAGGAACAAAAGGATCTTGTGGAGGATTTAAAGGAATAATTTGATCTTGACAAGGAGGCAGATCATTAGAATCCTCTTTAAAGGTGCTTTGCTCTTGACTTTTAATGGGATCATTGGAAAGGATGGAAGGAATATCTTGATCTTTCTCAGGAAGTGGAATGTCAATGGGATTTGAAAGGACATTATGTTCATGAAATGGAAGGGGATCGCTTGGGATTGGATGAACTGGGATATCTTGATCTTGCTCAAGGAATGGAGTGTCAATAGGACTTTGGATAGGATGAACAAGAATAGGGGAATCATTGCGAGTGTCTGGGGAAATGGGATCTTGGTCAACAATTGGATGGGATGATAAGGTTTCAGGATCTTGATCTTGATTTTCTTTAGGACTCATTTCTTCATGCTCTAAATTATCCTCTTGACATGAGGTTGGACTTTGGATATGCATGGGGGATTCTGACAAGGAATCAATGTTTTGGCATAAAGGAAATGCACTTTGAACATTTGTGATGGATGCTGGCAAGGAATCAATGCTTGAACATGAGGAAGAGGGACTTCGAATGGGGTCCTCTAAAATAGGTAATGGCAATAAAGTGCATGGTGGCATTGGGTCTTGTATTTCTGAAACATGACAAGGATGTGCATCATGAATTGGATTATCTTGGCAATCAATTATGGATAGCTCTTGGATAATTTCATCCTTGGGTGTATTGTTTGATGAGGACAATATGGAAGGTTCTTGTGAAACTTCTAAAGGTGTAGGGATAGATGCCACTAGAGAGTCAATTTGTTTGCAGGGGGATGAGGCATTGCTAGACATAAGTGTATTATCTTGATCTTCCTCAAAGAACTCACTTGGTAGTTTCCTTAAGATCATTGCAATAAAGCCACCTTTCTTTCAAGGTTTTGACATAGTTGTATCTGGAATTTGAACTTGTTTGGCAAGGAGTTGGTTCTGATCTGATGTCATGTTTTGATATTGGACTTGGTTCAATTGTTCTGACATGTTTGAAACTTGGGTTGGTGTGTGCTGCAACCTTTGTTTTTGAATGTTTGGTTGTGGTTGTTGACATTGATATTCCACCATTGGTTTAATCATTTGTGGACATTGTATAGTTGGTTGGACATATTGTTGAAATTGGACCATTGGTTGTATTGGTTGTATATGTTGAACAATTGGTTGAACCATTGGTTGCATTGGTTGAAAATCTGATTGATAATAAACACCTTCTTGTTCTTGTTGTGGAGGCACATAATGTTGAAATTGATGTTGTCTCTTTTCTTGAAATTGTTTCATCATCTCTATTTGTGAGAGGAGAGCTGGTATGTCTGATCGTTCAAGAAGAGATCTTACATCAATTGGCTCAATCTTTGGATTTCGACCTGGAAATTTTTGAAACATTTTGGACATTTGTGATCTATTCTTCTCAATGTTTTTCACTCTTTGTTCCAAAATCTCATTTTCTTGAGCTAGTTTCTCCTCTAGTTTTTGTATTTGGACATTTACATCATCATGATAAGTTTGATCCAAGTTCTGAGACATGTAGAGATTGGATTGACATGATTGATTTCTCAATTGTGATGGCATGGCTTCGTAAGAAGGTTGAGATCTCATTTCAACAAACATGTCACTATGCAATGCAACTAATGGGATTGACAAATGCAACTTAATGTTTTTGTTATTTTTCAAGATTTGGAAAAACTCATGAATGCAATTCTAAAAATGAGACCCTTAGGAAATTGAAATGATGTCTAGACCTCAAAGGACAAAAGGACCAAGTGACAATAGGACAAATTGACAATGTCTCCCCTATATGCTTGGATACTAAGCTAGGTTTGACCAAATAATATTGATGACAAGAAGGCAAAAGGTTTGATAAGGTCTAGACCTCCTAACAATGACTTAGGGTTTAGCAAAGATTTGGATTACTCAAGTATGACAAAACCTAGTTTTGACACTATATGCAAAGGGATAATTACTATGCAAATGACCCTAATATGATATGATAATGACCTAAGCATGATGAAGAGACCTAGGGTATGCAAATGCAAATGTATGACAATGGTATGACTCTAATGCAAGAGGACACATGTAAATGGATGACCCTTATTAATATGCAAAGGAGTATGACCTAGGTGAAACTTAACCTTGGTAATTGACAATGACTTTGCAAAATGCAAACCTAGGATGAACCTAAATCTAAGTGACATGAATGTTGAGACAAGATTTTGAACAATGTTTGACAACCATGTTTGAAGGTGTTTTGAACTTGAACTTTGTTGGATGAAATGTTCTTGTGTTTAACCTTATTTTGAATCAATTTGCCTTGTTTTTGAAATGAGATACAATTCAACTTTTGACAAGCAAAGAATACAAGATATTTCAACTTAGACTCAAGACAATCATGCTCATTCACACATTTCTTATGGTAGGCAAGGACATTAGGTACTTGAGAGGTAGACTCATTATGGGATTCAAGGAGAATACATAGATGCTTGACCCCATGGGCTCCCCTCCATGGCACTCACTTCTCAGGGCAGCCAAGCATCAGTCCCCATGGAAATCTCCCCATGGCAAACTTAGTATCTCTTCCAAGTATCCGAACTTGTCCTTCTCAAGCAACTAGAAGGGTTTTTTGCCTCTAAAAGCAAGGTGTTTAGTAAGGATTTTTGTTAAGCGTTACTCCTTGATGTCATGCAAGCGTGATTGAGACATTAAGCCCACCAAGATACCAAACAAATGTAGTCACGCAAGCATGATTTAGACCATGAGGCCCTACTTAGATGTTGATATGAGAAAGAGTTCAAGGGTCATCACTTCCCAAGTAACTACAATTCCCACGTAACCCTTCCTTCAAAGCTTTCGCCCATCAGGTATTTGTTTATAGTGAGTTAGAATGCCAAGGTATTCTAGCCGTACTCACTTTGGGCCATTCCCTTCTCATGATTATCACTTGATTGCAAAAGCAAAATGTTCGGGAAGGCAGGCCCTCTAAAGGTGACACACAATCAAAAACATGAGCATGGTATTGAAGGCAGGCCCTCAGAAGGATGAGAGCATACTCTCCTACTCCAATGTCAAACTCAACAATCAAAGAAAACATATATTCATTCCATCCTATTTAGAAATCATACTAGATGCCTAAACATTAATTACAAACACAAAGTTTAGTTGTAGTCCAAGGCAACCTACAAAAACCCAAGTCAGAAGTTTGATATGCTTAGTCTTTGACTATCGAACCTGCATAAAACATGTTAGTAGTTTCATTTGTTATCTTTGTCATGCGTATGCCAAGGTTCTGTATAGAGAATTAGTACCAACAAAACCAAAAAAGCAGAAACAGAATGCAAAAGAAAACAATTTGCAAGTGAAAAACATTGTCTTTTACCTCTGTTTCTGGCCCTACACAGGCGCAGAATGTCTGACACAGGCACAGAATGTCTGACACAAGCGCAGAATGTCCTTGACATATGCACAGAATGTCTGACACAGGCGCAGAATGCTTGAGACATGCGCAGAAGTTTCTAGAAAACACTACACTACCCTGTTTCTTGGGTTTTTGACCTGCAAATCAACTCAAAAGCACTCAAAAGCTTAATTAGGGGGTTAGTTCACGTCGGGTTCACCAATTAATGTAGCTAGGAAATCGAAAATCATCAAAGCATTATAGTACTAATAATGTAGCTCAATCACAAAAGCAGATTGCAATGATCAATCCTAACACACTCAATAAAGAGATGAAAATAAAACATTCAAAACTAAAAACTAAGCAAACCAGATGCAGATCTGAATGTCTCCTTCATGCGGCTCCATTGTCCTTCTTTCTTCTCCAAATAGCCTTTGTTTGTGGATCTCACCTTCAAGTGCATAAACCTAATGTGAAAGCAAGATTGACATTGGCACAAGAATACTCAAAGCGTGATTGATTTGACAAAGTAATTCAAACAAGTGATTATTATTATTCTTGATAATGTGATTATTAGATAATGTGATTAGCTGGGATTGAAGAAATTCATCCAATTTATAGATAAATTGGAGAAATGATCAAATTAGCATGATTGAATTCAAATGGAAATTGTCAATCAAAAATGTCAATTATGACAAATTATGACAAATTATGCACTTTCTATGCAAAATTGATTGATTGATAATTTATGACAAATTATGACAAATTTCTATGTCAAAATTGATTGATTGTCAATTATGACAAATTATAACAAATTGAAATGTCATTCCCATGAAATTAGGAGAGAAATAGGAGGAAATTGAATTAGAAATTAGAAAAATTAGAAAATTGGAAAAATAAGAATTAGGAAATTAGAAAAAGAGGAAATTAGGAATTAAGATAAATTAGGTTAATTAATTAATAATTTGTCATTTATTAATTAATTCACAAAAAGGGGAATAATTAGCCAATTAAATGAACATTTAATTGCGATGAGAAGACTTAGGATAAATAAATAATTTATTAATCCTAAAGGGAGAAATGACAAACAAGGTTAAATGATTAAATCACGAAACCCTAGAAGATGAATTAGCAATGCAAGGACGACAATTAGGTCTTGATGAAAGATAATTGATATCAATTTTATTTGATCATGATTCTGACTTGATAAAAGACCAATGCTGATAAATGATGTGATTGATAAATGCGCCAATTGACGAGGGACAATGACTAATTGATCCAAATTGAGAAAGATGATGATCGATGACAAATCGATCGCAAAATGACAAAATTGACAAGAAGACAAGGATTGATGACAAAATAGATCACAAGATGACAAGATTGATGACAAATTGATCAAAAGACAAGAATCGATGACAAATCGATCACATGATGACAAGATTGATAAGAGGAAAAAACCCTAACTAGGATCGACGATGTCCAAAATGATGACAAATGAATACGCACATAGATGTGACAGGATAAGATTGACCAAAATCATGACTGATATTGCTACCGACAAGACCAAATTCGAAAGTGAGACAACTGAAGAATGCAGAAGAAGGACTTGATGCTCGCAAATGATAAAGACCAAGTGCGTGACATAGGAGAAATGTTAATGTGACGCAAAAACCCTAAAATAAGGCAATGCACAAATGTTAAAGTACGATTCCGCAAGCGTTGACCATTTTTAGGTGTCTACAGTAGTGTATAACCTCATCGGAGCCCAAAAATCTAATTGGTAGTGAGGCTCTATCCAAGATTCTTTTGAAGTCAGAATAACTCATGTAGTTAGCCACATAGGATTCTAAGGGTCTTTGAAGGTTATGAGAGTTGGAATGAACTCAGGTGCACACACATGGGCAAAAGGGGATCAAAATTTCAAGAATTGATGGAGAAGTTTTTTGTTCCTCCATTCATAAATATTGATTACATAGTGTGTTAAGATTGGATAATTTGAAGTCTTCTATGAACGGATTGAACTCCTATCTCTGAAACGTTTCACACCTTTAATTTAATTAGTGCACTTCAGAATGAAAGATGCATACACTCACCCTTGTTCGAATAGGAGCTGCATCTTCATCTTGTATTAGCATAAATCATATCAAAAAGTCATTGTCTCCATATGCATCATCATGATATCATCATAGGTCTGCATACTTGGGGGCATAACTACAAAATCCTAAAAATCGTAAAAAGTCCTAAAAAAATATTAAAAATTGGAAAACAATTGAAAAACAAAATCAATAAAAAACATTCGGATAAATCTTGAAAATCCAAAAACATTTGCAAAACTCAAAAAACTTAAAAAATTCAAATAAAGTCCTGAATTTTTTTAAAAAATTAGAAAAATATCCTAAACAAATACCAAAAACAATTGAAAAACAAACTAAAAATAAAAAATAACTAAAAACTTGCAATAAAATGCCTCGTGAGAAACAAATACCCTAGCAAATATCCAACAAACACTTCACATGAAGTTAAACAAAGGATATAACTATCTTATCAAAAATCTGCAACCAAATTGATCAAGTCTTATCAATCGTCAAACTATCCTTATCAACGTGATCTTAATCTTGTCTTAAACAGGAATCAGATACACTCGAAACCAAACAGGTCAATCTTAAACGGGGTCCAAAACTTATGAAACCAAATATTATCATCCGTCACATCAAACAAACTAAAGCAAAGGCACAATCAGTTTAGCTGTTGAATTTTGCCTAATTTGGTTTTATCTTTTATCAATTGGCGAAGATCATGTTTCTATGCTACTCAAGGATGTCCAAAAAGTGACTAGAGGAGCCATGATGGGCATTATCCTTTACTTCATTTACCATTTTGTGGTGTGAACCAATGAAGTTCTGGGTCAATTTCTCTAGTGGGTGTTTGTGATAGGAGCATTAAGCCTGTAAATGCCACATATACCTTGACCCCTAGTGAAATTCTGAAAATAGAGGGTTCATTCCTTGTTTGCTACATGTTTGTTTCTTGCAATGAGATATCTATACATCTTGGTTCCTTATACCTCGGTGTACCAAGCTTCATTGTTACACAATAAGGCTCAATGATGATAATGTATTGCACTATGAATAAAGGCAAAGAAGACTACTCATCACTCTTATCACTATCATATCATATCCATTTTAATATCAAGTTAACATGGTTGATTCCTCATTTTCTCCTATCTCTTCATCCTATAATCTAAATCTATTTTTCTTACTAACACTTCTTCTAAATCAAGAGGAGCTATCAACAATGTATTTTGTCACAACAAAACATTCATATAGGTTGTATATCATTTTACATCCATTAGTTAGATTGCATTTAAATACATGTTACTTAGATTCACTTGCATTATTACTCAAAGTTACTTGCATTAGATTCATTTAGCTAAATATCATATTATTTTAGACTCATTATCATATAGAAGCATTAGTTGCACAATCATATCATCACATTACATATATTAGAATGCACTAGAATCATAAAAGGCATCACACAGACATAACACATCACATATACACATCATATAGAACCATACATCATAGAAAAAACACAAGGCATGCAAAATGCCGCTAAAATGCATATCATATATATCTCAAAAGTGTCAGAATACATCATATCAAATACAAGACAAATGTCTCAATCGACACTGTCGATATCCCTAGGTGGATCATGTCTACTCGATCCTCCCCCAAGATGTCCCAAAGATGTCCGAGGTGGGCCCATAACACCACCACTGTTGGTCCTTCGTGAAGTAGACATACTAGAGCCCGAATGGCCTCTAAAATCATTAAAGCCAGGAGCTCTTTGTGCCTTGGGTACAACACCATGACAAAGTTGTCTATAATATAAGACCTCCTGTGCAACCTAGTAAAGTTTGTCAGACTATGAGCATGCATTTGTACTCGAAGAAAAATGTTGGTCATAAGCAACCTGAACCAACTGCATCCGCTTCACTGCGTCATCTCTCCTACTGGAGATGATCCCTCTCTCCTACTATCCGATCTCGCTCTACCTCTAAAGCACCATATATTTTGTGGAAGTGTTCCCTATCATCCATTTGATGTTGTGATAATGTGACAACAAGATCCTCTAAGCTCCTAATCCGAGCTCTTAGAACCTTCTCATCCTCACCCTCCTCCTCGCTACCTCCCTCTATGGCTGACACATCTTCAACCTGGGGCATCTCAATGTCCTACCCACCACCATCCCCACCATCACTCCCCCTACTTCTAGATGATCATGTCTCTAAATCATCACTCTCACTCCCATCCCGGTCAGAGCTACCCATAGACTCAGTGTCTCCACTGATGTTGATATCACCCTCACTATCCTCTTGCTCTGCCTCTACTACTGCTACTACTGTAATCAAGCCAATTTGACCTCCACCTCATCCTCCTCTCCCATCCTGACCTCCACCATCTCTCCCTCTCCCTCTCCCTCGACCTCTCCCTCCTTGTGCCCTCTTGTGCAGAATCTACTGAGGAGAGAGGAATCGTAGGATCAGTCAATGGTACTGGCATATGGTGTACCCACCAATCATCATACTCTGGTGTGGCACCAAGAACTGCAACACCGATATACCAACCCCACTGAACTAACCGAAGAGAATCATACTCTGCAATAGCAACATGAGGTTGTACGCAAGCCCCCCAATCCCCGGTCTCTCGTGTAATTCGAGCAAAGTAAGTTGTCACATCTAGCACACCCTATACCTCCCCAAATTGATGGAGTACCCAAATAGGTAGATGGATGTCAATAACCTTGTGTCTACCAATATCTCAACCAATGAGATAATGTTGATGCCTGCAATAAGGTAAATGTTGTGCATCATCAGACCAATCGCGATAATCAAGATATGACCACCAAGAGAAATACTATAGTATATCTATTTGATGTCTCCAATAAAGGATGTTCCTTGACACCCTATGTCAAATGCCAACAGTGTATCTATAGGCATATGGCTTCTCATCAACATGAACCATTAGATGAAAGATATCCATATGCTCCCAAGCCCATACCTAAAGAAAAGTGATACCACAACCATTGAATTTCTGCTCTAAGTATACAATACCATGCATTTGGTGATATAAAGTGGTTAATAAGCATGAACACCAAGCAAAAACACGTCTATCAATAATCACGTCTCATATAAATCTACCCCATCTGATAGGGAAACCATGTATCTATCGATCAGGAATCAGTAAGCCAACAACAACAGAGCAAAGAACGACAATAAGATCATCGTAATCTAGATCATCCCATGGGATCTCATATCGACCCACATAGTCCAACAACACCATCATCACGATTGAAATTAACTCAGGCACCATGAATGGGTATATGCAGAATGCGCCACACATCATCCAATGTAACTGATGCCTCATTAGTAGATAAGTGAAAAGAACAAGTCTCGAAATGCCATTGCTCGACTAATGCAGTAATCACGGCCCTATTGGTCGTAACCTCTAGCAAGTGCAATATATGATATAAATCACATTGTCCAACAACACCATCATCACGATTGAAATTAACTCGGGCACCATGAATGGGTATATGCAGAATGCGCCACACATCATCCAATGTAACTGATGCCTCACTAGTAGATAAGTGAAAAGAACAAGTCTCGGAATGCCATTGCTTGACTAATGCAGTAATCACGGCCCTATTGGTCGTAACCTCTAGCAAGTGCAATATATGATATAAACCTAAATATCTGACCAAGGAAGTCTCCTCATCAATAAGCTCATAGTGACACTCGAGACCATCTGGCCTTGTTTGCCTACCAACCAAGACAAGATAATGGGCCTACAAGATGAAAAACATGAAACTATCAGATACTATATTCGCATGACAAAAAAACAACTCATAAATTTTGGAAAAATCATAAAAATATCAATTGTGAACCATTAAATTCAAATGTGCATCATTAAAGTCAATTGTGCATCATTAAGATCAAGTACAAATTATTAAAATCAAGTGTGCATTATTAAACATAGGTGCAAGCCAAAACATCAAGTGCGAATTACTAAATGCAAATGCGCACAAGTATAAGCAATTGCGCATACATCGATACTCAACTGCGCATCAGTTAAAAAAAATTTCTCTAACATAAACAAGAAAAAAATGGAAAAACAAGCAAAAATAAGCAAAATATTCGAAATATGTATCGGGCCTCTAGTGTCGGCCAGTCTCTGATATACACGCACTCGATCGGACAAGTGCAACCTCGCTCAGTGGCCCGCAATCTCGCCAAAGTTGCCAGAAAGCACTGAAATCAAGAAGAGCTCCACAAATCAAATGATCAAATTAAAAGGGCTAATTCACTATCTATAGCCAAAATTAGGGTTTTTACCTCTCCAGAAGCCACGGTCTAATTGAACTTCTATGCACTTGTAGCACAGTCAAATGAACTCAAAATTGCATGAAACTTCACACGATTGCTCACTACCAGGGTATCGAAAAAATGGTCTTAGTTTCATAATTTTTCGACCACTTTTTCCGAGGGGGCATATTTACACTATAAAGCGTCACTGGGGCATAAATTTTCTTTTTCTTTGAACAACGTCGTTTTGACATTGTGTCAAAGAGGGGAAAATGTAGATACTAAAAAACTGTCTTTTTCATCATGTATTAATTATTCGTCCTAATTAATTAAGTAATTTTTTAATTAAGCTAATTATTCTTCTAAACTGACTCAATCATCATTCTTCATCTTATTAATAATCAAATTTCTATTCTTTAATTAATTAATCATGTAACCCCTTTCTAAATATTAATTAAATATTAATAATTTAATTAATTACGATTAATTCCTTGATTAAATAATCTTTATTATTTAATTAATCCCATTTCTAATGTTTAAATAATTTCATTTAAACTATTTAAATTAATTAACTTATTCCCCTAATTCCAATTCATTTCATCTAATTTCATTTCACATTCCCCCAAATTCAAATTTCAATTAATTCCATCTAATTCCAAATCATCAAATTCACATTTCACCAAATCTGAATTTCAATTAATTTCATATCCATTTCAGCATTCAAAAAATCCAAATTCAAATCCAAATTGAAAATGGAAATAAAATTCAATTTCAAAATCCTACAGCACATGTTAAAATCATAACTGAATGATCAAATTCGTTAACTCAGTTAACTCTTCAATCACCCATTTTCACTCCAAATCAACTTTTTCTAACTAGTCAATCAATTCAGTCTTCTAATCCATTTATTCAATCAACTAGCTAGTCTATTCAATCTATTGGTTAATCAATAGAGTTCACTCTCCAATCAATCATGTTAACAAATCAATCATGACTAGTTCACTGATCAATCAATTTCAGTTGACTATCAATTAGGACTTGAGTTCAAATCCTCACCCCTTCTATGTTGAAAATCTATAAATACAACATCATTTTCACATATTAGAATCTAGAATCATAATCTTTGACATAGTTGTCTAATCTATGCAGGAAATCAGTGCAATACCTGAGAGCCAATTCAACAACAACTAAGGAGAGGAGCAATGGAAGCTTTGTCAAATCGATTGAGGGAGTCTTAATTAGATTTAATTTGTTCAATTCAATTGATTTTTCATTACTCGATTGTTATTTAGGATTAATTCTAATTAGATTAGAGTTTGTGATTCACTCTTGTAATTTGATTGATTAATGATGATTTTAACCCTGAGTACACTAACAATTTCCCCCTTTGTCATTGATGGCAACATCCATCAAAAACAGTCAACGAAAGATCATCATTGAGTGCACAACCATCTCTCTCCCCCCTTTGACAACAATGACAAAGGTAGTCAAAACTCCCCCTAAGAAACTTACTCCTGCTCCCCCTGAGAGGAAGCACATCAACATCAGTCCGAAAAAGAATGTACATGTTGCTCACTAGACGAATGCACACCTGAAATGCACAATAGTTGAAACTATTAGGGGGTAATACCCCTAGCTTCTGCTGGAGATACTCAAAAGTATCTTTGCACAGTGCCTTTGTGAAAATATCTGCAATCTACTCTTTTATGGGCACGTACTCAAGTCTGACCTCATTATATAGAACTTTTTCCCTCCACAAGTAATACCTGATAGATATATGCTTTGTTCTAGAATGTTCTGATTAATTTAAAAATAGGTTTTCAGGACCTGAAACCTTTACAACATAGATAGAGAAAAAGCACCAAGAAGAACAGTGCTTTAAAGTCCGCATACAAAAAGACTGGCCAAAAGACCAGCAACCAGAAAGAACAGCTTAACAACAAAAAACAGCAAAGAAACAGAGAAGGCACTACACAGTAATTTTCTTCAGCAAATCCTCTGCCTTAATCACCAACTCGTCGTAGGTGACCCTGACAACTTTCAGGTCTTCCAAATCCTTGTTCGGTTTCTTTTCCTTCCTCTTGCCTCTTGTGCGGGTTCTGGGACCCTGAGCCTCCCCTGTTCCTTCAGCTTCCGGGTCTATGTCCTGGATTTTTTTTTCATCTTCCAGTTTGTTGATGAGGGTGTGGGTGTTGTTCGTTGAGATCTTCAGGATACTTAGGCTCTGTTCAACAATGTTCTTCAGACACTCCTCAATTTTACCAATTTTGGTAACGGTGTCCGAGAGGGTTTCATCGCTAGTGTTAGCAAGGCTTTTCCTTTCCAGCAAATCCTTCTCAATCTTCTCAAACCTGGGGTTAAAAGCATCTCTAATGTCTTCAGTTTTGGCAATGGTGTTTTTCAGGTCCTCAATATAGTCGGCCATAGTGTTCCCTTCCCCAGTATTAATGGTTTCCAGGAT
Organism: Cryptomeria japonica; assembly: GCF_030272615.1. Classification (NCBI taxonomy): domain Eukaryota; kingdom Viridiplantae; phylum Streptophyta; class Pinopsida; order Cupressales; family Cupressaceae; genus Cryptomeria; species Cryptomeria japonica. The sequence continues at coordinate 190,356,074 of NC_081410.1, forward strand.
CAAGACTCTATTGCAGAGTTTTTTGTTTTCATCCTCAGCTTTCTTGTAGCCATTAATGAGCCACTCCATAGTTTCCATGAAACCATGCAACCCCTCAAGAGGAGGGCCAGATGGGGGGGCAACTTTTCCAAGGGTAACTTGTTCCTCTTTAGGGATGTGGAGGGCGGAAATTGTGTTGGCAGCCCTAAGAGTCTCTTCCATGGCCTCCTTTTCCAGACTCCGATCAGCTTCCAAGGCCTTTGCTTGCTTGTCAGCTGCTGGATCCTTACCAGTCTCCTCTTTCCTCTTGTGCTTTTTCTTGGTCTGGGTATGGTCTTTTGTTTTCTTCTTTAGCAACCCTTTAGGGTTCTCCTTTTCAGAGTCATTCGAGTCCTCCTCTTCCGAAGAGATGCTGATCAGGGGTCTGCTTTTTTGGCTTTTTGCCCTTAGAGGAAGAGGGTCTTGTTTTACTGTATTTCCTCTTCTTCCCACTTTCATACTCCGAGACATCAGTGCTATCCTCTATGTCAGTTGAAGAATCACTGTCGGATTCCTCTTCCTCAGAAAAGGCAGAATCAAACATCTCTTCCTCAGAATCCACAGAGGGCTGCATCGGAGCAATTTGGTTGGCTTTTAAATGGTCACAAATTAGGACCATTAGGCCTTGGTGCATAGTAGAATCACCCAGAGGGTTTTCTTTATAGGCCTTGAGGGATGCATTCATCGAGCAAAGCAAGAAATAAGGGAAATTAAACTTATCATTGTGCCTAAAGTGGTTTAACAGAACAAAGTAATAACCATAAACTTTCGCAAACCTACCATCTAGAGTGATGTAGCGCATTTAAACAAAGAGGATTTCCCGCCAGGGTTTGGCAAAAGCCCTAGGCGGGTAGTAGGTTTTGTTCAACTTTACCAGTCGTTTTTTCTCTTTCTCAGTTTTTGGTTACCTTTCAATAGCTTCCCTGCTGACCTTCCTATCTCTGTAGAAGTTGCAGCCTTCCCTTGTGAGTCTCTCCATGAAGTTTGAGAGACCACCCTTCTACAGAATACCCCAAACCTCTTCCTTCTATTTCCACTCTTTGCAGCTACTTGGTTCATATCGCCTCCTGTTTCCACCCATGTTGTCGCTACCCAAGGCCAAATTTTGAAGCTTGCAGAGCAGATAAACCAGAGAGCTTTTCGGAACTATAATAGTTACCTAGAAAGTGTGAGAGTTAATGGCATTGATGTTAGAATGAGTGATATTCTCATTATTATAATAACTCGAAGTACTCACATTAGTACTTTTCATAATTATCCTGTCCATCAAGAATCTTTGGAGTGCTTCTATATCACTCATTACTAATGATTTGTCTGACGTCTTTGGGGAGTCTGCGTTCACCCATCCATGTGGAAATTTCCTCACTTTTAACCGCCGCGTTAGCAGCCCAGTCAGCAAAGTCGTTGGCCTCTGGGTAGATGTGTGATATATGGCATTTTTTGAAGGTGCTAATAAGGTCAATAGTAGAGGTGATTATGTTGTGAATTGACCATGAAGGTTTTGAAGTCCCTATGTATGGTGAAAAATGGATAACAATAATAACAATATTGAAAGGCTAAATGAATTCAACCACCAAACCCTAGCCTAACAATCAACAAAGATCCACCATAACATATGAAGATTACCTAAGACAGTGCAAATCAAATGAAATCACAAAGATTATACCATCACATGTCCAATAGGGTTTTGATCTCCATTCTTCCTATCTCCATTGATCTTGCTTGATATATTTGCTCTCAGATTTTATGTACACAAGAGCTCAACAAAGAACGGAATGTGGTTGTAAGTAGGATCGTAGTGTAGTCAATTGATCAAGTCATTAGCTCATTAGATCATTAGGTCATTAGAATGCTTGATTAGAATGATTGATTAGGGTTTGATAATGAGGAAAGCATCTCCTTATATAGAAGACACAATATGAAATGGAGGGATAAGATTGAGAGGTGTAAAAGGAGGTCGGCTAGGATTAGAGGGTAGGTAAAAGAAACAATAAAATAATGAGAGGGGTAGGTAGTGTATGAATTAAGAGATGAATGACATGTGTCATAGGTAGAAAAGGTTAATGAATTAATTAAATAAATAAAGATTTATTTAATTAATGGAAGAAGTGGGATCAATTAAATAAATAAAATATTTATTTAATTTAAGAAAAGGATAATTTAAATAAATAAATGTATTTATTTAAATGAGAAATAAGGCTAGAAGAGGATAAATGAATTAATTAAATAAATAAAGATTTATTTAATGAATAGAAGAATTAAGCTTAGATAATTAAATAAATAAAATATTTATTTAATTAGACATGACAATTTTAGGTGTCTACATTTTGCCCCTCTTTGAGACAATGCGGCTTGTCACGTTGTTTCAAAGAAGATAAGATGAACTGATACAAAGTTGCCCCAGAATCGGAATGATATGCCCCCTCGAGAGATTGGATGAAAATGCCTAAAAAGATTGCAGACAATCTCTCGATAAGAAAGACGAGATAGAATGGACTGACTGGATAAAGTGACAAAGTCACGGGATGAGGAAAACTGACTCGGGAAACGAAGGCTAAGGCTAGGGTAGGCTATAAGATAGACCACGAACAAAAGACATCCTCATTGTCATCTACACCTTCACGAGATCAAAGTGCAGAGCAAGAAAAGAGCAGCAGCAGTCAGCAGCGATGGCTTCCATGCACAGATTCGACCGCGTTCGACGATTTCAGAGGCCAGCAGAGACAGGAGAGCTGGTAGGTACCACCAAGCCTCCTCGTACTTTGACGCATTTATTTTTGTCATTAATGCATGCTAGTTAGAGCAATAAATGCGCTTAGGAATAGGGTACAAAAAAGTTTGAAAACATGCAACCGCGTCTGCGTCAGTGCCAGGCACGTCTGTGTCTGGAACCGCACCTATGTCGAATGCGGGCACGTCTGCGATGTGCAGGGGCGTCTGCGATGCGCAGAGGCGTCTGCGTAGTAAAGTCGCATTTGTGCACAGCTTAGGCACGTCTATGTCATACAGGCGCGTCTATGTCATACAGGCACGCTTGTGCAGTCTATAGGCGCATTTGTGTCAGTCAAGCACGTTTGCGTTGAAAAAAATGCAAGTTTTGGTCTTCGAGGTCAAATCGGCAGTTCTGTGATGAACATACGCTGTCGATTGGATAAGCTGCTGAGAGGATACACTCAAGCAGGTCCTCTAGGAAGACTAAGATAGATCAAGGCACTTTGTGATGAACAGTGAGTACCAAGATAGAGTACTTTGTGATGAACAGTGAGTACCCAAAGTATGAGCAGCACTTTGTGATGAACAGGGAGTGCAAACGTGAGTAACACTTTGTGATGAACAGTGAGTGTCACCCACGTAGTACTTTGTGATGAACAGGGAGCACTACTAGGATAGAAGCAACACTTTGTGATGAACAGTGAGTGTCACTAGGATAGATAACCATATGCATTTAGATAAAGAAGTAGCATTTTGTGATAAACAGTAAATGCCACCATGACTGACATGATTGATTTGCTTGACTGCAGGAGTACTTGTCTATGTTGGAGTCACGGGAGAGATTCCCGTCGACACAGAGATTGCGACCAGAGCTATCATTTCAGGATAGAGCTGCCATCAAGGAGATGGGCTTGAGACATGTATTGTACGTGCCTGAGTTTCGGGCAAACATGGGTTTGTTGACTGCACTTGCCGAGAGATGGCATTCTGAGACATGCATTTTCCATTTGCCGATGGGTGAGATGACAGTCACCCTTGAGGATGTCTATAGGATTCTACGGATACCGATTGATGGAGAGTTGATTCCATATGATCGTGACGGAGATAGGGAGGCATTGAGACGGGTGTTCCAGGATCCCGGACTAGAGATGAGGGCAGGACACGTGGCATGGGACACCATGACCGCCACAGGGTTAGCATTGCCGGCCATGATTGGAGGAGCAATCAGTGGATTTCTATGCCCAGACAGGGCGACACGGGGATTGGCTGTGGGCTGGGGGGAGCACTGGAGACGCTGATGACACAGCATACCAGATACGCCTAGGGACCATGTGTATTGGCCCACCTGTACTATGAGCTTCACCAGTTTGTATACCATGGGTCAGTGGGATTGGGCTGCGGGGTGACACTACTGCAGGTTTGGGCCTATGAGCATCTGCTAGTGACGAGGTCGATACACTTCCGAGGTAGGGGACATGGACGCAGTTTTGTTCACTTATACGACATGATCACCTCGCAGCCGCGGATTGGCAGGTTGGAGCATTGGCAGTGAGTGCTGGATGATATTGATGCGGTCATCTGGAGACCGTATTTAGGATGCGAGGAGTGGGAGGATGACGCCGTGGAGCTGCCATACACCTTCCAGAGCAGGTATCTGATTGGGCGGACACCCTATGTTTTAGAGAGGCAACTTGTGGATAGGGTATGCAGGCAGTATGGCAGGATCCAGAGGATACCACGAGGCTTGGGTATGTATACCCATACGGTTAGGGATCAGGTGCAGTTTGGGCCTTTATTGTCATATGATCAGGCGGTCACTCAGCTGGTTGAGATGGTACCCCTACCCTGGGATATGTGGCCAGAGGTCGACGATGCCGGGATGGATGCTGAGTATTCAGCATATTGGGCAAAGCATCCATTCCCACAACTGACAGATCCAGGGGAGCTGGTGGAGGGAGATGGAGGAGGTGATGGGGGGAGAGGCTGACGGAGGTGGAGGGGAGTAGTTGGGGAGAGGAGGGTTGCACCTTAGAGAGAGGGTGGAGAGGATCAGCAGGCTCGGGTGGTGAGGGGTCGCGATGGCTTACCCCTACAGGTACCAGCAGCACAGGGTCCCAGGCAGAGACAGGGACAAAGACAGGTACAAGGACAGGTGCAGGGACAGAGACAGGTGCATGTACAGGCACCAGCATAGGTACAGGGGCAGGCACCCGCTAAGGGAGAGCCACAGGCAGTGGCAGAGGGTGGGGATCCAGAGGAGGATGAGCTGATTGAGCTCAGGGAGATCTGCCAGGGTCAGGCAGATGAGATACAGGAGCTAGAGTGGGAGAGAGACCGACTCAGGACGAGGCTCAGGGATACTGAGCGGGAGAGAGACCAGGTGATTCAGCGCTACACAGAGGCTGAGACAGCGCTGAGGGCAGGGATGCAGGCGGCGGAGGACACAGGGGCAGGCTACGCATATGTCCTGCGGGCTGGAGAGGAGATAGGGTACTGGAGGGACCTCTACTACGGTGCAGTGTCGACAGATCAGCAGGCGAGGAGCTTCCATAGACCGTCGCGTACAGCGACAGCTACAGGAGGGAGTCGGAGGAGGCAAGCATCGAGTGGTGGGGTCATGGGTCCTCCACCACCACCAGATAGAGGAGATAGGCAGGGTGATCCTGGGGCGGGTCCCTTAGGGGCTCAGATTCCACCGAGGCGAGGCAGCTCCGAGGGAGGGAGTTCATCATAGCCTTAGAGGGCTCCCATTGTATCAGTTTTGTACCATTATTTTGTATTGTAGACACCTGCGGGTGCTTTTGTAGCTATATGATTTTTTTGACATCATTGTATCATGACACTTTATATATATATGAGATGATTCATCTTTGTGGCAGCTATATGCATGTGTACCTATGTGATGAGATGTTTTAATGATGTATGTTTCTATGTGATGCTTATGATATGGATGCAAATATGTATATGATGCAATGCAATATTTATTTTGTTCTTTTATGTTTTATATATGTATGCATGATGCAAATGTGAATGTAAGTAATGCAGATGAATATGATAATGTAAATTGTGCTAACAGGTGTTGTGTGCAGGATGTGATGCAATTGTGATATCTATATGTATGTATGAAATACTTATATGTGGTAATGCAGGTGCAACTACATGAAATGCAAATATTTTTGGTGTGTCATTATACTCAGTCATGTGATAGCAAGCTACGTGGACTCAAGAAGGACGATGGAAGTCAATCAAGAAAGGGGGATGGAAGACAGAAGATATGAAAGTGAAAGAGCTTCTTGTGCGTTATCATCATTGAGCTTTATTATGGCAAGTAGGTTATGACAATCGAGGCATATGTTCGACCCAGAAAGTCATTGTACCTATTTGCATGGAGATAAGACAGTCACAAACAAGGAATGCCCCAATTCACACTAGACGCACAGTGTCCTCATATCCTCGGACAAGTCATAGCATTACTAAGAGACAATCCACAGACAGCAAATACAAATAGGTGACGATACCCCATCCTCGCCTTTCTAGTCAAAGACATCCTGGAGATAGAATCTCTAGTCAGAGACATCCCAGAAAAGCTAAAAGACATGTCACCAAAAAAGATGAAATCAAAAGAAAACCAAGACTCGACACCAACATCCACTGTAGTCCTCAAGTTTAGTGTCTCTTGTCACCTGTATAAGTCTTATTTGATTGTGGTCACAATGTTCACTTTCACAGAAAGGATAGATAGCACTGAACCATAATGTTGTCTGAGTCTGTTGAAATATTTGATTTGTTGAAGCCCATTGTTGCTACTGTGTCTCATCTGAAACTGACTGAATCTATGAAACTGATACTTTATTGCGGAGAAGATGAAACTTTATTGTGGATCTGTGATGCAGATGTAGCTTTATTGTGGATTGTGCGCGGATAGACTGAAGAAAGCTGGAAGAAACTTTACTCCTTGAAACATGTGATGTTCTCAGTTCCACACCCATCACTAGACGTAGGATTTTGCCTTAGCCACAGATAGGATCTGATTTATTATGGATGGAAAGGGAGGCGAAAAGGGAGGTTTATTATGAATGGCTAACCAATCTTGGGTAGATCAATAACAAGCCATGATGGGACTGGGTAAGTTTATTATGGATGAACAGGTTGTGAGTGTGTGCGAAGTGAAAGGATGAAAGTGAATCTTGAAGGAGGGAGGAGCAATGTCTCTACACATGGCGCTGGTGACCCAGTTTTCACCATGGTACTTGCCCAGGGCACCACTGAAGTGGTTCTCACCGTTGGACGAAATTATTTCTCTTTACTTTTTTTGATTTTTCAATGTTTTTTGTGTCACAAGGCGCCTGTTTGCCAGGTTTTCACCAAGTAACGATTTTTTTGTTTTATAAATTTTTTTTTTGTATTTTTGAAATTTTTGATTTTTTTTGTATTTTTGAATTAGGATATTCCGAAGAGCTATGTGTAGAACCTGCGAAGGTGCATGCTGTTGATAGGATCCTCCAAAGGTTCACCTTCTGTAGTTGAGAGCTAATATGCCCCAGATCCATATGTTGCTGTGATGATGTAAGGACCAAGCCAATTTGGTTCAAACTTGCCCTTCTTCTCTCTGTCTTGCTGATTCTTGGGGTTTTCTCTGAGAACCAAGTCACCTACTTCAAATGTGCGAGGCTTGACCTTGTGGTTGTAGCTGTGACTCATTCGTTGTTGGTAAGCCTTAAGATGATTAAAAGCAGTTTGTCTCCGTTCATCCAGCAGTTCTAGTTCTTGTAAGCGAGAGACCCTGTAGTCTTCATTAGCGATGATGTTTTGCAAAGAGACCCGTAAAGAAGGTAACTCGACCTCAATAGGCAAGATGGCTTCAGAACCATAGACTAGTGAATAGGGTGTAGCTCCCGTAGGTGTGCGGACACTTGTGCGGTAGGCCCAAAGTGCAGGATTGAGTTGGATATGCCAATTACGGCCAGCATCGTCGACTGTCTTCTTGAGGATTTTAAGAATTGTTTTATTAGACGCCTCAGCTTGGCCATTACCTTGGGGGTAATATGGTGTGGAGAAATGATGGGAAATATGGAAGCGGTCACAGAGTTCACGAACATCCTAATTTTTGAAGGGACGCCCGTTATCAGTAATAATGGAAACAGGAATACCATATCGGCATATGATATAGTTAAGGATGAAGGTAGCAATCTGTTTTCCAGTGACTTGTGTGAGAGGTACGGCTTCAATCCATTTTGTGAAGTACTCTGTGGCTGTGATAATGAATTTATGACCATTGGAAGAAGGAGGGTGAATCTTGCCTATGAGATCGAGTCCCCACTAACAAAAGGGCCAAGGAGACACAAGTGGTTGTAATTCTTGTGCTGGCGCATGTATGAGGTCTCCATGAATTTGACATTGCTTACATTTCTTGACAAACTGATATGAGTCCTTTTCCATATTGGGCCAGTAATATCCAGTCCTAATGAGTTTCTTGGCCAAGGTAGGACCACTAGCATGTGGACCACATATCCCTTCATGCACTTCACGTAACGCAATCTCAGCTTCGTCGCTTTCTAAACATCTAAGAAGAGTGCCATCTAGACCTCGTCGGTATAGGATATCAGCTAAAATGACATATCGAGAGGATTGGGGAATGAAGGTGCGACGTTGGTTATTTGATAGATCGGGAGGTCAAGTATTGTCATGTAGGTATGTGAAAATGGAACCATATAACTGGGATTCGGGACCAACGACACATATCATTTCAGTAGGAGTAATCTCATATGAAGGAACCAAAAGGTTATCCACCAAGAACTCATAGCAGGTCTCATTTTGAGGTAGATCAATCAGTGAGGCAATTGTAGCCATGGCATCTGCGGCACGATTCTGCTCTCTTGGTATCTGCTCAAAATCTATCTTTGTGAACTGTTGTTTCAAATCGTCCACCATTTGCTTGTAAGGCAGTAATTTTTCATCTTTTATTTGGTAATCATCAGTTGCTTGACGGATGACAAGTTGGGAATCCCCAAAAACATGAAGTTCCTGGATCTTCCACTGAACTGCAATTCGTAATCCTATTGTTAATGCCTCATATTCCGCTATATTGTTAGTGCAAGGAAATGATAAGCGGTATGATTTTGGTATAGAATCGCCTTGAGGAGTTATAAAAAGAATACCAGCTCCTGCCCCATGCTATGTGTATGAGCCGTCAAAATACAGTTGCCATGGCTTTGCATATGATATTGTTAAAATGGATTCATCTGGAAATTCTGAATTTAGAGGAACATCATCAATCATGGGGGCATCTGCTAGTTGATCCGCGATGGCTTGTCCTTTTATTGCTTTTCTGTCCACATACTCAATGTCGAATTCACTAAGGATCATTACCCATTTGGCCAGCCGCCCAGTAAGTGTTGCTTTATTGAGGAGGTATTTCAATGGATCGATCCTTGCAACTAATTTAGTTTTATGAGTAAGCATGTAATGTTGTAATTTCTGCGAAGTAAAGACCACGGCGAGACATGCACGCTCAATTGGCGTGTAGTTTAGCTCATATCCCACCAATGTGCGACTGATATAGTATACTGCTTTTTTCTTGCCGTCAGCAATATGTTGTGCTAGGAGTGCCCCCAGTGCTGTTGGAGTAGCTGATATGTATAGTAGCAAAGGTTGATCTGGAACTGGTGGCATCAAAACTTGCGGATTCAAAAGATAATCTTTGAGCGTCTGAAAAGCTTGTTGATAGTTATCATCCCATTTAAATTTGATATTTTTATGTAGCAGGTGTTCAAAAGGATTGCACTTATCTGCCAGTTGTGCTATGAATCTTTGAATGGACTGGAGTCTTCCTTGTAAGGATCGAAGCTGACTGATATTTCTGGGTGGTTGCATGTTCAAGATAGCCTTGACTTTTGCTGGATCGGCTTCGATTCCTCTTTTGGACACAATGAATCCTAGGAGCTTCCCGGAGGTTACTCCAAAGACACATTTCTTGGGATTTAATTTTACTTTGTATTTTTCCAACCGATCAAAGACGACTGACAGTATGTCCAGATGCGTATTTCTGTCTACTGATTTACCCAAGAGATCGTCAACATAATCTTCCATAGTTATGTGCATGAGATCATGAAAGATAGTGGTCATTGCTCTTTGATATGTAGCACCTGCATTTTTCAGCCCAAAGGGCATGACGTTCCAGCAGAAAGTTCCCCACGGACAAGTAAATGATGTTTTGTGTTGATCCTCAGGTGCGATTCTAATCTAATTGTAGCCAGAGAATCCATCCATTAATGATAGCATTTCATGACCTGCTGTAAGATCAACAATCAAGTCAATGTTTGGTAATGGGAAGTCATCCTTTGGACAAGCTTTGTTGATGTCTCTGAAATCTGTGCAAATTCTGATGCTGCGATCTGGTTTACTGACAGGTACTATATTGGAGATCCATTCAGGATAATCAATTGGGCGTATGAATTCGACATCCAATAACTTCTCCAGCTCTACTTTGACTAGTAATGCCACTTGTGGATGCATTTTTCTTAATTTCAGTTTTACTGGTTTTGCCCCAGGTTTGACTGTCAGATGATGCATTACCAAATCCGGATCCAATCCAGGCATGTCAGCGTATGACCATGCAAAGTTGATATGTCTTTCCTTGAAGAAGCTTATGAACTGTGACCTTTCGAACTCTGTCAATGATTTAGCCAGGAATATGTTGTGTGGAACCTCTTCCGTACCAATATTTGTCTTGATAGTCTCCTCTACCAGCATGGATGACTTTTCCTCATACGAAGCTGGGAGAATGTCGAGCCTTCCATCTTCGGGTGCCTCAGAGAGGTTTTCGCCCTCAGATACGTCCTTTCTTTTTACTTTTTTGGGATCAGATAGCGCCATAGTGTGGTTTTCACCATAAGATCCTTGATTTTCTCTTATTTTCCCATTTTTGCGACTGGAAGGTCCAACACCCTCACCAAAATATGCCATGTTGTTGAGTTCTATAGTGTATCCTACTTTATGGTCCCCAAGGGGAAGATCATCTCGTATGCCAAGATAGTCAATAACAGCTTCATCATTTTGAAATGTGTCAAACTGTGCTAGCCCTTCATAATCCCAGTCAATGAGTTGGTGGTGAACAAGGGGAAGGCCTTTAATGTTTTCAAAGTTTGCGGGGTTAAGAGTGAAGATGTGGTTATATTCGGGTATGTCGAGGTAATTATCGAGGTCATCGATGGCACTCTCCTCATCAGTCTCGATCACGAGCGAATCCAAATTATCATCACTAGTAGCGTATTCCGGAACAGGTGTTCTCATCCTATGTGATTTCAACCTAGAACCTTGAGACAAGGACTGTGTAGACTCCTCATGGGTTGTTTCTTGACCAACTCTGAATTTGTTATAAAATTCCTCCTCTTCTGTGGGTTTATCTGGCTCTCTGAATGTCTCGATGAGCTCGTAGTCACTGGAAGACTTGTCGGAGCCCCATTCCTATTCGTTGGAATCTATGGAATAGCAATTCTCTTGTTGAATTTTGGCAGCTTTGATTTGTAAGGCTTCTTCTGTCCTTTTAGTATGGATCTTGGAAGTCAGAAAACCAAGTTCCTTCGAGCGTTCCCTTTTTACAGTCAATTCAGGTTGTAAGGGCTCCATAACACCTTCTTTGCGTAACCCAAGGGGGCTTTTTCCATCATACCCAATTTTTTGTAGAATCTTGAAGCCTTTGCCATATTTCTCACAGGGTATATTGATTTGTTTTTGTGTGTCATCTTCAATGTCTTTGTAGAGCATTTTGTATAAACTTTCCTCTTCCAGTTCGCCCCATCTTTGAAAGGTAGTAGGATCCCATTTGAATGCCATGATGGATATTTGCTTGTTAGGATGTGGCCTTCCATATTCTTTTGGAGAGCTCATGACTTGTCGTAAATACATGGTCTGATTTAAAGTGTATTCTCCCATGCCTTTGTCCTGAAATTTGCCTTTAAGTTCACCTTGTTTTGATGTCGAAGGTTTCAATGACTCAGGATCAATGTATGCCGAAGAAGGAACAGCTTCACGATTACTGGGAATGATGGTCTCAGTATGTGATCTCAAGTTATTGCAATATATGAACGGATTAGGATCACCGTTAACTGTTTCCTCGACTCCGTTGTGAGGAAACTTAATGCATTGATGATATGTCGATGGGACTGCCCTCATTTCATGAATCCAAGGACATCCTAACAATATATTATAAGTGAGATCCAGATCTAGAACCTGACAAACCATATCCTTTGTGACTGGCCCAATTCTTAGAGGTAAGGTGATTGTGCCCCTGGATGAGCGTTCTTCATCATCATATGCCTTGATGGTGATTTGATTTGTTGAATTCACAGCTTTATCAGAATATCCCAATTGTTTAATGGTGCTCAATGTACAAATGTTTAGACCAGCTCCTCCATCTATCAGGACTCGCTTTATTCGATGTTTGTGTATGAAGGCTTCAATATGTAATGGTGCATTATGTGGCTGACTTACGGAGGCATCATCAGCTTCTGTGAATGTAAGGGAGTGTAGAATGGAAAGGTATCCCACCATGGCTTGAAACTAGTCCACGTTCAGATCAGTAGGAACGGCGGTGTCTCTTAAGATTGTGTCAAGAATAGCTTTATGAGCAGGGGATATGCGTAAAAGCTCAAGTATGGAGATGAGCACGGGTGTCTTCCCTAACTGTTCCACAAGGTCATATTCAGGTTTGGTTGATGAGGAAGCAGTGTTTTTAGCTGGAGCACCTTGCAAAGTGAATTTACTTTGGCGAGTTGTAACATGACATTCAGAGGTAGGTTCGGAAGAAGATCCAACACCTCTTAGGACAATCTTGGGTCGCTGAGGAGGATTCTCAGGGTTTTTGTTCTTAATGGTAATAGTAGAGATATGATTATCCATCGAGATATGATTGATAGTTGAATCATAGTTGTAAGGTGCTCTAGTATAGTTGGCTTGATCATCTGTGACTTTAGCTTTTCCATTATCGTGCTTTGGGAATGGTTCCTTAAACATCTCATGTTCTTGATTGGATGAGTGTCCCTCAATCTCAATGTCACCTCTATCAATGAGATCTTGTATGATGTTCTTCAGTCGATGACAATTTCCTGTCTTATGACCCTTGCTCTTATGAAATTCACAATACTCATCATCATTCCACCAATTCGGCTTAACCTTTGGTTCATATGGAGGAAAATCTGGAACTGTGATTACCTTGTTTGCCACAAGCTTCTTGAAAACTGAATCAAGTGGTTCTCCCAATGGGGTGTACTTCCTTCGTGATCTGGGAGTTGTTTGAGTATTTACTTGATTGTTTGTAGAACTTGATCCTGAAAAGATGAATTTAGGTCGCACTGTGTTGGCATCAACAACACCATCATTGACTGTGTTCTTGTTTTATTCCAAAATCTTGGCTTGTCTTTTCCTTTAAAGTCATCTTTGTTTTCCTTGAATATCTTGATGACTCCTTGTTCAATTAGGACCTTTTCTGTTGCTAAGCCTTTTTCAATGACATCCTTGAAGGTGGACAAACAAGCTTTCCTTAGATCATAGCCAATGTCCTTGTTAACGTTTTGGGTGAACATTTCTACCATTTGTTTTTGTGGAATCTCACAAGAGCATCTGCTGGCTAGATTTCTCCATCTTTGTAAAAATGATGCAAAAGATTCTCCCTCTTTTTGCTTGGTGTTGCACAAAATAGTGACTGATATGTTTGTCTCTATATTGTAGGAGAAATGTTGAATAAATGCTTCTGCTAGGTCACCCCATGACTTAATACCAGGTGGAAGTTGGGAGAACCATTCCATAGCTTGATCACCTAAGCTTTGTGGGAATAATCTCATCAAATATGTCTCTTCTGCTGGTACCTCAATGCAAGCTGTGAAAAACTGTCTTATGTGTGCCTTAGGATCCCCTTTTCCTCTATACTTGTCAAATTTAGGCATCACAAAATGTGTAGGAAATGGAGGCATTGGAATGCTCTTGTCAAATGGATAAGGACATATGTCTCTCATTGTGTATGTTGGCTTCAGTGTATTTATGTCCTCCATTTTCTTTTGTAAGTCCCTGATTTGTTGTTCCAAATTGCTCTTAGGTGGAGATCGACTTCTTGGACCATATCCTATGTTTGAGGTACCCATTGGAGGAGGTGCATGTTGCATATATGGATGATATTGATCATACACATGTTCATATGGAGGAGGTCTGTAATGATGTTGCATATATGGACCACTTGGTATAGATTCATGTTGAGGAACACCATATCTATTTTGTGCATGTATACCATATTCTACAGGCATGTCATGTTCCATTGTGTTGCCCCCAAATTTGACATGAGGTTTCCTTGTGTCCAAATTTTGAGCATGCCTTGGAATATCCCATTGCTTTGGTGGTTGTTCCTTAGCATTCGTATGTGATTGAGCATATTTGTCTGCATAAGACTTCCATAATGGTCTATGAAGGTAAGTATCATATGTTTGACCATGTGTATGTGGGACCTCTGGTTTTTGAAGCAAAGCTGATGGTGATTCAGGTACCATATGTGGTCCTTTATTTCCTCCACTATTAGGTCTCCTTTGATCCATATTGGAGTGCGGTTGTTGCAAAGGTCTATGTTCCATTATTTGAGACATGTCAAAACCATGAGGTATCTTGGCTCCACTTTGTGCCATCATGTGTAAGAAGTATTGTCTATCTCTCCTCATTATTTCCTCAACCAATCGATTGAAATGGGGATTCATAATGGATTCTTCCACATCTGCTGAATGTACTGAAAAGTTGTCCACATTGTCATTTTGTGTAGCATTGTTGTTTATAGTGTCCATGTTCTCAACATTTGGATTATTTCTATAGACATCCATGTCAGGTAATGTAGTGTGCTCAGGATTGAAAAATAAATCGTTGTCATACTCATAAGAACTCATGTTTGCGGACTCTTGAGCCTCTTTAGTTTCTCTCCTAGATTTTTGAAGACGGGTTTCAAACATGAACTAGGTATTGACCAAGATGTGTGAGACTAGATGAAAAATGGAAAGAGTATGGAAGACCAAGAGTTGGATGAAATGTAAATGAGTATGAAGTGTACTTGTAATGTCCAAAGTGTAAGACCAAGTATGTATGTAGTAGAGTAGGTGTGACTTCCAAAGAGAGGATAGTTTCTCTTGATGAGGTAAGTTGACCTTGACTCTAAGTAGGACCAAATGAGACCCAAAGGTAAGAAACCTTGATGAGGGACCACTTAGCAAAGTGTTGTTGTATGTAGTGTGTTGACAAAGTATGATGAGGACAAACAAGTGACCTTTTGACTCAAGTTTAGACAAATGTGAATGTAAAATGAGATGTGAAGCAATGATGGACTATGTGAGACCCAAAGACAGGTTGAATGCTAGATGAAACCTGAAGAAACAACCTAGGAAGCTCAAGTATTCCGAAACTGATTTCTTGTGTTTGCTGGACTATGAAATTTTTCTTGCAATTTTGAACACAGACGCGCCTGTATACTGCACAGACGCGGTTTCCTGACCTAGACGCTACTCTGCCCTTCACAGACACGCTTATGAGATTTTTCCTATTTATGTTTGGACTGTGAAAATTTTTTGCAATCCTGGACACAGACGCGACTGTATACTGCACAGACGCGATTATCCGACACAGACGTGTTTCTATTCAACACAGACGCTGTTATAAACACAGGCGCTATTCTGCACTTCACAGACGCGCCTAGACAACACAGACGCGGTTAAAACAGACACAGACGCGTTTCTGTAAACTTTGTGCAATTTTTCCAATATGTGAAGTCGTTTTGTTGTGACCAAATCTAACTGTTTGACTGTTTTTCGTGACAAGAGGACACAATGTTGATGAGGACTCAATGTTTGCAAGTGTTTAGACTCCAAAATGACTCTAAGAAAAGTGTGTTGTTTGATGTAAAAATATTTTGCATACACTTGAAGACACAAAAGACACAATGTTTTGCTGTTTGGTCTTGAATGTTTGAATGTTTTAACATAAGTCAAGCACAATTCTTATGGCTGGCCAAGACAATAGTTGTTGATCCCACATGGGGTTTTACCCCCGAGGCTACGCTATTCAGAGCGGATACTTAGATGCTTGACCTCACTGGCTCCACCCTCGGCACTCACTTCTCGGGTCAGCCAAGCATCAGTCCCCATGAAAACTCTCCATGGCGAACTTTGTATCTCTACTAAGAACCGTATGTGTGTGGGCCGCTACCAGAGGTCCGACCTCCTGCCCCAACAACTAGAAGGATTTGGGCCTCTAAAACAAAATGGTGCTAGTAAGGGCATCCGCTCGTGTGGCCATACATGCGGCACTTTCAGCTCTGTAAATACAGAAGGCTCCCAGCCGGTAGGGGTTACGCCCTACAAATGATCAAATAAATTTGATCAAACGGGTTTATGGGGAGACATAGTGTCGGTATGAACTAATCAGCACACGTTATTCATAGCTTTCACCATGAATACATTTGATTATAGTGGTTCAGATGAGGTGGGTTTTCCTCGCTACCACTTGGGTCATTCTCTTCTCACTAGTAGTCCTAATGACCACACGGGAAGACAGGCCCTCTAAAGATTAAACAAAAAGAGCCTATTGCTCAAGACACAAAAGACAATGATTCAATTTTAGTGCACCAATGGAAGTGTTTGCTAGTCTATGAAAACAAGGCACACAATAAAAATCCAAAACCCTAGCCAAGGACCTGCAACAAAGAGTTGTTAGTAGTGTGGGTTGTTTGAAATAATCACCCCTTCCTGCAAACACACAAGTTAGGTAAATTTTAAAACCCAAAAGACTTTGTGAAAATAGGGGCCTTCAACCAAATGATTTAGCTTCCAAGGCAAGCTGCACTAATGTTAGCTAGATCTGAAAGTGTTAGTCCAAAAATAAACCAGATCTGAAACCCTAAATGCAAAAATCCGAAAACTGAATCACTAAAATTTCAAAATTTTGAAACAGTAATACACAGACGCCGTTACCCTCAACACAGACACGTCTGGAGCACACAGACGCGCTTAAAAATCATAGACGCTTCTTTTAGACACAGACACGGGTAGAAATAACACAGACATGTTTCTGGAACACAGACGCGCCTCCCTGGAACCTGCAAAATGAAATATTGACAAAACACAAACACGGATCCCGTTGTCGCAGACGCGCCTGCAAATCAAAAACGCGTTTCGTAAGTGCGCAGACGCGAAAATACCAAAAATGCTGTCGAAAATGTCCGATCTGCAACTTCAAAAACACAAGATCTGCAACAAGGAGGTTAAATGCAAAGGGACAAGTGTCCCACCGAGCGTGCCAAAATGTGTATGGTGAAAAATGGGTAACAATAATAACAATATTGAAAGGCTAAATGAATTCAACCACCAAACCCTAGCCTAACAATCAACAAAGATCCACCATAACATATGAAGATTACCTAAGACAATGCAAATCAAATGAAATCACAAAGATTATACCATCACATGTCCAATAGGGTTTTGATCTCCATTCTTCCTATCTCCATTGATCTTGCTTGATATATTTGCTCTCAGATTTTATGTGCACAAGAGCTCAACAAAGAACAGAATGTGGTTGTAAGTAGGATCGTAGTGTAGTCAATTGATCAAGTCATTAGCTCATTAGATCATTAGGTCATTAGAATGCTTGATTAGAATGATTGATTAGGGTTTGATAATGAGGAAAGCATCTCCTTATATAGAAGACACAATATGAAATGGAGGGATAAGATTGAGAGGTGTAAAAGGAGGTCGGCTAGGATTAGAGGGTAGGTAAAAGAAATAATAAAATAATGAGAGGGGTAGGTAGTGTATGAATTAAGAGATGAATGACATGTGTCATAGGTAGAAAAGGTTAATGAATTAATTAAATAAATAAAGATTTATTTAATTAATGGAAGAAGTGGGATCAATTAAATAAATAAATGTATTTAATTTAAGAAAAGGATAATTTAAATAAATAAATGTATTTATTTAAATGAGAAATAAGGCTAGAAGAGGATAAATGAATTAATTAAATAAATAAAGATTTATTTAATTAATAGAAGAATTAAGCTTAGATAATTAAATAAATAAAATATTTATTTAATTAGACATGACAATTTTAGGTGTCTACAGTCCCCTTAAGACACTTTATAATATTATTTGAATCCCCTTCAATCCATAGATAGGGGCAATTCCATTTTTTAGCTAGGAGGATGCCTTGAAGAGCTGCCATAGCTTCAGCTTTGTGGTTGGTTTGGGTTCCAATAGGGATAGCAACCATTTCCTTGCAAATTCCTCTGTCATCTCTAAGTATAGATCCACAGCCTGAAGGACCAGGGTTACCTTTGGCAGCACCGTCAAAATTAACTTTGAACCATCCTTGAGGAGGGGTTTGCCATTTAGCTTCAAGCCTCTTATTGTGGTTGTTAGGACCATCAGTAATCTTCATATTCCATACCCTCAAGATATTTGATTCCAATGAGTTGTTCGAGTAACAAGGACCCTCAATGATCCTTATATTTTCCTAAATCGACCATTGAATTTTCTAGAACACAATATCCTGATTAAGGGAGACATCCCTAAAGATTCGGTTATTTCTTTCTTTCTATAGTCCCCAGAAGATGTGAGGAAGAGAGAGCTGCCACAAACATCTCAAAAAAGAGTTAGTCCATTTAATATTCCAGGATGAGAACAGGTCACTGATGTTATTCGGAAAAACCCAGGCCATACTAAAGCTCTTGAGAAAACTTTTCCAAACAGAGGCTGAAAAGGAACAGTGGAGAGCAAGGTGGTCCACGAACTCTTCCTCTTGAAGGCACAGCACACATCTATTGGGGAGGGCAAAGCCTCTGCCTTTGAGGTTGTCAAGGGTAAGAATCTTATTTTAGAGGATGGTCCAGAAGAAAATATTGATTTTGGGGGTGAGACCCTTACTCCAGGCTTTTGACCAGTAAGGGTTGATAGAGGGGGGGGAGGAGGGGAAAGGACACAATACATAGAGGAAATAGATAAAGTACCTTTAGGATCATGTTTCCAAATCAGGGAGCCTTCTTCTTTATTCATCCATACCGCAGACAGATGGATCTTGAGCTTAGAAAGGCTAGGGTGGATGCTTTCAATGTTCTGCCATTCATTACCAACCCAGTACTCAACAACTAAGGAGCCAAAAGTTCTAATACAAGAGGGAGCATGGGGGCCCATTCATTGATATCAGTCAAGGGTTTATCAAAAAGACAAGGATCCTCCCAGAATTTAATTTTCCTTCCATTTCCTAGTTTCCAGATCACACCTTTGGCTATACCTTCTTTACATTTAGAGGCATGATTCCATATGTGGGATCCATTAATACTAAGGTCCGAATGGATAAAAGAGGAGAGAGAGGAGGACAGAAGAGAGTACTTGCTTCGCCAAATTTTACACCATTCAGAGTCTGAATGAAACATTCTCTAGACTTGTTTGGACAGAAGAGCTTCATTTAGGGTTTGAATCCTCCTGATGCCCAGACCACCTTTGCTTTTCGGCCTACAAACCTGGTCCCAAGCCACCAAAGACATTCTTTGCTTATCCTCAACCCCAGACCAAAGGAATCTTCTTTGAATTTTCTCGATTGCATCAGCATACTTAACTGGAATTCTGAAAAGACTTAGAGCATAAATCAGAATACTTTGAAGAGTTGCCTTAAGGAGTTGGAGCTTGCCACATTGACTTAAGAGGGCTCCTTTCCAACCTGCGAGTTTTTTATGGAATTTGTCCACTAGAGAACTCCAGAAGGAATCAGGAGGTGCAATGCCCATAGGGAGACCGAGGTAGGTAGCAGGAAGATCAACAATCCTACACTCCAAGATTTTGTTGATCCTCTGTTGTCTTCTCTTAGGAGTATTAATAAAAAAAACTTCACTTTTAGCCCAATTGATAAGCGGACCAGAAGCAGAGGCAAATTTACATAGGATGCTCTTCAAAACTTTAGCTTTAGAAATACTTGATTCCCCCATAATAATAGTATCATCAACAAATTGTTGGTGGGAACAGATAAGGTCAGCAGAGGATGGTTGGAGGCCCTTAAAGGAGCCTTGCAACACCATTTTTTCCATAGTCCTTCCAAAGCATTCTGCCATAATAATGAAGAGGATGGGGGAGATAGGATCCCCTTGCCTTAGACCTCTAGAAGCTTGGAAAAAGGATGAGGGGGAACCATTGATAAGAACAGCGAAAGTAGCAGAGGTGGTAAGCTGAGAGAGGAGGTCAACAACTCTAGAGGAAAAACCAAAAGAAGTGAGGACTTTCTGAAGCGAAGACCAGTCAACCCTGTCATAGGCTTTGGAGAGATCAAGCTTTAGGATGAAACCCTGTTTCTTTGCTCTAACAAGAGAATGAATGTTCTCATGGACCGTAATAATGGAGTCAAGAATTTGTCTTCTAGGAACAAAACCATTTTGCTGGTGTTTAATTAAGGCAAGAAGGACAGACAAAATTCTAGAGGTAAGAACCTTGGAAATAATCTTGTAAAAAGAGTTGCAGAGGCTAATAGGTCTGAATTTGTCCAAAGAATTAGCACCTTGAGTTTTGGGGATGAGAGCAATAAAAGTACCATTGATTTCTTTCAAGATTTTTCTAGCCCCAAAAAATTCCTTAACCCCATTGGATACATCTTTTCCAACAATCTCCCAAAATTCTTGGAAAAAGAACATTGGGAAGCCATCTGGGCCAGGCGCTTTGTTCCCATCAAAGGAGAAAACAACATTTTTAATTTCCAAGTTAGAGGGAATGGAAGAGAGAGAGGCATTCTTTTGATCATCAATGAGACAAGGAATGTTCTGAAGAAAGGAGGATTGGGCTTCAGCATCCAGACTGTGATCCCTCTTGAGGAGGTCCGAGAAATACCTTTTAGCTTCATTCCTTATCTCATCCTCCTTGACCAACTCCCCATTATCCACCACTAGCTTATTAACCCTATTAACTGCTTTATGCTTAATCGTCGACATATGGAAGAATCTTGTATTCCTATCTCCTTCCTTAAGCCAAATGCATCTTGATCTTTGCTTCCAGAACATTTCCTCTTTGGCAATGATATCATGGTATTTTTTGAGAGTCTCATTTTCATCAGCAATAGACACAGTATTGAAACCATCCTTCTGGATTTGATCCTGTATTTCTTTAAGGTCTTCCTGAACTTTGCTCTTAGCCTCAAAAATATTCCCAAAGCTGGTTTTGTTCCAGAGTCTTATGTTGTCCTTCACACTTTTGAGCTTTTTGACAACTTTAAACATAGTCGTTCCCTCAACTTGAATGCTCCACCATTTCTTAATATTTCTTTTGATTTCGGGGTGGAGGGTCCACATTTTTTCAAATCTGAAGGGAAAGCTTCTCCTTCTATTGATTGAGTCAGCAATGAAGGTGATAGGGAAATGATCAGATCCAACCCGAATGTGGGTCGTTAAAGAACAGGAGTAATGACTATACCAGTCATCAGAGATGAGAGTTCTATCAAGACGCACTTGGATAAGATCATTACCAGTTCTTCTGTTAGTCCAAGTGTAAGTGCATCCCTGTATCTCCAAGTCATTGAGAGCCTGAGAATTAATAAAATCCATGAGGGCCATCCTACTTTCCAGTTGAGGAGGACTTCCACCAAATTTTTCCTCCTCTCTCAAAGGAGTATTGAAGTCTCCCATAACCATCCAACTAATATTTTTGAAGTTGTCCCTAGCCTATATATTTTTTTTCCAAAAAGAGTTTCTAGCCTTCAAATTATTAGGAGCGTAAATATTAGTGAGAACCCATGAAGTACAATCTTTTAAATGCTCAAATTTGATACAAGAGAAATTATTGTCCTAAATAATAACATGACCTTTAACAATATTGAGGTTCCAGATGGTAGCAATGCCTCCTGAAGCACCTTCGGAGCTGCCACCACTAACATTACCATTTTTAAAGAACTTCAATGATTCAACTTTTTCTCTGCTCATTTTGGTTTATTGAATTAGAAAAATATCAGGATTACTATCTCTTATCATATTCCTAATGATATCATGTTTATGGGGATTATTGAGTCCCCTAATATTCTAGGAGATAATCTTCATAGCTACTTACCGATTCCCAACTCCTTAAGAGTCTTTTGGGTTCCATCTGCAATGTTCTTGTTGGCCTCCTTATCTCTGACTTTATGGTTAGAGGGTCGCCCTGGGGAAGAGGAGATGTACCCCACATCAACTTGAGCTAGTCTGTTGGATTTCCTTAGTAGGGAAGTCGCGGGAGTAGATCCTTTCTTAATCCTGTATTTTGGTTACTTCCATTCAGCTTCTATCACAGGAGCCTCTTCCGAATTGCTGAGGATTTTGGAGATTTCTTCTTCATTACCCCAGTTAGGAGTTTTGGATTCAGTTGAAACATTGTTCACTGTTTGAACTCTGTTCTGAGTCCGATAGGTTCATACCCAAAATTGCACATTTTTGGGCTTCTTGAATTCCAAAACTTGGCATGGCTAGTGAAGAGTCAATCCTTTCTTCTTGGGGATCAGGGATCTCCCCTTCCTCAGGTTGGTAATCTTTTGCTTCCAGTTCCTTGCCTTCATAAGTGTCGGCAACCACTTCAGCTAACTCATTTGAATATTCAGTCTGATCTTTCATTTCCTCTTTTTGAGTAGTACCCAAGGGGCTGGCTTTGGTTGGTTCGTTTCTCACTACTTCCTGGGTTGAGGGGCTAGAGATAGAATTTGATGTCACTTCCTTATTTTCCCCCAAAGGATTAAAGTGATTGGATTTGTCTTCCTTATTCTCTGGGTTTTTAACTTGCCACACCATTTTCTCTGGCAACTTTTGGTTTTCAATATGGGGTTTCGGCTGCTTAGGTTCTACCTTCGGCTTATATGGGCAGGATTTTGCCCAGTGACCTGCTTTTTTACAATGGAAGCAGGCAAAAGGGATAGATTCATATTCAATGTGTTGTTTCCAAGTTCCCAACTTTGAAACTAGGTCTATTTGTTCCGGCATATCTGCATCAGGGGCTACTCCTACACATAACCTAGCATGAGTCAGTCTCTTTTTTGAAGCAGTGACTGAATCTATAGAGAGCAGCTCACCAAAGGAGCTTGCAATTCCAGAGAAGATACTTTCTGCCCAATATTCAAGAGGCAAGCCTGGAAGCTTTATCCAGACTGGAACTTGCGCTAAGAGAGAATCATTCATATTCAGGTTTGGATGCCATTTTCGAAGGACCAATGCTATCTTTCCTACCATCCAGGGGCTCCTGCACAGAATCTTAACCTTATCTTCTTCACATAAAAAAGTAAAAAATAGAATGCCTTTAGGTAAAGCCGAGACTTCAACATTTCCCTTGAGGACCCATTTTCGTTTGACAAAAGCCCTAACAACTTCAATATTAGGATGCAAACCCATAAATTTCCCTACCAAGGAGTTTGATATACTATTAATATTATGGTCCAGAACCTGGTTAGGGATAGAGATAGCGAACTTACCACCAGAAGGGTTAGAAATATTCTTGACAGGAGGTAGGGAGGATTTACCAGTTGGTCTAGTTCCAAAAAGGGAAGACCATTTCTTTTTTTCCTTTCCACTGTCAACGGAGTCATCACGTGAAATGGGCCCCCCGTTGGACCCTTCCCCCAAAAGACCAGATGAACCTGTTGTCTCCTCTAGCAGAGTACCATCATACTGCAAGTCAACAACATCCTCCGGGATGTCCAGAGGCTTATCCTTATCGCCTATGGGATGAGCTGCATTGATCTGGCCACTCCCACCATTGGAATCAGAGTTCCCGCCTTGTAGAGAATTTGAAATTTGAGTTCACCCATTACCGCCACCTTCTCCTGCTCCCATTGTTTTCCTAGTACCATCTCTTCCCATTCTATTTGGGATTCAACTTTATGGTTTTTACCAAGGATGTAAGCACTATAGGCAAGAATCCCCACTATTTCTCCAAGGTTCTCCACAAGGTAAAACATGCTCCATTGTTAACACGGTAGAGACGAACTAGTGGGGTTTGAACCTAGGTTGTACGCACTACATGCAAGAAGCCCCACCATTTCACCAAAGGGTCATCCCCGATGCTTTGTTCTAGAATGTTGTACTGGATTCTTGGAAATGTTTATTGTACTAGTATTAACACACATGATTGGAATGGGGTCATTAAATTTCATGCCAATGTCCTTCAAAGTCTGCTTCACCCAAAAAATCTAAGTACAATAAGAAGATGTTGCAATGCACTTTGCTTATGTCGTAGATAAGGACACAGACCTGCTTTTTGCTTAATTCCTGGGATACCATAGACCAAACTCTTATATACCTTTAAGATATCTGAAAATCCTTTTTACTGCCACAACGTTTGATTCTTTTGGTTCTTGCTGGAAATCTTGATGCCAAACATACTACATACATGATAACTTGTCTAGTAGCAATCAAATATAACAATCCTCCAATTAGTGACCTGTATCGACTTGCATCTGTCGTAGGAGATTTATCATCCTTATTTAACTTGCATCCAGTAGTCATAGGTGTACATACCAGTTTAAAATTCTCCAACCCAAACTTCTTCAATAGTTCGTTGACATACTTAGATTGAGAAATAAAAATTCCTTTATCATTCTGATTAACTTGCAATGCAAGGAAAAAATTAAACTCACCGATCATGGACATCTCAAATTCTTTTTGCATATCAACAACAAATCTTCTACACATATTTTCATTTCCTCCAAATATTATATCATCAACATACATTACAATAATCAGAGTTTTACCTGAATGTGTCTTGAAGTACAAGTTACTAACTATTGAACCTTTCTAAAATCCCTAATCAGATAGATATTTGTCTAACCTCCCATACAAAGCTCTAGGAGCTTGTTTCAGTCCATACAAAGCCTTTTTCAATCTGCAAACAATGTTCAGAACATCCTTCAATTTGAATCATTATGGTTGTTTAATGTAAACTTCTTCTTTTAAATCTCCATTCAAAAATGTTGATTTCACATCCATCTGATAAACTTTGAAATATTTGAATGTTGCAAATGCTAGGAACATCCAGATTGTCAACATTCTTGCAACCGGGGCATAAGTCTCATCAAAGTCAATTCCTTCAATCTGAGTGTATCATTTGCAAACCAACCTTTCGTTATTCCTTATAACCTTACCATCGTCATCCAGCTTATTTTGGAATACCCATTTAGTATCGAGCACATTCTTGTCTTTCGGTCTGCTAACTAATTCTCATGTCTGTTTTTTCTCAATCTGATCTAATTCCTCTTTCATTGCCTTCGTCCAATTTTGATATTTGTAGGCTTCTCTACTACCTTTGGCTCAGTTTCAAATAGTAAACACAACAAGACCTATTCTTGTGTTGCTTTGCTTCTTGTGATGACTCCTTTTCTCTTATCACAAATGATTTGTTCTTCTGAGTAATTCTTCTTAGCATACCTTGTTTTTTTGGATGTAGATGTAGGAGCATCTTGATCATTCTTTTCTTCTCTCCTGGTTTCTTCATTTATTTCCTTATCTTCGGACTCATCTAATTCATATCCTACTACTATTTCTAATTCTTTTAAAGTGTTCTCACCAACTTTTACACTTGTACTTTCAACAATCTTATTCTATCTTTTGTTAAAATATCAATATGCTTTTCTCTTTGTTGAGTAACCTAAGAATATGCCTTCATTTGCTCTGCTGTCAAACTTTCCAATATTATCCTCATCTCTCCTAATATAGCGCTTGCTTCCAAAATCTTTGAAATATTTTACTGTTGAAGTTCTACCATACCATAGTTCATAATATGTCTTACCATACTTCCTCCGATAAAAAATTTTGTTAAGTGTATATGTTGTTGTGTGAATTGCTTCTCTCCAATAAACTTTTGGTAACTTTGCACCTTTTATCATAGTTCTAGCTACTTCTTGTATAGTTTGGTTCATCCTTTCAACTACGCCATTCTACTGTGGTGTCTGGGGGTAGATAACTATCTTTTGATGCCATGTTTCTCATAGAATTCATTGAACTCATCCGAGATGAATTATCCTCCTCTGTCGGACCTTAAACACTTGATTTTCCTACCAACTTCACTCTCAAATTTTGCCTTGAATATCTTGAACTTTTCTAATGCTTCAGATTTTTCTCTGAGAAATGCAACCCAAGTCATTCTAGAATAATCATCAATCAGTAACATGAAATACCTCTCACCTTGCAAGCTTCTTGTTCGCATTGGACCACAAATATTTGTGTGAACCAAATCTAGTAATCTGGTGGACGAATACTCCTTTCCTTTGAATTTGCTTCTGGTATGCTTTCCTATTTGACATTCCCTGCAAATGTTGTTCATTGGTTTAGATGATCTAGGCAAATCTCTTATTGTACTATGCAAACTGATCTGTACCAAGTTATCAAAGTTGATATGACACATCCTCTGGTGCCATAGCCAGTTGTCATCAAGTTGTGATATCAAGCAATGTTTTGTGGTTCCTCCCAACTGGTACATATTCCCATTTGTCCTTCTTCCAATTGCAATAATTGTTCTAGAATCCTTCTAGATCTCACATTCGTTGTCCTGAAAAACAACATTGCATCCATTTCATACATTTGTGCAACACTTAAGACATTATGATGCAAACCCTTCACATAATAAACATTGACAGTGTTATGCTTTCCATCAAAAGTAATTGAACCAATACCAATGATTTATGTTGTCTAATCATCTCCAAATCTACCTGAACCTCCATCATATATTTCAAGTTTTATGAATTTACTTTTATCACCAATCATATGATTTGAGCATCCACTATCAATCAACCATTCATTCTTATCTCTTCTAGCATGAAATGTGTTAGCAACACTCTTAGAGATATCATACTTAGGAACATCCTTTTCTACCAAAAATAAACAATCGCCATCCTCATAGTCTGATTCATCATCTAAAATACTAGCATCATCCTTAACATAATATTCTCGTATTGAACTTTCCCTTGTTTTCCTTAAAATTTTGTCTATTTTCCTTTTCTGGACATCTAGTTGCATTATGACCAATTTTACCACATCTAAAACATTTAAAGGGTAACGTAACTTTGTATTTGCCAGTGCCTTTCTTCAACTTTCTTATAGAGTTTGCTTTCACCTCATTTGGGCTTCCCTCATCATCTGGACTGTCTTCAGATGCCTTGAATATGGTTTTTTATTTGTCTTTATCATTTCCGAATTTTCTTATTTCAAACGCAGTCAGGGTACCAAACAGTTGCTCTCCAGTGAATTTCTTTGGATCATAAGTTTCTTCAATTGTGGAGATCTTGTCACTATAGCTTATCGGTAATGTCATTAGAATTTTATTAATCACATATTTATCACTCAAAGTACCTTTGAGTTCTCTAATCTCGTTTGTGGTATCCACCTTTTCAAAGTAGCTCACACTATCTTCTCCCTCTTCCATCCTTAGGTTTTTGTATCTTCTCTTAGTAGTTAACCTCTTTATTAGCTTGACTCTTTCATTCCCTTCATAGATGTCTTTTAGCTTATGCCAGACCTCATAAGCAGTATTCAAAGAGATAACCTTAGTCAATTCAGTTTTTGATGATGCACTGAATATATCATACCTTGCTTTTTTTATTTTCTTTGTAAGTTTGAATCTCGTCTAGAGTATTGATTACATTCACCAATAGAACATATTGTGAGAAAGTTAAGTAGTAGAACAACTTCCTACACTAACCTTGAGAGGAGGGTAATGCAAAAACTTTTATAGATCGTTACAATAGTTATAGAAACTTAACAAAAATAAAAAAAATATCATGCATACCACAACACATCAACGTGGTGATTTACGTGGGAAAAACCCTTTTGGGAGAAAACCCCACACTCCAAAAGCAGCTCAATATATTATTCAACAATCAATAACAAATTACTATATACTCACAGAGAAAGCCCTTCACAAGAGTACTACTAATTAGAGACTCAAAGGTAACTCAATAGCCATAAGACTCTTACAAACAACCTCTATCTCATGCGCCTCATATAGAGGAGATACAATACAAGAAATTGTCAAACGGTACTACAAAACCATGGGCTAAAACCACCCAATAAAGTAGAGTTGATCTTATCTCCATTCTAGATGCTCTATGACATGTCAAAACACACATCAACACGTGTTCCTCCCTTTTACAACTCATTTATGTGTCTGATGTAATTTATATTTCCTATTTTAGGGGTCCAAACTTCTGGAGACCATTACTTGTGAGCTATGTGTCCGATTGACCGACTGTTTGAAGTGCCAAAAAGCTCGCGAAGATCTCTATCGCGTCGTAAATGGCTACATCCTTTACACCCACTTTTCAAGGCATTTCAGAGCCTCAAAAGTCCTCAAAATTAATTTTAAACTTTTCGTCGCACCCTCCAAAAATGGAAACTTTAATATCTTCAAAACTAGCTATGATCTTGCGACAAATATTTACCGACATGCTCATCTAGCCAACCAGAAGATTCATGGAGAATTTCACAGCATTTCGTGCTAAAATGAAAACTTATTATAAATAGTAACCTCATGTAAATGCAAGGTTGAGACACCATTTTCCCAACACATACTCTCCACAGCCTTCCAAGTGTTGTAACCTAGAGAAACCAAATAACCTCTCATCTTTACTTTCCAGAAGCTATAATCAAATCCTTCAAAGATAGGATTGGATAACTTGTGTGCCATCAGATCAAGATCTAGCTTAAGTGGTTAAGATCTATATCAAAGAACCACAACTCTGATACCAATTGTTGAATATCCGAGCAACTGAGAGGGGGGTGAATCAGTTGATAGCAAATTTAACCTTTTAACCTTAATGCACATATCAAAAATATTAAATAGAATTAATAGAATTAGAAAATGCATGCGCATTTTAGATTAGACATGAGAAACACCAGAATTTATGTGGAAAACCCAACAAGGGAAAAACCACAGAGAATGCTAATTCTCAATATTTAAACACCGATTAAGGTGATTTTTGACAAAGGGTGGCTCATTGCCAATGTGCTCATTGCTGGTGGGCTCACCTCCCTGAAAGGCTCACTACCAATATGCTCACTACAGATTGGCACGCTGCCCTACAAGGTTCATTGCCAAAGAAGCAAGAAAGACAAAGAGAATCCACCACAAGAAAGACACAGTCTGTATTGTCGAAACTACTTCCGGTAAATATCTCACACAACCACTGGATTCCTTCAATCTCGCATGTCTTCAACAAAAAAAGCCATATATTAAATCATCAAATCAGACTCCAATATATACTATCTTCAGAAATCATAATTCTCAATGTCGACTGAGATAGAGATCTAAAATAGGTCTCCACTAAACATTCTAGTGGTGGCAATGCATGAAAAGTGGACCATATCACACGGTTCCTCAACATGATACATAAATTACCAAGGCTAGACCTAAAATGCATCTACACACTATGCAATTTCAATATCCAGTCTAAGGCCTCGAGCTTCGGACCATTCTGAACCCAAAGATGATACAAAAAAACATCTTTTGAGGTACCAAACTCATCCGGTGAAACTGGAAAACCTTCAATCGCACAACATACCTAAAATGAACACTCCTTCTCATCATACCACATCTAGACTTAATATGGACCAAAGGATTTGACATGAATGACAATACATAATGTAATGCTAATAGGACTGCCATGGGGTAGTTTTTGGTTTGTGCTATGTGAGCGACAATGTGGATGTGAATGTTGTGAAAGGCATAGATCAGGTCTAGATGTGATTTGCTAGGTGTGGATCACCCATAGTGAGACATTGCCAAGTGGTGGTCTTTGCAAAGCTAGAAAAAGTCACTGGTCAAGAGAATGGTCTTTCAGGGAAAGGCACTTGGTATAGTGTGTGCAATAATCATCAAGAAATGTGCCTATTGGGATCCATGAGGTATGTTGACTATCTTGTAAGAAGGATAACGTAAATGATCGTCAGAAAGAAGGTCAATGAGAGGGAGTTGGCATGGGTATGACCTATGGGTCCTGTCAGGTCTACAGACCGATAGACTCGTTCAGGTACAGGGTACTCAATACACAAAAACTCGTAGAAATATTTTGATTTATAACAAACACATTACATTGTATTTTTTTCTGTAAAATATTTTTTTGATTTTTCTAAAGGAAATAGAAAAAAATAAAAACTTTAATATTTAAAAAAAAATAAAAAATCATACCACTATGCAGGTAAGCCATATGGCTTGCCTACAAAAAAAAATTTTGCCCCAAATTAGACAAATTGATAGGCAATCCTAGTTGATTTGGCTCTCTTGATTACAGTTATGGGGTTAAATTTGGTTGAAAGTGGATAGAAACTGTAGGAGTGTCTTAGATCTTGCCAAAAACTCTCAACTTCAAATGGATATGACTTGAGCCTTCAAATTCCAAATTGAGTGAAATAAAAAGTGATTTTGATGGAAAAAAACCTTCTGGATCCAATAGTGGCCTCAGATTTGGCCTAACAAGCTCCAATTTTTCCCTGCACCACAAACCATGAAAATACCAACCCCAAAATGCACGAAGATCTCTCTAAAATGACTTTCCAAAGACACCCTATAGGCTCTAATACCATGTAAGAATTGGGTATGAAGGTATCCACCCAAGATCTAGAGGCCTAATGGAAAGCACAATAACAAGAGAGAAATAACATGACAAGAATAAACGACGCTCTCACAAATGATGCAATACAAAAATGATCAACTGGAAAAATGTACATAGGAGATCCTTTGGTTATATAGCCAAGGTGAGTACAAAGGAGTGGATGAGATAGTGACATTATACCATGACATGATAACCTAAATGAAAATATATTATCTCACCTAAAGTGGATAAGTGATAGTGTGATAACACCACTAAAGATGGATCACCCACCTAAGGTAGAAAAGTGAAACCACGAAAGGTGGATGTGATAAAGTAATAACATGATAAGTCCACCTAAAGTAAAAAAGCTCCAATTACTCCTATGTAATTCCTAATTAAGCTTAAGTGACATATGTTTAGGACCTAGGTGATAAATAACCAAGGTAAAATAACTTAATTACACCAATAGGGACTAGTTGTGTACAACATATCCCTAATTTGGCATGAAACCTATTTTTGCAAGCAAACTTAATGATGTAGGTGTGTAGGTTACATTATCAAGTTGATGGTGCAAGATGGTTAGAGGAGCTACAACTCTTGCTAAGGGTGTTCAAATAGACACTCTATTTTAGCTAGATAAATGAATAGTTAAGTGTAATAGTTCTTCAATTCCTACAGTGAAGAGGCATACAAAATCTCTACCTTCACCATCAAAACCGACAACTAAAAGGTGCATTGAGTGTACATCCAAAGGTCATGCTTTCTATGTACATATAAGTGTTCATGCTTTGCAGACCAAGCTACCAACAAAGAAAACAATGTTATGACACCAAAGGAGGGGCCATGAAGGGAAGGAGGGTCTAAGAAACCTAAAAAATAAAAAACCTTTTTGAGGGGTTAAATGATTGTAATCTTGAATTTTATTTTTATGAACATTTTGTATATGAAAAAAAAATTCACATTCAATTTTACTCTAGTTCTCATAAATCTTATGGGGTGTTGGATTTAATCCATTGTGATGTATTGGACATTGATAATGTTTCTTTGATTTCCAAATTTGCATGTTATGTTTCTTTCATTGATGTTTATAGTAGAAGGATAAGGGTATATTTCTTTTAGAATTAAATTTGAAGTCTTCAATCATTTTTAAGAATTTGAGGCTCTTTCTGAAAATTAGACTAGTACGAAGAGTAAGATTTTAAGGATTGATAATGGTGGTGAGTTTTGTTTAGAATGTTTTGATAGATTATGTAAGGACCATGGAATATAAAGACACAAGACAACTCCATTCCCCCCTTGACAAAATGGAGTTGCAGAAAGAATGAATGGAACATTGATGGAGAGGGCTAGTAGTATGC
Organism: Cryptomeria japonica; assembly: GCF_030272615.1. Classification (NCBI taxonomy): domain Eukaryota; kingdom Viridiplantae; phylum Streptophyta; class Pinopsida; order Cupressales; family Cupressaceae; genus Cryptomeria; species Cryptomeria japonica. Next base: position 190,387,747 of record NC_081410.1, read on the forward strand.
TGAGTGGGGTTGGCATGGAATAAAAGTTTTGGGTAGAAGAAGTTGCCACAACTTGATACTTGGTTAATAGGTCTCCCTATTAGCTTTTATTGATAATGCATCTCTGTAGGTGTCACAAATTTTTTTTCCCTCATTGAGACATCTTCTAGTCTCTAGTAGTGAGGAAAATGCATGTTTGCTTAGAGAAAAGTGGTCAAAATTGAATAACAAGGTTGTAAAATGTAGCTTAAATGCTATAGTATTGGTGTGAAAGAATATAGGCTTTAGAACCGTTCGGTTGAGAAAGTTTTATATAGGAGAAATGTTATCTTTAGAGAAGTCAAGTCTTCTTCCAAGTGTTGTAGTCAAAGGAGGATAAAAGGAAAGATGTGGCTCAACTAACCTTAAAGACCAAGAACCTCCACATCAATCATTGAGGAGGTCCGCTCAACAAAGACAACAATCAAAAGTTATACTCTCTTTGACTGGAGATGCATGTTTTCTTTGATTACAAACATTGATGAGCCAAGACTATAAAGGAGGATATGGGCATGGATGATGCAAAATTTGGAGGTGGCCATTGAATAAGAAGATTGCTAATTTGAAGAACTATAACACTTGGGACCTCATTGTTTGCTTAAAGGATGAAATCCTATTGGATGCAAATGAGTGTTTAAAAGAAAAATAGAGCCTAATGATAGTGTTGAGAAGTACAAGATGAGATTAGTTATGAAGGGTTATTCTCAAGTTGAGGGAATAGATTATGGTAACATTTTATTCCTAGTAGAAATGTTGACATACATTTGATTTCTATTATCTCTTGTAGCAACATATGATCTTGAGGTCGACAAAATGGATGTGAAGACAGCATTTCTTCAAGGTGATTTGGAGGAAGAGATTTATATGATACATCCATAGCACTACATCGAGAAAGATAAAGAAAATTTGGTTTGTGAGTTGAGAAAGTCTTTGTATAGTCTTAAGGAATCTCCTAGGATGTGGTCCCTAGAGTTTGATTATTTTGTGTCAATTTTGGGATTTTTGGGATCCAAATAAAATCTTTGCATCTATTATAAGATGGGCAATGACCATATTCTCTTTATTTGATTATATATTGATGGTATATTTTTAATAATGGAAAAAGTTTGATTTATAATTTGAAGTCTCATCTTTCAATAGAGTTTGAGTTGGACATAGGGGTATTCAAGTACATCTTTGGTATGAAAATCATAAGAGATAGAGTGAACAAAATACTTTGGTTGGACCAAAGTAAGTATGCAAACTTAGTATTGGAAAGGTTTAGAATGATATGTTGTAGGCCATTGTGTGTTCCAATTACTGTGGGATAAAGTTATCTATTGAGTTGTGTCCAACTTCTCCTAGTTAGATGGAGGATATGAGTAGAGCAACTTATGCTAGTGTGGTTAGGAATTTAATGTATCCTATGACATGTATAGGACCATACATTGTCTAAGTAGTGGGAATTCTTAGCCAATGGATGGTTGATCCTAAATGAGTACATTGTGATGCAATGAAGAAGGCCTTTAGGTATTTAGGAGGTACCTTTGAGTATTCCTTATGCTATGCTATCTCGGTGATCTTATAGGGGACACAAGTTCTATTTGTATCCATAGATTTGTGTATTCATATTGGGATAGAGATATTGATTATAAAAGGTCCATTAGTGGTTATGTTTTCATTATGTTTGTAGTCAATTAGATGAAACGTGAGTGATAGGATGTGATCACTTTGTCCACTACAAAAGTAGAGTACATGCCAACAACTCAAACTTTTAATTTGTCTTAAGAGATTGCATTCAAATGTTGGTCTAGAGATAAGAGCCATTACAGTTCATTGTGACAATCAAAGTGCTATACATCTTGCAAAGAACCCAACCTTTTGTGCAAGGACATAGCATATTGATATCTATACCATTTTGTTTGAAACATGGTAGAGGATAGAAGGGTGATGCTAAAAAAAGTTGATACTTTGAAGAATGTTGTAGATATAATGATAAAGATAATGAGCACATAAAAGTTTAGGCAGTTTTATGAGTCTATGGGCCTCTCAACCCCTAGCAACTAAATAATAGTGTCAATGCTCCCTTTGCTCTTGCAAGGTGTTTGAAAAGTGGAAGAATGTTGGGAAAGGTGCCTCTATCTTTATCCTTATATTAATATCATAGAAGGTGTGATTTTCAAGCATAAAATTGAAAAATTCAATTTTTGGGCTATAGGCTTAGTTGCGTAGATCTCTTCAAGTACTTCACAAAAAATATAGATGAGCTCAATTGGCCCACCAAGTCAAAAAAATTGGACCCCAGAAGTTTGTGTAGGAAATTTAAAAAGTTGTTGGATGCATAAAAGATTTGTAAAGGGGAGTTACATATGTTGACCAACCTATGATTCGAATTAGGACACATCATAAAGTATATTTCATTGGGGGATAATTTGGATGCCACTTTTGGGTGGTTTTAGCTCATGGATTTCAAAATACCATTTGATGCTTTTAGTTTTAGTGTCTCTTATATATTGGGTACTTGAGATGGAGGTAGTGTGTATACTTTTGTAGATACTATTTAGGCTATTAAAATTCTTACAGATCCCTAGTTGGTGATACTCATATGAAGGCTTTCTTTACAAGTGTATTCTAATCATGATTTACTAAATAATGCATTGAGTTGCTTTGAGTGCAGGGTTTTTCTCCCGAAAGAATTTTTCTCACGTACACCTATTCTATGATTTTTATTTTTATTTTTGTTTAAAGCGTTTATGTTTTGTAATTGTTAAAAGATTGAAATTTGCACAATACTCTCATCAAAATTCTAGACAACACGTTTAAAAAAGATACATATAGACAAAATTCAATAAAACCTAATATTTTGAATCTTTTCTCTATAATTTTTACAATAGATACATACATATTAATCTCAAGACATTATCTTGAGAGTTCTACATCTAAAGGTAACATTTATCCAATTAAATACAAATTTGTATATATTAATTTTGTGACATCAATGTTGATATACATTTTTATTACAATAATCTTCAAGATGATTTTTTTCATTACTATTATTGTGTAGATGACATTCCAAAATATAACTAAGGGTTGTCATGAAAAGAAAAATTATCTTTAACATAACAATTTTACATTTTTTCTTAGATTAAAATAAGAATTGAACATATAAATATATCGATTAATTGAAATAATAATATCTCTCAATAAATTTTGTAATAAAATATACATTTTGAAAATTAAATAAAAGATTAAATTTATCATTAGTGAACCAATGAAATTTTTTCACTATCAAAATACCATTTATTGATTACATTATACTTAACTTTCTTAATAATAATAAAAAATATTATATATTTAATTTAAACTCCCCATTAATTACTTTTTAATTTAATAAAAAAATAAATTGCACCCACCTTATTGAGTTCTTCCATACTTTTCAGCTCAAGTATTAATTAGATAAGCTTTTGTTTATATGGAAGATGTCAAGCATTAAAGAATAAAAAAGTGAGAGAAGAGCACTATGAGATTTGCTAAAGCTAAAAGTATATAAAACGAGATAGCTGATTGGATGAATAAAATGATAGAACATCTCCCTCAATCAGGACAAGAGAGTGGCCCTATTCCGAAATATGGGCAATTTAGTGCTTCTATCAATTTCGAGCACATGAGGATTGGGTATAAGAGGAGTGGTAATGATATAGATGGTAAGAAAGTTTGTGATTCCAAGAAACCTTTAAAGAGTAAGGCGATGTTTATTCCCAAGAAAGCTATGGATCTTGTTTTAGCTCACTTGAAGGAGAGAGATTTCTTTACCAAGGGGTCCAATCGAGGCTCTTCAAGATTTCAAATATGTAAATAGTGGACAGATTGATGGAGGACAGAGGTAAGGGATAAGTCCCTCCCAAATGGATTCTTCTTGATTGAGTGCAACTCTTCAGTTTTAAAAAAGAAATTATGGAATGAGGTGCCCTAAGGATGGACGAGATTGGTTTTTATCTTAAAGATTGGTAGCCAAATTTTGATCTGCTTACCCACAAAACGGGAAAGACTCCAATGTGGATCAGGCTATTGAATTTCCCCTCTGAGTATTGGAATGAATAGTCACTTAAGCTGATTCAAGATGAATTGGGGACCTTTATTAGGGTTGATGAGAACTTTGGTACATAGGGAAGCTCGGTTCTTACATTAGACTCTATGTGAAGATCAATTTGGAAGATTGTTGTTGGGAGGAATTGGAAATCTTCACAAAGAGTGGGAGTTGGAAATAAAAAGAAATGGAAATTTTCCTTGCTAGTAACCGGAGTAGTAGAAAAAGAGGCCCTTACTTGTGGATAACATCATGACCTCTCCTTCAACTTTAGAGAAAGTGAAATATTCAAGTATGGATCTTCAATGTGAAACAGTAAAGGCGATTTGCCAAGATCCACTGCTTAGAGAGGTTTATATAGAAGATCATGCGAAAGTCGATAAGGTTCCTTCACAAACAATACTAGTTGGGAATTAGGAGATGCAACAGGTTAAAAAGACAATCTTTTGATAAATGCACATAAGAAGGGATATACAACTATTCCATAGAAAATGTTGTTTCAGTTTTAGAAGTTTCATGCAAGTTTTTGGGAATTACCAACAAATACCCTCTCTATCCCAAGCCAACAACACCAGAATAGAGTTTGGTCCCTTTTTTGGAATAGGATATAAGGCTATCTTCTTAGCCCATGTAAGAAGGGGAGTTTAGAGAAAGGGAGGAAGATCCTATGATAGGAAGTGATGAGGGGATAGAAGATGTGGAGGATCCCTTAAAGAGTGTGGAGAAGTTAGGAATCTTCCAAAAGGTAGCTAAGAAATCCTCCTCAAATTCTTGGGAAGGTAAGAGAAAAGGAAGGAAGGTGAATTGAGAACAGCATAACTTGGATAGGGATTCAAAGGGGCAAGTTAAGATTCACTGGGATGCAAAGGTCAAGGAAGGGAGTCTCCCTTTCCAAAGAGTCACGAGGCTCATATCATGGAATGTTAGTGCCTTAAATGTCCCTAACGAATAATGTTCAATCAAGTGATGAATGAAACTCTCGGAAGCTTATATTTTCATGATTTAAGAGCCAAAGTTGACCAATGCTGAAGTGGAGCTCTTCAAAAGAAACTCAAGATTTGGTAAGTGGAATTTGTGCAAGATGTGGGTGCTTTGGGTGGCCTTGCCACCTTTTGGAGACCTCAAACAATTTATTAGAAAAAGTAGTTGAAGGGTACACATTGGGTGGGTTGTAAGGCAAGGAGTTGACCCACTAATCTGTAGTTCATTTTAATAAATGTCTATGGACCCAATGCTTACATCAAGAAGAGGGAGTTGTGGGAAGAATTATAAATGTTCCTTGTTGCACATCCAAATTATTTTCACATCTTAGGTGGAGGTTTTAATGCATCTTGTATATCTATGATAATGGGGCCAAGTTCAAAACTTGGGCTCCTTCCCCTTTAGCTTTGAGGGCTCTATTGCACCATGTTCAAGCTTAGGTGTCCTTTTAACTTTGAGAATGTTGTTTAAGGATCCAAACTTCTTCAATTTGATGGAGAGTTTGTGGGGAAAAGAGCCTTTAGCTAGCTCTAAAATGTTTCACTTTGTAACCAAGCCAAAATTAATAAAGCGAAAACTTAAATAGTTGAACAAATCGTACTTCAAAAACATTTTTGAGACAAAGAAATTAATATAAGAAAATTTGCAATCTTTGAATAAGGATGTTATTTTAAATGGAATGGATCACAAAGGGTTTTGAAGGAGAAAAATATTTTAAAGGAGTATCAAGAAGTCCTAGCTAAGGAGATCTTTTCGAGATAGAAATCATGGGAAACGTGGATTAATAAGGGGGACAAAAACTCCCAATATTTCCTAGTGTGACAAAATACCACAACAACATCAATAGAATTTCCAAAATCATATTGGCAAATGGGAATATTCTTGAAGGGCCTGAGGCAATTACAAGGGCAAAAGATTTCTTTAGTGATCTTCTCAATAACAAGGAGGGATCAAATTTATTGGCTTAACAACACATCCTTTAAAAAAATCCAAGGCTAATCAGTGAGGAGCAAAATAAAATGCTAAATGCTAGTTTCACAATATATGAGATTAGTTTTGCCCTAGGCCAACTCGATCCTAACGAAGCTCCAAGGCCAAAACGATTTTTGGTTGGTTTCTTCCAAAGGTGTTAGGATATTGTGGTTCGAGAGTTGGTCAAAGCAATTGAAGCTTCAAGGAGCTCAATGAAATTGTTAAGAGAAATATGTAACACCTTCATTGCCCTTATCCCCCCAAAAAAAATGTGATCACTTTAGATAAGTTTCACCCAATATCTTTATGCAATACCCTATTTAAGATACTGGCTAAGGCAACAATGAACAAAATCAAGAGAATCTTTCCTAATATTATTTCAAATGGACAAATTGGTTTTGTCTTCAGGAGATCCATTTTGGATGGAGTGATCATTGCTCAAGAAGTGCTTCATTCAATTCAGAAGACTAGAAGACAAAGTATGATGATTAAATTGGATATTAAAAAGGCTTATGTTTGGATTGGGGGTTTCTTTTGAAGGTGTTGGAAGCCTTTGGGTTTAACAAGAGGTGGTTGGATTGGATCTTGGATCGCGTTGCTAGCCCAAGATATTTGATTCTTATAAATGGACCTCTATAGGGGTTCTTTGTGTTGTTATATGGAGCCTAATCAGACTCTAAGGTTAAATTTTCCCTACTTCTATCGGTGTGGTTTCCCCCCATATTTTTCGATGGGGGTTTTGGGTGCAGCGCCCCTTGTGGGGTCCAGGGGCAATGCCCCTAATGTGCTCTTTGTCGCGATACAAGGCGGGGTTGAGGGGCAGCGCCCCGCGAGGCCAAAAAGACTTTTTTTTTTATAAAGGCGTAGAGTGTTATTTTTCTATTGGTTGACATGTTGTAACCCTAATTTTGTAACCGACATAAGTCTTGATAAAAAGGCTAAGGGTTAGGGCTTTTCTGTAGAGAATTTTGTAGTATTTTGCAACAGCATTGAGTTGCAAGGGATTGTTGGTTGTAATCGGTTCGATTTACTGGATAATAATATTGGACTCTGTTTGGTGGATGTAGCCTGAGTTTGGGTGAACCACGTTAAAATTGTCTCCTTTCTATTATTATTTTTGTGTTTTTCATTCCTGTGTTTAATATTTATCTACATATAATTGATATTTTCTACATGCAATTCCTAACACTTTGAAGTTTCTAGAGGTTTGCATCAAGGAGACCCTCTTTCCCCTTTTCTTTTTATAATAATGGCTAAAAAATTGGCTAGAACCATTGGGTGGGCTTCCTCTGTTGGTCATTTAGATGGTACTAAAATTAATAGTAATGTCTTATTATCTCCCATTAACAATTTGTAAGTGACACAATGTTCTTCAGATCTACTAAGAGAAGTGAAACCTTTCATTTAAAGGAAATTTTGAACAAGTGTTTACTCCAAGGCTTCTGCATAGGAGGTTAGTAAGGATAAATGTAAGTTTTTCTTCTTTTTCAAACAAGGGAAGGATATTTTAATTTGGCATGGATTTAGAAATGGGTAATGCAATGCTAGGGATGGTTATATGTTGATTGAGAGAGACTTGGATAAGGACGGTGTTGTATTACCTGTTCATATATGTTGGAACAAGCTATGTTTGGCCAAAGCAAACACCTTTACTTGGGTGACGCTACAAAGGAAGATTCTTATTACAAAAAAATTCTTGAAGGTTGGTTTTCATGGGCCATCAAGATATGCCTTGTGCAATTCTAGCAAGGAAACTATGGATCACCTTCTCCTTGGCTATCCCTTTGCCCAAGAATGTTGGAGGTGGCTTTGTGCCAAATTGGGTGAGGTTGGCACCCTTCCAAATGATATACTAAGTTTGCCTATCTCTCGACCTTCTTTAAACAAAGCAACAATGTTTTCCTACCTAGGGATCATTCTACCCTTTAATCACATTGTGGGAATTGTAGAAAGAAAGGAATAGGAGGATATTCCAAGATAGGGAACTAGTCTTGGCTTCCGACTTTAATAAGGTTGAGGCAACAATGGTTGAAATTGCTCATAGAAATATTTCCTTTTAGAGCAAAAGGAATTCCATCTTTACTAATTGGGACGCTGAAATCGAGTTTAAGTGGTATGGTTTGTCCCTTCTCCCTGTCACTAGGGTTAGGGGTAGAGAGTCTCAAAGATGAAGGGCCCAAGCAATCTGTAAGGCTCCATAGGTTGGTTGGCATAAGTTGAATTTTGGTGGGGCATTGAGGGGCAACCCAAGCCCCTTAGGAGTAGGGTGTATTATTAGAATTTTGGATGGGTCTTTAGTATCTCACTCCTTGAAACTTTTGCTAGTGGGAACAAATAATGAAGCTAAATTCTTAGCCCTAATACTTAGGCTCAAGATTTGCAAGGAGCTTACGATCGAAAAAATTAGAAATTGAAGGTGATTCATCTTTGGTGATCAATGCTATCAAAAGGGGCAACACTTCGAGCCAAAAGTTTCAGGCTCTACTTGAGAAGGTTGTAGAGTTGTTACAAAAATTTGGATCCTTTACTAATAATCATGTTCATAGGGAAGAAAATGGTAAGGTGGACTTGTTAGCTAATGTTATAGTTGATGGTGTGAAGCTTTGTTCATTTGGCTCCTAGGTCTAACATTACAATTGATAACACGATTAGGTAGATTTTCTTCAAGGCATTTAATGTGAGGTTATGGCTACACATGGGAAGTGGAGCCTTTTATATTCTTGACAAGAATGATCGTTAGTATTCATTTGTGGGCATGGACAATCCAATCTAGTTGGTCTGCCTTAGATGACAAAGGTCCTTCCTTTGGCAACTTTCAAACTAGCATTTGAAGGTTGTGTTTGTGGAACCCTACAAGAGGTGATTAAGATGGTCTTAGAGTGTAATTTCCTAGAGTGCATTAACAGATATCGTGTGATATCTGACATTTCATCTCACTTCTTCGCCTTGCTGCTAGATTTAGGGAATCAAAGGCAATGGTGTTGGCCCTAGCTCATCTCTTGATCAAACAAGATTTCTTCGACAATGATATAAAGGTAATTGTGGCTTCTAGAGTTGGGATTAGCATTCCATGTTCGTGGGATTTCCAAAAGTTACTGGAGCCTAGCGTGGTTGTCTCCTCACCCTTTTCACCTCAATATGAGCAATGATGAGCTTGCTCACTACAGAGTGTGGGTTGTGAGGGGATGTGCATTCCTCAAAAGAATCACTCAATTGGCTCGTTTCGACTATTTTGATTAGATCAAACAGTTTATGGAGATAGTGTGGTCTTACACCTTCTATTTTGATCTAGTTTGATCTAATGGTTGGAGGGTTTTTGGCTTCTATCGATTCTATTGGCTCCTTTTTGTTGTGGATTGACAACAAAGCAATTATGTGATCGAGTAGGAGGCTCTATATTTTTTTGGAGTAAGGTTTTGCACTTTGCATGGCTTCGACCTTACCGAACCTCGATTTTTTGCATAGGGTTTTGTGTTGCTACAACCCTTAAAGACCTTTTGTAGAAACAATTGTATTTTTTAAATCAATACAATTTTTGCAATCTTTGATTGCGTCTTATGCATAAAGATTATTTAATTTTTATATTGGCGTGTTATATTTTCCTGTTCGTTCACGATTTAATTGTCATTTATGTAGTTCTTTCTAATAATATTAAAATTTGTGTTTTTTGATATAACTAATCTTTAGTTTTTTACAATGTCTTGCTCTGCACATCCTCGTGTGTCTTCTGATTTCCCTAACGATAATGGTTTCGACCTTCCTAGGCGACGATTATATGGGTGATTGCTCCATGGGCGATGGATCTCTGGACACATGCCACACTCACGTCTCCTCCCGCCTGGATTCCGAGAAGAACAAAGAGAAAAGCTTTGTTGAAGCCCTCCGGTCGTACTAGATTTTGCAAACCCCCTCACATCTTCCCCTTCTCTAACCGCCATGCTTGACAAGAGGTTTTTGCGGGTTAGCTTAAGCTGCCATTATTCATTTGCTCTACTACCTTTCACATACAATGCGTCGCTCAGGCCCTCCAGGGCTTCGGATTTCTAGAAGGACAGTTCAGACTAGCGGAAAGCAGAGGTTTCCGTTGCTACTGGGGGAGACATTTACCGCTCTCCGTTTTCTCTGCATCAGTCTGGGCACATTCCAGAGCTCCGTGTTGATGGTCCGGTTCGTGATAGGGAAGATTTCCTCCAAGACCACGCACTTATTTGCAGATTCGTTAAAATTTGGCCCAGGTTGTGTGATCTTCATGCTTGGATTACTACCTACTAGAAAGACGGATTGGAAGAAGTGATCAATATTTTCACCCGTGTCAGGGGCTGCTTCATCTTTGCGTTTGAGTCCCTTGAGGACAAGGAAAATGTGTTAAAAAATGACCTGTGGGTGTTTTAGGGCGATTTTTAATGTATGAACGTCTGGTACCCTTCCTTCGACCCTCTAATAGAGATCTTCACTTCGGCATTTTTCTAGGTTCGATTACCACACCCACCCATCCAACTTTGGGAGTTGGATTGTTTGCAGAACATTAGCACCTGTTTGGGCAAATTTTTATGTGCCTTGGAGGAGACAATGAAATATGCGAGCATCACTTATGCTCGGATTTGTGTGGGGTTGGGGTCTTTCCTCTCCATCAAATTTCCAACAAATTGGACAACTAGTATCGTCATCCCTAAGCATATCAACTAGTACTTGTGGATTGGTGATTCTTTTGTGGTATTCTCAATGAAGATAATGATAATATGCATTCAATAGACTCAAATGAATGTATGCAAATGACTGAAATGAATTTAGGATGTAATACAAGGTATATATAATGCAATAAGATCGCTGATGTAAACCTATAGTCAAGGGACATTAATGCAAATACTTATTGGTAAATTTTTTAGGAGAATGATAGAAAAACGAATCAATATTTGGGCTGAAAAAAGAAGAAAAAGAGAGCGAAAGGGCAGGCAGAATTTAGACCGAAATATTCCACCATTGACCATTGCATTACCCTCAAACACTTGATTGAAAAGGTTTGGGACAAACAAGAAGACGAGGTCTTTTGTTGCTTTGTTGATTTCAAGAAAGCTTTTGACACATTACCTAGAAATAAACTATAGAGCAGGATGGAAAAAATTCCAAAACATTATAGAGTTGTTGTCCATAGGTTGTATGACTGAGTCTAGGCCAAACTCCAAACCAAACAGGGATTGAGTTCTTTGGAAGTGACATTGGGGTCGAGTAGGGCTGCCCACTTTCTCCCACCTTATTTGGGTTATACATTGACAAACTAGAGGATTGGATAGATAAGTTTGGCGGGGAGGGTGTTCATTTGACCGACTATGTAATAAAATTGCTCCTATATATTGATGATCTTATTTTGATGGCAAAATCAGCATCAGATTTGGAGAAACACTTGAAGGCTTTAGAACTTTTTTGTCATGAGGCAGGGATGCAAGTAGACAGTAGCAAAACTAAGATCATGATCTTTACCTTGAAGAGAAAGACGGTTCATGGGGAATTTGTTTTTGAGGGCAATCCATTACAAATGGTCAATGAATTTAAATACCTTGGCCTTGATTTCCACAATAAACTCAATTGGGAAACATGTAGAGCGAAAAGGATCCAAGGAGGGTGGAAAGCCTTATACTCATTGCAAAATAGATGTAGAAGAGTTGAGCTATGGGACTGGAAAACTAAAAAGACTCTCTTTGGCCTTCTTGTGGTTCCAATGGTCTTATATGGTTGTGAGGTATGGGGCAACAACACTTCAGAAAGAAAATGGAGGTAGATAGAGAGATTACAAAAACACTTAATCACAAAGAGCCTCAAGATTAAATCATTTGTCCCATACGAAATTGTTCTAGCAGAAGCGGGGGCTTTCCCTATTGAGGCAACAACTATGGTCCGGTTACTAAGTTATTTAAAAAGAGTAGAAAATATGGAGACACATCGTTGGCCAAAAATAGCACCAGAAGAGAAGCTAAAAAGAAGAAAGAAAACATGGATGAAGCAAAACATTAAGTGGTTGGATAAATGGGGTATTAACATAAGTGATTGTCCAAATACAAAAAAAGGAAATAAAAAAGTACGTGCAAGGAAAGTTTAGAGAAAATATTATATCAAATATTTCAATCTTACACGTGACCATACACAAAAGAATTACATTGGAATGGATATAAAATGGAAAGCAAAAATGTTAATTGCTCAAGTCAGGACTAGTTCACATCAACTTGGGTGTGAAACCGAGAGATGGATGATACCTAAAGAGGAGTGGGCAAATAGAAAATGTAGATATTGCACCCAAGGGGTTGTGGAGATAGAATGGCACTATATCATGGAATGTCCAACTTACAATGGTATCCGAATTCACTACATTGACATGCTAAATGTAAACACCTTGAGTAGTTTATTTGAAGAAGATAAGATAACAAGAGTCGCAAATTTATTGATAAAGTTACACAGTTTAAGATCCAAGATGCAAAAGGAAATGGTAAAGGAGGTTTAGCATATTGTTCTTTGGTCTTTGCATACTCTTCTTTTGCTGGCTACCCGCAGGTCCCATAAGTTGTTTGGCCTCGTGGACGTTATTAAAAGCATTCATTCATTCATTCATTCATTCATTCATTCATTCATTCATTCATTCTCCTTATAAATGGGCAAGAGAAATAGGAGGTAATAAGTAGGTTAAAAATGGGCAAGAGAAATTGGAGGTAAAAAGTAGATTATGAAAAGATTGCCTTTAGATGTAGAAGGTGATTTTCATAGAGCATCATGTATCTTAATGTTCAAAATTAAAAAGTTCTAATTTTGGAAACCAAGCTAAGACAATCTTCAAGATTCGAGTTGTGAGGCTCCACAAGAAGACTCTAAGAATGCAACCTCTTTAGTGATTACAAATAGTTTTATGGGAAGAGAGGATTCCAAGCTTTCAAACCCTTCCACTGCTTTTTCAAATTGGAGTTTGTTCCAAGTACAACGTTCATTTTGATTAGGAAATGTCAAAAGATATGAGGGGGAAGAACCCCTAGATGAAGTGGACCGAGACACTATGGTTTCTTCCCATTTTAAGCATGGATGGGCGAAGGTTAAGAAGAAAAATCCCCTTCTGGCAAACACCAAATATTGCTCAGATCTTCATTGAAAGGGGAAAATAATGGACGGAGTGAAAATATCTCCATGAAGGGGGCTTATTAAGAACACAACAAATTTAACTATGTTGTATTATTAAGTGTCAATAATAGAACACAACTTTGTATTGTTTTTTTGTTGCATCCCTCATAGCAAGGGCATGTATGTTTTTTTTCAAAATTTTAATATATGGGTGTATCTCAAGTCCACAATTAATTACAAATCAAAAAAAATTTAAAATTTGTAATTTAAAAAATAACTTTTAAAAGTTAGAAATTCTTGAATTTTTGTTAATAAAATAATTTAACATATCAATTGATTAATATAGACGATGTATTAATTCCATATTGAAAATGTAACAACTATAATTATACTATATAATTTAAGATGTAAGATGCTTAATGAAATTATATAATTAGATATAGGGAGGCATGAATACAAACAACCAAAAAAAATTTAAAAATGGATCAAGAACCACTCAATTGATCATTCTCCTTATCTTGAAGAGATGGAACAAGCAATGGGAGTGAACTACCAAAGGTAAAGGAAGGTGCATATTTGAGGATGTATGTGAGAGCTACAAAAGTGGCTTTGATATTTTAAAATAATTCTAGTTCCATTTTGATAGTTATGGGAGTGAATTCTACTTTTAAAATCTAAGTTACAATCATGTTTGATATTTCTTCGTAATCTTTCAAAGTGTTGAATAGGGAAAAGACCTCCAACTAGCACATGCTTCAAAGATATTGTATTTAGAAATAGCATGAAGCAATTGGTTAGATTCATACAAGTACCCTTTATAGCCATGACATAATTGAAGTAATAACTATAAATCCCGAAGGATGTCCACAACATTAGAAAGGAAGATAAAGTCCACACAAAAACTTAGCTAGAAGTTCACAACTAGCAATGAGTTTGATGTTATCCTCCACCTTCATACTATCAAAATGAAAAATATAACTTTTGTTCTATATTCAAATTTATGAAAAATGTATGATATTATAAAGTAGAATAATCTTATAATTAAATATAACTATCATATCACTTAGTCTTAATAGGTGCATAAATAAGAATGATATCATATTATAAAAAAATAATAAATAATTTAAAATTATTATAAACATTAAGAATCAAATTTAATATAGATTAATTAATTGAAATGTTATAAGAATTACGATTTTTGGAGTGATAACAGACTATATTCTTTACTGGGTATGCATAAGATTGGCTTGTTGATGATGCTTGGGTATGCATAAGATGGGCTTGTTGATGATGCTTTGGAGATTTTTATAGCCTTTACAATTCACAGAAGTAAAGACAGACGTTTTCCTTTTCCCAACTGCTATCAAACATGGTGCATTGCTATGGGGCGCAGAGTATCAAGAGTCCATGGCAACCTAAGCTTAAGTGTGCCACTATTTGGCCCACTGAGGAAATGCCCCCCTCTTTTACCACAAACTACTATTTGGCAGTAGGTCTCTTTCCCCAGTCATCCTCTCAATAAAAAATAGTAAGATGCATTTTTTTGCCTAATGTAGTTGCCTGCCATGATAATACAAGAGAATGTGGCAGCAATCCAAAAGCTAATGAACAGGAAGCAGATATTTGCCACATGTCGAATATATGACTGCTACTAAACATATGAGCGTAAAATATGGAAAGTTTACAGAAGGTGGTGTTCGTTATAATGTTTCAATTACATGAGGTCTCATGGACTTTGAGATTACAAGTTATTCACAGAGTGGTGTTCTTGAAGAGTCTGTCTTTCTGGAGGGGCTCATTAAAATATGGCATCATGGACAGCTACGATTTCTATATATAATATATACACATGTAGGCTTTCTAGAAAGCTAGGATACTTTGAAGCAAATGCAATCATCAGGTGTAGGCCTGGCTTATCATCAACCTTGGATGGCACCCTCCATGCCATATTAAAATTCATCTGAACAATTGAATGCAGATTATTTTCGAATTATCTCATTTCAAATGCATAGATGGACATGCTTGCGAACTGTGGAAAGCATACTGTAGGCATGTGAATCGCCAAATGAAATACATCATCCAGGCATGGCCTTATGATGTGCAATCAATGCTGGATTTGCTTTGTGCTGTCTTTGTCAAATGAAGCATTCTAGGACTAGGTCTGATTATTTATCAATCATAAGTCTATTTTTGAATAAACTTAGCAAGCAAAAGAATTATAGAATAACATAAGAATCAGTATGTCAGATGTGTGTGATTGCTCCTTGAATTTTTGAAGTTTTCGAACCCCAAAATTACAGTAATGAAACCACTTAAGTACATGGTTTCTCCAAATCATAAATTGAAGAAACGTTTGGCTAAAGAACAATGGCAATATAAAACTCACTTCAAGACTTTCGCTGTTGAAGGCCATTGAACGTGCTCTCTGGTTAAATTGGCAGCAAACATTAGTCCCTGTAAAAGTTACTCTTTCTTTTCTGTTTTCAAAAGTATCACTGCCCTCTTCTCGTTTTTGTCTCTTTGTTGCCTAGCCCGTATGGAATTTTATCATCTTCTTCCAGTAACGATGCTAGATTCATTCCATGCCGCTTCAGCTCTTTCATAAAGATGGGCTGCGATGCAGCTAGATTCCCTACCTCATGAAAAAAAAGAGCAGAGATTAACAGAAAATGCTGATCTCCAATGTGGAGGCTGCATTTGAAATGAATGAATTGTGTAATGATAAATGAGATTAGTTGGTTGATTAAATTTTTGAGTAGCAAATGAGAGGGGGTATGAGAAGGGATAAGGATGGACAGCCCATAAGCCTTTTTGTGCCTCTCGTGAAGGAAGTGGAGAAGAGAGGTGAGGCATCCTCATCACTAAGAATCCTTCCACAACTGCACTCTTCCTGTTGTATTTGCTCCAGGTGCCCAGCATTTATAGTGGGTATAGTACACAGTCCTGCACACATTTTAGGAAACAAATCGTCATAACATGATTTTTTATGTTCCTTTAGTAATATGACCTGCAGAATCTATAAGAGGGAATCTACAGGCTTTTACGATGTAAGTTATATAACAGTTAAAATTAACAGCAAAAATTTGGATTTCTGATTTCATTGTTCAAAAGAGTTGCAAACTTCAAAATTCTTGTTAGGGTATTTAAAATGTATTTGTCAAATTCATAGTTGATGATATAGGTTATAAAACAGTTCACATTAAGAGCAATAATTTGAATTTCTCATTTTATTGTTCAAAAAAATTGCGAACTTCAAAATGTGTTTTTAGACTTGAAGTGTGTTTTTAGCTCTTCAGGTCTACTGAGGTTTTACTGTTGCATTCAGCCTGAAATATACTGGTGTGAACAACTTTGAAGGAATGGTATATTAAATTATCTGATTCAATATATGAGTCAAAAAATATGGAGATTTTTGAAGAAAAGCACTGCTCTAAGTTCTGATTTAATTATTATCTAGGAACTCTAAAATTATTTCATGGTTCATTTTCTTTCTTCTTTTCAAGAAAAACGATTTCCTGAATTTGACATTTTGAAAAAATTCGTAAGTTTACTATAAATTTTCCCATTACTAGATTGTGGTTTATACAAGTCACAATTATTCAGGTAAATAAGCCTCTAACACTTTCCAGCTTACAGTAATCCATAGATTTAGTATACAGCATATCTAACATAACAACAGACTTCTCCACTAAGCTTGACTTGAACTATGCACTTCCCAAGAGCCTGAACAAATGTGGTATTGCCTTGCCTAATCAAAATTTCTAGTCGTTCCAGTCGTTTGTTCAATATTGGTAAGAACAGATACTATGTTATAAGTCAAAAGCACACAAGAACTTAAAATTATTTAGTATACAGCATATCTAGATTTAGTAATCCATAGATTTAGTATACAGCATATCTAACATAACAACAGACTTCTCCACTAAGCTTGACTTGAACTATGCACTTCCCAAGAGCCTGAACAAATGTGGTATTGCCTTGCCTAATCAAAATTTCTAGTCGTTCCAGTCGTTTGTTCAATATTGGTAAGAACAGATACCATGCTATAAGTCAAAAGCACACAAGAACTTAAAATTATTTGCATGAGTTCATTAAAAAAAATGAGAGGTTGTTGCCAGTTGTAAGATCCTCAAAAGGCCCTCAATTCGGACAACAGAAGTTTAGTTGAATCTGTTGCGTTTTAAGTTTGTTCTTTTCAATTCTTTGAACAGCAAGTATAGCTTTGACTATTACAAGCTCAAAAAGCAACTATGGGGAATTCCTAGAAATCAATTATAATTCGATGGTAAACTGATCAAACCCTTATTACATTTATTCAACCTTTATTTAACCTCAATACATAAACAAACAATACTAGAGAGGAAACTGATAAATACCAAGAAATTCTGAAACCCCTTATTTCCTTCTTGCTGGTCATACACAGTCCATTATGACAGCATGCTGTAATTTATTCCAGACTGGCCCGAACAGCTTGCATGAGAGCTTAATGGAAGAGTCCAGGCTAGGCACACCTTCTGCTTATTTTTTAATATATTTTTGCAACCCACCAGCATGCAGATCGCAACCTCCTTCAGGTGATTGGCGCAACTCCCAAGCAGCCATACAGCCACCAAATAATATCCCCTTTGTGTATCTCTGTTTCTCTCTTGCTGCTGCAACAAAACACTGAAGACTGATGGTGACTCTCTGATTAATTAGCACAAACTTGGTCCCTGAATGAAACCAACTGAATAAGCAAGATCAACTAATATTCCACAGCCTCTGATGCTGTTGTACAAGAATCCCACGTTTTCCTGCATTGATACCTCCGATCACTACAAAAAAATCTTCTGCTAAAACCCTTGGCCAAAAACTCCTCTCAGAGCTCAAATCCAAAATATCAAAACTCAACATCTTGAAAAGAAGACCTAAAATCTTCTTTAAACTTCTCCACTTAGGATTTGGGCGATTCCCAAGAAATGTGTGATTTGGCATTTAATGATGTTTTAACTTTTATTGTTCATTTTTTACTATTGAAGTGTCAAAAATAAATCACTTTCCATTTAATATAAAAAACTGGCTCCATCTGATGAGAAATAGACCCTCACTTAAGTTATAACTTAAAGTGACTTTTAAAACATTAAAACATTAAAGTTCACCCATTTAATATTTAATTAAAATAATTAAATATTAATATCTCTCTAAGTATTCATCAAAATTGACTGCCATCTGAACTCGAGACTACCAAACCATACTCTGCCCCTGCCCAACCCACTGGCTATAAATAGTAGAACTGCTAAAAATAAAAAGTATCTCAAACGGAGTCCTGGAGACCTCAAACGAAAACCAGTCTTGGAGTGCTCGCTCTGAAGATGACGAATCAAACTCCGGAGGACCCTCTAACCAACCTCATCAGCCTACGCGAGTCAGTGATAGGCTAATCTACTGTACTAGTGTGATGTCAACTAGAAGGGGACATCACACCAGTACACATTCTAAGCTTTTCAATGCATTTTTCTGTGGAGTCATCTTAAGCCACATCTACAAGCAAAGTTATGCTTCGCTAGAGGGATTTAACTATTATGAAAGCATTGACGACACATGAACAAACATGCTAGTGGAGTACACAAAAAAAATTTAGTATAAATTTGTGTTAACTGTAATTTTTTTTCCGGTCTGGATTATTATAGGGATTTTAACTATTTCTGATATTTGCCGTTCCCCATGGCACGGTAATGAACTCATCCAATCATGCAGAGTCATAAGTTAAACAAAACTAGAATTTTATGTACAGAATTCTGATGAATGGTAAAGTTAAACAAAACTAGAATTTTATGTACAGAATTCTGATGAATGGTATTTGGCCTTTTCATCACCAATTTTAGCTGTGCTCATTGACTGATGCCAATGTTGACTAGGATGGTTTTGACTGAGACCGTGATGACAATGACCACTATGAAATGTAAATCACCCTTGCACTGAGTGTCATCTAGTGAAGTGGAGTAGTTGTGAGCAAAAATCGGGGGAGAATGCAACGGGGGCGTTGATCACTAAATGAGGCTGTTGTGAAAGGGACTCCAGAAAAAGCATAATCCAGCCAGACCACACTCGTAGAGCCACTAATTAACCTTAAAATAGATATTGCGTCACTAAATTTTCCTCTCGAATTCCTGAAGTGCTCAAGAGGGTATGCATCTGTGCTGCCGCTACAAGCCATTTTTCCTGTTGAGGTCTACACTTTATGTGTAGGAAGGAGTGACATTAAATTAATTATGAAAGGATTCAAAAATGCTTTTTTGAGAAATATTCAATTTAAAATGAAAACGTAATACGCTAAGCTCTACGATTTATAGATGTAGTGTCCCTTTTCAATAATTTTGTAAATCCTACCATTTTCTTTAGATTCCTGTCTATGCAATACTTGAAATATATGTAATTTCGAACAGCAGCACATAAACACCAATATTTATTATCGAAACCCTTGGCACATCAATGTCATTATTTTTTAAAAGAATGGGTCGTGTACTTACCGTAAGTAACAGACATCTGTCAGCTCTGTCGATCAATTTTGGATTGACTGCAGTCACAACAACCTATATATGCCTGCAGTACGATACAAATCCCTCAAACAATTAGAAATTGAAAAAGCACTTGTAAAATATGTTTTACAGTAGCTGTTACCACAACCTCCATTACTGAAAAAGGTAAAGTAAAGATTTTTATGACCGATTTCTCCCAGCCAGTGGATAGATAGAGCATGTTTACTAACACTCTCCAGTTTTAGAGATAATGAGAGGATAACACACACAAAAAAAACACTGGAAAAGCAGTAGAGAAAAGGACTTGCCTTTCACAGTTGAGGGCACAGATGCTTTATAAAACCCCTGCAATCGCTTTACCTAAAATCATTGGCTGAATACTACTGAGGAGAACGGTAAAGCCCAACAAATTTGACAGTTTCTCAATTGCTTCTATAATTATCACAATGCAAATACACAAATCTGTTTGACACATGTCAAACTTCATTTGACCAGTCTATGAGTCCACATATTGGATATATGCCTACAAGGCTAGTTGCAAATATAACATTTGACAAAAATAAGCATTATTTCTTTTGATAGATCTCCATATCCTATTCCAAAGCCCCCATTTCGGCACTGGAAGGCAAGATGCCATGAAAAGTTGTTGAATTTGGCTGAGCACCTTCCAATTGCATTTGCTCGAGACAGTTTGTAAAGCCTTTTTAGAAAGTCCATTTTCTGCATATATTGCAATCTTGGCCTAGAATAGATCACAGTTCAATACCTTGTTTATGCTTTCACAATTTTGCATAGATGTCTACATTGTCTTGGCCAAAACACCAGCTTTGGAATAGATCATGGACATCTACCAAAGCATTTCCACAATATTTTTGTGTAGATGTCTACCAGAGCACTTCCACAATGTCTTGGCCAAAACACTAGCCTTGGAATAGAGCGTACAAATCTATTAATGCATTATATAGGCAAGTTGGAAAAGACCAGGGCACACCCAAAAAACAATAATAAATTTAACTTAGTATAGCAAAAAAAACCATTAACATGTATAATATAATATTATAAATTTAAACGCTTCCACCTATTTACTATCTGCACAAAGACATCTTTTAGTAGAAAAGTAGACACAAGTTGGATATGGGCAAGGCACACACTAGAGAATCCAAATTTTCTCCTCTTAGTCCATTTTTTATGCTTTTGTACAAGTACTAGAATGCATCTAATCAAGTTAGTATCAGAGGACTTTTGTTTGTTTTCTTGATATTATAATGTATCTTTTGGGTTATAAGAAATAGAATTGGTACCTTCCAATGCATAGTTATTTTCAGAACTTGAGGGAACTGACATAATTTCACCTCAATAGGACATTCACGAGCTTCTTGCAACACACGTATGCTTACCTCTAAGCTTTTGCAGTATCATTCTAAAGCAACAATAACCAGTCTAGACTTCCTCCCAGCAAAAAAGCAAAAACTCTGATATATAAAAATAGTCAACCCCACATGAAATTCACCCCCGTTCAATGCATAGGACGGAGAGAGCAATCCATCTCAAAAAAACACCATATTAAAGAGCCAAAAATATGGAATATTTACCCTAAAAGCTTGCAAAATAATTAGCATAACTTATTTACCCAAAAACCAGATATGGGGAAATAACTGCAAGCTACTTGAAAGACATTAAGGCTTAAGATCCCTCAAAATTTCAACGAAACCACTAAAATCCTTCAATTTTTTGCTAGGCAACCTTTGAATTCAACTGCAGCATAGTTGATTGATGAGCAGAACAAAATATTGGCTTTCTAAACGCATGTAGTAAGAAAAATGATTCTGGCTAATTTATGGTACGAAACGAGCCACCTACAAAATGCATAGAAAATGTAGAAGCACAAGCAAGCCGCATTACCTTTTTCTAGAGTGCCACGTCCAAATACAGCATGTCTGCAACAAAACATGTTCCCTACCAGAAAGGAATACTTGCCCTAAAATGGAACCATACAAGCTTCAAAGACAGCAAATTACAAAAACCTTTGTAAATGTCTGATATTGTGCCTCCCATGCCAGCCCATCGCCATAGACACCTACCTCCTTATGTGTCCACCATCGCCACCCATTACAAAGACCCATTACAAAGACATGGCTACACTTCGAAAACATTAGAAACTTAATAAATATTTTCCTCTCCTCATTTCCAATTCGTCGCAAGAACAATTTCTAAATGGAATTACAAAAAATTACAGGCAAAAATATGAGCTACCAATCAAAAAATACGGAAAGTCAGCAGAAATACTATTTTAATAATGAAATAACAGCAGACAATACAATAAAAAATTGTCCTTGCCTGGCACGATATCTGAGAACGAAGATATTTTCAAATACTAGAGTGAAAACATAAGTCTCCGCCTTATAGGCAGGGACTACCACTGACTCTGGTGGCTCTTCACCTGCAATGCATAATATAGCCAAGAGAGAAAATGAAAAACCCAAGAAAATTAGGCAGTAACTTACAAGCATATGGTATAAATCCTAACAAAATCAAAACTATGACTCTGAACATAAGAATTCGATAATATCTAGAGACAAAAAACGATTATCTCAAGTGAGTTAGACGTGTGCCTGTGGTTCTCGTGGAGACAAGGTAGATTGACTTAGCCATTAGCCGATGTTGTATGTTAATCTGGCACATCCCCAAATGTCATATTCTGACATTTAACACAAAGATCCACAATGTAACAGAATGCATCCAGCAACAAGAAAACCTAGAATTTTATTATTTTGGAGGGGTTGCATGCATTTCTTTACACGCAATAAATAAAAATAAAGAGTGATTCAAACATTTATTATTCTGAAGAAATAGTAAAAGCATGCGAGCAAAGCCACATACAATACTATGTAATACAGCAGAGCAAATTAGTTTTAAAAATGATAATACATAATACTGGCATTTGAAGAGTTTTTGCGGTCCACAGTTATTGAATACTATTTTTGGACCAACAGAATCACTACGGAATCTCTTCTATGACCCATCTCTAAAGAGCTTGAATGGTCCATCCTAAACTCATTCATAGTATAAATGATCAATATCAAGACTCATACTTAGTAACCGGGAATTCTTTGAGAGATTACACTACGGAGTTTTTCCTATATTTAAGCACTCTTATCAAATTCCCACATTGAAAAAAAAAATCATTTCTAGGACAAGTACATAGATGATAGATCAATAATTTTTGTGCACAAAATTTACAGTTCTGTTATGATGCAAACAGGATGTTGCTATGCAGAAAACTAATGACTGAATCTTAGTTCCACTCACATCCAGGTAATATACTTAACACCTAACACCAATGACTGAATCTTAATTCCACTCGCTTCTAATGCAACAGGTAATGTTGTTAACACCAATGAATGAATCTTAATTCCAATCAGATCTAATACAAGAATTATTATACTTAACAAAATATGCAGAAATGAATTATAAACTCTTGCAAATGGATTTTTCCATAAGACCAACACCAAAGATAGTGCAGATGGTAAAAGCATTGCTTTAAAAAGACTTTTCGTTTTCAAATAGTGCTCTTGAAATAAGTCCTAACTTTGAGTCTGTGCCAGATGTCACATGATCAGGAGCAGTCCTTGAATCAGGATTAACAACCACCACTGTCCTGACTGCTGACATGTGATTTTGTACTTTAGAGATTGGATATGGAGTCTCATGAACAATATCTGAAGTGGCCTTCAACCTGTAATTTGTTCTTGGATATGGCGTCTCGTCGACAAAATCGATAGTAGTTTTAGTCTCCTTCCTTCCAACCACCACTGCTTTCCCATCTTTGTATTTTCTCAACTTTGAAGATCGCATTGGAGTCTCATATACCACATCACCTTTATCAGCTTTTGAATGTTTCTTCTTCGAATGATTTATTTGGCTGTTAGATTGCTTCCTGATCATATGGCTGGCTTGTTTTGGTGCCCACACGCGTTGCAAATCTCGAGCTCTGCTTGTAAAATGTGCAAATCTGCGCGCGCGCTCCCTGTTTGCTTCGGCTTTCTTAAGTCTACGTTCATAATCATCACCCGGATATTTTTCTGAATGCTTTCTTGAAACCTTTTCATCTTGTGGCAGTTTCAGGGAATGCTGATCATCATACATGGCAGACATCTGACAATAGGACTGTCCTATCTGGCCTGCGTTTCTCCCTTCCCCACCATTAGTAGCCATGAAATCATTTTGAGAAGAAGTTTCTGCATCATGCTCATTTTTCTGCATATCGGCATCTTTATCCTCATTGGACAAAGAATTGAAAATATCCCCTGAATCATCGTATGCATAAAATTCCATATCCTTGTATGCTTTTCTAATCACCATGTCCAGTCGGTTAATATACCTGCAATGAAGGGCATGGCTTATTTGAACGTATCATAGATTTAAGTATTATCAGATATTAAATTTATTAGACACAGTTTATTGGTAAGTTAGACAGTTACCTGGATGCAATAACTCTGTTTGCAAACTCATTAAGGTTCTCCCCACCAAATATTCCTCCTGGCAAGTTAAATTGGATGTTTTCCAGAAGTTTGCAGATTTCTTTTATTAATTTATTCTTTGTTTGCTCTTCAATGCTCCCAGCAATCTTTGATGCAAGTATTTCCATGCGAAATAAGACTTGCAATTCATGTCTATTCTTGAGTGAAGAATTTCAATAATTTTTATAATGAGCTTTCAAGGAAATGTCAATGTAAAAGTTTAAAGAACGTAGACCAAAAAAAGGATACTCTCTAACCTTGTCTTCAGAAGTGTATAGAGAAGCAAAATCAGAATTGCCAAGTTGGCTAGATAATGGAAGAGGGCAATCTTTGTACTTGACTGCCAACTCTTTGGGTTTTTTCAAAATCAGCTTCATCACTTCATGGCAAATGGATCTCTTAGTTAAAATGCTTGCTTTTGCAACATTTGTAGATGAGCAATGCTCAGCTTCCAGCTGGACCTCTACATGTTGGATTACAACATCTGTAAGGCGTTGTGCTAAAGCTCTCAAATCAACTTCTTTGCTAGAAAGGCCATGCTGCATTTTTTCATCCAGTGACTCAGCGAATGCTTTTTCTGCTTTTTCATTATCTAACTCAACAGTTTCTGAATCACAGTCTCCAACCTCGGTAGATAAAGAAGCATTTGAAAGAGAAGGGAAAGCAGTGGATCTGGGGCAAAACTGTTCACACTCTGCCAGAGGCTGTGGTGTTTTCTTGAAAACTGGATCTACAGTTGCTTTATTTTTCTCCGTGGGACGGGAATTCAAAACCGCTTGATTGAACAAATTGTCAAAGGCCTGGCCTGCATCCAACTTTTTTGATATCTTCTTCATCCAGCGACTCAAAAACCTTAAAATTTTTGATTGTCTGCAACTACCCTTAAAATATCTATCCTCCAATTTTGTGGCCAGAATTACATCAGAGACTGTTTTACATGTACCCCCAACAATTGCAGAATACAAAGAGTCCCAAGTATTGCATTGAAGGTCAAGGCCCATCTTTGAGGACTTGTGCTCTCTACTGTTTTTGTTGCTAAGTGGCCCTGAGGGAACAGACTCTTTTGGACCACCAAAACACATACTAGCTGGTGCTAGTTCGCGCTCACAGGGCAAGGATTGATTATAAACTAAATTAACTTCCATCTCACTTCTTTCGCAAGCATTACGTGAGTTATCAATAACTTGTCCTTTGAGATTAGGTTCTGCTTGTGGTTCAGTTTCAAGGGCTTTAGTGCAAACTAGTTCAGAGCAGTCTCCTCCAAAGCTACTGTCCTTCGGTGGTATGTTAGACGTAAATGAAAACTTAGTTCCCAAAACATGAAGAAGGGCTGTGTGCACAGTCAGAGGCTCAAGAACAGCACCAAAAGAATGATTATTTTTGTCAGAAATGTTAACCAATGCCAGGAAGTTCTTGCGTGCTAGAAACACCAAAAGCAGCTGCCAAGCAGGCTTTCCGCACCTAAATTCCCCACTTTTTTGTTGTAATCTCATAAGCACTTCATCACCAAGTAAGTCGCTGTCCATTTTGTCCTTGGCAACATTTCCTTCAAGTTCATTTTGTTCGTGACTATGATCTGTTTTATACTTCTTCTTACCAGAAATCCCGGAAAGCAAAACGCAACTAGAAATGATATTTCTCAAATTTAGGAACTTCTCCATCGGAAAAGGCAAAACAACATGAATTTTCATGTGGCCAGCACTACAATTTTTGTCCAAATGCTTCTGAATCAGAAGAGAAAAATTCATTCGTCCATTGTAAGAGCTTTCATCTCTAGGTAAATTCAGAGTTTTGGCCTGAGTGAGTTCAGTCCATTGCACTTCACAAGTTCTACACACCAAAGCTTTCCCATCAATGTCTTCCAAGTCCAGATCCACTTCCGCCAAAGCGCTGCATTGTGGCGAAGAAACCATTGGATAAGCAATTGTAGGCCAGATTAGGGAAAAGGGCACGAATCTTGAGGCCAAAATAACAACATCCACAGCTGTAAAGCTCCATCCCATTTTTCTGAACACTTCAAAGATTTTTCCCTGACTTATTTCATTTGGACTGTCCCTCATTTGAGAAACAAGAGGAGGAATGTCAATCCAACAAAAATGAATATCACGAGATCCAAAGGATTCAATTACAGACTTAAACTTCAAGCTAAAAAGCTCCATTAATTGTTCATCTGACAATGAAGAAAGATCCGTGCAGGACTTTTCATCCTTAATAAACTCTGCAAAACCAGTCCTGGTCCATGGTACTGAAGAAAACAATACTACCAAATTCGAGTTCTTGTGCTTGCTAAAGACATCCTGTTTACCTGCCAATTAGAATGAGCTCGGGCACTAAATCAATTAGCTTGTGTAGAAAAGGTCCAAGTTCAAATATCTGAAAGACATTATATCTTAATCTAGAAGCTTTGTACTTTGATCTCTGAAAGGCATTTCTGCATTCAATGTTATCTGTGGAATCATATAAATTATCATATACAAATGACACTGAAAAGTAGACTAAATTACTGCATCCAACGTTTGATGCAGCATAATTCAAAGAGGGGACCAGGGTTAAAAGGGTCAATTTACCAAACCCTCGAAAATAAAATAAAAATTGCTTGCCATAAGATTTTTTTTTGAACACCAGAACTTCTACTAAACACGCAAATTGGAGTAAACTACAACGTAATAATCTTAAGTGCGACGCTCAGTAAATTATCGCATCTAATCTTGTGTGTAAAAATGAGTAAAATTCCAAATCCGGACTAGTATAAAACTAAGACAATTAGTGCATCCAGTCTCAACTGTAAAACTGAATAAATGGTTGCATCCAATCTGTGTGTAGTTTTCAGTGAATTCTCACATCTAAACTAAAGGGTAAGATTGAGTTATTTACTGCAGATGGACGACACTTGTAAGATTTGTAGATCCATGGACCAGCAAAGACTTGCAATGTATACTGTCCAAGTTCAATTCAGAGTCTCCACCACTGTGCTACTGGACCTAATATTTGAGATATGACTGAGTGAAGATTGAGTGAAGATTGATTTCTAATAGTAAGTGTCATGAGATTCAAATTCCCATCACTATAAGGCACTCCCTGGCTCTAATCGATATGTTGAGAGATTGTGGTACAACTAGAGTACATTTAAGAAGGGCGACTCATATTTGCAAATTTGAAGGATGCATAAGCAGCTTAGGCCACACTGCATTACAGGGTATAACCTAACAAAAAACAACAAACAAAAAGCACTTCTTAGTTAGAGGACTGTAAAATTGAGTAAAGCATGCCATCCAACCTTGTGTACTTCAGAAAGGCGACGTGATCCTAAGAAGGTGAGCGGAAAGAACTTCAAACTCATTTCATACGCAGTTAAATCCAAAAGCATCCTTACATTATTTTTATGGCCCGTGTAAAACTCGCGCCTACTCGCCTACTCGCCCCTACTGTATAACTTTAAACTCAATATTATGGTTTGAACTGTAGTTTTAAGACTTTGCAAGTCTTGGAAGAACTCGCTGTGTGAGCCCCAGCTGACTGGGTTTGGGAGACTACCCTTTATAAAAGAACACCCAAAACTAAATTGAGAAAAGATTTGAAACTGACAAAGTACCCCCGGGCCTTCAGTTCTCCATTTCAACATCCATTTTTTTTGTTCTGCGGCACCTGTAATAGGGGGGAAATGGAATTTGCAACAGAAAGATGCAATTGAACTGATTTTTGTCCATTTGTGGTTGATTGTAATTACGATTTACAAAAAGAATAACTACAAGAAGTTTTCTTATTTGTTCCATAAAGAGCTTTACGTTCAAGACGGATTGTGCTTCCAACCATAGTTTTGAGATTATGCAAGTATTCGGAGAACTCGCCGAGTGATCTGGTGATCCCGGAGACTCTCCACCAAATAATAAAGCAACGCCTACTGAAGATGGAAAAAACTTTGAGCCAGCAAGCCTACCACTGTTCTTTATTTAACATCTAAATTTTAAAAATAGGGATTCGTCCTAATGAATGTCCAAATTGTTCTGGTCCTAAACAATGATGCCTTACAAATATACAACCGAATTTTTTTTTTCATCAAATCGTTCGTTACTAATGCTATGGATTGCGGAAACTTGAAGTCTTTAAACAAATTTCAGTTTTGTGGCACCTGAGAGAAAAGTCTAAACAAGATTCTCAACAGAGGAGACATTCTAAGAGATTTTTTGGGCAATTTACATCAGAAATAGTTTTTTTAATTTTTTTGAATGCCTACCTGGAGTGTTATTGTCAATAATGACAGGCTCCCACACATAATCGTGAATAAGCTCCTGCATCGACTGTGCCACAGATTCGACCCGCGAGTGAGCAGAGGGTTGCAGAGAGTCCGCATTGTTAGCAAGGGATTTGAGAGCTGAAATAAACATCTGGATCTGCTGAACAGAGTCGAAGCGGATATGAGTAGCCCATTTTCCCACATTCTGTTCGATAACCGATCTGGAACGATATGATGAGAGCGAGGAATCAAAAAGCTTGAATGCCCACAAGCTTGTTGGATCACAAGATCTCAGTAATTTGTCAACAGATTGCTGAATGGCGGTGAGATATGGCTTTCGATTTTGCAGGCTCTTGAGATGGCGTATGTCGAGCATTACCAGAATTCTTTGTACCCATTTTCCTCCTTGTTCCGCAGCCATTTTTTATGAAAGAAATGCATGCTGGAAACTTTTTGTTATACAGGACTCTTCAAAATGGAGGGAAAACTAGGTCGTCGGTGCCATAGAAATAGATTTAAATTATGCCTGGTTAGATTTAAATATAACTGTTTTGAACACACACAATAAGCTTTATACAAATTTAAAACACTTATATTACTATAAACTAGTAGTACATTTTATTAAAGAAAATTGTAGTATATTTAAAATTTGTTAAAGTGGTGTATTTTAAGGTTGGTATATTTTGGATATTTTATTTACATGACAAATATATAATTTTTGAGTTTATTAGTCGATCGTTTATCTTATCAATCTTCTTATCAAATCCATCAAAGATTTAAATTGGTATTTTATTTGTTTTAAATTTTTTGACCCTCTCAACACATTTATGAGGCCTTGTAAGTTTCACTGCATAATTTTTTCATTGAATAATATAGTTTATGTGAATGTCATGTTTGTTATATCTTTAAACAAGCGTGGGTTTAATGTAGTTAGGGGTCGACTAAAGGAAACAAAGGTAGTGGGGAATGGCTTTTAGCAAGGAGATTTGTCATCCATGCAAAACCCCATAAGCGTAGTTTATATATCACATAGATTATAGATAGGCATGGCTAATGGGCGAGTAGATGGTGTCAAAGTTGAAGTTGGGGTTATGGTGGAGGTGGAGTTTTTTGGTGTTTATGAAGCCCCAAGCACCTTGGATAACTAACTATGGTTTGCTCTTAGTTACAACAACTACAACTTTTTGGTGTTCAAGTCTACATCTATGTTGCCTTCCCTAGCACACAAACCATTAAGAACCATGCTAGTTCATAGATTGTTAGGTTACAAACTACAAAGTCCATGGAAGAGATCATATGACAACTTGAGTATTTGAGGTTGGCTTTGAAACTTGAGTTGAATAAAGGATTTAAGGTTTTGTGAAAGAAGAGGTCCCAAACAAATGAAGATGCTTAAGGAGTCAAAAAACTGAATTTTTTCTCTCTTATTTGTAGATCAAGTTTTTTTCTTCTTGGGTATTGTCTCTTCCTTGCCTACTTTGCTTAACAAATAGGGAACACTAGGTATAAAAAGAATGAAAGGATTTAAAGGCAACCTCCAAATAAATTTTGTGTAATCTTTTGGCACAAAATCCACAACCACTTTAACTTAGTCACTAAAGAAACCACCTCTATAGGTGCTACTTCATGGTAGATTATGTATCCATTTATTAAAAAAGAAACATCTATTCTATGAGTCTCATAGTGGACTTTATGTATTAGTAAGTAATGCAAATTAATATTCACTTCATCCTTTTATGAACTGGTTAAACCATTCTCTCTAAAAAACTTTGGAGTTTTTATTATGAGGTTCATCCATATCTAGAGTAGGAACACCTTGGTTTGCATCCTCGTCAAACTCCTTACCTCTCATAGTATGAAAAATTATACCCTCTATATCAAATCTATTGAGTTCATTGTTGTTAACACACAAAGTGGGATTAACATTGAGCACTTCTTCATTGTGCAATTTAAAAGGTAAGAAATATATACATTAGCATTAATAAGTCTACTGTCAATTTGTAAATTGAATTGTAATAAATATCTTTGAGCAACAATCTTTTAATAATTGGACCATTTTTTTCCATGACAATGCATCGAGCTAGAATTTACAAAGGACTTCAACCAATCTATTATGACTATGGGAATAGGCTTTACCTATGGTTTGTTTGTGATCAATATTACATCAAAGATAGACATGCACAAACCATAAAGAAAAAAATATGAATCTAATTATGAGGGTTTTATTATAAAGACTAATTGCTAAACTAGAGATAATTGTAATGTAGTATCTATGGTTACAAGAGAGAAAAATGGTCTAGAGCCTAACATTAAGAAAGTAGACAACAACACAAATGAAGAAAAACAAAAATAAGAGTTTTGATTAAAAAGAGGTATGTAAGGACATCAGTTTAAGGAAGAGGGTGTTGAAGAAGAGGACATTGTGCCTCTCAATCATAAGAAGAGAACTAAGGTCTCTCTAGAAAAGAGCCCCACAAAGAAAATGAAGGAAGTGAAGAAGAAAGAACCAGAGAAGACAAAGGGAAAGAAGAATAATATTGATCCCACTCCAATTGATGTTGATTATTGACTGCTTGATCTTAATAGTCTAATGAATGTTATTTGTCAGTATGACTCCTTGGAGGTGTCTGCAGAATTATATAAGGATGTCCCTTCGACAAACAAAGAGAAGATAGACAAGTCTATTATCGGGTATCTGATCACCTTTGACAATAATGTGAATGTTATTGCAAATAAATTACTTATGGAGTTGCTAGAAGCCTTAACAAAAAGAAGGAAGGATGCATTGGTGAAAGAATCCAGCATGAGGGCACAATCTTTAGATATGGTGTTATGGTGTGTAGTCCTTTATCCAAGGAATATAGACCCAATATTGTGTAGGGTCTTAATACAAGGTTTAGAACAAAAGAAAGAGTGAATATCATGATGGGAGGAGATTCAAATGATTATCAAAGGATAGTCAAGCAAATTAAGAATGCAACTATTGAGGTTGCGTGAGAGATAAAGAAGACTTTTTATTCTCCTATGGAGAAGACAAACATAGAAACTGGTCTAAAAGGGAGTACACTTGGTGTTGACAGCAATGTAATTAGTTTAGAGAAGAAACTGATGAACAGTTAGGTGGTGATGGAGATTCGAAATAGGTTTGAGTGATCACATGGAGAATATTGAAATATTAACATAAAGTATTCCAGAGAAAACACAAGAAGAGAAGAAGAAGGGTGAGGAGAAAGAACAAGAACATGATAAGAAGATAGAGGAAGAAAGGAGTACCATGTCTAGCGGAGAATTGTTCGGTCCTTCTAGAGACTCTGCATTAGAATTGTTGAAGTTGTAGTTACAATTTGAGTCAATCATTACCATAGAGGTACTTTAGGTACATATGACACAAGGTTAGATGGACCTTAATTGGTTACATCCCCCCTACACATGTTAAACTTTGGTGATATAATTCACCATTCTACATGCAAGAAATACATCAAATATCATATATAAAGCTCAAACGTTATTAATGATCCAATGATGAGAAACTTTTAGAAGTTATATTGGATGAGACATTTATTGATGCAGACTAGATATAGGTATTTCTTGATGGCTTGAAGGATCGTGCTTTTAACTTGGAAGCAACAATTTTGGAAGATGTTGAAAAGAGAGTAGAAGATAAGAGATTAGAAGAGTTAGTGAATAAACGTGCAGTTGCACATAGTCGATTGCAAGAAGGAATAAGATTTTTTGAAAAGAGTGTAAAGGATGTAGTGGCAACATATCAATTTTGTCATTGGTGGCATGTATCTACCAAAGACATTCAGGGTCAAATAGACATTTTGGAAGCATAGATTGTATAGTTGTCTAGTACTATAGACTTGAAGAAGGATGTAAATGGTAATGCTAGATTATAAATAGAAAATTTGTATATGCAGTTAAATTTGCTAATTGGTTAGAAGGACAAGATTAAGGCACAATTTGGTCATATGAGAGATATTGCAAACTTGCAACTCACCAGCATGGTGAGACTTCTTGCAGACTCTCATAAGTTGGATTAGGAAGTAAAGGTTTCCAATAGTTGCAGTGAGGAAAAGGATCTTCTTTTGAAGATGGACATTTAGCACAACATTTTGACCTCTGTGGAGAATTATCGGAAGACCACTTGGTCTCATCTCAAGTTTGTTCACAAGGGCATTATGCATCCAACAAAGTAAACTCCTTAATTTGTGCCAATAAGACAATTTTGTTCATGTACATACATATGCAAATAAGTAGAAGGTTGGTGAAATACAGTTTTGGTTTTCAATTTTGTCCATACCCTAAGGGGGAGTTGTATACAATCATCGAGTTTGTGTTGTGTTGTGAAGACAACCTTTGTCCTTGATGTTAAAGGGGGGGATAATTCATTGTGTAATTATATGATATTAGTTTGGAGTTGGGACAAGTGTTTCCATCAATGACAACACAAACTTGTATTTGTAACACATGTATATATGATGTATTTATATTTGTGTATGCAAATGCACAAACATACCTTTAAACTATAACCATGTGTAATATGGATCCTTCAAAAATTCCTTTGTAACTACAGATTAACTTGAAAATTATTCTATAATATCATATTACCAATCTCAAAAAGTATGATTGGTACAAGGTGGGGGGAGGTGTTTCAAAAGTTATAGGATGCATGTGTTGTTAAATAAATAGGATGACAATTATGTTATAGACGTCTCATGTGTTGTCTAACTCCTCATTTATTGGATGGAGGAAGTCTTATAGATTGAATCTTATAGACGACAATAATGCTAATAATAAAAATTAAAGTTTTTCTCAATATGTAGAGGTGGACAACCATGACTATACTTTTATTTTATAAATAATTTTTTTCATTTTTATAGTTAATTGCATTAAAAATGTTGAAGAAATACATGAAAATTGAATTATTTTACAACATGCCTAAAAGAGATGTGGTCTCCTAGATTGTAATGGTTACGCGATATGCACAAAATGGGTTTGTTGAAAAGGCATTGAATTTTTTTAGCAAATGCAAAGGGTATGTGTAAAGCTAAATTTCATAATCTTTGTCAATACTCTATCAACTTGTACCAAAATGGAAGCTTTGGGAAAGGGTATGGACATCCATAAAAATATAATGGAAATTGGTTTTTTTGTTAGAGATTATAGTTGCAAATGTCCTAGTAGATATGAATACAAAGTCTAAGAGAATACAAAAGCCACATGAATTGTTTGATAAATTCCTAAACAAAATATTCTCATGGAATGCAATGATTAGAAGATATGTATAAATGGTGTTCATGATGAGACTTTAAGGTTTTTTAATGAAAGACATTAAATAAACATGTTCTCATGGATGCAAAGATTATTGATATGCACAAAATGGTTTTAATTGTTGAAAAGGCCTTGGAAAATTTTAAGAAAATATAATTGGGAGGTATACAACTAGTCTCCATAATACTTGTCAATAACTTCCAGTCCTATACAACAATGACCATTTACAACAAGGTATGAACATCCATCAAATCATACTATAAATATGATGGTGTGGTAGGGAATCAGTGAATTAATTAGCTTGCTAGAATACACCCCCTACTATTTTTAGGGTAGTTGCTAGAATAAGCTAGAGTAAGCCCCAACTCTTCTACCCACCCCTAGCCTGAATCCGCTAGACTTGGATCTCCAATAGATGGACCTGGCTATGCTACTACTACCTCTGCCTATGTATCAGACCATGCCTTTGCCCCGACAACCTCTATTGCCTCCACCATAGGATATGGATATGCTACTGCGACTCTACCACTAATGATAGGACTGCTACTGGCTTATATGTTTCTAGATAAACAGGTTCTGAGTCAACAGATGAAACTACAGCTGGGTCTACTTTAATAGGTTTTGGGTCCTCTACTATCTATCCGGGGCCAAAAGTTGCTCACGCCTCTCCTCCTACTCCCTACACCTATACCTATGCTATGGGTAGGGGGCTACTATTCTATGGCTAGTTGTGAGGTTACCCACTTTTGTTACGGGCTATCAAACAATCTATCGATCTGGAAGGAATGTTGCAGGCTTCGACACTCCAATTGTTAAGCATTGTTCTGACATTCTATAATGTTATAGTTTGAGGAGTTCCAACTAGTGTACCTACATGTGATGGTTCTAGTAAAATGGGATAGATAGAGATAACTCATTACTTATGACCTGGTTGAAGAATCATTGAATTTGATCCCCCATCCGTGGAAGTAGAGGCAAAGGTGGTAAAACAAGTGGTGGATTCTCCTACGGCATGGCCAAGAGTTTCATCCATTATATGAGCGGGTAAGTTGGACCTTAACCAACCTACTTTAAGTAGACCAAGTGAAAGCCACACATAATCAACAACTACTATAGAGATTGGCCCATTGTTTCTTTAGGCTACAGTTTCAATAAATGGGGGGGCCTGGTAAAAAACTGGTAGTACCTTCACCTTTGTCCTTGATGCTACCACTGTCTTTGCCTTTGGTGTTCCCACCCATGGACATACCATCCCATCTCCCCTTGCCTTTACTCTTATTTGGGACTGAACAAAGTGGTGTCTTAGCCTCAACCTCTACATCTATAGTGAGTGCTACCCATGCCTTCATTGTGGGGTCCACCTTTTTTTAGCACGTGATCCTCTGGGACTTGAGCGGGATCATCAAGATCAAGAGTAGCGAAGTTGTTTGCATCCTGAGATGGACCCCTACTATCTATAGGCATAGAGAGGGGGCCCTCCATAGATAGATAGATAAATAAATCAGGGCGAGGGAGGCTCGAATAGATTATCTACTCAATATCAATATCTATAGGGGCGGGGCTCCTATCTAAAGTAGCCCTTTCTTCAAGCCCAACTCTACCCCATATAGCCACCCTGACTACTAAACACACTATATATTGTCCCCTCCTTCAGCCCCTATATATACTATCTATAGTCTAGTTGCGAGTTCCTATCTATACTCTATATGGGGTGGGGGCACCCGATATGGCGACCCTATTATGCTACGGGGACCAAGCCGACAGTTATGTGCCAATAAAGATTCTTCCGTCGGCTTGGATACCGTGAGGAATGGGTCAGACCTAACTCTGAAGTTTAGGATTAGATATAGTAGTTGCAAATGCCTTGGTACATATGCAAAACATGGAAGCATACACAAGGCATGTGAACCATTTGAAAAAAATACAACAAAAGACCACATTTTCATGGTTTGTAATGATTGTAAGATATCCAAAAAATAGGTTTATTGAAAATGCCTTAGAAATTTGGGGTAAATGCAATTGGGAGACATAAATCTAGAATTCATAAATTTTTGTAGCATCCTCCTCGCATGTGCCAAAATTCATAATCAAAACTATATTTTTGTCATATGTTATTATTGTAAGCACCTAGGTAGACATGTATGTAAAATGTGGAAGAATACACAAGGCACTTGAGCTATTTGACAAAATGTCTTAGAGAGATGTCTCATGAACTAGAATTATCTTGGTACATGCATGAAATAGGTTTAATAAAAAAGGCATTGGAATCTTGTAATAAAATCCATTTGCAAGTGTAAGGCCTAACTCCACAACCTCTATTAGCACCGTAGCACGTGCTAAAATGAGAGCTTAAACATGGTATCAACATCCATCAAATGTCTAAAAATAATGTTTTGATCATGTATATCAAGAATTATCTTTTCATATAAATGTTTTGATCATGTATATCAAGAATTATGTTTTCATAACAATAAGTGTATATCTTTATGAGATTTAGTCTTTATTTGTTTATAACATAACTGCTCATCACTTTTATAATGGTTTCCTTGCAGTGCATTTGGACTACAGTATTATTTTGAGAACAATTGGATAGTTTAATTAGATTATAATTTTATAGATATCTTCATAGCATTTATTTCAATCCATTCCTTTAACCATATAGATTTTTTGTCAATATCCTACCAGCCTTTGCCTAAATGCGAGCTTCAAAATAGAGTATGGACATCCATAAAAGCACAATGGAAAATAGAGTTTTTCCAAATGTTACAATTGTAAATGCCTAAGTAGATATGTATTCAAAGTATGAGAGAGTAAAAAAGTCATATAAAATCTTTGATAAATTCCTTTAAAAAAGTATGGTCTTGTAGAATGCCATGATTATGGGATTTGTGCAAAATTATGTTATTTTTGAGGCTTTAAGGTTGTTTAATGAAATTCCCCTGAGAAATATCATCTCATAGAATGTGATGATTGGTGTACGTATACAAAATAGTTTAGTTGAAAAGGTATTGGAAACATTTTCTAGCACCCTCCAAACCTATGCAAAAAGACCATTTAAAAAAAGGTATGAAAAAACCATCAAATCATAATGAAAGAAGGGTATTTTGTCCAATATAGTAGTTGTAAATTCCCCAATACATGTTTACATACTAAGGCATGTGATTTTTTTGACAAAATGCATCAAAAGAACATGGTCTCATGGACTACAATAATTGTAAGATATATGCAAAATGGGTTTATCCAAAAATACCTCATAAGATTTCAATAAAATACAATTATATCTCATAAATCCATGTTCCACAACCTTTCATAGCATCTTCCTCATTCATGTGTCAAAATGAGAGCTTTATCTAACAAGTGATGGACTTCCATAAAAGCATAATCTAAACCAATTTTTTGTTCTATGTTGTTGCAAGCGTACTAGTAGAAATGTATATAAGATGTGGAAGCATACATTGAAAGGAATGCAAGCTAGTTGACAATATGTCTCAAATATATATGGTTTTGTGGATTGGAACTATTGCAATATTTGCACACAAAGGTTTTAATGAAAAGGCCTTGGAAAATTTTAAGAAAATGTAATTGTTGGGTTTTTAAGGCTTGACTCCACAACCTTTGCAAACATCATTCGAGCTAATGTCAAAATGGGAGCTTTAGAATAGAGTATCAACATCCATAAAAATATAATTGAAAGCAAATTTTTGAGATATATCGTAGTTGCATGTGCCTTGATAGGCATGTATGTAAAATGTCAAAGCATATAAGTTGACTGAAAGAAATGTGATCCTGTAGAATAAAATTTTAGTGTATAAGGGCTATAAATACTTTAAGGTTACATGTATTTAAATAAAAATACTTAGATGTAATTGGATTGAAAGCCATAAAGTGATAAATGTGTTTTTTTTGTGTAGATATAATGGTTTATAATTTATCATGTTTGTTAAACTTACAAAATTCAAAAAGCATTCGTATCTTCTAAAACATCTTCCATTTTGGATTGAGAAAGTATGAAATCTATCATGTTGAATGAAAACAATTAATCTTACAACTTAAAAAATTAAAGTATTTTTTAAAAAATGATATATTTGGAGAAACGTTATTACATTCTCACATTCATTGTTAATTGTTTACAACATATACAATAAGAATCAATATTATTAAAAATGGTGGAAGTGATAAATGTGGCTAATTTTTATTTATAAATATGACCAAATTTTAAAGTGCCGAAGTGAACACAAACAAAATATTTTTACTTTGTTCTTAGAACTCAAAAATCAACATAATTTCAATATGATATTCAAATCTAGACCAAGCATACTCTTGTAATGTATTTAACATTAAAAAGAAGTGCCCACTTCCAACCTCAAAACAAGACTTAGTGAAATATAGGTTTGAGAATGGATACACTGCAACAATAAATATACAACTCATTATAAGATTTTGTTAAGAACATTGATGAAAAATAAAATTGTTCCAATTGATATTTGCAAAAATATTATTTTTTTCACATTAAAAATGTCCTGCATCTAAATAAGATGGATAACTTCAATAGAATATCAAACTCTTTGATGAAGCTCAACTCTAAGCATAAAAAATAATATGACTATGCTTTGCTTGCATGAGTTGACTTAAAAAGATAGTGATAAATTGAAATCCAAGCTCATATGATTAATACTTATATGACACTTCATTATCTTAATAAATAAACATCAATTTGTTAGTAAATTACAATACATTCAAAAGTGCCTCCTTATAAACTCACCAAAATATTTGAAATAAGACAATACAAACAATATCTAAGGGTGATTTAAAATGCTTTATAGACATAAATATTTATCTATATGTCCATTAACTAATGTGCATAATGGATTTAAAAAATATAAGTGTATAGTGCTTGGCCAAAAAGACTACATATCCATTATCAATTGTTTGATAGCACCTTTTGGTATATTTACTACCATTTTATATATTATAAAATAAAAAAACATCTATTAAGGTATCATCTTAGTTGAGTTAGTGCAATTTTTTCAGTGTAAGAGTGGATAAACAAATCTTATATTAATTTATCCACAAATAATAATTCAATCTAGGATAAATAGTTAGGACTAGCAAATGTATTGAAATAGATATTCATAAATTATATAAATAAATACATGTGTTAGTTAGAAATTTAATATAATTCACCGATGTGTTAGAAAATTGAGGACTACCAAATGATCACCTTAGGATTAGGAATTTTACACCCACTACTTTAGTTCTGACCTTTGCATGTGCAAATAGCAACCCTGTGTGCAAATCTAAACTCGACATGTGCAAATAAATTGAATTTATTTTGATGTTCAAAATACTTCATTATTTTGAAAGGGTAATACCAGTAGATACCATTTAGGAGCATGCTAAATAAGGAATATTTTCTTTTGGTCAAATCTGTGCAATTGAGTCAAAGATATGGAACAATTATCAAAGATAATAAGAAAACATCTATGGATGCCAAAAAATACTAATATAGTGATTATGCGATATTAGTGTTTTGTGATATGCTCTTTATCCAATGATGCAATGTGGACAAGAGGTCCTATATATTCCCCCAATAGTTTGAAATGAGTTAGCATTTGCCCTTATATACAAAACTCTAGCACAAAAGTTCACATATCGTCCGTTGAGTCAACAAATAATCGTAGGTTTGATGGAGTCCGCATTGAAAATATTTGAATTTGAATATTGAAAAATCATGTGTCATTTGTGGATTTTATGAAAGTCAAACTAGTTGATTCCATAGTTTGTACCTTTGCCAATTTAACAAACAAATGAGTCATGTGGTGTTCCCTTTGGAAACTAGACAAATCACTATGCTAAAGTTATGGCGACCTACATTAGGTTGAAATCGACTCAATTCAAAAGCTTCTCTAAAATATGGCTAGAAGCGAACTCTATGAATATCATAAAAACCCTTAAGAATAACTTCCTAGTCGAACTTTTAAGTCTTTGATTATGGATGCCTGCAATATCATAAGCTCCTTTGTTGAATGTCATATTTGTCATATCTACCATGAAGGTAATAGGCTTGCAAACTTCTTTGCTAATATGGGTGTGCCTAGGGATTCTAGTGTCATTTGGGAGGTCAACGACCCTCTCGCTTTAGAGGTATCTACCAACATTCATAATTAATTTTAGATGCATTGAACGTGATGTGCCTTTAAGTTTCAAGATGACAAGTATTTACATTGCATGCTTTATGGGTATTCTTGGCGACCTCTTCTTTTTCCATTAGTATTATTCGGTGTTTACAATAAACGTTTGTTAGTGGGGCTTCTTTGTTTAGAATTGGGCTCAAATTATTCTTTGTTTGTTGCTATGTTGGATGATGGGTGGGGACCAAAACCGAGCTGAGCCAATGTCGTGTGAGAGATTTAAGGGGAACCATATTGTTTGGAATATTAGCAAAAGAGGTGGACTGGCTACTTACATCTAACGAATACATGGTTATGACCTTGTGATCTCAAAGAAGTTTGTTCAGGGATGGAAAAGTTGAACCCTCACTACTTTTGGTAAGGATTTTTTTATTATCGAGGAGTTGATTTCCCATGTAACTGGGCTTTCTATGGATGGTGTCAAAGTTTTAAAGACAGGTTGGGAATGTAGGCCACACTCACCTAGTTTCTAAAAGGAAAGGAGAAATATGGATTAGTGAAGCAAATGCTTGGAGGATATAATAGAACTTCTATTAAGTTCATTTGGGCTGATGTTGTAGAGATTATTATGGTACATCACTCTTAATGGTAAGTAAACCATCATCTATGGTTTTTCAATTTACTTTGTTGAATCATTTTAGATATAATTTCTTGCTTTCTTTTCCTTTTTTTTTTTGTTTGTTTCTTTTGAGAAAGGAATTATTAATAATAAGAAAAAACCAAAGTTTCTTATCCTTCATCAGGGGCTCATTTTGTTGATTATGGAATGTGAAAGATTCTTCTCCCAAAATCTATAAGACGGTGCCTAAGAAAGATAAGAAATAGAAGTAGGTCAATGTAGTTACCCATCACTCTAACATGTCTATAGACATAGAGAATATTGTAACCGAGGAGTCAAAGAATGATGATTATGTGGAAGAAGGAATGAAGTTTTAGGAGGATTACTCGGTGTGCATGGTTTCTTCCCCCCTCCTAAGGCTAATGTGGGCAAGAACAAGATTCCTTTTAAGAAGAGGGTGTATCCCATTCCTCCTTGATTGAAGGGTTGAATATGGGTGAGGAGGAGAAAGATGGTGATAATGTTTCCCCTGATGTCAAAAAGGTTAGGAAGGTGAATAATGAGGATAAGCTTTAGAAAGAGATGTCTAAAGGAAAATATAAGGTGTTTGATCATTGGGTTGAATCGTCCCACCTAGGTGAGATGAGGAGAGGTTACAGGTATATGAATGACTCAGTTGAAAACATGTATTATTCAAATATGTTTCTAAGGGGTAGGGGAATGTGCTTTTTGGTATTCCTATGGATTTTCCTTTTCTTCTTACCAACAAGGAGGAAGTTAGTGATGTACTTGGTTTGGCGTGTGAGGGTATTGTTGGGCAATTTAGAATTGCCAAATGGTTCTTTCATATCAATTCGACCAACATTAGGATACAAGATTTAAATATGAATATTATGAATAATGCAGATGGGAATGTGAATAATTCTCTCCTTCTAGCGAGCTGAAATAGACTCATGCCTCAACTAATGTTATAGCAAATGAAATTTCTTAGTTGAAGTCCGATTATGCCAACAAATTTAAACATCTAGAGGATAAACTATAGGAGGTTAATAATAATCTTGATATTAACTACAAAATTAGTTATTATTCTATCTAGAATAATGTAGAAGGGTTAAGGATTTCAACCAATAAATTGCAGGAGCTTAGAGATGATCAAGTGGTGGACAATTTTAGAACTAAGTCTCATGATGAAGGCCAGAGGAAGAAAGGTAAGGGTATTAAAAGGCAACCATCAATGAGGAACTTGGCCCTCTAAGCTCCCGTACTAGAGTCAAGAAGTCCTTCTAGAAGGAAGAAAAGGAATTACTGATTTTTGCTAATTTGCAGAATAATTTTCTAGATCAAGAGATGGAAGTTGTTAGTGTTCTTAAGAATATGCATTAAGTTTGTCCATTGTCTATGTTTTTTGTTGTTTTTGTTAGTTGTTGGGTTGTTGTCAGTTGGTTGTGTTTTGATCTATACCATCGTTTTGTAAAAAGGATTTTTGGTCCTTTCAAAACTTGTTTACCCCTATAATCAAAACAAACAAATGAATTAAGGATCACAATCAATCCCTAGAGATGGATGTGTAGATGAAATTTGATTAGGCTTGAGTTGTATTCTTTCACGATAAAGTACACCAACAATTTTATTGAGAATAACCTTAACAAAATGGGCCTAAAGTAAAGGGGAAAGTGTAGGGTATGGGATAATTTCTAGTACATTTTTACCCCCATTTTGACTTGCTTGCAAATTAATATGAAGATGTATGTCAATAGTCATCAAGAAAGTAAATTATTTTAAACACTCTTAAATAAGATGTAGATATGGATATTAATTCAATAGTTTCTCCTTACTTTGATCAATCCATCTTAAGAATAGTAAAGCATAAAATAAATTATAACGAGTAACACATGTCAAGTATTTAATATAAGCACAAACTACAAATTGGTTAAAATGATGGTGATAAAAAAAGTAAATATAAAAAGAAACAAGGACTTTTTCCTAGGAAGGATTTTTTTTTAATTGAAATAAGACTTCATTTGGAAATGGTAGAGAACATGAGCTACTCACTGCAACCATACCATATAGACAAACACAAGTGATGTTATATATCATATTCGATTGGTTGCATATAAGTGATGCAAATAATTAGTGGCAAGGAAAAAACTAGGATCATATAAAACCACACAAGCACTGAAGAGTGTAAAGATATCATAATGGCGAACATGTAATCAAAATGATAAGATGTGATCATGAAACATGAAGCAAATACCCCACGGTGTTACCCTGAATGTAGGGTGAATAACAAGTGTTAATAGATAACATCATGGAAACAAAGGTAAACATAATATGCCATTATAATTAAGAATTTATAAAATTATTCATTATAAACACATGATCATAATATGTAAACATGATAACCATAAGAATGATTGCATTAGAAGTAAGCATAGTAAGGATAAGAAAACATGTAAACACAAACTAATGTGAAAAGATGTTATCATTATAAGCATATTACCCACAATAAAAAGATGACTAAAACACCTCCAATGTATAACAAAATGAGGATTCACCAAATGGTTAAACACAATATGTTCAAGAAAGATGAAACACAATATATGACTTAATATAGAAGGTGAAATGAGAATGAAGACATGAGAAAAAGGGAAGCTCAAAAGAAACATGCAATGCTCAACAATTGAAAATAAAAATGAAATATAAAATAATATAATAATGGTTCCCAATTTTTGCCAATGAAGAAAATTGGCGGAAGCAGGGAAATTTGTTTTGGGGGGGTTTGAACGAACTAGGGGTGTTCGAACGAACACCCCCGCAGGGTTCGATCGAACCCGCCATCGGACATGGGTTCGATCGAACCCATTTTTAAAATATATTTTTTTTAAATTTCTATAAAAACCGAAAATGGCAGTTTAACTGTCATTTTCAAGTTTGGAGTTTTCTGTGTCCAAAGGGGGTTAGAGTGAACCCAACATCAGCACCACGTCACTGTGCTCTATCAGTAGCAACCAACGCTTCTCACCTTTCAGCTTTCAACCTACATTATTTCAGGTGCACAAAATAACCTTTTTTTGTTTAATAATGTTTTTTTTTATTAAATTTATTTAAAATTAATAAATAATTTGTTTGTTAATTTATTTTTTTAATTAAATAATTGTATATTTATTGTTTTTCAGCATTTTAGAAAAACGTTTGAAAATTTAATGTTTTGATTTAACGTCAATTTGTTTTTAAAATTAAATAACTGTATATGTATTTTTTTTCAACTTTTAAAAAAAATGTTATGAAAAACTTAAAAAACTAAGGTAGTAAATTAAAACTTAGAAAAACGTTAAGAAAAAAATTAGAAAAATGTTACAAAACTAAATATAATAAATTAAAACGTTAGAAAAATTAATAAATTTAAATTTAAAAATACATTATAAAACTTAGATAACAAATTTAAACAAATTAGACAAAATAAAACCTCTATGACCCCTTTTCACATCCTATTACACACACAACATGACCCCTTAGGACTCCTTAAGACCACATATGCCCCTGGTGACACTATATGTCCCCTTAGGACCATAGAGGATCACATAGTGGACCCTAAGGGGTCATATATGGTGCTAAGGGGTCATGCATGCGTTCTAACACATACGTGACCCCTTAGGACCGCATGCGACCCCTTATAAAATCCTAGTGTGTACGACATACCCCTTAGTCCATCACATAGTGTCCTAAGGGGTCATATGTGGTCCTAAGGAGTCACACGTGTTAACAAATGTGTGACCCCTTAGGACCACATATGACCCTTTATAACATCCTAGTGTGTACGACATACCCCTTAGGATCACATAGTGTCCTGAGGGGTCATATGTGGTCCTAAGGGGTCACACATGTGTTCTAACACATGTGTGACCCCTTAGAACCGCATATGACCCCTTATAAAATCCTAGTGTGAACGACATACCCCTTAGTCCATCACATAGTGTCCTAAGGGGTCATATGTGGTCCTAAGGGGTCACACATGTGTGAACCCTTAGGACCACATATGACCCCTTATAGCATCCTAGTGTACATACGACATTCCTCTTAGGATCACATAGTGTCCTAAGGGGTCATGTGTGGTCTTAAGAGGTCACGCATGTGTTCTAACACATGCGTGACCCTTTAGAACCGCTTATGACCTCTTATAAAATCCTAGTGTATACGACATATCGGTCCCTTAAGATCACATACATTAGTTTCCTAAGGGGTCAATAATATGTGGTCCTAAGGGGTCACGCATGTGTTCTAACACATGTGTGACCCCTTAGAACCACATATGACCCCTTATAAAATCTCTCTTCCCTTAATTTTCTTAGCTGGCATGTGTTTTGATTTTTAAAAATTATGTTTTAATTTAGTACATGATTTCTATATCTTTAATGATCTTTCTCTCTCTCTCTCTCTCTCCCTCTCTCTCTCTCTCTCTCTGAAATCAATGTTATCTCTCTCTCTCTCTATCATGAAAA
This sequence comes from Cryptomeria japonica, assembly GCF_030272615.1. NCBI lineage: Eukaryota > Viridiplantae > Streptophyta > Pinopsida > Cupressales > Cupressaceae > Cryptomeria > Cryptomeria japonica. Next base: position 190,432,677 of record NC_081410.1, read on the forward strand.
TGATCTCCCTCTCTCTCTTGAATTAATGTTTTAATAATTTAAAATGTATGTATGTGATCTATATAGATAAATTTATATATGTTTTAATTTAGTAACTGTATGTATATATATTTAATGATCTCTCTCTCTCTCTCTGAAATTAATGTTAGATCTCTCTCTAGATGTCATGATTTAAATGATCTCCCTCTCTCTCTCTCTCATTAATGTTTTAATAATTTAAAATGTATGTATGCGATCCATATAGATAAATTTATATATGTTTTTTTTTTTTTAATAAAAGGGGTAAAAACTTTATTGAAAAATAGAATCAAGAATTACAAAGAGACCCAGAGCCCCAAGGCCCCAGAAGAGGACCACCCAACCAACCCTAGATTATCCTACTTCATAACCATCCATGTCCTCAGTAAATATCTTCTGCAGGTCCTGACAGTAATCCTCGAAAAGATGCTCCCAACCTTCAACTTTCTAGTCCCTACCATGTTCCGAGGCCCACTTGGCCAAACAATCAGCTGCTCTATTCCATTCTCGAGGTATGTGGACAGAAGACACTTGCTCCATTAAAGAGCTAATTTGGAGAATTTGCCGAACCATCCCTGCCAATTGCCACTGAATCCCACTCACCCTCTGCTCAGTCAATAAGTTAACCACAATCTGTGAGTCCGATTCACAAATCACCTTCCTTCGTCCCAACTCCCAAGCACGCTCAAGGGCATAGAGAATCACCAGTCCCTCCATAAAGTTGTTAGAATACCACCCTTTATGCACCGAAAAGAGGAAAACAACCTCCCCCCTGCTATTCCTGCCAACACCGCCAACTCCAGCAGAGCCTAGGTTACTCCTAGACGAGCCGTCAGTGTTAATCTTTATAAACTCATCCTGAGGGGGTATCCACCTTCCCCCCCTTTGCACCTTCTTCATGGCCCGTCTACCTCTCCTAACACAAGTTGAGGCCGGAGACAACTCTTGCAGACCAAGCCTACTCACAATGTCAGCCTCCTCTCTACCCAAAGGAAAATTCACCTCACATTTCGCTTCTACAGTCTCCCAGATCATTGCAATGATCCTATTCCAAACTTGCTGAACAAACAGTCTGACCTCACAAAAAATCCTCCTGTTCCTCTCGAGCCAGATCTGCCACAGAATGAAGACGGGCCCAATATACCAGACAGTCTGAAGGAAGGAGGACATGATAGGAGGTCTACCCAAACTGCTCCAGAAGTCCACTAGAGAATCCACGTGGATACAAGGATGCTTCCAAACCCCCCACCAATAATGCCAAATAAGTAGAGAGAAGGGGCATCTGAAGAACAGGTGTGAGGAATCTTCCTCCCCATTACCACACAAAACATAGATAGAGGGCCCCATAAATCCACGCTTGCAGATATTGTCCCAAGTAAGACATCTATTCAAAGCCAAAGTCCAAACAAAGCAATTACACTTCAGCCAAGACACATTACTCCATACCTGCTTCCACCAGTTCACCTCTCTTCGCTCAAATCTTCGGTATAACAATTCCTGGTATCCACTAGCTACCGTGAACACTCCCTTAGGATTTGGAGACCAAGCCAGCCCATCCCTACCCTTCAAGGAGCTACAGTGTCTACTCGCCAAAATGCCCTGCAGCTTCGCACATTCTTCCTCCGTCCCAACAATCGGCCACTCATCAGGAGTCTTCCACCTCTCCAAATCCAGCCGCTCACACCTATAAACAACCTTGAAGTCACTCACCCTTGACCATCCAGCCTCCAAAAACCTCTGGCACAAGTTACCAAGGTTAGGGAACTGATCAAGAATGGGAGGATATCCATCCCAAGAGTCATTCCATAAAAGTACCTCTTCCCCCCTCCTACAAATCCAGAAGAGACCTACCTTAATGAGAGAAGCCCCTCTCTTGAGAGTATACCAGATCGAAGAGCCCTTTCCCTCAAGTGGATATCTAGGGATTTCCTCCATCGGGACCCTCTGCATATATTTATTGGCCAGAATTCTAGCCCAGTTCCAATCTTGCTCCACACACCACCTCCAATACAATTTAGCCACCAGCGCCTCCCCAAAAAGAACAGACTGTCTTAAGCCAAGCCCCCTTGACTGCTTCGGGCTACAAACCAAGTCCCAATTGACAAGGCTCAATTTTGAAGAGGAGAGATTGTCTGCCCATAAGAATTGCCTAGCCAGAGAATCCAGACCCTTCAAGAACCACTTAGAAGCCACTTGAAGCATACAACGATAGATCGAAAGAGCCTATACCACCGACTGAATCAACTGAGCCCTCCCAACAAAGGATAGCCATCTATGAGTCCAGTGTTCAACCTTCGAGCAGAATTTATCCAAGATATCCTGCCAAGAATCCCTAGGAGGGTTACCAGGGGATATAGGAATACCCAAATAGTTCAAGGGCAGGGAGCCAACTTGGAATCTCAGGGTAAGAGCAATCCTCCTTTGAATAGTTTCAGGAGTGTTGAAGAAGAAGATAGAAGATTTGTCCTCGTTGATCAGTTGGCCCGAAGCCGCAAGATAAACATCCAAGACCATACGTAGATTATTAGCTTCTTTGATTCTAGTGAGCCCCATAAGAGTTGTGTCATCCACAACTGCAAATGGGACTGCGGCTGCAAGTCATTATCCCATTTCCAACCCTGAATAATACCCTGACCCACATTATGTTTAATCAACCTCCCCAGACCCTCAGCCATGAGAATGAATAAATATTGGGAGAGGGGGTCTCCCTGACGAAGACCCCTAGACGCACCAAATAGCTTAGTATGATCTCCATTGATAAGCACCGAGAAAGAAGTAGTCGTAACACAACTCATAACCCATTGGATCCACTCGTCTGCAAAACCAAACGCCTTTAGGATCTCCTGAAGGAAGGACCATTGGACTCTGTCGTACCTTAGCCATATCCAGCTTGATAAACATAGCTTTTTCCTTGGAGGTTGCCATAGAGTGAATGGTCTCTATCGCAATGGCCACCCCATCCAAGGTTTGACGCCCTTCCACAAACCCACTTTGTTCCTCAGATATAACCTTCCCCAAGTACTTCTTCAATCTATCTGCTATCAGCTTAGAGATGATTTTATAAATCACATTGCATAGAGAGATGGGGTGGAACTGGCCTAACCGGTCAGCCCCCTCACGCTTGGGGATAAGAGCAATAAAGGTCGCATTCAGTGCCCTAAGCATCTGCTTGTTCCTCTGTGATTCTTGAACCACCTCCAGCAAATCCAACTTGATAATATCCCAGAATTCTTGAAAGAATTCAATTGGGAACCCATCCAGTCCTGGAGCTTTTCCTTTTCTCATCTGAAAGACAATCCTCTCAAGTTCTTCCAATAAAATAGGACACAAAATCTATTTATTCATCTCCCCTGAGACAAGAGAAGGAATGCAAGCGAGAACCTGGTTCTCCTCCCCCGTTTCCCCCTGGGGATCCTCCCTGAAGAGGGACCAGAAAAACTGAGACGCCTCCCTAGATATCTCTGGCAAGGATAAGCACTACTCTCCTCTATCATTAACCAGAGCAGGGATGGAGTTTCCATGCCTTCTAGCTTTCACTGAGTTGAAGAAGAAAGTTGTGTTCTTGTCCCCCTCCTTCAGCCAGTCAATACGAGCTCTTTGCTTCCAGTAAATTTCTTCCTTAAGATCCCATTCCTCTACCACCTTGACCGCCCTGTCTTCCTCCTTGAGCAATTCCTCTAACAAACCTTGCTCTCTGATTACGCTGGTGATCCCATTCAGCACCATGTGGGTATCTTTTTTGGCATGAAAGATGTTCCCGAAACCTTGTCGGTTCCACTGTTTGAGCTGAAACTTAACAAATTGCAGCTGCTTGGCAAAAGAGTACATGGCAGTGCCAAAGGCCAGACTCCATTTCCTCCACCACTCCGCTACAAGAGCCTGCAAAGAAGGATCTCGAAGCCACATAAGTTGGAATTTGAATGAAGGTGAGCGAGCAACCCGAGCCGTAGAAGAAACCAGCTTGATGGGCCAGTGATCTGACCCTCTCCAGTCAAGAATCTTCAAGCTGGTGGACCACCCCCTACCAATCCAAAAACTGGAAACCAGGAAATGATCCAATCTCTTTGCAATCCAATCCTCTCCCACCCTCCTATTGTTCCAGGTGAAAAAACCATTACCAGGCTTAATGTCAACAAGTTGCAGCACGAAAATATTATCCTGAAGGAGGAAGGAAGAAGGCTCCAACCTCATCACCCCCCACTTCTTCTCACTCAGCTCAAGGATGGCATTGAAGTCTCTTGCCATAATCCAAGGATGAAAAGGGGCCATCCTTCGCATACCGGAAATATGAGACCATAAGTTTTGCTTACCCAGAAGATCAGTGGGGGCATAAATGTTAGAAAACAAAATGAGTTCCCTAGTCTCAAGATTGGAGAACACCCCAGATAATGACGATCGGGAGGCAACCCACTAGATAGGGCAAAACCTTAAGGGGTTCCAAAGATAGGCCACCCCTCCAGAGGATCCTACTACCCCAACACACTGACATTCTCCTCGATTCCGCATCTTCGGCACCAGGCCCATCATACTCTCCACTGTAAGTTTAGTTTCTTGCAAAAAAATGACATCAGGCGAATGATTCCTAATCAAGTCCCGAATAGATTTTTGTCTAGGGCCACTATTCAAGCCCCTCACATTCCAAGAGATCACAATCATTTCGGAGGATTGGAAAAGTGAGAATCCAAAGTCTTTACCGACCCTGACTCAACCAAATTCTCCCCCATCAATTTAATCTTGTCCAAATCCTTCTTTCTGCCTACCTTTGAGCTCCTCTCTGATGCATTTTTCTTAATGTCTTTCTGATGTAAACCCAGATGAGCAACAAACTTATTGCTTTTGACCCCAGCCGGTTCCAACTTCGACGCTATCGGAGAGCCCTCCCCTTCAGCCACAACCACCTTAAACCCAGGAGTGAGTCCCAAATGAACCCCTACTTGTTGATCCATCTCCATTTGTTGGCTTCCAACCCCTAGCAGGGCCTGAGTAGGGACCTCAGCTACTCTTTCCAGGGCTCCTCCTAACGCTCCTTGATCCAAAGGGGTTAGCCCCAGATTAACTTCCTGATGGCCAAGGTCATCCAAAACATCAAATCTGTTGAAGGTGTCCTCCTCCTGTCTCTCTTGCAAAGGCCTCTTTTGTCCTCAGTTCCTGTTCTTTGTCCTAGTTGGGACAAAACCATCAGTACCCCCAGCCTCGACAGACATAGGAGCTTTCCCTTTTTCAGCCCTATCTTAGCTTGGTATCGACTGCTGAGGTTGGCGCATCACCGGTTTATATCTAGGGCACTTACGCTGTAAATGACCATACTCATGACACAACCGGCAACGGAAAGGTAAAGTCTCATAATCTAACTGCTGAACCCAAGAGTAAGAACCTGCACACATATCTATAACATCTGGCAAGGGTTTACTAAAATCAATTTCATCACAGATACGCGCAAAGGTCATTACCTTTCTCCCTAGGGTTTGCATAGAGGATCCCACTGGCTTCCCAAGCAGAGCGGCAAGCATCTGGAGCACATCTTCTCGACAACATTCCATCGGGAAACGTGGTCAACGAACCCACATAGGCACCCTATTCGGGAGCTCCTCCGAAGGGTTAAACCCCGCATGCCAATGTTTGATAAACAACCCCACCTGGTTGTAAAAATATGGACCACCTTCAAAGACCCTATTGCGATCCTCCATGCAGTTGAAGGTAACCATGAAGTAGTTGTTTGCCAGTAGCATGATCTCCATTTCCCCCTCTGGGGCCGAAGTCCTTTGCGCCCAGTTTTCCAAGAACTGCAAAGAAACCCTCATTCCCAAGAATTTGCAATATAGCGAGTGTTTTGAAAAATATTCGACGTCCTCTGCTATCATCTCAGGAGGAATTATCAGCTTTGACCTCTCACTGCATCTCTCCAAGCAACCATCAATCTTCAAAATGCGTGAACTCCCCACACTACCAAATCCCACGTTTGAGGAATAGAGGTTATTATTGAATGTCTTCAAGCCCTGTGGTGGGCGTTTTGATCCCACTGCCGCCCGAAAATCCAAGGCTGGCTGGTCCTTTGAAACATCCCCACCAATACTCATCATAAGACACAAAAGGACAAAGTCCTAAACCCCAAAGGGGCTCGAAAGAGAAACCCCCCCCCCCCCCCCAAAACCCCACCCCTCCCCAACACTCGTGGGATGGAGGTCCCCCCGTGGTCCCCAACCCCACGGGAGCTCGTTGTTTGTTTGGAAAGGCGGCTGAGCCGCTCAGCTTGCACCCACACGCAGACCGCTGCACTTCTCCCCTCCGCCCTTCGCTGCTCCCCGCACCACCCAGACCTCCTGCACTGCACACCCTTCACTGCTCACCCTGGACACCCTGCGGAAGCCCCCGATCACGAGCTAGGGCTTCAGAACCCTAGCTCGGCCCTCTGCAAAAACCGCCTGCGCGACATCCTTCCTATCCCTTGAATTATCAAGAAACATCAATTTATATATGTTTTAATTTAGTACATGATGTATAAATATCTTTAATGATCTCTCTCTCTCTCTCTCTCTTTGAAATAATGTTATCTCTCTCTCTCTCTCTATCATGTAAATGATCTCCCTCTCTCTCTCTCTCTTTAATGTTTAAATAATTTAAAATGTACATGTATGCTATCTCTATATAGATAAATTTATATATTTTTAATGATCTCCCTCTCGCTCGAGGTTTAAAATTATTTATTCAAAAATTTGAATTATGCGAGAACTTCATGTGTATATATATATATATATATATGAATTATGCGAGAACTTCACATGTGTACATTTTAATTTTTAATTAGCTCAAGATTAATGATCTCTCTCTTTCTCTCTCTCTCTCTCTCTCTAGAATTTAACTGATTTTAATTTTTAATGTTTTAAATTGAATGCACTTCATGTGTGTGTGCTTACGTATTTATTGTAACTTTATGACCTACCTAGATAGATGGCATCCCAGGATCCAGTCCATGATCATGTACCTGATCAAGATCCACCTGCATAGGCTCCTGATCAGGATCCACCTGCACAAGCTCCTGATCAGGATCCACACGATGATATAGATCCTCCACACCAGGATCCCCTGTTGCCTGATATTGCTACCATTTTCCACTACAGTGACCATGAGTTACAGAGGTTGAGGGTCATATTAGATGACCCACAGACTGATGGCATGTACAAGAGTACATGTAAATCCATTTTTGATAGTTTTTGGACATTGAGGGACCGCCTAGTTAGTCACACCTCATTTTCACCTGAGGTTATAGCTGATATTTATAGACAGTTGAGGAGTGAGGTGAGGGGTTGTGATTCTTTTGCTGATGTGGTGAGGGTGGTCTCGAAGGAGACCATCAAGGAGAGATGTTTTCCACAGTATCAGGAGAAGAGTAAGGTGAGAGGATATCAGGTCACGAGATGTATTGATCCACAGGTTGCGTCATTGATTTACCCACGCTTCTTAGCTGCCCATGGTCGTTATCCATAATGACCAGATACCGTTATACTTTGCACAACAGGTATTTGTTGAGGTTCATTGTTAGATGAAACCAAACTACCTTGATATTCCAGCATATTATGGACAGGGGAGGGGCAGGATTGCTGACAGAGATGCATATCATAGGCATGATAGAGCTCCGCCTAGACACAGGGACCTTGTTGGCGAGAGATTTCCGACAGTAGTCCCAACCCTCGCCCCCATAGTGGATCACATTGTGATTTCTTCTCAGAGAGAATAAATTGATAGGATTGGACATATTGCATCAATAGTAGCCACCATATCATCTGACAAGCTGGGTAGATATATGATGAGCCGACCACATTCGAGATCATCCACAGATCATTCATCTTCTAGTCACGGGGCGGATTTAGATTCAGATGATCAATATATTACTGTTGGCATCCCCTCCCCAAATGAGGTAGCGGCTATAGTAGGAGGTGGTAGACATGTACAAATGTCACAGTATTTAGCCGAGGACCTGCTACATTCTTATCATTTTATTTCATCTCGACTTGGGATACCATTGGCTGCTATTAGAGGAGATTCTCAGAGATGGGCAGGCTACCATTGCATCGATGCATACCCTGAGGCAGTCACAACATTCTTATCACTCTACGCATGCTTCGGGCACTGGCCCACCTACAGATCACTCTGTTGCTGCAGAGGAGGAGATACGAGTTGTTCAAGTCCATATCACAGATGAGGGCTTGGATTCATTTGAGGAGAAGCTATGAGGTTTGAGCCATACTGGGTTTATGGATATGCTACTACAGTCAGACACTTCATCCACGATGCCTAGTCATCTAGTTAGCCCCGTAGACTCCTCAGTCATACGTACAACCAGAGAGAGATATGCATGCATGAGTGATGTGGTTGATATGATCACATGACATGATCAAACTATACAACCTACTCCTGATACACAGGTATGTACACGTGCGTTTAAATTTTTAAAAGATGTATATGTTGTAATGTACGATAAATCTATATAGATCATTTAATAAATAATAGAAGTTAACTTGTATCATTTAAATTGATCATGGAATAATCCTTAAATACATGTATATACATATGTATAACAGTTAGCTCATGTCACTCTTAGCTTGAGCTCTGAGCGTGTGCGTAGGAGAGATTCTTTTGATGCTACACATGCTGTTAGTGGGCAGGTTAGTTATGGTTTTTTGTATATATGTACATGTATGTATGTGCGTTACAATTTATATTTTAATTTAAATTTAACTAGTCGGATTTGATTATATTTAAAAATATGCACATATGTATATGTGTAGAGATCTATATTTAATATTTAAATAAATTCTACTTTTGTAGGGGTCTATTGGACATCCAGACTCTCACCAAGACTCTCCCTCAGATGGTCGCTCTGTTCGTGGCCGACATGATGCATGTTGATTTGCTGGACTTTATAGCTCATTTGTTTATCTTTTTATATATGTACATTTTAGACTTTTATATTGTATATTCATGCATGTATGAAGTTTCTAGATTATACTTTATACAGTTTGTGTTTGGTCAGATTATATATTTCATGCATGTATGTTAGATTATGTACTTTATACAGTTTGTGTTTGATCCTGGATTATATATGATCATGCACATGTTAGATTACTTACACACTTTATATATATATATATATATATATATATATATATATACAGTTTGTATCATATTTGCATATTTGATATATATACTTTAAATATTTATTTAAGTTAAATGATGTGTTTGATTACATGTAACTTATTAGATCACATGTGTATATGTATGTGCATGTTTGATTATTCTTTTAAATCATATTATATAAGATCATCTAGATTGAATTGGTGTAAATGTTCAATTTAAAAAATGTTTTTAAGAACTCTAAAACTTTCAAATTTATATATCTGTGATTGAATTTGTGTACACGTAGATAGATTAAAAAAAGATTGATATGTTTATTTAAATTTTACTACATGTAACATGTATATGTAGATATGCATTGAATTTAAATAAATTTGTGAACAATATATCCACTCCACTGTGCAAGCCATGAACAATATAAAAATCACACTTGTCCATATCAAATGAACAAACTCAAGTTAATGAACATATTCAATAATTTAAATTCTAGAAGTTTCATCTCCTAATTTAATATCAAATTTACACATACATCCTAATTTAATATACATTTTTAATTAAATTTACACGTGCATTTTTAATTAAATAAATACATGTCCTAATTTACTTTACATACATGCTAAATTATTTTAACAACTTACAAATTACATATGCATACATGCATTTAGAATTAGATAGACTATACATCCTAATTGTACATGTGACCCCCTTAAGACCTATTCAAATTTACACACATATGTATCCTAATTTAATATCAAATTTCATACAAATGCTTTTTAAAATTAAATGAATTCATGTACATCCTAATTTACTTAAAACATACATACATTCTAAAATATTTTAACAACTTACAAATTATGCATGTGCATTTAGAATTAGATATATATACATCCTAATCAAGTGCATACATCGAGCCTTAACACATTTTCAACTCATCCACATGTCCCAATTTACTTTACATATGTGCAGGTAAGTATTATTTAACATGTACATTAACTTCATACATCCTAATTTAATATAATTGAAAATTTCATATTTAACTAAACAATATATGGTCCACACAAGCCATATATATATATATTAAATATTAAATTCAAACACTTTAATGTATTTAATAATTTATCCAAGTTTGAAAACAAGTTAAGTTCTAATTTATCAAGTATTAATTCAATTCATGGGTTGAAACACATGTACTTTGGTTTACTAAATAGTTCATACCACATCAAGTGGTTCAGACCACTCTTCAATAACAATACATATTTTCTCATGATCTTCACTATCTAGTCTCCACTTTTGAGACCGCCTGCAACGTGGAACTGTATGAAGGATTAGGCCAACAATAATGACCAAGTGGCTATACTGATATACCTTGTTGTCAATTTGGTATTTAGTGAAACGAATTCCCTGTTGAACAATTTTAACTTGTTTGAAATATGTCCCTTGCACTACAACTGAGAATGCATGTACATGTATATAAGAAACGATAAATTAAAAAATTGCACGTAAGCGAGCTATGTACATATAAAAATTAAAACATGTGCAGATGTGCATGTTTAAAATAATTTAAACATTCAAATCAGTTCAAACCTGTGGGAAAGGACATTCCATCGCTCATTTCAGATTTTGTTAACTTCTTTCTCTCTTCTGTGCAATGCAATAAATAATAACTAACACCTTCTATATTTCCATCTTCTGCTATGACTACAAAAATATCTCCTGCAATTTGAAACAAGTTAAATAAATTTAAAATGTATGTACTCGATTTAAAACATATAATTTATTTACATGTACGCAACATTTTTAAAGGAAATAAATAAATAAATAAATAAATAAATAAATATATATATATATATATATATATATATATATATATATATATATATATATATATATATATATATATATATATATATATATATATATATATATATATATATATATATATATATATATATATATATAAAATTTAAATATATGTGTATGTATTATACCTTTTTAATCAATCCTGAAATATGGTCATAATCACCAGAAATCAAAGGAATGTCTTCAAAGATTTCATCCTAATTTGAATCCTCGTATGTGTCAGAAATATCTAGTGGCACCAATTTCCATTCACTAACATATCCAAGCTCTTGGTTCTTGCAATCAACATAGTTTTCCAGAATGCAATCAGAACAAAAACATGAATAATTCCTAGTGTACAATGTCCATGGGCGATTATCTATACTCGTGACACAATGCAAAGATCTTGTCCTCTCCACGCTCTTGCATCCATGCATTGATCTTCTATCCACATCTGCAAAATGTACATGTGTACACGAACATACATGTAGATCAAGTTGTTAAATTAAAACATTTGAACTAGGAACATTTTTAAAAATTAAAAAAACATTTAAATAAAATACTAAAAGAGAACACGTACCGATTATCTCCCAAAACACTCTATATGGAATGGGCCTGTATGTTCTCGATGATGATTCACTAGGATAATTAGGTTGTACAAAGTGTTTCTCACACCATTCAACAACACCATGTGCATCGTCTATACGATCTCTTGTATAATTTATTTGATACTTTCTTAGAGCACATTTGCTGCACCATCATGTTCACCCTTTCCATGACCACTGTAAAAAAAACTCCAAACATGTGGTATTTTGTCATTTCAATGATATCTACATAGTGCATAAAATGGCCTCGAAGATTTGAATTGTGCCGCACATCCATCAGACCAAACAAAATGTTTAACTATTGTTATGCCTCTCTCTTTCAAATATTCAAAAAACTTCTTAAAGCAATGTTGTACAAAAAGTGTGTCATGCTCCTTATCATCACTGATATAGAAGTGGTACTCTTTCTTAATGACACAATTTTCAAATGTACTATCAGCACCATCCAAATCCATTTGTGCATGTCGATAACACACATGCACCATAATAGTGATTTGCTTTGAAAAGTAATACTCTGATTGAATCTCTTTTTGATGTGCAAAAGAGTAATTTTTTGAGAAGTCCACTATGGATAGAATAGTTCCAAGTGGGAAAGTGTCTCTTAATGTTTTAAATTGTTCCGCTTGCCACTTGGAAAAAAAACCATGGCATATGTACGGTTTTATCAACTTACGAAAATTTTGCATAAATGTTTCAATAGGTATTTCCTCTTCTACATAATCTAACCTTGTAGATTCCTTTCCAAATTTTGTTTAAAATTTTGTATACTTGTAACTCTTGCAATTTACCATCTTCCTCATGTCAGTATTGTGTGTGTGGAAAGTGGACTTGTATCTGTATTTGCAATACACAACACTTCAATCAAGTCATTACATGCATGGTTAGTCAGATATAATCAATGAATAATAAACCATAACAAATCGACCCATTGCCTTCTAAAAGATGCGAGTATAAGATTTCTCTTAGATTATTTAGCAATACCAGTGACTAGACAACATCAAGACGAAGGATTTTATCTATATGAACATGATGAATGCTAGATGGATGCAATATTAATGTAACAATATTTTTGCAATATTAAACTAAATGATTTAAATCAATATGAAATAATTAATATGCAATGAGCCTAGAGCAAAAATAGTATAATAACGATATATTCTCCAGCCTCTCTTTGAATGAGAGACGAGCCTGAATTTATAGAAAATTCATAAAGAAACCAACGGCTAAGATCAAAAGATGATGAGTGGTCAAGATTTTCCAAGAGGAAGCACAATCTAGGTGAATTGATGTGATTGGATGCTTTTCTCAGTTTTAAAGGAAATTGAACTAAAAATAAGATTAAATCAGAAAAAATTGATTTATTCTCTATTTCATTCAATTTTAAGATTTAATTGTTTCAATTGCTTTCTTTGAGATTATCTATCAATTTTAAATTTGTTTTTTTCAAGATTATCTCCAATTGATTTCTTTTCTCAATTTTTAATTCCTTTTTGTCAATTAATTCCTTTTTTGATTTATTTCCTTTTTTTGAAAATTTGTGCTCATAATTTATTTAATTGAATTAATTCCTCTTTCTTGATTTGTTTCCTTTTTTGAAGATTTATGGCAATTTGATTTATTTAATTAAATATGCTAGGATATTTAATTAAAATAAATAAGATAATTGTTTAAAATGATTTACTTGGAATGATCTATTAATCAAATAAATATTTAATTAATATTGGTTGATTGATTTTGCCATGTGACATTTGATGATTTTAGGAATTAATTGTGTGCTCAAGATTTATTTAATTGCCTTTGGTTAGGACTTTGGTGATGTTGTCGAGATTAGGGGCTCATGGTTTAGATGACCATTTTTACGGTATTACAAGTATCTTCATCTCTCAAAGGCAATTTAGCCAACTCCCCGCATGTTCCACAAATTCTTTTTATGCAATTTATTTGACCAGTTGCATTATCATTTGATTTATCACATAAGATGGATGCTATGAATTGACTTGTTTGTTTAGGAGGAGATTTTTCATAACCATCACTATCTTCTCTAATGTTTCAAAACACTTGATAGTACAGATCAAATTCGATGTGATAACGACAACAACAAGTTTCGAAGACTTTGTTTACCTTCACATAATATGGCCTTAACCATTCAAACATGGTTTGTCCAATCTCTATATGAGGGTTTGTTTTAGTAAACAACACATACAATTCATGTTTTGTTGTGTCTAACCAATGTTTTACACAGAGATCATAACAATCAGGGCCAATCCTTTGCTTGATAACATCTCTATTGTTTGATGAAGGACGAGTATTATCATTCCAAAAACTTGTCACGAAGTTCCTAACAACATATTCAATTTTGTCAGAACGAGGAGCTCTACACATAATTGCCCAATTCCCTTATGAGGTAGTATCATCCAAACTCTTTCTCCTTTTCACATATTTTGATATTGTCCTTCTACTAAAACCAAATTTAGATGACAGTGAAGAGATTTGTATTTTTTGAGGCAATCTTTCATTTACTAAAGATGTCAACATCACTATTCTTGAAATGGTCTTATCTACTGTTCGAGATTTTTTACCAATGTTCACCAAACCTTTCTTAACATTATCAACAAAAAATTTTTGTAGCTGAGAAGTTTTCCTCTTTTGACTTGTTGTATCTATACCCAACAATTTTAGTGGATCTATTAAGTCTTTACGAGTAAGTACAATTGATAACAATTGAGCTTTCTCTAGTGTAGTATCAAGATTGTTGAAATGAGACATTATTTCTTTTGCACTTTTATTCATTGACCTCCTTTTAGTATGTCTAGGTTCTTCATTGAGACGTTTCAACTCATCCACATCCATTTCAAGTAAATGATGTAAATTTTCATAAGAAATATTTCTCTTCACCTATTTAGCTAGATCCACAATATGCTCATCCATACTGGTGGTAGGAGGTAAGGAGCTCGACCTCTCTCCTTCAACCTCCATTGGTTCAACTTGGGAAAGCTCCTCCATATGTTCATCAACTATATTGTGTTCTTCAATAGGTTCGTTTGCCTCGACTCCCGCTTGAGAACTCCCTTCTTCTCGAACCCGTTCTGCACCAAATTTTGAAGTCATTTAGTAAGACCTAAATATTATTTCATAACAGGTGGACTATTATGTCATATTTAAGACCTATTATTGCATAATAGACCTCCTAATATCACATATAATAGGTCCCAATATCTGCATAATATAGGTCTTAAGGGGACTCTTGAGTATAATGTGAAATATTTTTGCATACATCCAGTCATATAAACAGAACCTATTATGACGTAATAGGTTCTAAATTTATGTCATATTTAAGACCTATAATCACATAATAAGTCCTAATATCACATAATAGGCCTTATTATTACTTAATATGACCACGTATGCAAAAACATTTCACATTAATATACTTGACTCCCCTTAAGACAAATATATTATGTGATATTAAAGGACCTATCACATGCAATTAAGTAGGTCGTAAATATGATATAAGTTAGAACCTATTATGACATAATAGGTCTTATTAATTATGACTTAATACATGACCACATATGCAAAAAAAATTCACATTATACTTGACTCCCCTTAAGACCTATATTATGCAAATATTAGGACCTATTATGTGTATGATATTAGGACCTAAATTATGCGATAATAGGTCATTAGTTTATCACATGTACATAATAGGCCCTAATATCTCATAAATATAGGTCTTAAGGCCTAGACTTGAGTATATAATGTGAAATGTTTTTGCATACATGGTCATGTTATTAAGTCACAATAAGACCTATTATGTCATAATAGGTTCTATTATGTCATATTTAAGATAGGTATTATCGCATATAATAGGTCTTAATATCACATTATAGGTCCTAATATGACATAATATAGTTTTAAAGGGGACTTAAGTATAATTTTAAATATTTTTTCATACACTTGAAAACAAAGAAGACACAATGTTTGTTTGTTTGAAAGTGTTTGATTGTTTTGATCATGCAAGCACAAATCCTAGGGTTGGACGAGACAATAGTTGTTGAATCTCACTTGGGGGGTTACCCCGAGCTACGCAATTCAGAGTGGATACCTAGGTGTTTGACCCCACTGGCTCCCCTCCATGACACTCACTTCTCCAGGGCAGCCAAGCACCAGTCCCCACGAAAAATCCCTATGGCGAACTTTGTATCTTTACTAAGAACTGTAAGAATGTGAGTTGCTTCAAAGGTTCGACCTCCTGCACCAACAACTAGAAGATTTTTGGCTTCTAACACAAAAGGTGTCTAGTAAGGGCATTCATTTGGGTTGCTATAATCAACATCGTGTTACACTCCGTTAAATGGAAGGCCTCCTAACCTATAGAGGTTGCACTCTATAGGGTTTATGGGGAGTCATAACACTGTTCTATCAACATGTAACACCCTTTGCTTGCAACTTTCATCACAAACACATTTATTTATAGTGGCTTGGAAGAGCTTGACTTTAGCTTGTTACCACTTTGGGTTGTTCCCTCTCACCGAGCCTTAAGGGCTACTCGGGAGGCAGGCCCCTTTCTAAGGATAAAATAAAAAGAGCCTATTGCTGAAGACACAAAAGACAAGTTTGTTAATTTTAGAGCACCAATTGAAGTGTTTGCTAAACTATAAAGACGCATGGTTTCAAAATCTAAATTAAATTATATATTTATAGACTATCTAAATTAAATTATAAATTATAAATAATAAATGGGAAAGAGAGGGGTCCTAAAGATCTAAATTTTAAATTAAAACCATGATCTATTATAAATGGACTTAAGGGGGGAGAGAAAATGTCAATTACACAACAAACAAGTTAATGGAATTTGAAATTTGCAAATACACATATTATTTCAGATTAAAACATAATTATTTTTAATTAAAACGAGATTATTTTTAATCATACTATTTTCAATTAATTTAATAAAAATAACATCATTTAGAATTAATTAAGATAGAATTATTATATAAATTAAATTAAATTTTTTATTTTTTTTGATCAATAATGGGCCGAGGCCGTAAACTTTATTAATTGAAAAATAATTACATAAATGTACAAATTCGGTTCGGTGTGGGCACAGGTAGGAAAGAATCGAATGAAGAAAACCTTCGATCTTGCCCAAGGAAAAACTCCTAGAATAATTTACAAGTCCCTATTAGCCAGAAATATGACTTCTTAAGGGGTTACAATAATAATTTGAGAAATACATCATGCTGTCGATATTTTAACCATGACTTCTACATAATGGATCTGAGTAATAGGTGAAGCCTTCGTATGGTGAGGGCGAGCGGGGAGACCAAGGAGTTGTTCGAGTGCTGACCGAGTGGGGGTGAGCGAACTGGATCCTGCATGCTACAAACACAGAGCAATACTAACCTGCAAACTCAAAGTTAGGATACTTTTTAACCATGTAAAACTAAGAGAGGAAGTTAGCTGCCTACATCAACTCCACCTGAAACCGGAGCCCCTTAATGTTATCAGCATAAGGTTTTCTATCAAAATTGCCTACTACTACAATAAGAATATGGAACAACTAGGGCCATGACAGTCGTGGCCAAAAAATCAAGAGAGTTGATGGTTTCCAATGTACCCCCTCCACATGATCCCCAATACCTGAAGGTGATAATGTAATCATAAATATTAACAGGAGTATCTACAACATCATACCTATAACCACATGGAATGCAGGTGTATTTATATATCTGTCTTGCATTATATGAACACGCTTGCAACTATGTGTGTATACTTATGCTGAGATAGATACTTCATTAATACACCCTATAGCATAAAATTGCAGATTATCTATAGCCTAGAATCGAATGTATAAATATGGGAAAACCGCTATAAAGATGTATTGCATATCAATGAAGTAATCTTAAGCGTCTGCGTATAATAATATATATCGTGAACGTCTGATACTATAAACATATCTTCAAAAGACAAGTCATCTCCTATCTAAAAACGGTAAAGCATAAAAGTCTTTTATATGAACTAGCTTTGCTTAGATTAACCAGAATGTCACATCCCCTACTTACTCAAAAGCCAAGCCCTTGCCCTCGAGCCCCTGCTTGGTCCGATGGAGAACCCTTTGGCGATTCAGAAGATTTTAGATTCTCCATCTCAGCTATCATGTCCATGTTGAGACCTTTGTCCCAAAGGTATATAGCCAACCAGTGGCTGTAGGGAGGAATTTTCACATTGAACCACCACATGAGGAAGTTGACATTCCTCTGGATGATGGGCCTTCTGTTGGCAAACTTCGCAGGATTATCATGAATCAATATTGGGAACCGAGGAACCTAGCGGTTGTTCCACATGAAGATATCATAATGCCTTGGCTTGGGGGCTAAGAGATCAGAAGTAACATTCTCCATTACTTGGTCAAGCTCTATGAGAATGCTATTCTTAAAAACCTTTATACATAATTCCTTGATGAAATCCCTATTAGGCTCGAAATGGAGTACTACAGCTAGGAACATAGAGGAAATATCAGAATTTGCCCTGGTCCTATCCTAATTGGTGATGAAATCTTCCCCTAAAATTTGAGTAACCCCATTGACGACCAGATCGTGAGGATATTTCAAGAGGTCTGTCAGCCAAGCTGCCTTTATTTCCCCATGAATGGTCATTTGTCTTTTAGAGCTCGAGAGCTTGAGTATAGTATCCATAATATTTTGAATTTTGCTTAGCAGAGAATGAAGAGACAGAGAAAAACCAGTCTTTATATAGTTAGAGGTTTGTCTCGAGAGTCGGGTGTGAGAATGAAGGGAATTTAATTGAGAATGAGTTGAAATGATTAAAACATTGGAGATAGTACTTGCTTGAGAGGCATATCGTAAAGAAATGAATGCAAGACCGTCCTCGAGATTCCATCATTCAATATCGCACATGCTTAGTGTCTGGTTAATATATGCATGATCGACATGTGCGGAGATGATTGATACAACTCAACCGATGAGGTGAAATTCTCAGAAGAAGGTATGACCGGGTTTCACAATTTGACGTGGGTTAATGAGGTGGATTAATGAGTCCCGACAGATGTCACTTCCGAGATAATCACGGGGGAGGAAGATCTCACACTTATTATAGTTAGGATCACCGAGACAATGATTTCCTGGCAATCTCCATTGAAATAGCCTAAGTCTTGAGGGTGGGAAGGTGGGTGGATGCTGAGACTATATATATATGTGATATCTATACCTATATATACCTGTACATATATACATGCACATATATATATATATATATAAAATTAATTATTAATTAATATGTAAATTAATCTTCATTAATAAATATATATTATTAATAATTAATAATTAATTAAACTTAAACCCCAGCTGCTGGGTACACAGACCAGTAGTACTATATATATATATATATTGAGTTTTAATAACATTTCAAAAACAATTAAAACTAAAATCTCAGTTGTTGGGTACACAGACCAACAGTATATATATATATATATATATATATATATATATATATATCATCTTATGCTTGAATGAAAAGAATATATATCAATATGTATATATACATATGTATAGATATATGTATATATCTATGTATAAAATTCATGGTTTATACATATACATATAAATCTATACTTTATGTATATACCCATATTCATATATCTAGTAGGGTATATATAAGTTTTGGATTATATCTTGAATGTATACCTATATATATAAAAGAAACTGCTAATCAAATTGTAGATGTTAATTGTATAAATATATATAATATGAGATCATGAGTGTTTATACATATACACATATAAATAAATATAGGTATATATGTGTGTGTGTGTGTGTGTGTGTGTGTGTGTGTGTGTGTATTTATATGTATATGTAAATACATATATCTGTATATATATGTAAGAGTGTGACTATATATAAGTTTGACTCCATGTATATCAACATATATATGTGTGTGTGTGTGTGTGTGTGTGTGTGTGTTTATATACACACGCGCGTGCGCGCGCACATACACACACACACATATATATTGGTGTGTTTCCTTGCAGATGAATATCTCGAGCTGTGATAGGAGGAATGTCTGATTCTGAATCCAGGACCCTTGGGATTCAAATTCTTAATATGAATGGAAGGTAAAATGGTTTAGGGAGAAGAGGAGCAGGGATGAGGACTAAAGATGGACTTACTAAAGGGAGCCCAAGGAAGACAAAGGAGTAATAGAACGAACCTAGAACGGTTAAAGTGCCTAAAAGGGACTAGGATAGGCTATTGCTTGCATCTGAGAGAGCAAGAGGGAGGGGATGGGGGGATGAGCCCGAATTATCCTCTTGTTGGGGATGACATATGGATTTCTCTAGACGGGTGGAGGCACTGCCTTATCAGGCAAAGCATTGGTTTTGCCTAGGATTTTGAGCTCCACGCCATCTGCTCCTAAGTTAGCAAGCTCATCTGCTCTACTGTTTCCTTGTTTAAATGTTATGTTATCTAACTTTTAATGAGAAGAAGCTATAAAATCATAATATGAAATGATCGTCCTAGGCATATTAATAAATAATATATGGAAAGGTAGACAGATGATATCTTAACCTCAATGATAGATCACGGGGTTCAAAGAAAGGATATCCTCTTGGATTAATATATTAGTATATATGTTCGATACTGATCGTTTATAATTATAGATGTATAATTTTCTCCCTGTAAATACACACAAATCAGACATATCTTAAAGGTATTAATACTACTTGTATGTTCCTGTATTAGTGAGTATTATATGATATCTATATCAAGAAGCTTGCTCGCCATTTGTCGTTGGAAAATTTGCTAAGGATCTAAGGCCATATGAACCCATCCTAGAGTCAGAGCTGAGGAGAGAGCTATTACCTGTCTAAAAGGTAATAGAGGACAGATAACCAATCCTTAGTCGTTAAAATATGAGGAATCCAACTTCTGGTGAAAGGTCAGAGATTCTTATGAAAATAAGTGAGTTTGACTAACTTAGCCTTATAGCCCCTGCTTTGATCTGCTATAGAATGGATGTAAGAAAATGAGTCATAAAATCTATATAAACACTAAAGATAAATATATATAAATTATTTATATATATATATATATATATAAAGATGTTCTATAGATAGATTATATATAGTTATGAAAAATATATATAAATCATCAACAAAAGTGTGAAGGTGGCTAATTGTAAAAGCATTATATATAAAACACTGGATGAGGACCTAAGATAGAGCTTCAGGGAAGATGACTGCCATCATCTCCCAAGTTAGCTAACTCATCAACCCTTTTGTTGCCTTCCCTATATATGTGATTGATTGTAAATTTCTCGAGACCTTTGCATAAATCAATGGCCCATGTCAGTAGTGAGTTGAGTCTCCAATTGGGCATACTACCTTTTCTTAGAGCGTTGATAATAATTGTTGAGTCCCCTTCAATTTCCAATTTCTTCACTCCCATCTTTCTGCAAATATTAAGGCCTTCCAATAGGGCAACCAATTCAACCCAATTATTAGTCTTATTACCTATTGGGTAAGCCATGAGGGCAATTTCCTTCCCTTCCCAGTTATGGATAGAGCATCCTATCCCTGCCACCCCTGGGTTGCCTCTGGAGGCCCCATCAAAGTTTAGCTTTAGTCATCCCTCACTTGGAGGTTGCCACTTACATTTAGCTCTTTTCCTTAGATTTACTTCAGGACCATCCCCAATATAGGGTGGGATAGATAGTCCCTTCCATTTCCCCTTCATCTTCTCATCCCAATAAGTTACCGTGGCATTCTTCTTCATACCAAAGTTGATCATATTGTTGATTTTTTCGATCATAGCAGCCTCAATTTTATTGATTACCCATTTCAACTCTAATTTTTCATCTTTGAAAAGATGCCTATTCCTTTCCTTCCACAATTCCCAAATTATGGTAGATGGAAGAGATATCCATAAGCATTCAAATAGACAACCTCTTCTTAGGATGGGTCAGGCTTTGAGCATTCCTAAAATAGTTTGAAGAAAGGCAGAGGACCAGCCTAGTTTCTGGGTAAACCACACCCAACATTTGTTTGCATAGTTGCAATTAAGGAGGAGGTGATTTGTGTCCTCTTCATCCTTTTCACATAGAGGGCATCTACTAGGTCCCTCATACCCCATCCTCCTAAATTTTTCAGTAGTCAAGAGCTTATTCTGGAGAGCAAGCCATGTGAAGACTCCAGTCTTGGGTAGGCAGTATCTAAATTAAATTAATTAAATTAATTAAATTTAATTAATATTATTTAAAATAATTTTCATAAAAATACTAGATAAAAAATATTTAACTAATACTAACAAATAAACACAATTTTTGGTACGCAATACATATAAAATTAAATAGAAATAGAAATAAAAATACATACTTGCATCATGATATCTTTGCCTTCTTTGTTCTCAATATCTTTGTTCTGTTTCAAGAGAATAATTCCTTGAAGTCTTATTTTGCCTTCTCTTCTTGTTCCCCATGCTTTTAAAATAACCTTCAAATATCTTCAAATTATTGCCCTCAAAATAACTTTCAAATGTCTTCTTTCATCCAAAAATGCGAATTGTTTTAATCATTTGTGTGTAAAAAAATGAAAAAAATTATGTATATTTATATGACTGTACAAAAATGTAAAAAAAAAAAAATTTGGGTCGGCCAGGGTTCGAACGAACGTCGACAATTACAAGAGGTCGGGTTCGTTCAAACCCGACTGTTACATGAAAGTACACGTCATTATTTTGTCCAGGGGGTTCGGGCAAAGGGGGGTTCGATCAAACCCCTTATGGTTCGATCAAAACCCCCTTCGTTCGAACCCCCTTTTTAGAGATCTCTACACAATTTTTTCAGAGTTCTGAGAAATTTTTGCCTTCGAACCTTTGGTTCAAGGCACAAATGAAAGAATTTTGATAACCCAAAAATATAAGATGGTAGTTCTCGGAGCAAGCTTTCCAACGAGTATAATTTTATTACTGATGCTCTGCTAAATGGACAAGGTTAGTCTAAGAGAAACAACACAAAACACACAAGAAACCGTTAGTGTTATTCAATCAAAAACTAATCTAAACAGACATATCAAGAGAGACCCTAAAATCATGCTAATATCTCTAACTAATGAAACAAAGATAATGAGACATCTCCAAATGCCTCTTAGCATGCTCTTAGTTCCTTCTCCCTTGTTCCTCTCCTCTCCAAGTTCCAAAATAGTGTAGCTCTCAGCAGCTTTTTGCACTATGGATGCTTATGGAGGATTGAGAATGAAGTATTTGCTCTAAATGTAAATAAAGAAGCTAATATTTAAGCTATTGATACTAAAATGATTTATTTTAACCAAAATGACAATATAAGAGTTTGCTATGCTAAATGCTCTCTAAAAATGCCTATAGCTTAAATGCATACAAGTTTTCAGGATCTGGATTATGAAGAAATGGGCTCTATTTATAGGAAAAATGAAGCAATGGATGGTTGAGATTGAGTAATCCCAACAAGGGTCAGGATTGAATGATTTCAAATCCATGTGAGGGCTTTCAACCCAATCCCAGGATGACAAGTGTCAATGTGAGATAGGTTGAGAGGAGAGGGAATAAGCATTAAATGCTTGATATGACCTTGAGAGCTAAAGTCAAGGTTAGTTGAATGAATAAACTCTTTATTCAAAGAATAAAGCTTTTATCCAATGGATAAACTCTTGTGCAAATGTGAAATGGATAAATATGGTCAAAACAATAAATGTTTGGGGAGACAAGTTTGAAATAACCATAAATGGTTATGTAAGAGCCATAAATGGTCATGTAAGAGCCATTAGTGGTCTTAGAAGACTTTGGGGGTTAATTTGTTGAACACACAAAGCATTAAATGCTTTTCAAAGACTTTGGAGTCTTTGAGAAGTGACTCCATTTTGCTTAGGAATGTGACAATAATTAGGAGATGGATTAGGCTAATTAGGAAGGGGTTAGAAGAATCTAGAAGGGGATTAGATTTTTGCAAGTGGATTTGGTGGGTGAGGGAAAATAGGATTTTATTAAAATAAAATTAGTTTATTTCAATAAATGAGGGCAAGTTGCATTTGTAGGAAAATGCAAGTGGGGGGGGGATAATGATTTAAATAAATTTTTTTATTTAATTTATTTAAAAGAGGAAAAGGGGATTTTAATTAAATAAATAGATTTTATTTATTTAATTGATTGTGAATTTGATTTAATGAATTAATTAAAATAAATTGAATAATTTATTTAATTAATAGAAGAATGTTTGGGGATGAATTAATTAAATATTAATTTAATTAACTGATGGCTAGTGGATTTTTAATCAAATAAATAGCGAATATTTATTTAATTAAGCTGGACAGATTTGTGTGACTAAAATTACATTGTGAATTTATTATGTTCTTGTTTTTTTTTAATTTTATGGAATATTGGTTTTTCACCGAACATGAACTTCTCTATTCAACGCATTGGAAAAAATTGGAAACTAATTCAAAAAAATTCTGAAAAATATCTATGCTCTAGGTATTGATGTCTTCTTTATAAAACATAAAATAAAATTGAATTTCGATATTTATAGAACAAGTTATGTGTTCAAACTTAAACCTATGTCTGAATTATAACTAGTCAGACTTTAAAACTTAATAAAATGAAAAATATTCAACATGTCATGATCAAACCAACAACAAGCCCTGGATATTGATGTTACAAACCAAAATTCGAAAGAATTGAGTTTTTATCATTTATAGAAAAAAAGTTATGCGTTTTGGGAGGAACATCACTCTTAAAAAATGTAGTTTGCTGTAAAAAACTACTTTTCGAAGGAGATGGAAAAATTTAAAACCAAATATTCAAAAAAATTAAAAAATATATATTTAGAATCTACAGACAAAATCCTACAAATCACTAATTTACATCATCCTCAACTTCTTAATAGTTTAAAAGTTATAGTTGTCGGAAGTTGAAGATTATTTTAAAAATGTTCATCTCATTGTCAAAAGTGGCAAAAAAGTGGGAACCATTATTGTGATTTCACCCCCCTTAGAGGGTCATAACCTCTCATTCATGGATTAATAGTAAACATATATTAAAAAATACAAGCTGATTACTACCACATAAAGATATAAAAATAAACATTGATGGTACACCCAAAGGGAACTCAAGTGAGGTAGTGGTGGGTTTAATTTTTCACAACATATATGATTATGTCAAGTTCTAAGAAATTGGGAAAGAGAACCAATAATGAAGTAAATATACAAGCTCTTTTTGTAGGATTAAAAGTAGATTGTGTATCATATTAAAATATTAGAGTTAGAAGGAAACTCTGAGACGATACTACTAGTTGTTCAAAATAAATATTGCCCTTAGAAACTAAAAGGGATCCTAGAAGAGATATTAAGATAGATGGATAATTTAATTGATTTTCTATGAGGTAATTATATGGGATCCTAGAAGAGATATTAAGATAGATGGATAATTTAATTGATTTTCTATGAGGTAATTATATGGAGAATAAAATAAAGTAATTGATTGCATAGCTAGTCAAGGAGTGCTCCAAAATGATTTATCATTAATAAATTAAAAAAGATTCAAGATTTAGACATCAAATAGGTTTGATTGAGACCAAATGGCTCCAATGTCGAACATATGTGGCCTAATATACATGATCAACGTTTCATATGAAATCAATTCAATCAAACCTAACATAAAAAAAGTAGCGTATGCTCAGATTGTGGTACCAGCAAAAGAGACACAAACAACACACACACACCAATGAAACATTATGTTAGAGGATTCAAATGAAAAAAACACATTAATCAACCAAAAACTCTAAAAGCATCTCATTGTTCTCTATCTCTGAGGATCCTTCAAATCAAGGTGGCTCTCAGCTTCAAAGAGCACTTGATCTCTAGGATGACTACCTAAAGAACGAGAGATATGTATGATTCTAAGATCTAAATGGAATGCAACTAAGATATTAGTGATATGCTAAATGGATATGAAACTAGATATGTTACCAAAATGAGAAGACTAGTATGAGATTAAGCTAGCATGAGAATGTTATGAAGATGAGATTGATCTAGCATGGAAAAGAAACTAACATGATATACTAAAACATGATGAAATCTATGCTATAATGCAACTAAGATGATCTAAAAATGCCAAGAGAGGACAATGGACTCCTTAGTAACTTTCACAAAACAATTTAGCTATAGATTGGATGCAAATGAAGATGGATCATTGATTGAAGAAATGGGCTCTATTTATAGAGAAAATAGAGAAATGGATGACCAAGATTAAGCAATCTTAACAAGGGCTAGGATTGAAAGTTATCAATCCATGGGAGGAATTCAATCCAATCTCAAGTTGACAAATGTCACCTTGAGACGGCTTGAGAGTATGCTAAGCAAGAATTAGATGCTAAGTAAGCATTAGGGATAACCTCAAGGGGTGACATCATTGGATAATGTCATTAACCAGGGAGACATGCTATTACCCAAGAGGTAAACTATTGTGCACTATGGGTAAATGTTTAAGGGACAACCATCATGGCTAAGGGGTGTGGGTTTGTAAGAGGCATTAAATGCCTTAGAAAAAAATTGGGGCTAATTTGTAAGGCTAGTTAGCTTGTTGAATAAGGTAGAGTCTTCAACACATTTTGAAGACTTTCCCCAAATTTGGAGAAGCGACTCCCCGAATTTTAGGGATGGGACATAATTAGGAGACTAGGACATGATTAGGACAGGATTAGATGGCTTCTAGAAGAATGATTAGGGGAATGTAGGATTTTGCAAGTGGGCGAGGGAAAATAGGTAATTTTGGTAAATTAAAATGATTTAATTTAGCCAAAAAGGGGATGCAACTTGCATTTGTAGGATTTTGCAAGTGGGGGGATTTACAAATAAATTTGATCTATTTAAATGCAAAAGAGATTTTAATTAAATGTAGATTTAATTAAAATGGGAAAGGGGATAAATGGAGATTTTTAATTAAATGTGAATTTAATTAAATGGTTTAGATAGAAGAAGGGGAATATTAATCAGATCTTTAATTTGATTAATGGTCAAAATAGAAGAAAAGAGGATATTAATGTAAATTTAATTAATAGGCGAATTAGTTCTTTTAATCTATTGTGAAAGTTTTAGGTGTCTACATTTTGCCCCTCTTTGAAGTGACGTGTGACCACATGTTGCTTTAAAGAAAAACGTTCGATATGTCACCAAATTTTTTGATATGATATTGTTGCCAAAATTGTCTGTATGATGCCCCAGATATGAAAAACTAATTTCGATATGAGATGTCGATATGGAACCGATGTCGATATGAAACTGATATGATGATGCCCCATCGAGAGATTGTTCGTGCTTTAAGGGCATGAATGATCTCTTGAAAGAAGAAGAAAGTTATATGAAAGATAGAATAGTGAATAGATTGATGACATGCATGGGTTTGATTGGATTGATAAGATTGATCAGATTGATTGGATTGATAGAATTGATAAGATTGAGATCAAATCTGGTTTCAGGAATGATACCTCTTATATAAGACAAAGATGATCAAAGTGTCTGGTTTTAGGAATGATATATCCTGTATAAGATTTGATCCAAATGTCTGGTTTCAGGAAAGATACATCCTATATAAGACATGATAGAATGGATCAAACGAAATGGATTAATAAGATTGATAGAATCGATGAGATTGATAAGATTGATAAAATTAATAAGATTGAGATCAAGTCTGGTTTTAGGAATGACACCTCCTGTATAAGACAAAGATGATCAAAGCGTTTGGTTTCAGGAATGATATATCTAGTATAAGACCTGATCAAAATGTCTGGTTTCAGGAAAGATACATCCTATATAAGAAATGATAGAATGGTAGAACGTCTGGTTTCATGAAAGATATATCTTGTATAAGACATGATAGATGAGAGAACGTCTGGTTTCAGGAAAGATATATCCTGTATAAGACATGATAGATGAGAGTTGGATGAATGATGAAGATATGCAAGTGAAGAAAGATTCCATGATGATGCAATAGATATGCATGTGATGGATGCAATGATGAATGTGACTAGATGATGATGATGATGATGGTATGGAACTAAATGCCATGATATGATAATGCAACTAACTGCAGATTTTAGGAATGATCTAAAAAATGCACTTAAGCACTTAACAATGATATGAAACCTGATATGAAATGCACTCTCGTTCTTGATATTGTCACCATTTTCGATCAAATTAGATATGCTTCCTTTTTATCATCATTAAGCCTTTGATATGTTGAAAGTTGATACAAGCATTCTGGTATAATTGAACCATGATGACCCGAGTATAACTTACATGGGTTTTGATATTGCAAGATAGCATAAGCGTCGAGGTATAATTGAGCCACGATGACCTGAGTGCGGCTTGCGTAAACAGACAAGAGTTAACCTTTGTCCTATATAAATTGGAAGTGTCCTCAGTGATATGTCACTAGATCACATTGTAGAACAAATTTGTATAGTAAAAAGGCTTCACTCACAACCAACAAACACAAAAAATATCATGCTCCTTCCTTCTCTCGTTTCAAGACATCCTTGAGTCGCTAGGGAGATATGATAAGAAAAAAATCAAAAACAACTATAGATAAACATGCATGCCATCCAATGTATTTTTGTCGGATAAAACATCTTGCAAATGCCTCGTTGTTTAGTTTTGATTAGTTCATGTTTCTTTGTTTTACCATTGATTGTCGTGATCTTGTTTTCATCTCGATGTGTTTGTTGTGATCGATTGTCTATTTGAAACCCAAAGGTGATCTGCCCGATTTTTCTCCCCACTGTAGATACTATTTACGATATGGAATATGTACATTGACCACCAAGCCATGGCGGGATATCATGATACAGATAACTGTTCAGCTAATCAAGGACAGTAATTATGCTAAGCATGTCCAGGATTGATAAGCATTAGTGAAATTGTGAATTCCTAGTGATGGCTCAAATGGGTGGATATGACATATACAAATAGATGGAGGAACCGCTCTATCACAAATAGTGAGCCTGTTTCTAGGTTTTCAACACTTGCTTTTATTGCACTTTTTGATTTGTTTTTCATTTTTTGAAAGATGAAACATGTACTGCCATCAAACTAGGACAAAATGCAGTAGTCATATTGATCTAAGCCATTGTTTTGATTTGTTCGATGATTGATAAGAATGTCTGGTTTCAAAGAGTGAGTACCCCGTATAAGACCGATCTATCTGGTTTCGAGTGTACCTATCCCTGTATAAGACATGTTGATGTTGATATATTTTGAGTGATGAATTGATTAACAAGACATGTGACCAGTTTGACTGCAGACTTTGAGAGTTTTCCTGTTGTTGATTTGATGAATGGGCCATGCGTTCATGCTTTGATTTTCAATTTTCAATTTTCATTTTTTTAGACATTTCTGATTTTTTTTTGGTTGAGCTTTTTGGATTAGAAGAAAGATGTATTTGGTTGCCCCAATGTATAGCAAGACAAGAAATATTATGAATGGATGACTGAACCGTGAAGTTATCTTATGAGGAGACACGTCAAGAGCTTTGTGAAATCATGTTTTGTCCTTAGTTTTGATCAAGATCGAGGATGGAAAAGGGGATATGGATGGAGATAGGATATGGATAGGAGAAACAAGATCATAGATAGTGATAGATGATGGAAGAAATGAATAGTTAGGATAGATGGTATGGATTAGCGTGAAGCAAGATCGTAGATAGCACTGGATGAATTTAGATAGGGTAATGGATAGTGGAGTAAGGATAGTGGGAGATGTGGTATGAAGAATAGAGTGGATGAAACTTTGACCCCATTTGCAAAGAGGTGATATGTAAGATTGTCACAGTATTTAGCACCACTTGAATAAGTGTTCTTGAAATTTTCAAAGATAGAGACCCAACCCACACTTAGAACCTCTAAAAAATTCAACCGAACATATCTAGCAACTAGGAAATAGACTCAAAAGGGAAGGAAAACCCCAAACTAGATCAAGGTACTTATTCTTTGACTACCCATGTGTGTGCAATTGGGTTCATTCCAACTCATATGATCATTGTAATCTTTAGAATCCAACGTGGCTAGTTACATGAGTTACCCTGACTTCAAAAGCATCCTGGATAGAGCCTCGCTGCCAATAAGCGTCCATAGCTTTGACGAGGTTGTCGCTATAATATCACAAATATTGCTCCATTGCTAGCCAGATGTCCATATCACCGATGGAGTTACTTGCATGTTCCCATAGCCAAGCATTTTGATATTTCATTTCATTGCATTTTCTTGATATTTATTTTCTTGATCATGCTTTTGATCTTTTGAAATTGTCTTTTTATTTTCTTATTTTGATTGCATTGGCTTGTAAGTAATGAAACTTACATGGGTCTGATAATTACAGTGGTGCCGAAGCAAGATTTTAGATTTTTCACTAGCCATGTCTTAGACTAAGAGATCACAATGATTTAGAGCAATTGATTAAGTTTATGAGATATAGTAATCAAAAGATGTCGATACCAGGATACGATAAGTGGTTCTTTTCTAGATTGAGTGTGTATCCCAACCAAAAGAAAATGTTAAACAGGAACAACCTTGGATTCTGAAGCGTTTCATGAATAGATATCTAGGAAAATGACCGAACATGAGATTCGAGCATGGGCAAGCATGTGACAAAATGACACAAATGCCTATTTCACAGATGATGAATTTATGCAAAGGATTGAATGAAAGGGATGGAAGGATAGAAGAGAGGTGTTGGATAATAGATAGAATGTTTGAATATTTGTGTGAGGATAGATGGAAATGTATTCAAGATGAGTGTTGGTACACAACTCGAGAAGTGATAAAGAGATGGAGGAAAATTGAATTTTGGGATACAAGGACCCAAAATAGATAAAGGAAATGATGGAAGAATAATTTTGGAAAGATGTTTAGATAGATGGTTGAAAGAAGTTCAAAGATGTGTGCCTTTGTTGATCTTTCTCATGGATCATTTGAGATAATGGAATGGTGGATGGAGGGAGGTAAGGACCCAAGATGGATGGAAGGGATGGATAATTTGACTTTGGAATGAAAGGACCTAAAATGGATTTGGAGGATGAAGAATTTGACTTTGGAATGAAAGGACCTAAGATGGATTTGGAGGATGAAGAGTTTGACTTTGGAATGAAAGGACCTAAAATGGATTTGGAGGATGAAAGGATTCCTTGATCTTGATATTGACTTGGAGTAGGATCATGCGAGTTTGTGCTTTTCTCATGATTTTGAATTAGATTAATGAAGGAGATGGAAGGGATATCATGCTCTTGCTTAGGAGGTGGATGTTTAATGGGACTCTGCTCTTGAGATAAAAGGGGATCACTGTGGATGGAATACCAAAACCTTAGGGGATCATCATAAGATTCTTGATAGGTGGGATCTTGATAAAAAATGGGATTAGATTGGAGAGCCATGATATCTTGATCTTGATTTAGGCTAGGACTCATTTCCTTTGAATAAGCTTCTTCTTTTTCAAGTGACAAGGGATGGTCACATGAGTGCTCAAAGTTTCAGTTTGGATGGGTTGATGTTGTTGACTTGATGGATACTTCATTTCAGATAGTCAAGCTTACTAAGTCGAATAGAGGGTTTGTTCGATAGGACCCTATGACAAAGCATATCAAATGATATGGATAAAGTATCCCAATATGGAAACTTGATTTGATTAACTTGAATACCTAGCTAGGTATTGTTGTCGTTGAGATAGTTGGATGATAAACTCTTGATCACTTGGTTTGATACTCCCTTAATCTTGTTGGATGAAAGTCTTGCCTAAAGATAGTTGAAAAGTTAATAACCACCTCAAAAGGTGCTTTGTTGGATTTGAAAATCTCCCCCACTTATGATTCTTCCTCATTTGATCTAATTTTTGAGTTGATCGATTGATATTTTTGCAAGATATTTTAACATTTATGACAAAAATACATAACACACATGAAGACAATGGCCATCCTAATGCTAAACATTGAGTGTATGTTCTTTTGAGGATGTTTTCAAATCCCTGATGTTTTCATTGGTTTGGATCACAATAAATACACATTAGATAAACTCTTTATTCAAAGGTCATTAACAATATCATAGCCCACTAGTATCGATACTCCATCAACTCAAATAGTCTTGTCACTCCCTAGAGGGTGCCTGTTTTTTTGCCTTTTTCTAGAAATTAACCCAAAGTGAATTGCTTCACAATTAGGTAGTTATCTTGGGAGATATATGGTGAGTAATCTTGGGGGCAAATTCTTCCCCACCATTGCACTATGATATTGCCAATGTTTGGCAACTGACTCAACTCAAAGTCTCTATCGCTATGGCTTTTAGTAAAGGCTTTTGTTCTAAGATACCCTTTGAAGTTGCACAAGCACGATTTAGGCCTATAACTCAACAAAGTACCAAACAAGATGTAGTCACACAAGCGTGATTGAGACCTCAAGGCCCTAAAAAGTGCTCAATATGAGATAACTCAAATATGTTCCGTTCCCTGAGATTTTCATCTCAAAAGGCGATTGGATTATAGTAAGTTAGAATACTTGGCTTTAGCCGTACTCACTTGGGTCATTCTCTTCTCACTATCCCCCTCAAGGCATTTGGGAAGGCAAGCCCTTTAAAGGCTGTAAAATGCTAGAAGTAAAATAAAGCAATGAAAAAAAGGTAGGTTTGGCTTTTTGATCACCCAATTAAGGGGAGAGCATATACCTACCACTTAAGACAAAACACTCAAAAGTTCGTTTTATCTTTCAAGTCAATTGTTTGCTAACCTCTAATTGGAGATGTTGCTCCAAACAAGCACAATGTGGATTGCTCTTTTTAATCTTGCAAGTAAATGTTGATTGTGAATTTTAACCTTTGCAAGAGAGTAGAAAGTTTGTCTTGTTCTTTTTAGAACCCATATTGAAATGTGGACTTTAACTTGCAAAAGAAATGTTTGAAGTTTGTTGTAAATTTTATCCTTTCAAGTGTGGTTCTTTTTAATTTCCCAAATGAAAAGATGTGGTTCTTTTTAGAGCACCAATTGAAGATTGTGAGGATATTTTTACCTTGAAAAGAAAATGAGTTCAATTTTAACCAACTTTTAGGAAAAAAGTTGGAAAAACTAAAATCAAATCCTAATTTAAGTCCTTCAAACCTGCATCAAATTGTTAAAACCCGCAAGAAGAAAAAGTTAGTGAAATATGAAATCTCTTGGTGGGCTTCCACAAGCCTTTTCAAGCCCTGGTTCATATCATATCTTTTGCATCCATCCATCTAAGCCATCGACAAATTCATATAAGAAAACTCCTAAAAAATCCTCTCTGTTTTTCATATGAGTAAGCAAAAACTCGTACGAGCTTTCCTAATAGACCATATGACAATTCTCACTTGCCCATACGACAAAGGAAACATAATCACACTAAAACTAGTAGAATCTGGCACGACAATTCTCAGCTTCCCATACGACAAAATAAACAGAATCGCACTATAACTAACAAAATCTCGTACGAGCTTTCGCGCTAAAATGGAACCTGCAATTTCTCACAAAACAAAAACTTGAAAAAATATTAAATTTAGGGAGGTGAGCCCCATGGTGGGCACCAAATAATGTATGCTCAGATTGTGGTACCTGCAAAAGAGACACAAACAAACACAAACACACTAATGAAACATTATGTTAGAGGATTCAAATGAACAAAACACATTAATCAACCAAAATCTCTAAAAGCATCTCATTGTTCTTTATCTCCAAGGATCCTTCAAATCAAGGTGTCTCTTAGCTTCAAAGAGCACTTGATCTCTAGGATGACTACCTAAAGAACGAGAGATATGTATGATTCTAAGATCTAAATGGAATGCAACTAAGATCTTAGTGATATGCTAAATGGATATGAAACTAGATATGTTACCAAAATGAGAAGATTAGTATGAGATTAAGCTAGCATGAGAATGCTATGAAGATGAGATTGATCTAGCATGGAAAAGAAACTAGCATGATAGACTAAAACATGATGAAATCTATGCTATAATGCAACTAAGATGATCTAAAAATGCTAAGAGAAGACAAAGGAGCTCCTTAGTAACCTGCACAAAACAATTTAGCTATAGATTGGATGCAAATGAAGATGGATCATTGATTGAAGAAATGGGCTCTATTTATGGAGAAAATAGAGAAATGGATGGCCAAGATTGAGCAATCTTAACAAGGGCTAGGATTGAAAGTTATCAATCCATGGGAGGAATTCAATCCAATCTCAAGTTGACAAATGTCACCTTGAGATGGCTTGAGAGGATGCTAAGAAAGCATTAGATGCTAAGTAAGCATTAGGGATAACCTCAAGGGATGACATCATTGGATAATGTCATTAACCAGTGAGGCATGCTATTACCTAAGAGGTAAATTGTTGTGTAACACGGGTAAATGGTTAAGGGACAACCATCATGGCTAAGGGGCGTGAGTTTGTAAGAGGCATTAAATGCCTTAGAAGACTTTTGGGGCTAATTTGTAAGGCTCTTACAAATTTGGGGAACTCAACAAGTTAGCTTGTTGAATAAGGTAGAGTCTTCAACACATTTTGAAGACTTTCCCCAAATTTAGAGAAGCGACTCCCCCAATTTTAGGGATGGGACATGATTAGGAGAATGGGACATGATTAGGATAGGACTAGAAGGCTTTTAGAAGAATGATTAGGGGAATGTAGGATTTTGCAAGTGGGTGAGGGAAAATAGGTAATTTTGGTAAATCAAAATGATTTAATTTAGCCAAAAAGGGGATGCAACTTGCATTTGTAGGATTTTGCAAGTGGGGGGTTTACAAATAAATTTGATTTATTTAAATGCAAAAGGGATTTTAATTAAATGTAGATTTAATTAAAATGGGAAAGGGGATAAATGGAGATTTTTAATTAAATGACTTAGATATAAGAAGGGGAATATTAATCAAATCTTTAATTTGATTAATGGTTAAAATAGAAGAAAAGAGGATATTAATGTAGATTTAATTAATAGGCGAATTAGTTCATATAATCTGTTGTGCGAGTTTTTGGTGTCTACAAGTAGAATTGGGCATTTCATTGAAACGTGCTTGTGGAGAACCCTTTCACTTGGCACCCACTTAACAACTCATGAACTACTCAACCATCGGGAAAGGTAGGGAACACCTTTCAAGTATTTTACCTTCACCTTGTTTCAAGTATTTAATTATCATTGATAATTAAATGATAGGTACTTGTTCTTTCTTAAATTATAGATCAAACAAGTACATATCATTTTTCCTAATAATAAATGCAATCATTATGGACATAAATTTAATTATCAATGGGGAGAGAGAAACTAAAGAAATTATAAAATTTTAACGCAATACTCTCAAACTCATCATTAAATGTATCACCTTAATGAGACTTGGTAGACTTGGATCCAAACTTAACATATCATTCATGTGTGAGAATTATTCAAATAATAAATAATGTGTTAATGTGTGTATATTAGTCATGACTTAAGGCTCACGAATGAAGAAATAGTGTTCAACCTTTAGGGATTAAGGTATAGTTTAAGTTTCAATTTAACATTTATAATTCAAAATTTATGATTTCTTCTTTAAAATCATTGTTCGAGGTTTAGCTTTCTCAATCTTAGATTTAACATTTAACATATAATATATTTGAAATTCAACTTTTAGGTTTCATCTTTTAATAATTAAGTCATAAGGTTAAACCTTTAAGGGTAAAGGTATAGAGTAGAGGTTTCAAGGTTTTCAATTTTAAGTTTTTGCTTGAAGATTTAACATTCTTAATTTAGTATTTATAGTATAGTGTTTAAATCTATTGTTCAAGATTTATGTCCCATAAACCTAGGCTTAGCATTCAACATATAATGCCTAATTTTTTTAATTTAGGACCCAACATTCACTATTTATCAAGTCATAAGGTTCAATATTTAGAGGTTAGGTTTTAGAGTTTAATGTATATATTTGAGGTTTAAATATTTGGGTCTATAGTTAGATCATTGTTTTTATAGACATAGCATAAGACAAAGCATAGTCATAGAAGATAATATAATCCATCACAACCTAACTAATGTTTCTTTGATTTTCAAATATGTATATTATATTTCTTGCATTAATGATTATAATAGGATATGGGTATATTTCCTTAAAATCAAACTAGTAGGAAGATTAAGATTTGAAGGACTAATAATGGTGGTAAGTTTTGTTTAGAAGATTTTAATAGATTGTACAAGGACCTTGGGATATAAAGATACATGACAATTCCATACACCCTTCAACAAAATGGAGTTTCAAAAATAATGAACAAGACATTGATGGAGAGGTCTAGTAGTATGATGAGTAGGGTTGGCTTGGAACAAAAGTTTTAGTAGAAGTTTCCACACCTTGGTACTTGGTTAATAGGCATCTTGTATGAGCTCTTGTCGATAAGAAATTTATGAAGGCGTGGCAAAAAAAATTCCTCATTAAGAATCTTTGAATCTTTGGTTGTGAGGCAAAGACACTTGTGCGTAGAGAAAAATGATCAAAATTTAAGAACAAGGTTGTAAAATATATCTTAATTGGCTATAGTACTTGTGTGAAAGGATGTAGCCTTTAGAACCCTATGGTTGATTTTTTTTTATATAGCAAAAGTGTTATTTTTAGATAAGTGAAGTCTTGTTCCATAGTATTGTAGCCAAAGAAGGATGAAAGAAAATATGTGGTTCAACTAATCTTAAAGAGTAAGGAGGTTTAACCAAAAGCCCATGAAGGGCCTAAAGATGAAGAGTGCTCACATATCCCTCAAGAAGAGATAAAACCTACACCTCAATCATTGAGGAGGTCCACTCAACAAAGACAACAACAAAAAATCTATACTCCTCTTTATTGGAGATGTATGTTTGATTTGATTACAAACATTGATGAGCCTAATACTAAATGAGGATATGTACACAAATGATACAAAATCTTGGAATGTGGCCATTGAATGCGGGCATTACTACTTTGAAGAAAAATGACACTTGAGATCTCATACCTTTGCTTAAAGGACAAAATCCTCTTGAATGCAAATGGGTGTTTAAAATAAAAATAGGGTCTAATGGTAGTGATGAGAAGTACACGGTGAGACTTGTTATGAAGGATTCTTCCAAATTTGATGGAATATATTATGGTGAGATTTTTTCCCTAGTAGAAGAGTTGGCATTCATTTGATTTCTATTGTCTCTTGAAGTAACATATGATCTTTAGGTTGAGAAAATGGATGTGAAGACAATATTCCTTCATGTTGGTTTGGAGGAAGATATTTATATGACACATCCAAATATCCACATTGAGAAATAAAAAGAACTTTTGGTTTGTAAGTTGACAAAGTATTTGTGTGGCCTTAAGAAATCTCCTAGGACGTGGTACCTAAAGTTTGATTATTTTGTGTTAATTTTGGGATTTTTGAGATCAAAATCGTATCATTGCATCTATTATAAGATGGATGACAACCATATTATCATTATTTCATTCTATATTGATGGCATGTTTTTAATAATGGGAATTGTCTGATTTTTAATTTTAAGTCTCATCTCTTAACATAGTTTGAGATGGACATAGGGGTATTCAAGTATACCTTGTGTATGGAAATCATAAGAGATAGAGTAAACATAAAAATTTGGTTGGACTAAATTAATAATGTGAACATAGTATTGGAATGATTTAAAATGATAGATTGTAAGCCATTATGTGTTCCAATTACCATGGGTATAAAGTTATCTATTGAGCAATGTCCAACTTCTCCTAGTGAGATGGAGGATACAATTAGAATACCTTATGCAAGTGCAGTGGGGAATTTGATCTATGATATGACATGTACAAGACCAAACACTAAGTAGTGGGAATCCTTAGCCAATGTATAGCTAATCCTAGATGAATACATTGAGATGCAGTGAGGAGGGTCTTCATGTATTTATGATGTACCTCTAGGTATTCCATATATGCTGTTTTGGTAATTCTATAAGGGACACAAATTCTATTTGTATTCATGGCTTTGTGGATTCATATTGGGCTAGAGATATTGATAACAAAAGTTCTACTAATGGTTATTTTTTCATTATGTTTGGTAGTGCAATTAGTTGGATGAGTAAGTGATAGGATGTGGTCACTTTGTCCACTACAAAAGTAGAGTACATGGTAGCAAATCATGATTGTAAGGAATCCATTTATCTTAAGTGATTGCGTTCAAATTTGAACTAGAGATAGGAGCCATTATGGTTCATTGTGACAATTGGAGTGCCACACATCTTGCAAACAACCCAACCTTTCATGTAAGGACAAAGCATATTGATATCTGATACCACTTTTTAAGATATGATAGAGGATGTAAGGGTGATAGAAAAAAATGATACTTTGAAGAATGTTGCAAATATAATGACAAAGATAGTGAGCATAGAACTATTTAGATGGTGTTATGAGTCTATGGGCCTCTTGACCCCTAACAATTAAATAATAGTGTTGATACTTCCTTTTCTCTTGCAAGGTGTTGAAAAGTGGGAGAATGTTTGAAAATGCGTCTCAATCTTTTTGCTTATATTAATATTATAGGCGTGATTTTTAGGTATAAAACAAAAAAACTCAATTTTTGGACTATATGCTTGGGTTTTGGCCAAAATAAAAAAATTTGGCTCCTCAACATCACCATTGGGTGATGCTTGTTGTGTAGACCTCTTCAAGTACTTCATTTGTTTAAAAAATGAGCCCAATCAATCCACCAAAACAAAAGTTACGACCCCTAGAATTATGTGTAGGAAACATAAAAAAGTTGTTGGATACATAAAAGATCTATAATACGGAGTTACACCTATTAACCAGCCTATGATCTATGTTATGTCACATCATAAGGCATATTTGATTGAGGGATAATTTATATGCCCCTTTTGGGTGGTTTTAGCTCATAGATTTCAAAATAACCTTTGATAGTTTTAGGTTTTCTCTCTCTTATATATTAGGTTCTTGAGATGGAGATGGTGTGTAGAATTTTGTAGATACTATTTAAGCTATAAAAATTCTTCAAGATCCCTAGTTGGTGGTACTCACATGAAGGATTTCTTTGCAAGTGTACAATCTAATCATGATTTACTAAATGTTGCAATAAGAGTCTTTGGAGTGGGGAGATTTTTTCTCACATATACGTATATTATGATATTTATTATTTTTTTGTAAAATGTGTTTCTATTTTTTGTAATTGTTAAAAGATTGAAAATTGCAAAATACTCTCATGAAAATTCTAGACAACAAATTTAAAGAAGATAAATATAGACAAAATTAAATAAAACCTAATATTTTAAATATTTTCTTTATAGTTTTCACAATGTTGTGGCATACATCTTTCTCCATTCCTTCTTTTTGATGCTAGATACACACATATAAAAGAAATCTCGAGACATTCTCTAGAGATTTCTAAATCTAAATATAATTTCTATATTTAAATAAAAATTTGTATATTAATTTGATTACATTAATATTGATATATATATTTTATTTTGATAAGTAAGCTATAGCTGAGTTGCTATTATATTAATATAATAAAAAATGGACACTACAGAGTATAATAGTAGCATACACAAAAGTTGTCCTAGAATAGAGTATGAAAAGGCACTTGGTTAAGGTAATAATCTAATAATTCCAGACACTAATAAAACAAAATTGCACCCATCTTAATACTACCTAACATGATACTAGATACAAAAAACTATTAACATGCACCATAAACATGAGTAATCAAGCCTCGCTATGAGGGGAATGACTCTCCAACACCTAAAATACACCAAATGTCTATTATAAATATATAATATATTTATAATTTATAAATAATAATGATGTCTTGGTGCATTCTAAGAACCGGATAGCCATTTTTTAATGTATTTTAGAAAACTCGCCACAAAAAAATAAATTGGATTGTTACCACAAAATCTAAATCTTCCAAAAAATGTGTTTTCACCATTTGACAAGGCCGGCCAAAATGACTAACTTCAACTCTCCCAAATAAAAAATAGATGCTACGAATCTTGATGAAATATCAATGTTAACACACAATAACACTCCTCCACAATAAGAAATTCCTTGACCAAGACCATCTGTATGACAACTTTAAAGCAAGATTTAAACCAATATTGTAGGTGGAGGTTAGAAAGCCTTACCCAGATCAGAATCTTGTCAAATGATTTAGTGACAGGGTTGAAAGCCAAGTACCATGGTTTCAATCAAAGCGTGTGCTTCTCCTCCCAACTTCACAGATATTTGTATAAGATTCTCTTCTTGTCCCGCACATTATCAAACACTACTACAAAAAATCCATGGGCTCCAAGGTAGATCTGCACATTCCCTTCCAAGATGGGGCTCCAACGCTTTGTTATCCATTTGTGCAGCTGTCCAAGAATCGGCCAAAAACTTTGGAACCGCCCTATCAAACCCATCTCTACAAAGTATCTCTCATTTTTAGGTCACTATCTAACTTAGCTCCCAAACACACTGTATATCTATCTGTAGCTTGCTCAAATCGGAAAAAGCACCCATCCGCCTTGCTGGATTCCCATTCTATTCGCCTCCAATGACAAGCTCTTGCTTTTGCACAAAAAACTCCTGCTTCTGCGCAAAATCCCTTCTCCCCCAAGAAGAGTTGCCCTTAGTCCGTCATTGAGGGGGGAGGGCCGTCACTATTTGCACCTCCTAGTTTCATTTTCTTGCCAACGAAGGGTTTAGCCACCACCGATGAGTATGAAAAATGGCCAAAATCACTTGTGGCCAAGCGTGAGTACACAACAAAATCCAATGGGCGATGCCAGTGATTGGAAAAATTGCCACTATCTGCAATTTCTTTAAAACCATAGCGGCGACATCTTGTCTCTAACCTCATTATGTATAAAAAATGAAGAATTTCAATAAAAATTAATAAAATATAAAACTTGAAAATAAAATGAAAGATATAATTAACATTATTAATAAACCAATAATTTTTTATTATCAAAGTGCCATTTATTGATTGCATTATACTTAACTTTATTAACTATAATAAAAATGTTATATTTTTGGCCCATTAATGAGCCTCCTAGGGTTAATCCTACCCAGGAATTAGATAGCTTAGTAGTGTGGAAACCTTTGGATCAGGGTTGGAAAAGGATAAATTTTGATGGTGCTCCTTGGGGCAATCCGAGGCCACCGAGCGCAAGATGTATTGCTCGAGATGACAAAGGAAGTATATTGGCAAAATGCTCTCAAAACTTAGGAAAGGGTTCGAACAATATGACAGAAGCTAAAGCTGCTCTTTTAGCTGTCCAATTAGCGGGAAGGTTGGGGATCTCCAACTTTCACCTAGAAGGCGACTCACAAATTATTATCCATGGCAAAGCTGATAATTGGAAAATTGACAGAGACATTCAAATCTCTAGACATAGTCTTAACGCATTTCAAAACTTCAGGGTGTCACATATTAGGAGAGAAGGTAATCAGGAGGTGGATGCATGCACTAACCATGCCTTTAATATCCAGGAAGGCAAAACTCAAATACTTAGATATGAAGCTAACAACCAAGTTTTAGAGAAATTTTAAATTCATATGCCCCCTTGCAATAGTAGAGCTGATTCGAAATGGGAGGCCATTTGTCATTAATGATAATGAGCGTTTGAGTTGGGACGATGGCTTGAATGCTCTGCGGCTGTTCGTTTGGCAAGCTAAACCCGAAATCTTTACCTATCCCTGGTGAAGCGTGTGACAAGCTGGCCACACTATCCAAGAAGTCCGAGCGGCTCTTCCTCATGAAGGCGTATGAAGTTGACATATGATCAAAGGCAGGTGATTGGCCAAGTTGCAGGCCAAGGTGGATTGACAAATCCAAGTCCATTAATGGACATCGTAGAGCTGGATTTTTGAACTTGGTCGAGTGGTTATTTAAGTCATCGCATGTATGAATTAATTACCTTGAGTTGGCGGTGGCACGTTCAACACAACACATAAGGAAAGGTTAGATATTATAAGTGCTCATTCTTTCTAATGCCTTGGCCGCTCTGTGCAAAACAAAGTTCTAGATGCAACAATGGAGGCTAACTTCTCCCTAACCGCTTCAAAGCCAATGGTAGCCTTTTGGGGAGCGATTTTAGATGAACGACTCATGAACATATTCAAGTTTGAAGACAGGGACTTTCTAACGTGGGTAAAGATAGTATTCGGGGAGGAGTATGTGAATGTTGCCTTCAAAGATCGGTGCAATGTTGATATTACATCAATGTTCACTGCATGGTACTTCAAGTTGGAAAAGGAGATAGTCTGCTGGCTGGTAGAAAGTTGCATTTGAGATGAATGGCGAGGTGGTTTTGAGAATTTGATGGAATGACGAAAGATGGGCGAGGCTTCATATGCCCAAATGGTGTATGGCTTCATGTGTGCGAATTCATACCACCTTTGCACCCTTTTCTCATCTGGAGTGCGAAAGGCAACAAGGAATTGAGGTGTGTCTCGGCTCAAGTTGGCATGACAGGGGTAAAAGACTACGTCAAGGTGTTCAGGGCCAAGAAAATTCGGTGGGAACTCGAGAAATGGGGTCCACATAGTGAAAGAACCCTTGCAGTTCTTGGTGCACTTCATCCAAATGCAAGTGTGGTAGACCAAAGGGAGATAAGAAGAAGTCTAGCTGGTCCCTTTGGATTGGTTTTCCCCCGGAGCCGTGAATGGAAGAGGAACAACCGCTAGCAAAACCAACACAAGGTGAGGAGAATCGGGATAAAGGCAAGGTAATTGTAATCTTGTAGTAATCGGTTGGAATATGCAACCTTTTTTGGCTTACAAGTTTTGAAAATGACGACTGTATAGGTTAGAATACATCTTTGTCATTTCTGTATATGTTCAATGCAGGTGGTAGCTCGATAGTCTCTTTGATGTGGGTTTTTTTTGATTTGGATGAACTCTTAGGGGTGGTGCTCAAAGTTCTATATTGCACCCCAATTTTGTAATATTTTTAAATCTATTAATAATAAAGTTATATATTTTTTTAAAACTCCCCATTAATTACTCTTAATTTAATAAAAAATTAAGTGAACTCATCTTATTGAATTCCTCCATACTTTTACTTTTCAGCTCAAGTACATTAATTGGGTAAACTTATACTTAAATGGAAGATTCATACTATTAGAAAATAAGGGTTGCAGAGTAGTGTAGTTTGCATCAAAGGTTGGAAGAGTAGTGTTGGTGTTGTGTGATTTGTTTGTGTAAAATATTAAATACAAATGCTTTTATTGTGAACATGTTGTTTTCCAATGCTATTTTAATTGTTTGATCAGTGTTTATTAATTGGTTCATAATTCTCTTAATCAAAGATATTTTCTAATGATTTTGTTGAACTATATGTTTTGAATGCAATAACAATGAAAATGATAGCAAATTAGTCATTAAGAAGATTAAAAGAAATATGAGATGGAGGGAATTAGTTATTCAATTGTATCCAATGAAGAAATTGATTGGGAATCATTTACCTTTTCACTTCAAACATTATGTGACAAG
Source organism: Cryptomeria japonica (assembly GCF_030272615.1). NCBI lineage: Eukaryota > Viridiplantae > Streptophyta > Pinopsida > Cupressales > Cupressaceae > Cryptomeria > Cryptomeria japonica. Next base: position 190,475,814 of record NC_081410.1, read on the forward strand.
CAGCTATTGTGAGCAATGCACTAGGTTAAGAATACGATGTAAGGGAACCTATCATGAGCATGTAATCCATGCCTAGAGATTATATGCCAACATCTAAAAGTTGACATTTGCATATGGTTCGTATTTGCAATGTGATATGCCTATGTAATGCCAAAACTATTTAATGATTAGTTCACTGTAAATTATTGGTTAAGCCTCATGTGTTTGCTTCATAATTGTCATGTGTTAAACCTGTTCACATGTAGCAGCGATGTCCTACTTTCTTGCTGTCTAGAGAGGACAGGTTTAGCTATATTTGAAAATAAAGGTGACAATTTCTAAAACTAGAATTTTTGATTGTCATGTGACACATTCTCTTCAGGCCTAATGATGTACAAAATAATTTTAGAGAATGGTGAGTAGTAATGGTGCTCTTAGTTTATAAAGGTTGCTATTAACTGTGGCATGTAGAATTAAGTTCATATGCTTTCAATTTACGTTGACTGTGATAAAATATGTTACAGATGTTGAGGAATTATGCTGGCATTCAAGGCCCTGAATTACAAAATATTTTTTTTCCAAAAATGTGCTAGAGTTTCCCTTTTAGGAATACAACACAAAGCAGAAGTTACAAGATAATGTCACTCAACATTTGAGGATTAAATGGATACGGGATACTTATGGGTCAATTGTAATCCTTGGCCGACCTTCTCTGGTCTTCTTCTCTGTAATAATTGCATGTGCGAATAAAGATATATTTTACTACCATGTCTGGTAGGCATTATCATTTGTATTATTATTTCCTGTACTTAATTTATGAGATATAGCAGCAAACAGTCAGAAGGCACAAACCCTTGAAAAAACGTGGCCCCCAAAAAGAAACAAACACCTTGGAAATAAAATAGATTGAAATTTTCAGTCATAGAAATGAATGTATAAGAAAATAATTATAGCAATTTTTACATCCAATACTAAATGTTTGGAAAATATATTAGTTTATTTTTTATTCCTTGTGAATAATAAGCAATACAATTTTTTCCTATTTAAAAATGGGGTATGCATTATTTACAATATCAAAAAGGCTATGATTTGAATGACCATCTTCAGGGTCAATGTCTAATGAGATATTAAACGCATTACAATATTTCTTGCTTGTAAAGAGAGAGTAAAGGCAAGAGAGCATGGACCTGAAGTGCACCAAAAAAAAACAAATGATGAATAAATGAGATCATTTATATTATAGTAATGTGTTGATACTATCTGGGTTTGGGTTGTTAGCAGTTTGCATCTCTTGGATGTTTATTGTTTGAAACTAGATGGGAAGTGGACCTTATCATGTTTCAGATTAGTTTTGCAACTGCCATTGTTTTTTTGTGAATGAATGTGCCTTGCAATAGTGACCAAAATGGCAATATGTTAACCAGAAGAAAACTCCACTATGACAATCATCAAAATTACTATCAAGAACTTAATCATGAGACTGATAAAAAAATAGACAATAGAAAGAAGCACATAAACTTGTGGTATACTTAATTATAAACAAAATAATGATTCTGAGCAAAAGCATCTCCAAACCATAGGAAATAACCCTGAAACCCTCTAAGTTTGGCATCCTACAGCAAAATTTCAAACTTCTAAAATTCAAACAAATACTCTGAATCACTGACACACCCACTTGTGGTTCAAACTCTAAGACCGCCAAGATTTGGACTGTGAATTAAGATTTTCAAACTTGCAAAAAAAATATGGCTAATGTCTGAATTTTTTAGGGAGCAAAACTTGACCACCTAGAACTAGAGGAATTTGATCAATTTTCAAATTTGCATTCCCCAATACACTTGTGGATACCCAAACTTCACAAGACCCCTTCTAATATTTGCATGAAATCTCTCGACTCCAAACAAGCAATATTGATGAAGACTCGACCATCACATAAAAGAGAACAGAAGACACACAAATGTTGGATGAATTTATAAGATTCAAAATAAGGATCTCCAATTTTGAAGAAAATTTGAGGTGTATTGTGGAGGCCACAACAAGTATCAAGATGGTAGAAGGGATTGCCATTTAGTGTTTGTGTGAATATTTATGAACCAGGGATGAACAAAGCATCCCTGGTATATCAGATCAATGGCTACTTGTTAGAGTTCTTCACTCTCTTCCAAGTTCTGATTACATAATCATGATGCTTCCTGCAATTACATTTTTGAGTAATGCTTCCATAGTTTCTCCCTATCGAGTGAATTTCTAATTGTGCAAGTTAAAGAAAAGGCATCAACAGACTTCATTGTCGACCATTGCTAAGAGTTTCTGGATCTGCTTGCCTATAACATCTAATTACCAATATGCATGCAATTCCAAAAACCCTTAGCATTTCAACACGCCATGAAGAAATCACTCTCACAGATCATCATTATTCCTTCCTGGAATCCATTCTTCTTTGACCAGCTATCTGCCTTCTCATTGTTGTATTGTTATCCGAAAAAAAATGTTTTGAAGGGAAAGACAAACAATTTCCACCTAAACTCGTTACTACAATATTTAATGCATTGAAGCTAGGGTAAAATATTAAATGATACTAACATAATTCATTAAACCATACACTGCATGCAATCATAACTCATGAATCGCTGGTTATTCAATATGTCATGAATAATCAATGCCCTCGATTCTGTTTTATCTCAGATTTAGAAAACGGTAACTTGTTTGCTGACTTTAGCACTGTAAAACATACCACTAAAAACAAATATCTTGTTACACATCCAACAAGCATCCAGCTCTTTAATTTTAAATCTTGCTTGTTGAGCATCAAATAACATTGCGAAAAGCATGCACATTACTCTCTAGGTGATGGTGAGTGTTAAATGTGGCAACAGTGCACTTGTAGCTAGATATTAATTCTCAAATTTTATACTACAAAATTATTAGCCAAAACGTGTTTCCAGATCCATTTCAACCAACATTCTTCACCAAAAATCTACCTAGAAATTTTCCCAAACAAAGCCCATCAAAAAGCACAAACAAAAGTAAAGTATCAAATGCCTCACTTCAAGAATGCTTCGAGTTCTTTAATGAAATGGGTGATTTATAAACTATTGGCCAATGATCCTGCAGATTGTTCACAGAAAATGGAATAGATTATCATCTTCTAGCAGGTCATAGGTCAATGTGAAATGCACATTTTGCTTTACCGAATATACACGGCGTGCAATACTAACAACATTAAAATAAAGAGTATTTATTGATACAATAATGCAAATATCACTTGCCAGCTGGAAATATCCACACTGACACATCACATCAAGTGCACTTTAACAATTAAACCAATGAATCAGAAAAGTCAAGGAAAGTTCCCTGGTTATTAAATGACAAATTAGTTGAATACTTGAAAAAAAATATTTATACAGCCTGAATGTCAGGTTTTAGTAACTGCAGATTCAACATTCATGGAAGTTATTCCGAGTATAATCAATATTCAAAATGGTTGGTTTTTGATGACTACACGAAGGGAACTTAACATAGAACCTACCCATGTATTCAAACTCCACTCTCTAGTAAAGACTTCCAGGGAATCTCATTATCTTCATTATAACCATTAACAAAGAAATTTGTGCAATTCTTTTGAAACCCATGATTGTAAGGATTCTGAAATCGACCATCTGGAGCTTTGAGATAAGTGTAACGATTCCGGTTTGCCATCTCATTTGTTGTCATGTTCCGTGCAATCTGCAATTTATGGGTGGACCCAAAGCAGAGAATAGATAAGATACTTGAGCATATTAGGAAAAAGTTTAAAAGCCAAGTGTATTATAACAAAGTTCATCTCAGAAGAAGCATAACAGGTAGAGTAGAAACAAGATAAGATGCAACATCATAGAAAAAATATTTAAGAACTGGTATCAAATGGTAGTATACCTTGAAAAGTTAATTGCTAAATGAGACGTCTGAAAAACATTCACGTTCTAAGCCAATATCAAAATCGTTTTTTGAGTATTATTCTTCCTCAAATAGTAGGCGTTGAACTTCCTATCGTACTACTCCTATTATGGGGAGGGTAGGGCAGGAGAGAGAGGTTAGGGGGTTAGGTAGTTGTGAAACTCTTTCCAATACTAGTTCTCTTTCAGAAATGTAACCTTTTTAATCAAATTTGTTAGTAAAGCATTAATATTTTGACAATTTTTGGACAATTTGTCTCTAAATTAAACAATAACCGGATTGGAAAAACATTCATAATTTGTTTTCTGCTATAAGTACCTAGGGTTAAGATACCTCAGACAGAAAAGTTGTTGGCTGACATGTGAACTCCCACTAGGTGTCATCTAATAAAACTGCGAAAAATGAAAATGACGTGAATTGCAAAGATCAAATTCAAGCATCTATATTTCCATCTATGGGAAAATCTGCCTTCAGCTACAAGAATATTCTACGAGCAAAAATATAAGCTAGTGTCTTTAATCATTTATCCATCACTCTTTTTTATCATTCTTGTCTGTTTGATTAAAAAATGAAAACGGCACTACTATCCTCATACAACCATTTCTTTGAGTGCAAATCAGTTTGGTTTGATATGAATATTCGAATCTCTGGTTGAGTTTTCCATTGTGATTCACCCAAACTATGTGGAAGGCATTTCAGGCATGGACAGACCATAGAGAGGTGTGAGGGGATGTTTATACACAGATATTGATACCTGCTTGGTTATTCCAAGCCACGTCCTCCATATTAAAGGCATCGCCCCTCAAAAGTGCCACATTCACTGCTCATGCTGCCACGCACAAAGGATAATGTGGTAGTTTGCATTTTCTAAACTGCAGAATTATCACCCCCATCATTGCAACGTGGCCTTTTACACATTCCAACAACCCTTTGAATCAGACCAATGGCTAGCGCACAAGATATGGTGGGCCTTGTCATGTGGTTCCAATTCTTGGTATACCTGATGCGCCTCAAGAAGCTCTACAGGTGCTGAATATTGTGTTGCGCGAGTTGTCTACATACAGAAAAGTGGAATTTTGGGCTGCATTCTAATATTAGAAGACCTTTCAATGATATTGGCGCTTCGTCTTTCAAGTTGCACGTTATCTGCCACAAGGAGCAGCATGTGGGTGATTGTGGTTCCGTTGCCAGGTCAAAGGAATTCAAGACGTGTGTACAGCAATCGAATGGAGCTTTATGTAATCCACATCAGACTGGATACTTGCCATACAAGCACCACGCATGTCCTCCGAGTCGCCTCAACAAGCACAAAGATCTGGTCAACTTAGACGACACCTCCCACTTATATTGCAAATGATTCTCACTTGGTAGTCTACTACGTATTGATACTTTTAATGCTGCATAATGGAATAGGCTCTTATGTCTTTCATGTTTGCTTTGAACAATATCATATAAAGCTAACTCCTATTGATTTTTTTTTTGTGGTTTTTACATACTGTGAGCTTCATTTAAATGCTTGTAAAGGGGGCTGAGTTTTTCTTTTTGTCATTGTTTTTTTCCATGGAGGCAAAATTTGACAAATGCAGTCATTAGAAAGCATTTTCCATGACAATTCCAACGAGTAGTTGGAAGCATAGGTTTGATCTCATGCAAATGCAATTAAAAAGAGGTCATGTAGCGAGAAATTGATTCACATAACTTTTAAATGTTAGGTTCAAATTGAGCACTGTTTTTTGCAAAAGTGCATGTTTTGACATTCTCTATGCAATGGACCTTGATGCATGGTAAAAAGCACCAAGTTATTAAGTGCCAAAAATTGGAGGGGTCACCTAATATTGAATCAAGGGGAGTATCTTGAGTCGTGTCATGAACACTTTCATACCTTCTTTAGCATCATTTCTCTTGAAAGGTTGTCTTGAGTCACGCTTTTGAGCATTTCCGTGAAGTTGTGCGTTTGAGCACTTCCACACCTTGAGCATTATGGAGATGAACAATGTAGTCCATTGACATGCATTGCAATCTCATCACTTGTTGCTACATATGAATCCAGAAATTCTTCATAGAAAGCATCAGTGATTCCTTGCAACAAAATATGTATACCAGTTTTCAGCACTGCAGGTTTGGAAACCAGTATGACAACATTCAGTCTTTCGATCATGTACAGATTTTAGAGAATGATATTATTTCCTACACATCCGGAATGGGAAATCATCTTGCACACATTTGTGTTGTTTTTCAGCCAGTGTAGATCATCTTCACAATCTAGTTTTGAGCATCTACCAACATTGCACGCATCACATTATTGGGGGGGGCTACATAGTCTCTCATTTCTCTCCTATGGAGGGGAACATTCATTATACTAGTGCATAGAAGCAGTCCTTGGGGGGATATCATGAGTCCCTTCTTCTATGACTTATTTTCTTCACTTGTATGTTTATTATTGTATCATTTCTCTTTTGGAGAGGTGTTTTTGTTCCCTGTGGGTTTTCTCCTTTTCTTTATGAGAAACTTGTATATGAGTGCCTAACATGGCCTAGTGGCCAGGATTCATCATCATGCATACATTGCTCCCTAAGTTGCATTTAAGGGGGGATTTTGGTGTAAATAGTGACTTTATCAAACTAGTTAGCTTATAGAATGCCTAGGATAGTCCTATTCACATTGCTTAAGTATCCACTTGGGACTTTTAGTCTTTTGTCTCACTTGATCTAGTTGAGACATGTGTACTCAATTTGTGAGACACCTAGTGCATATACATTAGCCACTTGGTCACATACTTGTTAAGTGTGCTCATTGGTGTCCCATGTTTGGAGGGGTAGTCAGTCATAGTTTCCTACCTTCTCACTCATCTACCTTGCCTATATATGCAAAGCTCTTTATGTAAATTATTTACACTCTCATTGTAAATGATAGATATTGCTATTTGATCTATTGGTTTCACTTATAGAAGGTTGTTGAGCATTCAGATTTTGGCAAAATTCCAGCAAAATCCACATAAAGACATGTTCTATCCACAAAGTTTTCTTCTCTCGAGTGTATAATTTTATGAAAAGCAAGTTCTTCCTTATTGGAGCAATCTTCGAAATTTTCTTCTTTGATCTCGAGTGTATAATTTTATGAAAAGCAAGCTCTTCCTTATTGGAGCAATCTTCTAATATTAGCTTTACTGCTATGGAGGGTAAAAAATGACTATGAACCATCTTGCCAAGCTTGTCCACCCACAATTGGTTGTTAGCTTGCAATCATATTTCTTGTCCTCTTGATATGTATGTTAGTATGAAATATTAAGGTTCTCAAACTCCATCTTGATCTTTTAAACGATATTGTTTATTTGCCAATCATTATGCTGCCCCTTTTAGGATTTTTCTTAAATGCTATTCCTTCTAAGATAGTCATTGCTTTTGCCAATCTTGAATTGTCTTTTGGAACTCTATTGAAACCTAGCTTAACCCAATCTCCATGAGGTTTCTGTTATCACAAAAGCTTGCACCCTTGCTGAGCTATCAACTCAACAACCTCGTGAAACATGGAAACAACCCCGAAGTGTGGGACCTTGCGCAAGGGGGTTGAATCTCTGGAGAAGGCTGACGTCCTTCTCAATCTAGGTGAAGGTGTTGAACCAACTCAACACTTCAAAACTTACTCCTAGGCCTATCCTAACAGCTTGCAGAGGAAAAGGGAAGAGGAAAATGCTTAAACTGAAAGGAGGTGATGCACCAAGATAAGAGATTGTTTCTCTCCCTACCCGAAATGACACAAAGAATCAACTGAAATACCCAGGAGATGCACAAACTTCAGTTGTATGAATGACCCCAATGCATGTATGGAGGTTAGAATTCGCTGAATGTCAAGAGGGGAGAAGGTTTCCCACAAGTCACACCCAGAAATAGGTTAACACAACATATATGTGAAAGAAAGCCACAAACATACACTTATAATGAAGGTAAGAACACATACACAACATTCATAAATTGAAGTAAGGCAAAAATGATGATTTCAATTCATTCAAAGGCCAATGGCCAAACTTACAGTTGTAGAAATGCAAAAAATATACAAGTCTTTAAGAGAAGCGGAAGAGCATATAATAGCTCAAGCCAGTAGGGAGAGAACCTTTTACAATGAGGCTTAACCGCCTTTATATAGAAAACTGGTTGCATAAGAGAGATCATGACCCTTGTGTGTGCAGGGAAATGTCAGTCAGGGAATGCAGGGAAGTGCATGCACCTGACATTGTGTACATGCAAGCAGCCTAGCCATACTCTGAAAATGCAATCCTTCAAGAAGGTGGATTGATTGACATTCCAAAGTCAGAGCATGCAGGCATGACATAAGTAACCACAATAAGCATGGCTCTGCACCTCTCTTGATGGATATCCTGCAAAATCATTAAATGCACCCCTGCAGCTCCACAAAAGAAGGTGCACAAGTCACAAAAGTTGTTGTAACATTTAAAGATTTGAGTGTTGATCACGCCATCCAGAAGTGTTGCAAGCCGGAAGGAAGTCAGAGGACTTTAGAAACTCGGGTTCCCGAAGTGGGTAAGAATAAGGAAGGAACTTCGGAACCTCGGGGTTTCGGAGTTCCGGGGAAGAGGAAGGAGACAAGGAAAAGGAAAAGAGGAGACCTAGCAAAGGAACTTTGGAACCTCGGGGTTCTGGAGTTCCGAGGAAAGAAAAGAAAAGAAGGCAAAGGGAAGGAGCTTCGGAACCTCGGGGTTCCGGAGTTCTGGGGAAAGAAAAGAGATGAGGAAGGAAAAAGCTAAGGAAAGGAACTTCGGAACTTCAGGGTTTTGAAGTTCCGGGGAAGGGAAGAAGGCAAGGGAAGGAACTCCGGAACCTCGGGGTTTCGAAGTTTCAGGGAAGGGAAGAAGGCTAAGGAAGGAACTTTGGAACCTCGGGGTTCCGGAGTTTCGGGGAACTTCCTCTTGATGAGACAACACTTCATACTTCATAATTCCATTGCTTTTCTCCTTGATCAACTGGGGGAGTGCCGGTCCATGGATCGTATCTCTGATCGGTTCTCACTGACGGACCAAGGGTGTCATAAAATGACAACATTTTCGGCGATTTTTGCGGGATACTTGTTTGCTAAGCATGAAGTCCAGAAGCCTTGAGCATCCATTGGGCACTGAGTCATTGAAAAGACCCAAAACATGTGTGTGCCATCACTTGGAGGAAAACTGGAAACTAGAACGCACACCCTCTTAAGGAGAATGCGGCAAGTGCACAAGCACTTATGAAAGCAAAACAACCTCTAGTCTAATATTTACATAGTCATCAACACCCTCTTCAGAAGCAGGGCTTGAGATGAATCCCATTCACTGGGATTGGAAGAACATCGCCATCAAGCCTGGAGAGATGAAATGCATTGGCCTCCTAGCAACTAGTGATGACATATGGACCACTCCAGATAGCATCAAATTTGGGGTCGCCCAGCTTTGGCTCTGTTTGCATCCCACTTTAGAACTAGATCTCCCTCTTTGAAGACTCTATTAGTAGCCTTTTTGTCAAAAAAATTCTTGACTTGTTCTTGATGAGTCTCAAGTGTATGCATAGCCTAACTTCTGAACTCCTCTAGCTCCATCAGCTCAGCTAGCCTTATTGTCATGGCATCATTCTCTGTCAATTCCAGCTAAAGTGCTAGTTCAAGAGAGGGTAACTCTAGGGAAGTTGGGAGTCTTGCTTCTTTCCCAGAGAAGAAAGCACATTTCTTGCAATTCTTCACCCATCTATGTGAGTCATTGAATAAGGATGGCCAGTAATAACCAGCCGTCATTATAATGATAGCTGTAGTCCTTGCAGAGAAGTGGCCCCCTGAAGAGCCATCATGAAATTCTTCTAACAATCTGCTAACTTGATTTTGCTCAATATATCTTATTAACAAGACTCCATTAGATTCTCTTGGAAAAAGGGTGCCATCCACTAAGACATAGGGGATGGACTGCAACCTGAAATGCCTTCTTTTGGTCCTGTCCAGACCTTGGGGGTATCTACCTTCCATTAAGAAGGCGGTCATGTCACTTACCCAATTGAATTGAGTGTCGTTGCTAGTTCGTTGATCCTCTTCTAACATAAGGGCGACCTCTGAAATAGTCTCAGAAGATGAGACGAGCTGTTCACATAGGCCCCTGCCTCTTACAAGTTTAGTGATCTTGATGTTGATGTCGTATTCCATGACCTTGGTTATCCACCCAGCCCTCTTCTCACTGATGTCCTTGTTTAGAAGGAAATTCTTGACACTTGCATGTGGAACTAAGAGTTGGATCTTGTTGTTAGACAACATGTGTCTGAACTTTTTAATGCCCTTACAACAATGAGGACTTGCTTCTCTACATAGCTATACTTGAGCTCATAGTCCTTTAACCCTTCACTAAAGAAAGCAATAGGTTGCTCCAAGTTATCATTGTTGAGCTGAGATGCTGGATTCTCCTCCGAAGGTATAGAGGATAAAATCCCTTTCATAGTTAGGATTGACAAGGGTAGGGGCTTGAGCAATTGCTTGTTTAATCTCTTCAAAACCGGCCCTCCCCTCCTTGGTCCAACTGAAAACCAAGTTTTTCTTCAACATGGAAGTAAGGGGTTTTACCATGGTGGCAAGGTTGGGAATGAACCTCCTCACAAAGTTGATCCTACCAAGGAAACTTTGCAATCCCCTCTAGTGACTGAGGAGTGGGAGAGAAAGAATAGCCTCCACTGGCTTTGGATCAATGATCAAGTCCTCCTTGGATACAATGTGTCCTAGCAATCTTCCTTGATCAGTAGCAAATACACACTTGCTAGGGTTCAAGGACACACCATACCCCTTGCATTTCATGAACACCTACTCAAGATGACCAAGATGGTCAGCTGCATGCTTCGAATAAACAGTTATATCATCAAGGTATATAAGCACACACTTTGCTAATACACCCTTGAAAGCCATGTCCATTGCTCTTTGAAACGTGGCACCTACATTGGTTAGCCTAAAAGGCATTTTACAATAAGCATAGGTACCCCACTTAGTAGTAAATGCAATCTTGTATTGGTCTGATTCTTGGACTAAAATTTGATCGTAGCTTGAATACCCATCCAAGAATGAAAATCTTTCTAAGCCACTGGCCTTTTGGAGAATCTATTCCATGGAGAGAAGGGGATAATGATCCTTGAGGGAGGTTCTATTGAGGTCCCTAAAGTCTACACATAGTCTGATTTCCCCATTCTTCTTCCTTACAGGGACAAGGTTGGCTACCCAGGAGGAGTGCTTGATAGGGAAGATGATATTGGCTTCTATGAGCTTGGTCAACTCCTTCCTCATTAATAGCTCAATCTTGGGGTTTATTGGCCTTTTCTTTTGTCTAGCTGGCTTTGCATCCAGGTTTAGCTCTATAGTATGCTGGGCTAAGCTAGGGTCAAAACCCTTTAAATCTTCATAGGTCCAAGCCACTATGTCATCGTATTTTTGACAAATCTCAACAAAGGCCTCTTGTTTGGTTGAGGAACATACCTTGCCCAAGTTTAGAGACCTACCCTCAGCGACAACAATTGGCTTGTAATCACCCCTCTTTGCAGCGAAGTTCATCTTCTTCTTCAATTGATCATCCGAATTGAAAATGCCTTCCAAGGTAACTAGACCTTTAGGCAACTTGTTGGAGTTGAGCTGCATGATTTTATCTCCATACTAGTCTTGTAGCTTAGATTGATTTTTAGCAGAAAATTCTGCTTCATTTTGCAAGAAATTAACAATCTGCTGATCACTTTCAAATACTTGCCAATTTGCCTGATTGTCGGGGATAGCAGGCCTCATAACAAGCCTGATGTGTTGTTCCTTCTCGCTTGCAACATGCGCTGGTATGTCGAACTGAGCACCAACCGCTGCAAGCCTATCAACATGCTTGTTTTGACTACTAGGAATACTCTGGATGTTGAAGGCCTCGAATCCTTCAATCAAGTCCGAAACCCTGTGTTTGTATGATTTTAGTAGGTTGTTCTTTGTTATATTTTGAGCTCGGATATGATTAACAACCAATTCGCTATCTCCAAATGCTTGCAAGGATCTGATCTTTCTGTTTTGTGCAAGTTGGAGACCTTGGATCAAGGCTTCATACTCAGCGACATTGATGGTGCAACCAACCTGAAGCCTAAAAGAGAAGAAATATTTCTCTTGCTCAGGAGAAACAAGCACCACACCACCTGCACCGTTCTTGTTTCTTGAACCATCAAAAAACATGCTCCATAACCCCTCTGAATCTCCTTGTGTCTTAATGAGGTTAGGGATAGGAGTATCCTCTTCATGGATACAATAGGTGCCAAGCCCAGTCTCTTCAGTCTCAGCTAATGGATCAAACTGAAAAGCATTGGCCGATTCATCTAGCAAACAATCAGGGACCTCTTGCAAAAGAGTAGCAGGCTCACGGACAACACACTCCTCCCCCTCTTCGTGCAAAGTGCAATTCATGTTTATTGGGCTGGGGGTGTAGGGCTCAATGTGGTTTTGCGCAATGGGCTCTGCCCTTATGGTAACCTTGGTACCATACCTTGTTCGAAATAGCATGTGGGACCAATCAGAGGACAGGTATCCACCTATCTTGGCAGTGAAGTCTCTAGATAGACAGATGGCAAAGAAGGCAGCGTGGTCGATGATTGATACGTCTTGCAAGACAGTGCAACTAGGGCATGCATGCAAGGTTAACTTCAAATTTTTAACAACCCCTACTGTCTTAATAGAAGTGCCATCCAATTGGACCACCACTTTAGTCACAGGTTCATATTCTATGCCAAGAAGATCAACTACCTTCTTAGGCATGACTGAGCTACTAGCTCCTGAATCTATCATGCGATTGTGAACTAAGTTATCTCCTATGATTAAAGAGAGATAGAAGGGGGGAGGCTTGCTAATCTTGCTTGAATCTTCTTCCTTCTTGGGTTGCACCAAACTGGTGGAGACTGCCCTCCTGCTGACTGCTGCCTCATCACCTGATTGGTTGATGCCCTTCAGTGCCTCCTTGAGCAAATCCCTTTGAGATGGGATGGAAAGGGCTACCCACATAGTGACATTGAGGCTGGCCTTCTTCATTTGATCTACTATATTGAAAGGAACACCGGCTGATTTTAGAGGTCCCTTTGATGCTACAAGGTCTACCTTTGGTCTTTGGATGACTTGGGCCTTCTCCTGCCTCTTGCTCCCTTGCATGGTATTTTGGCTTGTATCCTGGACAACTATGTTGGGCGTTGGAGCTTGGGCTGATGTCGAAGGTGAGGCAGCCTCCATGGCTCTCTTCTTCGACCTTGAATATTGTAACATAGACTCATCGCTTGTTTGGTTCATACCACATAATTTTGCCTCCTGCCAATTGACAAAGATAGAATCTCCCTGCAAGTAAGCCTGAGTGCCAACACTAGGCTGATTTGGGTCATATTGCTGGCCAGAGGTGGTCGGCTCATCTTGCACCACTAAAGCTTGGACAAACGCTCCATTTTGGCATCCACCTTTGTTGTGTGGCTGATTGCATGGTTGACACCAATCTTGCTCCTGGGTGAGGTTGTTTTGCATTGGAACTATTGCTTTTGAGTTGCTTGTAGCTATGGGGTTCACACTATTCAAAGGCCTGGCGTTGCTCCATTGGTTTTGCCCTTGAAAGGGTGGCCTATTCTGCTGATAGTTCTGATTTTGTGCTTGATAAGGTCTGCTATGCTGGGCTTGTTGCCTTTTTAGTGTCACCAACTCATTGCTAAAGTTTTGCAATAGAGCCTTGACTTCATGGAGCTCATTAGAGGATGTGACGGTTGACCTGCAGGCACCATGGGGATAGGTGCCAAGGTGGGTTGTTGAGTAGGAGCCTTTGGGAAGAGAGGCATTGGAGGCCTTGGAGCTATCTTCCCAGCCTGTATAAAACAATTTTCTGCCCTTATGGCTATGTCATATGCACCCGGTAGAGAGGCTTCACCCATTGATTGTATCATGATAGCTATATCACTGTTGAGAGCTCTAAGATAATACAAGAAGGCTTGATTTGGAGATGGCTTCACTAGAGAAGGGATTCTCTTCCATGGCGTTTGGAATCTGAAATTGAAATCTCCCATGAACTCATGAGGTGCCCTCTTGATTGTAGTCAGCTGCTCCACAAGTGATAGGTGATCACTTTTGTCTTCGAAATGATTGCACAACCACTCCCCCAATTCATCCCAATTGTGAATGGAACTAGACGAACACCCTTTATACCACTGCAAAACTTTTCCTTTCAAAGATGTGGCTAAGAGTCTGACAACAACATCATCCCGAGTGACATTATGGACGGAGCAGATGTGCGCAATGTCTTGAATGTGTTCAATGGGGATAGTAGCTGTTTCACCAGTGAAGTATGGTATACTCTTTAACACAGCAACTGGTATATCATTCCATTGAGTCAAAATAAGAGGACTCCCCCCATTGAAGGTAAAAAAAACTTGATTTCTGGCCATGTGAAACAATGGTCTATTGAAATGAGTGGTGGGAGCCCTTGACAGTAATGGTCTTGTAAACGAAAGGGTAGAATGAGCCCTGAGAGATGGAGTGTTTACAACCTTGACCCCCCTAACTGGTGACAATGAAGGTCTACCTCTCCGCTCTCTAGTGCCTGAAGATGAGAGTTCTTCAAACTAGAAACTACCTCTAGAAGACGTCCTTGTATGAATTTTGGGCATGAAATCCGAAGTTGCAACAAGTCACGAACAAGCAGTGGACCTGTAAGTAGAGACTTCGGAACCTAGGGGTTCCGGAGTTGAGGACCTAGGCACCTTGGAACCTGGGGGTTCCGGGGTCCAGAGTTAGGAACTTGGCATAAACAAGAACTAGACTTGTTGAGTAGAGTCGCCAAGTGCTTGAGAGATGACTGCCTCTAAAGACTGAGACACTAAGAACAACACTGAATCCTTAGCATGTATATCGAAAGTCTGTCCCATCGGGCGTGCCAAAAACTGTTATCACAAAAGATTGCACCCTTGTTGAGCTATCAACTCAACAACCTCATGAAACATGGAAACAACCCCGAAGCGTGGGACCTTGCACAAGGGGGTTGAATCTCCGGAGAAGGCCGACTTCCTTCTCAATCTAGGTGCAAGTGTTGAACCAAATCAATACTTCAAAACTTACTCCTAAGCCTATCCTAATAGCTTGCAGAGAAAAAGGGAAGGGGGAAATGCTTAAAATGAAAGGAGGTGATGCACCAAGATAAGAGATTGTTTCTCCCCATACCCGAAATGACACAAAGAATCAACTGAAATACCTAGGAGATGCACAAACTTCAGTTGTATGAATGACCCCAATGCATGTATGGAGGTTAGAATTCACTAAATGTCAAGAGGGGAGAAGGTTTCCCACAAGTCACACCCAGAAATAGATTAACACAACATATATGTGAAAGAAAGCCACAAACATACACTTATAATGAAGGTAAGAACACATACACAACATTCATAAATTGAAGTAAGGCAAGAATAATGATTTCAATTCATTCAAAGGCCAATGGCCAAACTTACAGTTGCAGAAATGCAAAAAATATACAAGTCTTTAAGAGAAGTGAAAGAGCATAGAATAGCCCAAGCCAGCAGGGAAAGAACCCTTTACAATGAGGCTTAACAACCTTTATATAGAAAAATGGTTGCATAGGAGAGATCATGACCCTTGTGTGTGCAAGGAAATGTTAGTCAGGGAATGCAGGGAAGTGCATGCACCTAACATTGTGTACATGCAAGCAACCTAGTCATACCCTGAAAAATGCAATCCTTCAAGAAGGTGGATTGACTGACATTCCAAAGTTAGAGCATGCAGGCATGACATAAGTAACCACAACAAGCATGGCCCTGCACCTATCTTGATGGATATCTTGCAAAATCATTAAATGCACCCCTGTAGCTCCACAAAAGAAGGTGTACAAGTCACAAAAGTCGTCGGAGCATTTAAAGCTTTGAGTATTGATCATGCCATCCAGAAGTGTTGCAAGCTGGAAGGAAGTCGGAGGACTTCGGAAACTCGGGTTCCTGAAGTGAGGAAGACTAAGG
The DNA here is from genome assembly GCF_030272615.1 of Cryptomeria japonica. NCBI lineage: Eukaryota > Viridiplantae > Streptophyta > Pinopsida > Cupressales > Cupressaceae > Cryptomeria > Cryptomeria japonica. Next base: position 190,491,743 of record NC_081410.1, read on the forward strand.
AAGGAACTTCGGGGTTTTGGGAAAAGAAAAGGGCAAGGGAAAGGAACTTCGGAACCTCGGGGTTTCAGAGTTCCGGGGAACTGGAAAAAAGGGGCTAAGGGAAAAGAACTTCGGAACCTCGAGGTTCCGAAGTTCCGGGGAAAGAAAAGAAGAGAAGGCAAAGGGAAGGAACTTCAGAACCTCGGGGTTCCGGGGAAAGAAAAGAGACAAGGAAGGAAAACGCAGGAAAGGAACTTCGGAACCTCAGGGTTCCGGGGAAGGGAAGAAGGCAAGGGAAGGAACTTCGAAACCTTACGGTTCCGGAGTTCCGGGGAACTTCCTCCAGACGAAACAACACTTCATACTTCATACTTCATAATTCCATTGCTTTTCTCCTTGATCAACTGGGGGAGTGCTGGTCCATGGATTGTATCTCTGATCGGTTCTCACTGATGGACGAAGGGTGTCATAAAATGACAACAATTTCTTTGACACATCATAAAGCTTTTTCAGCCTGTTCCCATCAAATCCATTATCACTTATTTGAACGAGGCTTCAAAGTTTTGATCAATTCTAACACTAAAGCATCTAACTTGCCCCATAATTTCCACACCAAATTTCTCTCAATAAATTTGAAGTTTGTTCCCATCTATAAATTCCAAATTATATTGGCTGGATTTTTGTCTACATGAGCTTCAAAGTATATTTCTGAACCATTTTTGGCCATATCAATATCTACTCCCAAATCATCTCGAGCTAGCACATCCTACTTCCATTTTCAAAAGAATCTTCCTTGATTCTGCCATGCCATCTTTCAAGGCAAAAACAAATGATCCCCGTCTTCACAGTTGCTCTTGCAAAAAGGGCATCTCAAAGGGCCACAAAATTCTATGAGTGTAAGCATCATGCATCAGTGCCTTATATAAAATTGCTAATTAGAGAAATGAAGTTGACTTTGGAAGTCTATGCTTCAGCCACACATTCTTAAACTTTTCAAAAAAATTATGTAAGGTGTATACCACCACCAAGGCCTCCCTCTCTGTGGTAGTATTATTCTTTTTTGCTTGTGATAATTAAAAATTTGCATCTGGCCAATGCAATTGGATGATCCTTATTTCCCCTCGGGTTGTGCTAGAACTACTCCAACTACAGTCTCTGAGGTGTCAACATGTACATGGAATGGAACATTCCAGTCCGGAAAGATTAATATAAGTGCCTTTACTATTTTCTGTTTCAACTTATCAAAAGATTATTGCCATTGTTCTATCTAGTTGATTGTTTTACTTGTCTTCTTTTTCAGTAGTTCTTCTATTGGTGTGGTGGTTGTGGTGTAACCTGTTACCCTCTAGTTTGTAATAGACGTTCAACACCGACCTTGGGATTTGGGACATGTGCTTAATTGTCTTTTGTGGATCCTTGTCTCTGGCCGTTGTGGCGTTCGTTGATAGCTCAAGCTTTTGGCATAAAGATAGGGATGTCCAACAAGTGGTATTAGAGCGCTGGGTTATGGGTTCGAATCTTGTGGGTCGCGCTAAGGGGGGGATTGTTACCCTCTATTTTGTAATAGACGTTCAACGCCAACCTCGGGATTCGGGACATGTGCTTAACCACCTTCCGTGGATCCTTGTCTCTGGCCATTGTGGTGTTCGTTGACAGCTCAAGCTTTTGGTGTAACGACAACGATGTCCAGCATAACCTTGGATGAATTTCCAGTGATAGCTAGTATAGCCTAAGAAAACTTCCCCTTTGAAGTTCTCTTTAAAGGTGGTAGGTTCATAATAAGTGCCACCTTTAGGGGATTTACCATAAGTCTTTCTTTGCAGATAATATGCCAAATAGTACCACAAACACACATTTCTTTAAATTTAAGGAGATTTGAAGGCTCTTGCATCTTTCTAACATTAGCTGGAGTGCTTGGACGTGGTCTTTTAAAAAACCATAGATTGTCTAGTCATTTGGGTAGATCTCTTAGAAATCATGGATATAATCTTTAAAATGCATCGATCATTATCTAGCTAACCAGCTAAATATTGCTGGTGCATTTTTTAGACCAAAGGGCATAACTGTATACATAAAAGATCCCGTATTTTGTCACAAACGTCATTTCAGGTTGATCTTCTTCTTGGATCTTGAATTGGTGATATCCAAAAAATCCATCAATGAGTGAGTATACATCTTTTCCAACAACTGATTCTAGGACTTCCTCTTTGAATGGTGTGGGAAAAGGGTCAAGGACACAAGCTTTATTAAGTTCTTTGAATTCCACACATATTCTGATCTCACCGGTTTTCTTATTTTGTACTACCATGGGACTAATCCACTTGACATCCTCTACTGGTTTAATTATACTTGCAACTAACATCTTATCTATCTCTATATTAAAAATTTTCTTCATATTGGGGTTTATCCAATCTCTTTACTTATTGGGTTTCACCCCTTCTTTGAATTGGATTTTCATAACTCTAACTTCTTTAATTCCTTTCAGATCTGTAAATGTTTGAGGTCATAGATCCTCATATTCTATTAGGTTCTTTGAAAGTTGCATAACCTCTTTCTCGTTCCAGTAGTCCCCTATCCTGCCTATTTTTGGGATACCCTTAGTTGCTATGTTTTCTTCTCTTACTTTTAATGGATTGTTAGAATATTTACTTTTTGCTGCAGTTTTTGATGTTATTATCCTTTCTCCCTCCATCTCAATATCCCTTTTTTGTAACAGAGATTCTTCATCCTCCTCCATTCTATTCTGTTGTGTCTTATAGCACCTTTTTTCTAAATATTTTTTATATTTATCCATCCATTCTATGAGTTTCTATATGCCTTCTTGTCATGGAGGCATCGGTGTTTCTTTTTTTGTGTCAATCATCTTTTGGTCTTCTTCTATGGCTAAGAGTATGATCTCTCTTATTCTCTAAATGTGTAGAGAATGGTTTTGTTGGGGTTGGAGAAGGAAAACGTGTGCAGAAATCATTTTGTAGTATTTCCCAATCTCGTTTCTGCTTGTTTCTCTTAGTATTCTAAGCTTGTGCAATTAGTATAAGTGTCAAATTTGTATATATTATCTCTCATCATATTCCCTACATTTTTTTTTTTGATTGTTAAATCGCAGGGATTTTTAGCTTGGCCTGCACCAGGAGAGGCCACAAGGTGGACCTCTTCCCCAAACCCTCCCTACTCTCTCCACTTCGCACTCCACCTCTCCTCCCACCGACTTCTTTTTTTTAATTCTCTCCATCCTTCTTCCTCCATTCTCTACCTTCCAACTCTACCTCTCCTCCTCCACCTCTCATCTCCTTACTGCCTTCCAACTCCTTTCGTCCTCCACCTCTCTTCTCCTCCCTATCTTCTAACTTCGTTTCTCCCCCTTCTCCTCCTCCACCTTCTCTTCTCCACCTTGCCTTTCCAACTCCACCACTCCTCCTCCACCTCTTCTCCACCCTGCCTTTTCCAACTACACCACTCCACCACCACCTTCTCTTCTCCTCCCTGCCATCCAACTCCACCACTCCTCCTCCACTTCTCTTCTCCTCCCTAACATCTAACTATGTCTCTCCTCCATCTCTCTTCTCCTCCTTGCCATCCAACTCCACCTCTCTTCTCCTTCTCTAACTTCCAACTCTATCTTTCCTCCTCCATCTCTCTTCCATCCACCAGCACCTCAGCTGCTCCACCCACATCATCTTGTGCCACCACTTCCTTTTTACTTTCCTTCGTATTCTTTCGTTCTCCTTACCACCTTCACCGCCTACCTTCCCACCTGCACCATCATCTCCCGCCCACCTCCGTTTGCTCCACCTAGTCGCTGCGACCATTCACCTCTTGTCATCTTTTCCTTGCCTCACTTTCCGTATCACCTCTCCTAGCCACCACACTTCCTCACCTTCTCCACCTATGTGCCTTCAGCTCTGCACGACATTGGACGCACAACCCCTGCCAAACTCCTGCCACTGTATGGGGGTACCTGTGTCACAGCCACATCAAACCATCGAGCCAGCAAAGTCAACACTGAAAACCACCTTCCTTCCACATATGGGTCCAAACATTTGAACCCATGGCCTCCGTATACACACGGAGTTGCAACTGCTGTTGCACCGCAGGGTCATCCTCCATATTCCCTGCATTTTTACTGTAAGTTTAAACAGATATTTAAATGTTGTTTTGGTATTTTGGCGCAAGTAGATTTGGCAATCCCTTCACAATCTCTTTCTATGGATATAGGTATTTTGTTTGTATCAAAATTTTAAAGACTTTCCATGTGGGAATGCTGGGTTTTTGTGTGTTCCACCATCATGTAGCGCTGCAAATTAAAGTATGTTGTAATGCATCTACTCTTAGGTCTTATTTATTGAATGTTCTTTCCATGTTTTTCTAGATATGATAACAGGTCTCCTACTCTTGAATATCTTGTTAACTTGATATGGGATAACCCATATGAGATTTGATTCAATTGTTCTGAAATTCACACAATAGACTTTTGATTTGTGCTAAATGAGTTTGGTTGTGTTTGTAGTGGGACATCTATATGTGCGGCAAGTTTCAGTATGTTTGCTTCTACCCTACATACAGTGAATATTTTTCTTGCTTCTCTTGTTTTCCTAGATTGTAATTCTAGTTCAACCCTTAACCAAGCATCAACTAAATCTTCATTATCTATGCTTTCATTACTGCTATCAATATAGATTTCTCCTTTCAAAATTGGTTCACCAAAAGGTTCCACTTTCGTAAGTTTCACTAGGGAGGAAAATATTTTTGGTTCTTCCTCATAATCATCTTGCACTTAATCTTCTACATATGCGTGACTCATATCAACATCTAGGGGTATATGTACTACCTTCTTGTTGTTTGCAAAAAACATTTCTTCTTTCCTAAAGTCAATGATATTGTTACTGTTTACAAACCACCGCAAACCTAATAAGGTGTTGAAAGTGTCAAATGGTTTATTCATTTCTATTACTTTGAAGTCTATTTGTTTGATCCCTAGAAGATTAACTTCTACATTTTTCCAGGTTCTCATTGCACCTATAGCTGATCCATCTGCTTAACCGATGTTGTATGGTGTTTCATGTAATTGTGGTCTCCCAAAGTGTCCCATACTCTTTTGGGGATCATATTAACGTTAGCTCCTAAATCAATCATAATTTGTTTAACATGTTTAAAGTTGATGTAGAAGTTTATCATTATTGGTTTATTTTTGCATTGATTTTACTGTTTCATTTTTTCTATTAAGTTTTGTTGTTCTATAAAAGAAGCCAACTATTTTAATGTTAGAGCTTCTTTTTAGAAAAGTAGGCTTTCTGATAGTTTTCTTTATCCTATTCTTGAATTATGCTTTGTTTAGTTTCTTCTACAATTTTGTCATGTTTCTTTTTAGTGGGGTAAGCATCATCCTCTTCTTCATCATCTGAGTTATCTAACCCTTGTCTTGATGTTGTGGTGTCTTTCTCGCTTCTAGTGAACATTGCAACATTGTTTTTCCCCCTATATTCAGATAGAGCTTTCTGTTAGTTAGATTGTCAAAGTTTTAAATTTATTAGGGCATATACCTTCTTTGTGGCATTGCCTTGCCCCTTGCAGTGGGTTTTTTTTGGCATGATTTTCACCCCCCTCATTGTGTTTGGTCTAGACAATTTCACTCTAAATTGCGGTAGCGCATTTTTAAAGTATTGTTGCTGTTTTTCGCATGTGAATAGGTCATGGTCTAGATTACTACAAAATCCACAAGTTTTCTTCTTATCTTCTTTACATTCATTTGCATAATGTCCTATTTCCCTACATTTATAACATGTGGTGTCTTTTCATTTTCAATTCCTACCTCAGCCTCTACTGTGTCCACCTCAACAGTTAGTGTGGTAGCCTCTATTCTCATTAGTTGAATCCGCGTTGTGTTGCCATTAGGAGTGTATAAATATTTCTTTGATTCCTCCAACTTGGTTGTCTAAACCTATGGTCTTAGGCGTAAAGGGATTTTTCTGCTAATCATTTACTTCCACAGTGGTGGTTACACCAAGGTTCATGTTCTTCTCCATGGATTCCAAATAATAAAGATGCACAATCATCTTTCTCATGATCATCCCATTCTCTGCATATTCAGCAATATACTATCTATGTTTTTTTGGGAGCTATCTTGAGTTCTACTCTAAGTTTGGCAGCTCTTTAATCTTCCTTTAATATAAGGCATTCATTTTTAAGATGGTCTACTCTGAAACAATAGTACACCATATATTTGTTATTTCATTTTGCAGTCGTGTTTGTCTAGTTTCTCCTTTAGCTAAGATCTCTTGTTTGATCTTTAATTGTTCTAACTCTAGTTTTAAATTTTCTATTTCATTGTTCTCCATGTTTTTTATCTTTCCTTCTCCATCTTTGGGCCTCAACCTGACAAGCTAACGTCACTACCTTTGAATATGTCCCAAACAATCTACCATCTAGTGAAGTTCTAATATATAGTTGTGACTCAAATATGAACCATTCAATTCATTGTTTTTCTATCAATAGTTCTTCCAACTTCTTGGTTACTTAAATTTATGGTCCTAATCTTTGATAAATTCCCATTCTTCTTGGATCATGTCCCTCATCTGGCTTTCACTTTCGGTGGGAATTTTTGGGGATTGAAAATTGGATGGGAAGTCCTCCCTGACTATCTATAGACCATTCCTAATCACGTTGAGGGTAGGTCTTTCTATAACAATTTAGCATCATTCCACAAGGTTCCTACAAAATTAAATACTTTTGTTTCATCTTTGTTTATTCCTTTCCTCTGCCACAATGACTCCAAAACAAATATGTGTTCGCCCGCTTTTGTGGTAGCCTTGCCAAAACTAGGAGCTTCATTGGTGAGTCCATATTGAGAGAAGTTCCTTTGGTTTCCTTGTGTTGTCGAGTTGATTTATTATGCGATCTCTTTTGTTAAAAATCTTTTGGTTTACTAACTTCCAATTCCTTTGTCTTAGGATAACTCTATAATAAAAAACACTCTTCCTACTATTGTATCACTATCTTGTACAATTTGTTGTCATTCTATTGTTTTATTTGAATGATCAATTATATCTGATGTTAAGATTCTTCTTGATTTAAACAGCATGGGGGATGACTCTTAGTTTGGGAGTTACACCTCTTCATGGGGAAATTTCATTTTAGTTGATGCCTTCTCATTAGTTAATGACATATTATTGGATAGCGATGGTCACTATTCTTCCTTAATCTTCTCAATTTCAAGTTACTAAACATATTATCTTCTTCTTGTACAGCCTAACATGCCATACTTATTAATTCATAATCCTTTATCTTTCCACACTTATGTTGACTATTCGATCCAAATATTCCGCATCAAAATTTTGGGGGGTTTAATTTTACCAAGGGGGTTACGTGTCCCTCAAATCTTTAATCCACTATGATTTTCAAAATGGTCTAATCCAGTTTACTATGTGGTATTTGTGTCAACATGAGAAGTGGCACAGCCTTCATGCTACGACCTTCTTTCGATGGTGTCTAAGAACTCCTATATTCCTCAATCTTTCTTGCTAGTTCAATTAGAATTTGAATTTCTATTGCTTTGTTGATCTGAGTGGTTAATTGATTTGGTGTCATTGAGTGACTCACTCGTATGTTCCTCTATATGCAGAACCTTATTGTTTTCTTATATATTTTGTTCAGTTGCAGCCCTTGTGGTGCACTAATTTGTACTCCATTGTTCAAGACAATGTGGGTTCTCTTCTTTTTCTTCACCTGCTGTAGCCCTTCTTGCACACTCTATATCACTCTTCTTAGCCTTTTCCATTCGTTTGTGGTATCTTGCTCGTCTTCCCTATGTTTTTGTCATTTTTCTTCCTTGTTCAATTCCAGCACTTCCTCAATGTTATCTTTGAACTCTCTTAATTGCTTGTTTATCTCCTTTTGCCATGGGTGTTAATGACTTGGAGTTCCAATGATCTTTTTATGCATCCCATATGGCTTATTCTTGTCATAATTTTATTGGTCGAATCTTTCAAGGATTCCCTTCCCCCTTTCCATTCGCCATCCCCTAGGTGCTTAACCCACTCTCACGAGACTAGGAAGGACCAAAAGGAATATGCTGCAGATCATTAAAAAAAAGTTCTTATTTATAATACCTTTCTTAGCAACTCTTTTATCAACACAATTAATAGATTTGTAATTTGATCTATCCTTTATTGCCTAAGTACAGTTTTGGCAACAAGATTAAATTTTGGCAAGGAAAATGGATTCATAGATTGGAGTTCTAAGTCCTAATGTCCTACAAGTTGTAATTATACCCCAGTAATTACAATATAAGAAAAGTCGATGTTTTGTGGTAGCCTATGTCAAACTGTGGTAAGATAGGAGATTTGCAAATAACAGAACAAAATTTATTTGTGTAATATCATTCATAAAACAGTACTCCAAACTTTGAATATATTCATTCATCAGTCAACATATTATGTTATCCAATGTTCAGTCCTTAAAATATTCTTTCTCCTTTTTTCTATCCTAATTGTTCTTTTCTCTTTCTTCTTATCTCTCTTTCCATTTTTCTACTATATGTATTTTATTACAATTGGGATGTGTTCCTCTAATTATGGTGGGAGTCGGCCTAGAGCTATACATTTCTTTTGTGGTAGGATATGGTGGTCTATACATGCTTCTGTCACCTTGCTGTTTCACCTGCTAATAGAATGTTATACCTCACTGGATTCTGTCCCAACTTGTAAGTTAAAATAGTCAATGCCCAGATGAATGTGTGTCTGAGAGAGAGAGAGGTGGATGTTATACCACACTGGATTCTGTCCCAACTTGTACGTTAAAATAGCCAGATGGTAAATGTGACTATTTTCATTGTTCAGACACATATAACAGAGACACTCCTTACATAATTGTGAGAATAACATACATAACAACCACTTTGGCAACACTAATGTATTATCAGGTCAATGCTACTAATCTTTAATTTATTTTCCCATTAAGATCAAGAAAAATACCAGTGTTGCCTGTACGACAGTCAGTGTTGTAGCACCAATTAAAACAAATGTGCCAACACATAGAAATGCTACTGCACCGGGATGGTAAACAAGTAAATAATGCATCCATGGGCTAGAAGATGAAGGTGCCATAGGATCGGTCCAAAGCCCTGAATTTCAGCACAAATAAATTTTTGTTATCAGGACAACATAGCCAACTCAAATAGGAAATGCAACCCAATTAAAAAAATTACAAATTTCTTACGCTGAATAGCAACTACACAACCAATAAATGTTGCAGAGGTTTGAAGGCATATGAACACAAAAAAGTCCCACTTATTCTTCTGCAAAAAAATAGAGTAAACAGTTTAAAACACAACATACTGTATGATGATCAGTGTCTGCACAAACCCTAACTATTAGACAGAAAATGTGGAAACACAAAAGAAATGTATTCCCATGCTCAATATGTAACAGCATAAATATTGCACTGAATTAAGTACTTTCTAGGTTATGTTCTCTAATATCCTAGATAAGTCTGCAAACAGACTCTCATGAAGATAAAGGATTGTGAGGATAAATAATAAAATATGCAGCTAGCAACCTGTCTTATTGTATCTGAAGCTCACCTTGCCAACACAGTTAGAAATCCATGGGCAATGGTGATCAAATTGCTCAACACAACGGTTGCAAGAAGAGCAATGCTTGGATCGTACAGGCCTGATTATCTGAAGAAATCAGCAAATAAAAACTAACATGCAAATGTTAAATTGAATGACATTTTATTATAGAAATAAATGTGTTGTCTAAATTACTACATTTCAAAAAGAAATATTGATATAACAGAGCACCTTGCAAGTTGGGCAAAGCTGAGACCAAAATCCTGCCCACGGAGCAGAATTGTTTAACTCACTGTTTAACAAAGATTCCTGCAAGAACAGTTAACCCATGTAAATCTACATAAAAAAGGAATTCAAAGAAAACAAAATACAGTCAACCAAACAACGCAACTTACGATCAGGACATATTTACAATTAAAAATAAAAACTAAAAACCATTAAAAAGGACCATATTATTTTTCATAGCTAATATTCATACAACTGACATGTTTCTCCACGAGAATGGTCAGATCCCAAACAAGAAAATATATTGCATGAAACCACACACAGTGCATTACTTACATCTTCATGTTTAGAGGTATGTGAGTCGCGTGAATTCATTTCAATATACCCAGGATCCTTACTGCATTCAAAGACAAAATGTGTGTCAGGACAATATTATGTTCTCCCAGAGAACCAAAGTCACAGAAATATTAAAAAATTAACCGATAGTCAAAGATTTACATAACTTGTAGTGATCAGCTTATAATGGGTAATGGTCATGACAATACTGAACCACAAATATACTTCACATCAAGAATCAATGAAATGGAAGACATCTTGTTCCCTTAATTATTATTCAAAAGACATTTTGTCCCAGTTCACCAAATACATTATCAGCTCTTTTACTAAAGGAAAAACTGAAAACTACAAATGTTATAGAAAATTATCTTAACTGCATTTCCTAAGTTTCCCATCTTACAACTTGATCACTGTATTCCAATTGAAATGAGAACAAGACCCAAAACATATAATGGCTTTTCAATTTATTTATAAATGCACATCTCTAATCATATTAGTTTTGAATACATAATGATGTAAAAGCATTATAAATGCCAGTTAAATTGTCAAAACCCAAAGCAATATTTGTTTACCCCGTGAGGTGTGTTATTAATATTGCATATCAACAGTCAGATAATAACCATAAGATAGAATAGTAACCGGAAACTCAGAGAAATGCTTTCATTAATGCCAAAATGTCTAGTACAATAATCATTCTCTGCATCAATGTATCCAACAACAAGTACAAGAGCATATATAAAGACACAGTCGAGGGTTGCGGTTACCACCCATGGGGAACCGTCGTGCAACGGACAACTACCCTCGACGACACTAACATACTTAACCAACTTAGCTTAACAAGTAGTACAAAGCCCATTTTACGACCAACATCATCCCCCCCTAAGAAAAGTCATCTCCGGACAACAAGGACAAAAATCCGTGACTAACACAACAAAATGGGGATGAAGTACACTATATATAATACGAAAATCACTGAGAAGAAGGGGCTGAGGGGGCGTCTCTGAAGGAGGTAGTTGCACCGCCAATGAAGAAGATGCAGGAACTGCTAACACCAGTCGAGCCCGGAACTCATACACCTACTGCATCCTCACCTGAAAACCCTTTTCTGCTACCATCCGATGCTCAAGTGCGGATTTCACCATTATTGCTTCCGCAAGGAGTTCTTTTTTTCCTTAACATCACAATCCTCTTGTGCCTAAACCAAACTTGTCTGCAAAACACGCTTTTCAGTCTCAGCCTCCACCAACTGCTACTCAAATGATACTGTCTCCCTAGCCAATTTGTCCTCGATAGCCACCCGCGTTGCCCTCTCGGCATCCAACTCCTGGGTACGCTGAGCTAAGTCTCATGCTACTACTGCCTCCAACCTGGTGGTCAGCTCCTCCCGAGCCCTCTATGCATCCACCAAGGCAACCTCACGTCCAACCGAGACATACTCTGAGTTCCTCAAAGCGTACCATTCATGCCTGGAAGTGGCCACAACCCTCTGGCACAAAGGCTAGGAGACGCCTCAAATCCTCTATCACACTCCCCAAAGGCTGATAACTGAACTGAATAACTCCCTGGTGCCGTACGACTTTGCGTGCTTGCAATGCCTTCCCTCAAACTCTGTTTGTTCGCAACCTCCAAATCCGTCTCCCTCTACGGCTTATGGCTTCCCCGCCAATGCTTAGCTTCAGGCTTCTTTCTCACAGTATGGAACAACCCCAACACTTACCGTGACTTCTTTGATGCCCTTCGGCCAACTCAAATGTGTATTGTAGCTCAAAAATAAACTAGGGGTCTGGGGGCACTGCCCCCAGTGGGGTCGAGGGGCCACCAATTTACAATCTTCAGAACCACCCAGAAGTCCATGGCACACATCATTTTTGTGATATTTTAAGATGCCAAAAACCTTCTTCTTTACTCTAATTTTTTCAGCGTCCTGGCTCCAGACTCCATTGAATGATTTTTCAATCTGGTTGTCGTTTTTTTATATTAAATGCATGCTTCTTTGAATGTTGGCGCATTTTTCTTTTCACGTGCCATCACCACTGTTTATCCCTGCCGTGCCGTGGTATTTTTCCTTTCACCCTTTTTTAAACCGCCGCCGCCGTCGTCGTGCTCCTCTAGGCCTACGGTGGTATTCCACCGCCGATGACCTCCGTCGACGATGGTTCCACCGTGGCCACTGATTTTTATTTTTTAATTTAATTTCCTAATCTAATTGTCCAGAGAGTCTTCGGCTCGGGTCTCGTGCCCCTGGGATCGCCCTTCATCCTTCTCAGTTTGCCTCGCCCGAGAGTCTCCCACTTTGGTCCCGTCCCTCTCGGGTCCCCTTCCATCCTCTCGAGTCCCCCTCCAGACTCTCGAGTGTCCTTCCGGCCTCTCGGGTCCCCTGTGCGCTTCTCGTGGTAGGGTTTCAATTTGTACCCGTTGATGGCAAGTCTATTTTCAATGGCCATCCGAAGACTTGGAACCATAAATTCTACAGGGATCACGGTTTCCTTCCTGTACATAAGAAGAAGAAGAAGAATAAAGATTTTGAAGGCTGAGGCCTTCCACACAGGGTTCCAATCGTTGCCGACACGAATGATCTTGGGATTATCTACGTCACCGAGGTTTGTCTCCTTCAATTTTACCTCTTGATACTTGATGGGTTCTTCCTTCGGGAACTGGTGTGCGGTGGTGTCACTCACACGGGCATCTCCCTTCCAATATTCTCTGTATTCCGGCAAATACACCTCCTCTGATACTTGCTCTGGTTCCTCTACTTCGAGCCTGTAGCTTTGGAACATTTCGTAATCCTCCATCTGCCAATGGAAGATGTAATGTCCCCTACTAGGTTTAGTCTCTTTTTAACCATAATTAATCCATATCAATGTACTTATGACTAAAACCAAATTGATTAGGAGACAAAACTATCTTAAACATCACATTTCTTAAGGTACTGATAATCATAACAGAGAAACATAACCTTCTAGTTGATATCAAATTAATAATTCCATCTGATTTATAATCTTATATTTACTTACTCATTCAAATTACTATATATATATATATATATTCAACTAGAGAACATCCCTTATAAAATATTATAATAATTGCAACCATTATATTATTCTCTATAATTATATTATTACTTATTTTAAATACTATTGTAATATACATTGTAATTCAGAGCAGTTCTTATAAACTATTATAATAATTATAATTTTATTATTATTATAATTATATTATTATTTTTATCTAAATTTATACCATTATTAACACTAACAAGTCAGATTTATTATTAGTGTTAATTATATTCTTAATACCAAGCAAAATTAACAGTCCCATATATTCATACTTTACCAGTCCGTATAACTGCTGCATTAATAGTATTATATTTTATTAATAGTATGATATTATGTTAACAGCATCATAATGTGTTAACATTAATAATATTATATTAACATCATCATGTTGTATTAATAGTATTATTGTTATATTATCGGCCATCATATTGTATTAATAACATCCTACGATTTATTAACAATCTTAGATGTTCATATTCTTACCAGCCGTATTACCCAGGTCATGGGACTGCTGACCTCTCTTTATTTTCCTCTTTCCTTGTCCCCTTGTTTCCCTCCTTTTTCTTCGTAAAATCTCCTCCTCCTTTTCTTCACAAGATCTGATATAAAATATGTATGTGTATTTTCTACACGATACACCACTCACATCACTCTTTTCTCAGAGATAACTTTTATTTCACATTCAACACGTATTCACAACATTATTCACTCCATACTCTTTACCCATGCAATCTCTATTTCTTACACACAGAATTATATATTCAGCATTATACTCCACTCTCTTATTCCACACCTACTTTATTCACACTCTCATCGTATTACCCATTACTATGGATGTTATATATTTTCACTCACTTTTTCAGCACTATATTCACCATATATCACGTCACAATGATTCCATCTCTACTTATATGTGTCTTACGTGACTCTTCACCAAGAGTCTTTATTTCAAGTCACCTTTGGAATAATATTACTTTGAAGAGACGTGTCTTCCATTTACTAAATGCTGGCTTTATTCCTCATAGAGCGTGGATACCTTAGTCAACATGTTTCTTTTAATTGATGCCCGTGCCTTTTAATTGTAACCACAATATGTATTATAGTTAATAAACCAGCCATCCCTTTTAAGTTTGCTTAATTGATGACATTTAATCGATGCATACACATTTTATTTGTTTGCTTGTTGACTTGTCTCTTGTTTTATATTAAGTCGGTATTATTTTCTTGATACATATCGTATCATAGTAATTTTTGTTCACTGCAGATATAAATTTATTAGTTCTGTTTTGTCAACGTTGTGGTAAAGTCGTGGTCTATAATGACTTTTACCACTATGAATTGAAGCGCTGTCTTCTCATATCAAATCGCTGCCCTTATATAATCGTTGTGTTGTGTATATTCATTTTAATACTCTTAACAGATCGTTGCGTTATTCCGATCACTGCATATTCGTATAATCACTTTAGTTATTTAATCATTAACAATTATGTTCTCTATGAGTGCTGTTATACTGATTTCTGTGTCTTTCCACGGAGGCATCCTCTTCATATAGAGACGTATGTCATCTTCTAGCATGGAATCGCATCTTCCAGTATTTGTCCAAACATATTTTATTATTAATCACCTTTGACTATTTCTTAGTTCGGAATTGGTCATATTAATCTTTAAATCGTTGCCTTCTTCATGATTATGGTTGCCACTCCTTTGAGGTAATCGCTTAAGTCTTAATCATTGATCATATAATCATTGTCTTCACTCAACATACAGAATCGACCCACAATAATAATAATATTTCTTTCTTGTATCACTAAGAACATGTCGCACCCATAGAATATTAAGTTGCATTTAGGTTCATTCAAATCTTTAATTTGAATGAACAAATAACTCATGATTAAATAATTGGTGCATAAGCCCATTCAGATATAAATTATTATTATTATTTGACAATACGGGGATATCACACGTCACCAGATGTGGGGTTATGACAACCTTCTCACTTTAGAGGAAAATCGTGAAGTCTCATAAATGAGACGATTTTCCCATATTATTAAATGTTAATTAATAAATGTTTTAATTATCATATTTATTTAATCACAATAATCCAATGTCCAAAGAGGGGTTATGACAGAAGAGCCCGTTCAATGACCCCGTCTCTTCCTCGGAGCACTCTCCTAGTTTGAGAATCCCTTCGTTGTTGGGCTCCATGCAGCCCTGTCCTTCGTCCCTCGGGTTGCCTTCTCCTTCACCCTCTGATTCCGAAGATGATGCCAGTTCCTCACTAACCAACTGCGTCCCAAGGTCTATGACAAACTTCCTTCCTCCATTCTCCATAGACAGAGTGTTCTTCTTCCAGTTGTGGGTGGCCTTGGCTGCCACTAGCCACCCTCTCCCTAAGATCGCATCATACCCTTTTTTCTTTAGTGGGATTACCACGAAGCCCAGTATGAAGGGTTGCGCCCCGATGGTAACTTGCTGGCCCATTAGTGTCTCGATGGGTTTGATTCCATGCTGATCTGCTCCCAGCAGATTGAATGTAGATGGCCACAATGTCGGCTTCCCCAGCTTCCGCCAGGTTTCTTTTGGAAGAACATTCACTCCCGATCCACCATCGACGATGGTATCGATTAGAATGATGCCAAGGATACCCATCTCCACAATGGCCGGGTTCCTTCTAGTGTTAACTGCCAGCAGCCTGGGGTCTATTGCAAACCCCCCAAGAACATCCGTGCGGTGGTTGGTATTGGTGCGTGGTTGGGAGAGATTATTCAGCAACGCCGTTCGTAATTGAGGCATCATTTGGAGGAGGTCGTGTACCTTCATAGGCACCTCCAATTTTAAAATTTGATTTAGTATAGCCTCCTCCGCCTCTGGTCGGCTTGAAGTACCCGCCGTACCCTTCGCCTTCGCCCTCTCTCGTATCTCTTTCTCAATTTCTTCCCATGCTTCCCGTACCCTTCGCTTCTCTGTCTTCGGGTCTGGGCACGTTGCTTGTTTGGCTTGGGCGCGAGTTACGGCCAACACTTCCTCTTCTTTGGTTTCCTCAATATTGAGCAAGTTGATGCCGGACTTCGAGCAGGTGGCGTCTTCGTGGTCTCCCGATCCGCACCATTTGCACAAATTTTGTGTGGCCTCTCCCTTCGGGCAGTCTCGGGCGAAGTGCCCCCACTGGTTGCACGCTTTGCATTGTACCATTGGTCGGCCTTTGGAGTCGTATTGGATCCGGCTCCTTGTATTGTTATTGTTGTTTCGTCCTCCCCACTGGTTATCTCGGTAGCCTCCCGATGTTGCATTGTTGTTCGCCTGGGAGCTACTGATACTGCCCGATGTAGTTGGTTGTTCCTGCGTAAGCAATACTTGTTGGTTTCGTGTTTTCATGTTGTAGGGGCATTCCTTGGTGGGATGCCTCATCAACTGGCATATATCACAATAGGCCTTCTTTGGGCAAGAGCCTTTCGTGTGGCCGTCCGTCTTACATTCCATGCACCAAAGCTCCCATTCGTTGGTCTTGCTCGGACCTCCCTTAATAACCTTCAACTCTTTCATCATCCTCAGCATGTCCTTCTGTAGGGCTTGCACCTTTTTGCCGGACTCACCATCGCTATTGCTTCCCTTGGAAGAGTCATCATCCTCAGACGAGCTATCCTTCTTCTTTTTCTTATTTTCATCTTCTTCCGGAGGGAGTGTTTCAATCCCTCCACGAACCATCTCTTTTTCAACCCATCCGCTGGTTGACTCTCCATTTTCCCCAACAGCTCCTTGAGCCGCCGACTATAGGCTCGGACTGTCTCGTTCTTGTTTTGCTTTATGCCATAGATTTCGACTACTATTTCATTGTCGTCTCTGAGGAGGCGGAACTCTATTTCGAGCTCCTTCAGGTTGGGCCATGTGTTGACTTTGGCCTTATCCGTATCGGAGTACTAGTTGATGGCCACTCCCCTTAAGGTTGCTGGAAATTGTGTTACCCATTTGTCCCAGTCAGTAACACCGTTCGCTAACCATATGGTTTTGCAAGTGCGGCAATGGCGGACGGGATCTTCCTTCCCGTCACCGTTGAACTTCGGCAGCTTTTGTTTACTGGCCATTGATGGGGGTCGTGTCGCTTGTCATGCACTTGCACCACTCCCACCCGCGCCGGTGGTGTGTGCTGTTTGAGTGACTGGGGATACGGTGGTTTGTACTTGCGTGCTTGGTGTGATGGGTCCCAAGAGGGGGTCCTGCTTGCCGTGTGCCTGTGCCTCCTCCACACCTACGGTCGTACGGTTGTCCTCCCCTCCGTTCTCACCCTCATTGTCTGTTCGCTCCCTTCGATGGTCCTCCGTGCGTGGTGTAAGGGATAAATTCCCGAATTGATCCCGGGTCTCTTCGACCGGATTTCTTCATAGCCTTGTTTCCTCCAAAAATTCTTTGTAGCTTCTCACCCTACGGTGTTCTGGCGACACGTAGAAATCTCCTTTGGCTTCTGCTCCTGCACCCTCTGTGACACCTCCTTGGTTCCCTTCGAGCAACCCTTCAGTAGGTCGTCCTTCGGCAAGTTGCCGCAGCCTTCATCTACGTTCTACTTGTTCCAGAATCAGGGCTCTTTGTGCGGCGTCCCACTTCTCACTTTGTGCCTTCTTATTTCTATCCTTATTTAATAAGTTGGGCATTAATTCCCGTACATAATGTAGGAGTGTTCTTTATTCCGCCCCTGAGGCTCAAGGTTCAAGTTTCCCGTCGTCGCTTGCCATTACGCTCCTCTTCCCAGCGACAGTTGTTTTCTTCGTACTCCCGGAGGACCTATTGGCGTCCCTCCTCACGCTGGGTTTCCTCCCTTCGGTGCTAGTGGGCAAGGGTTGCTTGGGCTAGGAGACGCGGGAGTTGGTGCAACAACCTATTTGCCGCTGGACTGACGTTGAGAGCGTCCTAGACTACACCCTCGGGTACCTCTTCCTGTGTAGCCTCCCCTCGTACGAAAGTCTCTATAGCCACCTGGAACCGGATCACAAAGTTGCCTGTCAATGAGTTCTCCCCTTCGTAAAGTTATCTCAGTCGGCTATCATCCCCCTCGATGCTATTGCCAATGGGCTGGCCCATTATCCTCCGTAGGCCATTCACGCTCCGTGGCTACCCAAATTCAGACGGCAATGGCGCCAGATGTTTACCCCGTGGGGTGTGTTATTAATATTGCATATCAATAGTCAGATAATAACCATAGGATAGAATAGTAACTAGAAACTCAGAGCAATGCTTTCATTAATGCCAAAATGTCTAGTACAATAATCATTCTCTGCATCAGTGTATCCAACAACAAGTACAAGAGCATATATAAAGACAAGGTCGAGGGTTGCGGTTACCACCCATGGGGAACCATCGTGCAACGGACAATTACCCTCGACGACACTAACATACTTAACCAACTTAGCTTAACAAGTAGTACAACGCCCATTTTACGACCAACAATATTCAAGTTTCTTATGTGTCAAGCTCCACATTAGATAACCCTATAGTAAAACACATAAAGAAGTGTGGGATAATTCAACTTATAGCTGTAAACTATCAGATTATATTAAAACTTACACAGATAAGAGAACCAAATGTACACATGAATACTATGATAAGGTTCCAATCCAATATTGCATCTTCAAAATCATGCACCTCTCATCCATAAACATTCAGGTTTGTCCCTAAAAGATCATCTTCATATTGTCGGGCATTACATGACAAAGAATGCTGTCTCCTTTCAGATGTAGAGATAACAATCTTCTGTGACAACTTTGACCTTCAAAAATAATGCAGATAATCCTCACCACTAGCTTCCATGATATTAAATGCTGTGGAGACCACAAGGGGATAACAGTTGCTGTTAGGACTAGGTGTTGTACACCTTGCAAATCGTAGGGAAATTGTAATTTTTAATTATTGTAATCTGTTGTAATATTTGGACCCTCATGGAATAGGGTACCACACTTAAAAGGAATCTCAAGATTCCTTGGCTGACACAATGCCACTTGGCAATTGTATTATGATGGCTGTAAAAGAACATTGATGTTGAGGTTACAATGTTTTATAGGAAGGGCAGCTTTGACATGTTGTGCCCACACAAAATTACCATCAAGTCGTAAGCCACAAGATGGTTGTTTCTCAATGCAATTTTGCATAGCTCTAATAAGAAGGGAGGGATAATAAAAAAACAGCAATCTCAAACTGATTTTGACGAGTGGGTTTCAAGAAGTCTCTTGATGGAAATTCAAACTTCAAATGACTCTTTCACTTGGACCAATTGGTGACGTGATTTCAGTAACATTTCGGAAAAGCTGGATAGATTCTTTTGGAGAGGTGACCTTGGTGCCTTCCTGTATGGTTTAAAGAGTTCAATCCTTCCTTGGTCAGGATCGGATCATTTCCTAGTTCAATCGGATATCTTTGGATATAAAAGCCTTTTAGGTGTGCCCATTTAAATTTAGTAATATGTGGATGCAGCATGCTGACTTTTTCGATTTAGTGGACAAATGGTGGAAAGAAAGTTCAGTTTTGGGCTCGAAAATGTTTCAAGTGATAGCTAAATTAAGAGCAGTGAAGCAACATTTAAAGAAATGGAATAGAAAGCATTTTGGAAACATCTTTGAGTCCAAGATGACTATTGAAAGTGAGCAGGGCAAGTTGAATGAGGAGGTTCTGGCACTACGCATGAATGAGGAAAGGTTCCTTCATGAGATAAGGCTGCTCAGTAAATATGAAATAGTGTTGGCCAGAGAAGAAATGTTTTGGAGACAAAAGTCTAGGGAAGTTTGGATCAAGGATGCGGACAAAAACACAAAATTCTTCCATAATAGCTCCAAATCATGGAGATTGGTGAATAGGATCACCAAATTATCCAAGGGAGATAAGGTTCTTATAGAAGACGCTGAAGGGACTAAATCCGACACTGTCAATTATTATCAAGACTTGTTAAACAATTGGAGTGGGTTGGATTTGCTGGCCCAAAGGAAGGCATTAGAGAATATTACATCTTTAATTTCTGACGAGTAAAACCAATTGTTGAGATATAGATTTTCAAGGGAAGAAATTAGGTCTGCATTATTTCAGCTTCATCCGGATAAAGCACTGGGTTCAGACAGTTTCCCAGCCTCCTTTTTTCAGAAGTGTTGGCACATTATAGGAGAAGATGTTTATGAAACAATAGAAGAATCAAGGGCCTCAGGTAAGATCCTCAAAGAACTTAGTAATACATTTTTAGCCCTTATTCCTAAGAGAGAAGGTCTTATCTCTTTAGATGAATTTAGATCCATTTATTTATGCAACACTTTCTACAAGATCCTAGCAAAGGTTGCGGCAAATAGGTTAAAGAAAATTTTACCAGACATCATATTGGAGGAGCAAACCAGGTTTGTCCTAAGAAGATCAATTTTGGATGGGGTTAAAATTGCCCAAGATGCAATCCATTCGATCCAAAAGATGAATTCACCGGCTATGCTGATTAAACTTGACATAAGGAAAGCTTATGACAAAGTGGATTGGAGATTTATGTTAAAGGTAATGGAAGCCTTTGGCTTGTCAAAAGAGTGGCTGAATTGGATTTTTAAATGGATATCGTGCCCAAGATATTCAATAACATTGAATGGAGCACCAGAAGGTTTCTTTGAATCCTCAAGAGGTATTAGCATGGGGATCCATTATCTCCCTTTCTTTTTATTATCATGGCGGAGGCCATCGGAAGATCCTTGAATCAAGCAAGAATGATGGGGCACCTAGATGGTATCAAAGTCACCATCAATCTCCTTCCCATCTCCAATTAGTAATTCGCTGATGACACCCTCCTCTTTGGGACAGCAAGGAGGTTGGAAGCCAAGACTTTCAAAGAAATCCTTAAAGTTACACAGCAGCATTGAGCGAAGAAGTTGGTTCAAATAAGTCAGAGATAATCTTTTTATCCAAACCACCCAGGAAAGAGCAAGAAATTATCAAAGTTCTTGGCTAAAGAAACGAGAATTGCCTTGCACCTATCTTAAAATTCCTTTGGACAAAGGCGTTAGATTTAACAGGTTATGGAACAACCTCTATGAAAGAATCTCAAATAGAGCATTGTCATGGAAAGGGAGATGGTTGTCATGGGTGGGACGCATCATAATGTTAAAGGTTGTCCTCTCTGCAATCCCTATATATCTTTTGTCTTGTCTTTCTTTATCGGCTGGGGTAGGGCAGAAAATAAATCAGACTTTAAGGTAATTCTTTTGGCAAGGAAATGAAGAAAAGGATAGGATGGCTCTGAAAGCTTGGGAGAAAGTTTGCCAATCCAAAGAAAGGGGTGGTGTTGGATTAAGACAACAAAAGCTCCAAAACAAAGCATTGGGAGCCAAACTTGTTTGGAGAATGGCTCAAGAACATTATCGTAAATGGGCATGCACCCTGCAGAATAAGTATTTGGGGAGTGAGGATGATTCTTGAATTTTAACAACTCAAGATGCGCCAAAGGGTTCAAGAATATGGAATTTTATGCAGGAGTGCAGGCCTCTTATTTTTGACTATTTGACATGGGACATCCATGTTGGTTCATCAGCCAAGTTTCTCTTGGAGTGGTTTTGTGAGTTTGGATAAAACGTTGGAGGTTGAGGGGACTAAAAATCTTCTCCAACAGCAGTGGGGGATACATGTTAGAGATTACTTGTCAAGAGAAGTAAAAGATGGCATAAGGGTATGGTCTTCCTTGGATAATCTAGGTCTTCCTGCAAGAGAAGTTGATCAGCTTAGAAAGGTTTTGAATGAAAGGTAAGTAGTGCTGCGAGATGGAAGGGATGCCATCAAATGGAATGGATCAAGGACAGGCAATTACAATGTAAAGGGCGGATACAAGATTTTAGAATGTGAGATGCAGCAGTAAACAAGTGAAATTCCATTGCATTTGTGCTGGGACAAACTTTGCCTTCCTAAAGCTGGTGTTTTCTCTGGAGCTGCTCTTCAAGGAAAAGTTTTTACAGCTGATAGATTCAAAAAGATGAAGTATGAGTAGCCCTTGAGGTGTGAATTATGTAGGTGCAGCGAGGAGAATAGTGATCATTTAATTCTCAGATGCCCTTTCACCTAACAATGTTGGACATAGCTGTGTGCAAAATTGGGTTGGAAGACTGCCCTACCCAAAGACATTCTTAATTTGTTTAAAGCATGGCTAACATCGAAAAGAAGAGCTTCTTTCTCTTGCTTGTGAACAATCAGTCCCTCCACTCTTTTATGGGAAGCTTGGAAGGAGAGAAACAAGAAGATGAAAATAGACTCCCTTCTTAATAAGATTGGAGGTTCAATGGTGGAAGTTGCCAATAATTGATTAAGGACTTTCTTGAGTAAACAAATATCATTTAGTGATTGGGATGCAGACATGAAAAAGAACTGGTTTGGGCTGAGAAATCCTCCTTTTGCTGACCTTGGTGGTAGAGAGGCTACGAAATTGTGAGAGGAAGCTCAATGGAAAGCTCCATAATAGAGTTGGGTCATGTTGAACTTCGATGGAGCTTCGAGAGGTAACCTTGGGGAGTTAGGTGTAGGATATTTCATAAGAGACTTGAAGGGGACTATTATTTCCAGCTTTGCCCTCCCCCTCCCAAAAGTAACTTCTGAATTCAAAGCCCTCATTTTAGGTCTTCGTAAATGTAGGTGGTTAAAGTTACAGAGTGTAGAGATAGAGGGAAATGTGGCTATTGTCATTGGCACGAGCGTCCCGAAGGAACCTAGTCCGGACCCAATTCTGATAGCATGCGAAATTTTGCTGAGCATCATACGGCTTATGGAGCATGTTGCAGGATTGACATGGGGCCAAGTGACATACAAATAGACAGCTGGGACCTATCCACAAGTTACACCAAGGAGGTTGACGCGAATCATTCCCAGTAATTAGAATCAGTATTTAAACACATCATGGAGTATGTGAGATCATCAGTAGAGTTGGGGGAGGGTAGTTAGGGAGTAGTAGATAGGGGAAGGGTGATTTGGAAGACTTCTAGTTTGCTGTTATCATTGTAGTAAGTTCATGGCGGCTTGTGAGCTTGCAATGCCCCAAATGTAAGGAACATGTGAAGGCTTGCAGGCATGCTATCATTCTATTTCATCAATAAATGTTAATGTTTCATTTTGCATTCAATTGTGTGTTGTGTTTCGGTATATGTTTGGCTGCAAGGTTGGACAGTCCATTCCGGACCCTCTAACCTTGACTGCATCAAGTAGTATCAGAGCGAGATTCGAACCCGAGGAGGTGGGAGTTCTGGAAGAGCCTTGGTGTGGACAAATCATTGACTGGAGGCAGGTTGTAGTTGTTGTCAACCGATTGCCGAAGTGAGGTAGTTGAAATCCTAAGCCAGATCACTGAATTGATGCAATCACACCTAAATCAAAAGGAAAGATGCTTCTAAGAAGGATGCCAACAATGGCCAATGTCACTGGAAGAGTGGAAGAGACGATGGACATGATGAGAGCCACAGAGAATCGATTGGATGTCATTGAGGAGGATCAAAGAAGGGGTGTAAACCCCAAACTGAAAGAGGAGAGTGATGAGGAAGAGTCGAAGATGTAAGAGCAAGATGAGGAAAGTCAGGAGGAAAAAGAGTCAGATTAGATCAAGATGATGAAGGCAATTGCGAAGATTGGAAAGAGGCCAAGGACCAAAATACCTAGTTATGTCGGAAGCCTGAATCCAAAAGAGCTGATTGATTAGATAAATGAAATGGAGTACTTCGAATTTGAAGAGATTGAAGATCCAGAACGAGTAAGGTTCACCAAAACTAAGCTGAAGGGACATGCTGCCATTTGGTGGAAAGAGGTACAGTTGCACCGAAATCGGAGAGGGAAGGAGCAGATCATGAAATGGGATAGGATGGTAATGATGCTGAAGGGCCAATTCATACCGGCCGACTATGAACTAGAGTTGCCAAAGAAGCTCCAAAATTTGCAGTCGAGAGAGAAGATGGAGTACACCGAAGAATTCCACAAAATGATCATTAGGGCCGAACAAAGTGAATCCAAAAGGGAGAAGGTGGTGAGATACATTAATGGGCTTCGAGCTAATATTCATAATTGAGCTTGGTCTAGATGACCACCATGGAGGAAGCCTAAAAATTTGCACTACGAGTGGAAGAAAAGCTGGCCAGGAGGGTAAAGCGAATGTTGAGTAATAGAAATTGGAGAGATCTGGAGAGATGGACACAATAAACTGAACGGAAGCCATACACAGAGCAAACTAGAGGGAGGCGCCTAAATTGAAGGGAAGAAAGGAAGCCCGAGGAAGATACATACCGCAACCAGAGAGAAAAGGAGAACTATCGCTAGACTAGGGAATACCAAAGGGCAGTGTTGACGTGTTTTTTATGACAGTGTCGAAAACAAAATAAAGTTGCCTAATGGTCACTTCACCCTCTCTTGATCAAAGTTGCCTAGTTGCATGCTAAGATTGTAGGAAGTTCAAACAATTGACTCCAAGATTCCTTTATGCTACGGACGTGACTCAGTTGGCTGATGTGATTGCTGGTAATCCAAGGGGCCTTACGTTTGGATCATTCTTTCACTTCTTTGCTATGGCTGTTTGTCGTAAAATGGGCTTTGTACTACTTGTTAAGCTAAGTTGGTTAAGTATGTTAGTGTCATCGAGGGTAGTTGTCCGTTGCACGACAGTTCCCCACGAGTGGTAACCGCAACCCTCGACCGTGTCTTTATATATGCTCTTGTACTTGTTGTTGGATACACTGATGCAGAGAATGATTATTGTACTAGACATTTTGGCATTAATGAAAGCATTGCTCTGAGTTTCTAGTTACTATTCTATCCTATGGTTATTATCTGATTGTTGATATGCAATATTAATAACACACCCCACGGGGTAAACATCTGGGTAGCCATGGAGCGTGAATGGCCTACAGAGGATAATGGGCCAGCCCATTGGCAATAGCATTGAGGAGGATGATAGCTGACTGAGAGAACTTTACGAAGGGGAGAACGCATTGACAGGCAACTTTGTGATCCGGTTCCAGGCAGCTATAGAGACTTTTGTAGGAGGGGAGGCTACACAGGAAGAGGTACCTGAGGGTGTAGTCTGCGACGCTCTCAACGTCAGTCCGGTGGCAAATAGGTTGTTGCACCAACTCCCGCGTCTCCTAGCCCAAGCAACCCTTGCCAACCAGCACCGAAGGGAGGAAACCTAGTGTGAGGACCGACGCCAATAGGTCCTCCGGGAGTGCGAAGAAAACAATCATCGTTGGGAAGAGGAGAGTAATGGCAAGTGACGACGGGAAACTTGAACCTTGAGCCTCAGGGGCAGAATAAAGAACACTCCTACATTATGTACATGAATTAATGCCCAACTTATTAAATAAGGATAGAAATAAGAAGGCACAAAGTGAGGAGTGGGAGGCCGCATAGAGAGCCTTGATTCTGGAACAACAAGTAGAACGTAGACGGAGGATGAGGCAACTTGCCGAAGGACGACCTGCCGAAGGGTTGCCCAAAGGGAACCAAGGTGTCACGGAGGGTGCAGGAGCAGAAGCCGAAGGAGATTTCTACGTGTCGCCAGAACACCGTAGGGTGAGAAGATAAGAAGAATTTTAGGAGGAACCAAGGCTACGAAGAAATCTGGTCGAATAGACCCGGGATCAGTTCAGAAATTTATCCCTTACACCGCGCACGGAGGACCACCGATGGGAGTGAACAAACGACGAGGGTGAGAACGGAGGGGAGGGCAACCAAACGACCGTAGGTGTGGAGGAGGCACAGGCACACGGCAAGCAGGACCCCCTCTTGGGACCCATCACACCAAGCACGCGGGTACAAACCCTTCACACGCACAAGAACTATTCGAACGGTGGAGACTTGACTTCGTAGGGCCTCTCAAGGCCAACCGTGCACGCCGATGCCGTTACATTGTGGTTGCTACAGAATATTAATGAAATGGGTGGAGGCTAGGGCTCTCCCAGACAACTCTGCAATAAGTATGGCTAAATTCATCTATGAGCAGATTATTACCAAATACAGCATCCCTATTCAATTGCCCAGTGACAGAGGAGGACATTTCGTCAACCATGTGGTAAAGTTATTAAAGACTGAATTCAAAATTTTTCATTCTTTGTCGAGTCCCTACTACCCTCGGGCGAACGGACAAGCCGAGGCCACAAACAAAATCTTGGTCATGATTATCTACAAGTCTTGTGGAGTTGAAGGGGAGGATTGGGAAGAAAGGTTACCGTCGGTACTGTGGGCCTACTGCACGAACTACAAGACCACCACGGGCCACACACCCTTCCAGTTGATGTATGGGTAGGAGGCTGTAGTCCCTGTGAAATTCATGGTACCAAGTTTGCGGATCGCTATTGACAATAAACTCGAGGATATGGAAAGCCTACGAGAGCGATTGCACGCCCTCAATAAACTCGAGGAGTGGAGGATGCTGGCACAATGGGCAACCGAGGTCATGCAGCAGCGATGGAAGCACTAGCACGACAAGCACCTCCGGAAGATGGGCTTTACCCCGGGTCAATTGGTGTTGAAATATAATGGAAAAAATGAGATAAAACCAGGGAAATTTAAAGTAAAGTGGCTGGGGCCCTACAGACTCTGGGGCGAATGGGTCAGTCAAATTGGGGATGCTCGACGGCAGGGAGATTCTAGAGGCCGTCAACGGGTCTAAGCTGAAAATCTATCATGAATGGAGACAGGACACGGGCCCCACCCAGCCCGACGAAGATACCTGTAACACTTTAACAAAAAAAAAAAGAGAGTGGCCACGGGGGCACCACCGTGCGGTGGGCCATTGTTGGGGGACCACCGTGCGGTGGAACCATCGTTGGGGGGGCCACCGCCGGTGACCATCGTGCGGTGGTTGTCCACCGCAGAAGATGCCCCGCCAAAACCGTCACGCCCACGCGACAAGAAATAAAAGTGCCGCCCCAACCAAACTCCCCACCGGACAATATCTTCTGCTCATGCCCACGCCAAAAGAAATAAAAGTGCCCACGCCCAACCAAAGACACATTCGCGAGGGTAAAAGAGATTACAGTCGGGAATAAAGGGAAAGGTGGTGTAACTACCTCAGGCAGTTGAAGACAGAAAGCAGGAACAAGAGAAATGCATTCAACAAGAAAACGACAGTGGAAGACGAATCTGCAGAAGAGCATGGATAAAATGGCAAGGATTTAACCTTTAGGGGTGAGGGTTGCCGGTAGCAGCAAAAAGAAACCACCGACGGGGAAAGCAACAACCAAGGTTACAACCGACACGGTTATATTCGAGGGAGTTAATGGAGAGTGCAGGAGGTGGTGGCAACAAAACCTTGACAACCATGAAGTAAAAAATTCGTTAAGGAAGTCAGGAGTGCATTGGGTGGTTCAGATGCTGGTTTTTCGGATCAAGAAATTTGAGCCACCGATGCGGACAATGATAGTAGCATTCGACAACACCACCAAGAAAAGCACTTTCGAGTATATGAAGCACACAGTCACAGTCTCCTTCACAGCAGCCGACTTCACCAGGGTATTTGGCATACCCGGGAGGGATGGGAAGAAAGTAGATATGAAGGCGCAAAAGATGAACACGGACCAGAAAGAACATTGGATACGCATGGTCTCCAGAAATTTTACACTAGCGGAATTTGATTCCATAGCCAAGGCCACTAAGGGGAGAGGGATGAAGAAATCTTTTGTGGCAGAAGGGCCATGGCGTTGCATCATGGACGTGGTCAAGAGCAGGCTGACGGGGTTCAACCGGGCATCGGACATAGCGCTCCCACAAATCATCCAGATGAACGGGTTGATGAATGGAGTACAATATGACTGGGCATTAGTACTGGCGGGCAAAATGTTCGAGTTCATGACATTGCAGCATCACACGTTTTATATGCCGCACTCCGCCATCGGGTTATTTTTGGAGGCGACGCTTTCACAGCTTCCGGCAGACAAGCTGGAAATTTGGTCGGAGGGGAACTTGGCACCCGACAAGCCGCCTATTTTTCAGTGGAGGCATCTTGACATAGGGTTGGTACCCGGGGTGGGGCAGAAACGACAAAGGTAGGAGGTGTCAGAGTCTGGGGATATTGACAGTGGGAGGGAAGAGACCTTGGAGGCCTCGAGTGACTCAGAGGGAGATAGCGAGGAGAGCCTAGTAGAGACTGTACGGGCATCCACACCAGTCTTGTTTGCTACGCCCATGCTGACAGCCTCAGCACACTTGAGTCCGCCGACGGTGACGGTTGCATCTATCCCTGCCTTCGGCCAGCAGAGGCCGCCAGTTCACATGGTGCCGCCAGTAGGGGCAACAGAGGAAGTGAGAGAGGCAGTACCATCCGAGGGTGTGGGGTAGTCCGTACCCACCGTAGAGGCGCAAGAATTGGGGAAGGATCAGACAGGTACTATGGGCGAAGAGGAATGTTGGCTGAGGGAGATGGAGATACACCTATGTCGCCTAGGCCGGCTACTACCATTTCTCCCCCACGAGCGACTTCTAGGAGCAAGGACCCTCGAGAGGACATAGAGGTGGAGGTGGTGGACATAGACAACCAAGGTTCCCCTGGAGATATGACACATTCGGCAGAAGTGCAAGGGAGAGAGTTGGCACTTGAATAGAAGACAGAGGTCCCGTTAGACAGAGTGGAGGTTCACACGAAGAGCAGGCACCCAGGTAGGATAGACGTGGAGGCTTACCTCC
This sequence comes from Cryptomeria japonica, assembly GCF_030272615.1. Taxonomy (NCBI): domain Eukaryota; kingdom Viridiplantae; phylum Streptophyta; class Pinopsida; order Cupressales; family Cupressaceae; genus Cryptomeria; species Cryptomeria japonica. The sequence continues at coordinate 190,520,555 of NC_081410.1, forward strand.
AGGATGTGGTTGGTTGAGGGCAGACATACTTCTAGGAGATGGTGCAGACTTATCTGCAGGACGAGGTACGCAAAGGGCGAGAGGTCATAGCATCCCTATAGGCAGAGGCCTCAGATAGCACCGCCCAGGAGTTGGAGCGGATGCTCAGGTTTGTACAGGAGGGGTGTCCTCAGGCATTTGCTGCCTGTTTTGAGAGAGAGGGATGGCCAGAGACTGAGACAACAGAGATGCTAAATGCATGGGTAGTGAGGGAGCGAGTAGTGGAGAGTAGGGTCGAGTCTCTCAGGAGGCAGGTTGAGCAGGCTTTTAGGGAGGAGTATTACACTCTTCGCCATACAGAGCACATTTCTGCAGGGCATGAGATTGCCCGGGTGGCCGCGGAGAGAGCTTGGGAGGAGCTGACCACCAGAGTTGCGGAGTTGCAGAAAGACTTGGATGCCGAGAGGGCTCAGTTAGAAGTCGAAAGGGCTCGGTTCACCACGGAGAGGGCTCAGTTCACTGCCGCGAGGGACCAGTCAGCAACAGAGTTGGAGGCCGCTAGAACGGAGAAGATGACCCTGAGTACGAGTTTGGTGCAGGCTAGAGAGACCATGGATGAGAAGGAGAAGAAGGTACTGGAGGCTGCCAGGATGGTTAAGCTTGCCATAGAGAACGGGAAGATTGCAGAGTGGTACTTGAGGATACAAACACAACAGGTGTACGACCTGCAAGCACAGCTGGCATCAACATCTTCCTCAGCCCCACCACCTGCTGCGGATTCAGGGATGTCTTCTCAGCTCCCTTCTTCTGTTCCTTGATTTTGTCTTTGATAGTCATGTATGTCATCCCTATTTTGTTTTGAGTAGTTAGGAGACGACTTCTTTTTTTTGGGGGGATAATGTAGTCGGGAATAATCAATTATGTTATTGCGTCGTCATTATGTTGTGTCACCATCGGTAATTGTGTGTTATGGGAGTCAATTAGTTCACTCAAAGGGCAATTGGACGCGACGGTTGGTCACACCCCCTCGAGTATTATATATTGTATCTTGTTCCTTCGGGAAATCAAGATTGTAACTGGAGACTATATGAAGGAAAATATACCTGTTCTTTGTAGTTATAACACTTATCTTATGGCATACTAGCATCTCTTATTCTGTACTGTGCATTTACTTCTTATGTCTCTGAAATAGTTTCCATAGGCGAAACAATGGCCAAAATTCCATCATCGGATATAGTGATGCTTCTGCTTCGAACGAACTAAAATGAATTGAAAATAAAGGGGAAAGGGTTTAAAAGGATCTAAATCTACTCCTAAGGGCAGTGATATCAATACATAGTGCTCTAGTGGACAAATTCCAAATAAACCAAGCTTTGCTTCACCAAGATAAACTACAACTTCGCAAGAACAAGTGCAATCTTCTGAGGATGTTGGGGGATTTTCATATTGAGAAAGTGCATTTGAATACCCAACACGGTGCAATCCAAATGACTATTCACAATCGAACTTAGCACAAATTTGGTGACTCAGGCTAACTTTACACTGCAACTTATAATTAACAAGATGCAAAAAGTATGAACCATGGAAATTCATCAAACACCATTAGATTTTCCATTGAAATCAAAGCACTATATTAATTCAACTCTAAGTGTAATATCCCAGTAATTTTTTTTTTTTTTTTAACAGTAAGAGTTACAAGTAAACACAACAACCCGTTAAGGTTAGAGAAATCATCCAAACTACTGAAAGGGAACCCTTCTACCTTTTGTTCACCGAGAGCCCAAGCTGGGAGGGTGAGAGCATACGGTGTTCTGGGGGTCGTTAGCACCATAAAACAAACTGAAAATTACAATGCCTGGGCGGCAAGCCAGCCCCTTCTGCTTATCCAGCAGGATAGAAACTAAACTCTTGGCGGTAAACCATCCAAGGAAAACATGACAAGAACTGAAACTCAATCACTCTACTGCGTATTTCAGTGGGAGGACATTACATTAAACTATCACTCTACCGCATATTTCAGCGGGAGGACCATTGTATTGAACTTATCACTCGACCACTTATTCAGTGGGAGGACTGAGTACAAAAACTGAATTACAAAACTTAGAAGGCGGCAAGCCAGCCTCTTCCACTTATGCAGTGGGGTTTACAATTAAGAGCAGCAAGAAGGGATGATCAGTACTACTGAAACAACCTTACAAAATAGAGATGAGATGAGAAGAGTAATTGTAGATTTCTACAACAGGAATATAATTTTCTGTTACAACTAATCTGCAGGCTGAAAGTACAATTCAGCAGCCTATGGAAACACCAAAATGCTCATAACTCCCTCATTTTTTCACCCGAATCAATTCAAATCAATCCCAATCCCACAATATAACACTAACAACAGCATCCAATCCAAACTACAACCCAAACAACCCACTATTCATTTGGCACACATCCCAATGCAAGTGCAAAAACCCACGCTATACCTGGGAAGTTCGATTTTATCTAGTAAATTCATTGCTCATTTAAAACTGCTAAAAACTCACACATTGTATTGCCATGGCTAGGAAGGAAGGATGAGCCGGTACCCAGAATGATGGAGTTGCCTGGTTAAGAGGTGTGAGCAAAATATACTTTCAGCAGTCCCGCGACCAACAACCAGAAACACTCAAATCCAGCATAGAACACTCCATAATCTGCAACTCATTCACCAATCAACAATGGGAATACAAGGACACAACTAGGTACTATCTTGCAAGTACGAAACTGAGACTTAGCTAGGAAGCCAACTTCGAAGCTCAGATTTTCAGTAGCCAAACCGGTAGCATAACGATGCAATTTTCAAAGATGATCCAAATGGGAGCCCAAGTCTCATATTTATAACTTCACTTCTCAAATCCAAATGCAATTCCTCCAAATTCAACGCCTTGCATTTGCATTTCATTCCACTACATGTTGACCCCCAAAAGTGGCGCTATTTACCATAAGTCAAATCCCACGCCCAAGGCATGGACCCACGATATACTTTGGCCGATATTTAGAGATAAGTCACAAAATAATATTTTTTTCAAATAATTCAACATCTCCTTAATAAACATGAAGCTCGCCAAATATTTAGGAAAAATATGGACATTAATCCCAAATATAATAAATCAGTAGCAAAATCAGATTAATTAAATATTAAACCTTAGGATAAGGAAAATAATATTTAATTATGTCGCCAATGACTCTCGTATTGATTATTATCACAACCAGGATGAAATTGAGCCTGGACGACCACATAACTGCTGCAGAATCAGAACCCTGTCTACTACCAAAAATAGAATCGTGCCACTTACTAAAAATAGTAAGTCAAGAACTAATGCTCAGAAAAGTATGATCATCGTGTCCAGAGGCAAAACATGGAGAGCTCAGTAGGGCAGTAACACCAGAATGGCCATTCCCTGACTTACTAAAAATAGTAAGTCCTCGTTTCATCAATGTTGGACCCTCATTCTTCATTCCACCTAGCCTACGGGTCTCAGGAATAGGCTAATGGACCACTGGAAGGTCATCAGTGAGAAGGGGACATTGCACTAAGTGAGGAAGGTGAAACCATGCAAGTTTTGAAAAATAACTTAAGTGGACACCATGAGAGAACAATGTTTCACTGTTATTATCTCAAAAACCTATAGCAACAATTTCATACAAATCTCCCTCCTTTACAAATGAAGGGGTCACCCCCTTATATAGACCCCAAGCCATGATTACACGCAAAACCCTAATTAAGGTTTTCTGTCATGTCCCCTAAATAAATGATTGACGAATGTTAAAAAATATTAATTATTTTATATTAACCTTCCCATTCATTAATATAAATAATTAATATTACATGTATTATTGTTAAAAGGCATGTTCTTTAACACCGTAAATAGTCTTAACTATTACAGGATTTTTAACCAACTTGGTGTTAATAAAAGAATGGGCGTCAAAGATGGAAGTAGGCGTGGAAAGAAGAATGGAAAATAAAATATGATTTGTCTTTAGTGTGAAATACACATTGGAATGATACATATGCCTTTCGCTAGTAATCTCTGGCCTATTGGTTGCAATCGAAGAAGCTTGGAATGAGTCTTTCAGAATTGCGGGCATGTGCAGATTCCCAAACCGCGTGAAAACTGTAAAGCCTTCGGGCGTTTTCTACCTCCAGTGCACCACCAGTCGCTAAGTGTAAACTGCGGATTCCATTCCCCGTGCCCCGTAACCAGCGAAGGCATTTAGCAGGTGTATAACCCACTCTCCGTGCCCTGCAAACTGGGAGGTGTCCAGCAAGGTCGCGACACCATATAAGAAGGTCGGGATTTCGCGGAAGGAACATCATCAGAGCTGACGCAAAACGTGAAGGTTTTGTACTTCTAGGTTACCATGATGAAAGTAACGCCTAGTCACATGCTTACCTTACAATGGATAGTGCAGTGGTATTGATCATGCGGCAGAATTGATGCGGGAGAACTATTGGTGGTTTCCAGCAAATGTCATTGGTGAGTGAATGAACTATCGTGGCTAAATGAAGACCCTCTACAAATATTCTGCAATACAAGAACAACATTCACTGTGAATTCATCAGGTGCACCAAAAGAAATTCTTAACTTATTCTTTGACGGAACGTTTCATCATTTGTTATCAACTGCATTGAATAAAAATGGTTCAGTTCCTGTTAGCAAATATTGTGTTAATCAGCAATTGAGACTTTGTGTAATAAGACAATAAAACTGTTTAAAGTATTCCAATGATCCACCTGCTGAGTTGAACTTTATGCGTATGTGTATTCTAAGTCTTACTGCAAACCAATCATAGCTCAGGAATTTTACATTTTCCCCTATAAGATTCCCCACACATGATGCAACAAGGTGGGAATCTACAATAAATGCCCATGATGCTCATATACAATTAATTCCAGCCTATTACAATTGGTAACCAAAATGCATTAAATGCACCACTTTCCACTAAATTTGCCCAACATGCAATGAATATTCCTTCATGCAAAAATCGCCCATAATGCTTTAAATGCTCCACCATCTCCACACGTGGTGGCTGCATGCAAAAAGAATCTGCCATAATGCCATAAATGCGACGGCTACATGCGAAAGATGCTCCATTATGTCAGCATGCGTTGACCCGACTGCCACTTGGCAAGAAACCCCTAGAGAGAGAAAACTTCATTTGGGAAGAATTTCCTGGATGTTCTGAATTTTCCTTGTCTTGGAGAAGATTTTTCATCAATTTTGCACATTTCCTATTTTTTAGGGATTTTTCCAATTTTGAGTTCCGAGGTCCAAGAGAGAGATTCTCTCACGAATCCAAATCTAATTTTTTTTGAAATTTGGTCGATTTTTAATGCTTGAAAAATGGATTTTTCAAAATCTCTCGAGGGGAAATTTTCTTTTCAATTTATCCTTGACCTTAGAAAATTTCATCCTTTTGAACTTGGGCGTGGAAATTTCACTTTGATGGAGATATTTTCATTTTCTTCATGCTTTCCATGACACCATCATTTTGGCGCCCTATACCTGACCTTGGGCGTTGAATCACCCACTTGAAGGAATTTTCACCTTGGCTTGACATTCCTTAGCGCCTTGAAATTGGCGCCCACCTCTTGACCTGGGCGCTAATTCACCCTGAGCAAGGAATTTTGCAATTTTCAAGTTTTCTTTAGTATCTTCATTTTGGCACCTTGCCCAGGACTTGGGCGCTAGATCACCCTGATGAGGGAATTCAACCTTGGCACACTTTACCATGCCCCCCTTCCTTTGGTGTCATAACTCTGACTTGGGCGCTATTTTCATGATGTTGTGGAATTTAGGAGTTTTTAAATTTTCCTTGACACCCCTCATTAAGCGCTTGACTCCTATTTTGGGCACCATTTCACCTTGGGCAAGGAATTTTGGTGTTTTTTTAGTTTTCCATGACACACCCAATTTGGCACCCTGTCTTGGACTTGGGCGCCATTTCACCTTGTTGAAGGAATTTCAACATTTTTTTATTTTCCATGGCCCCTTGATTTTGGCGCTCCATGATTGACTTGGGCACCATTTTCACAACATGGTAGAATTTTGACTTTGGCGAGTTTTCCTTGGCCTCTTGGTTTTGGCACCCACCTTCTGCACTTGGGCGCTAAATATGCATGATGGAGGAATATTGGGGGTGGAGGAAAATTCCTCCACCACCCCAGTTTGGCGCCCTACTTAGCACTTGGGCGCTAAAAGCACCATGCCGTGGAAAGTTTGCCATGGAGGGAAATTCCTCCATGGCCTCATTTTGGTGCCCCTACTTCTCTAATGCATTTCTCTGCTTTAGGGAATTCTGACTTGGTTTCTTATCCAGACTTAGTTAGTTTTGAACATTTTCCATGATCAGGATGCCATTTTGGGAATTCCTTGCCAAACTTAGAAGATTTTCATGCTTTCCACTTCTAGAATGGATGTCCATAATTAGCCATTTTTTGGTCCATTAGCCTGCCTTTTCAAATTTTCCGGATTTAGAAGTGTTCAGGAATGCTCAATCTTCAGTGACGTGATCCCTGCCTGTTGAGAACCTACCACAAATAGACTTACTATAAATAATATTTCAAAACGTCAAACTAGAGCAAATCGAGGTAGGATGGCACTTACTAAAAATAGAAATTGCTAAAAATAGTAAGTTTGATTTTTGGCAAAATTAGACCAATCCGGGAGGCAATGTGTTGTCCTCATTTTTGGATTCTCAAAAATGTGACAACCCCTACAATTTTCTGCCTAAAAAGTGTCATTTTTGTCTCCAAGGCACGTTTTACGAGGTACAAAACTCACATTTGATAGTGTCAAATCATTGGGGGGTGTCTTTGCCATCATTGTCCAAGTTTTGGTCTTCCTTTTCCCAGCTTTCTGTGCAATTTCGGGTTTCAGAACAGTCACTGCAGGTTGAAGATTTTACTCTATGGCATGCTTCCCGAGGCAAAATTTTGCTTTGCCCTTGGACTGACTTAGTCCTTAGTCCATCCTCGAACCACGTTTCAAATTTCATCGCATTCTGGGTTCGTTTCCTATGTCTTTCCTTCAATTTCGGGTTTTTTCTACTTGACTGCAGATGGGAAATTTTCCTTGATTTGCAAGTTTTAATGATTTTCTTTGTTCAAGTCTTTGTAGAGAAATTTTTGGCTAATTACAAGTGCACTTTATTGGAAAAAGAACTTGCAACGTACTTTTTATTTCCCCCTTGATGTTTTTTAGCTTTTTAAGTCATAATAGGGATTTTTTGGATAAGTTACAAGTTAATTTTAAATTGCATATTTAAAAGTCACTTGTAATTCTTTTGAAAAACCCCTATTTTAATGTCTTTTGCTTGTAATGGGGATTTTATTCCCTATTACATGCGTTGAGTTATTAAAACTTGTTGTAGGGATTTTATTTTCCCTTTACAAGTTATTTATAACTTGCATATCTCTCTCTAAAACCCGATTTTCTCCATAAAGTGTAAATTGAGGAATTTTAAACTTGCAATTGAATTTCTAAAACCCGATTTTGCCTCGTTGAGAGAAAAGTAACATTTTAAACTTGTAATATGGGAATTAAAACCCGATTTTCACTATTACATGTAAAACGAAACTTCTTGTTCTTTCCCAAAAACCTAACCAGTAATATTGGAGGATTTTGTTGAAGATTTCCAACGATTTTTGTGGAGAAATTCAAGGAGGAGGAAGGCGTTTTGGATTCCTTGCTATTTTCATGCATTTTCCAACTCTCTTCACGCCATTTGGAAGACATTATCGCTGGTTTTATGGGGTTTTAACAGCAAAAACGTTTTTGAAAAATGCCACGATTTGCCTCATTCAAGTGCCACGAATCTTGTCTTTCCTAAATCGTTTTGGCTTGTCTTGCTTAGGCGTGGAGGTTGGGTGCTGTGCTTGACTGATTCTTCATACTTTTAATGGGCATTTTGATACATATGGCGTTTTTTTCAAAAACGTGGCTAGGGTTTGAATCTTCTTCTTTTATCTATAAGAGATTCTTTCTCTTCATGATAGTTATATGTTTGTTTTGTTCTTGCCTAAAATTGGCTTTGTGAGAGATTTTCCCCTTTGTTCCAAGTTTGCAAAGCAATTTGTGAATTGCATTGTTCTTCCCCATTTTCCCTCTTTACTTGTATTCGGGATTTCAAATCCCGATTACAAGTTGAATGAAAATAATTGATCTTCCTTTATGGTTGTAATATTTTAACCATCTTTTGTTGAAATTCCAAGTTTCAAAGATGAAAAATACCCATTCTTTCAAAATCGGGTTTTTAGAACCGGATTACATGTTGAACGTTCTTCCCATTTTCTTGAAGATGACCTTCCCAAAATCTTTTCATTTTCCCTCATATTCATTTCCATCATCAGTACATACCATTTCATCCACTCATTTCACACCTTCATTCATTTATCCCATTTAAAGTCTACCTGTAGCCAACCATCCAAAACCCGAAATTGGTCCAAAATGCACTCAAAAAACACTTGAAAATGAGTTTTAAAGGTCCAATTACAAGTGCAAACTTGTAGTTACCCATTACACATATGAAGTTGCATTTTTGTTCTCCACAATTGCAAGTTAATGCTCTTGTTTTCCCCACACATGTAATGCAGCTTCTAGAACCTGAAATTCACTTGTGAGCCCATTTTTGCATCAATTTATCTCTTCCCTTGTTAGTCTGGTTTGCACACACGATCTACCAAATCAATGGATTAAGGTATGGGCCTTATTTTGCAAGCAGATTTCAAGAATGGAGGATGATGCAAAGAGGAGATACAACAACAATTCATGGTTGAGAGCATAGAATGCTTTCAAGACAAAGATGGTCATGACATGAAAAGAGGAAGGCAACCCTTTCCCTCCTGAAAAGATAGTACTACCCCAAGCAAGAAGATGAGGATGCAAGTTCCCGTTCCGTTTCAAGATGTCTTTACCAATCTAGAATACTTCAAGTTCTAGCATCTTGAAACGACATGAAAATCATCACATACGAAGGATGATGCAGTTAGAGTCGCATCTTTAGACACATGGAATAGTTTTAGTTATGCATTTGTAATTTTGTTTTGACAAGTTACATGTAAGAAAATAACTTTGTAATTGCAAGTTAACTCATTACTTGCACTTTTGTAATTACATGTAAAGCAACTACAAGTTGTGTTCAATTAGGACTGTAGTTGGAATTAGTCATAGTTGGTTATTGAATAAGTCTTGGTGGTTGAGAGAATTTCTCAAGTTAGTTGGGATCCTCCCACCTTTTTCTCAAGGCTCCTCTTCTATAAATACTTGAGGGGTCTATTGTAATCTTTATCTTTTGGAAAGCAAGCAAAAACTCTGCCAAATTTACAGCAAAGAAGTCTTTGAGCTTTCACGTGTGAATTCAAGAATTGAAAGGAATAGAAGGAAATTGCTCAAGCTTTGAGTCTTTGTGCTACATTCTTGAGTTTGTGTTCTATATTATCTTTCTTGCAAGTGTTTCTTAAAGAGCTTAATCGCGTTTGATTTGTAGTCTTTGTGCTGCAAGTATTTGAGGTTAATATAATTAGAATAAATATTCTTTTGAGAGGAGCTGTAAGTCTTTGTGCTTGCACTTATTCTTAAGAGAGTTTAGAAGCAGATTTTGTGAGAAATAGCTGAGAGTCTTCGAGCTTATACTACTTCCCATTGTTTTAAGTAGAAAAGAATAAGATATTCCAGTCTTTGAGCTATTATAATTTGTTCTTGATAGCGTTAGTATAGAAAAGGGTAGATAGGACTTCATAAAATCAAGACTTTGAGCTTGATATTGTTGTCCCGTCTCGAAGGAAGTGACGGAAGTCTTTGAGCTTTCAAGAAACTTCATTTCCTTTCTCACATTTCATTTCAAAAGTTGTCACTGCTGTTTTATGTTAAATTGCTATCACTTTTTCTGTGAAGAGAAAAGGATATTGGCTTTCGTGAAAGAAGAAGAAAGACGGTTGTCCCATCCTATTTTATTTTTAAAGTTGTAGTTAGATAGGGGGAGCCTTCCCTTAATTAGGAGAGTTTTACTCATACACTGTGGTTGAAACCACAATTTTGTATCTTTCCCCAAGTGTACAAAATTTTCAACCAACACAATGAAATCCCTAAAAAATAGGAACTTTCTCTCAAAATTCACTCAAATTCACATGCAGGTTCTTTCACGGACCTCGATTCCAATGCAACACTCAGTTTTTCCAAAACCCTAAAATGTAGGTCTGAAGGACAAAACCCTAAAACAACAAAAACAAGCCCCAAACTTAGCCAAATTTGCTCAAACGAGCTGTGAACTTGATCAAACTGACCCCTAGACATTTACAAACTTAGAGGATTGATGAAATGATTGCGAAAAGACCCAAAAACCAAAACCAAAAGACCAAGAGGGCCTAAAAAGTAGGGGGGTCCCCATTTGGAACGGGGCGATGTGTGAAAACATCACAACAGGCAGATGAAAGATTTGATTGGGGAACATTCTGGGGAGCATGCTTCAAGTGTGGGGAAGTTGGACATCGAGCCCTTGAATGCTGTCAAGAAAGTGCTAGAAAGCCGAGAGATTCCGGAGCAAGGAGTGCCTATGTGGAAGACGAAAGGGATAGATCGTCTAGCTCTTCAAGACATCCAGAAAAGGGTGAAATGTTGGTCATGAGTAGAGCCCTATTGCAGAGAGAAGTTAGAGATGAACCAGGCAAGGGAGCTTGTTTCGAAACAGATGCAAGTCAGGAGGCAAGTATTGTAAGATTATCATCAATAGCAACAACATGAACAATTTGGTCTTTGAAGAGATGATGCAAAAGTTGAAGCTAAAGAGGATTAAGCACTCGGACCCATACCAGATTGCCTTAATACAAGATGATCACAAAATCTTGGTAAGTGAACAATGCCTTGTCAGTTTCCACATTAGTTCATATAAGGATGAAAGTATTGTGTGATATCATGCCAATGGATGCTTGTCATCTATTGCTGGGAAGACCTTGGCAATATGATAGGAGGGCTATACATGATGGAAGGAAGAATACCTACACCACAACCAAGGATGGCAAGAAACATATCTTGATTCCTTTGGAGGCAAAGTAGAAGGAGGTGGTGTGTGGCAATGCAAGAGTCTGCCTAATGGACGAAGGAAGCTCCTGGATGGATTGAAGCATGAGAACACTTGCTTCACATTCATTCCAAGGGAATCCGGTCGTGGGAAGGCCGGAAATGTCAACATAAAAAAGGAGGTAACACCAGAAGAAGTAGCAGAACTACTCAAAGAGTTCCAAGATATTGTCAGAGAATGTTTTGGAGGGACTTCCACCAATCCAAAGTATTAGCCATCATATAGACCTAATACTGGGGGGAAGTTTTCTTAACAAAGCGACACATCGGATGACATCAATGAATAATGCAGATTTTAACAGACAAGTGCGTGAGTTGCTAGAGAAAGGTTTGATCCGCAAAAGCCTGAGTCCATGTGTAGTACTTGTTGTTTTGGCACTGAAGAAGGATGGAGAGTGGAGGATGTGCACTGATTTGAGAGCTATCAACAGGATCACAATTAAGTACCGGTTTCCTTTGCCAAGGATAGATGACATAATGGACTGCCTGGGTGGTGCAAGGTACTTCAACAAAATTGACTTGAAGAGTGGATACCATCAGATCCGAATTTGGGAAGGAGATGAGTGGAAAACTGCATTCAAGACAAATGAAGGATTGTATCAATGGTTGGTCATGCCCTTTGGACTCACTAATGCTCCAAGCACATTCATGCGGCTGATGAATGAAGTATTGAAGGAATTCTTGGGTAAGTTTATCATTGTGTATTTGGATGACATTCTAATCTTTAGCAAGACAAGGGAAGAGCATATCCGGCAGGTATTCCAGCGATTGAGAGAAGAGAAATTGCTGATTAACATCAAGAAATGCAATTTCATGAAAAATCAATTGGTCTATCTGGGATTTGTGATCTTTGCGAAATTTTGCAGATGGATCCAGAGAAGGTAAGAGCGATTGCAGAATGGTCGACACCGACAGATGCTGGGGAGGTAAGACCTTTTCATGGCTTGGCAAGTTTTTGCTGGAAGTTCATCAGAAACTTCAGTACTATTTGTGCACCTATGACAAAGGCAATGAGAGGAAACAAAAAGGCGTTCAAGTGGACATTCGGAGCGCAGAAGAGTTTTGAGTTGCAAAAATAGAAGGCGATGGAGTAGTTGGTAGTGACCCTAACGAATTTCAAGAAAGTCTTTCAAGTGGACTATGATGCCACTGACAGTACTATACGAGCTGTTTTGAGTAACGAAGGAAGACCTGTTGCTTATTTTAGTGAGAAGTTGAATGATGCCCGAAGAAGATATTTAGTCTATGGCCAAGAGTTCTATGCTATAATTCAAGCACTGAAGAAATGGAGACACAACTTGCTACCGAAGGAATTTGTACTATGCATCGATCACCAAGCACTCCAACATTTGAATAGTCAAGGAAAATTGAACCGGAGGCATATGCGGTGGCTAAAATTCATGCAAAATCATAACTTTGTCCTCAAACACTAAAGTTGAAAATCAAACCGATTGGGAGATGCACTCAACAGGCAAAGAAATCTAATGATACAAATGAGGGTACTGTAATGGGATTTGATGAATTGAAACATTTGCATAAAGATCCGCAATATGCAGAGGCATGGAAGGCATGTGGAGAAGCGATGACAACAAACCGAAGCAAATGGCTGGATTATTTCATCCAAAACAGCATGTTATTTAGAGGAAATCAACTAGGCATTCCCAGGAGTTCAATGAGGGAGAATTTGATCAAGGAGAAACATTCCAAAGAACTAGCGGGACATTTTGGCATTGGGAAGACAATGGCCTTGGTGAGTGAAGGATTTTTCTGGCCTTAGATCTACAAGGATGTTCGGAAGTATGTGCAAGAGTGCAGGATTTGTCAAGTGACGAAGGGAACAAGTCAAAACACCAGATAGTAGTAGATGGGGGAAGGGTGATTTAGAAGACTTCTAGTTTAGTGTTATCATTGTAATGAGACCATGGCAGCCTGTGAGCTTGCATATATGGGCCAAATGTAAGGAACATGTGAAGGCCTATGGGCATATTATCATTCTATTTCATCAATAACAGTTGCTGTTTCATTCTACATTCAATTGTGTGTTGTGTTTTGGTATATGTTTGGTTGCAAGGTTGGACATTCCATTTTGAACCCTATAACCTTTGATTGCATCAATCATCAATGCCTTAAGGACAGGAACTACCCCTAATTGGCATTTGTAGGCTTACCTAGAGGAGGCGTCGAAAATTTTAGGGTTGTTTGAATCTTTTACTGCCAACCATGTGTATCGAGAGGCAAATGGTGTAGCTGACCAATTAGCTAATATGGCAGCAATGGGTTGAAGGTGGCCACGATTGCCTAATTTTCCAAAAGATGTTTGGGTTTCACACAAATTTCTCTGCAACGAGCAATGTTTGGAGGGCTTCTATTTTTTAAGAAAAAGAACATGAGGTTATGTGTGACCCCCTTGGTGGCTACAAAAGATAATTTGCCTTCAGAAATTAATAGTTACAATTTTAGAGGAAGGTGATTTTGATGTTTGCAACTATGGATTTCATGGATAGATGATTCTTTGGAGTAATGGGAGTTTGATTGCTCGCACAAGCCTCCTTAATTGGAGTCAATTTATTCTTCTAAAGGGACAATATATTATAACTCTTTAAAGGCAATGAGGGACAAGCATTTATTGATGTCTAAGGTGAGGGAGCACCGTCATGCTCAACATGCTCAAACTTGGATTTTTGTTTCGTTTTCTATTGTTTGATGTCAATAAGGTCATTTTGGACCATTAATGGTCATTTGAAGTCATTTATGGAAGTTTGGGGTCATTTGGTTAAAAGATGTAAAAATTGCTCATTTGTTGTCAATGTTGTATGACAACTTTTCATTTTGTAATAACTTTTCAAAAAGTTGTTAAATGTCAATTGAGGGTTGGTTGGGGGTTCTAACTGGTTTGTATTGACATAAATAGGCCTCATACACACGACCCAAGGGTTGAATGTTTGTACTTTAAAGTTTTGAGCAATAAAAACACATTAATTTCTGCACTTTTTCACATTTTTTTGCTGCTCTCTTGCATGGTACGGATATGTACGGCTTGATACAGCCCTGAAGTTGACTGGGATTGATAGAGGGATGAATCACCTTTCATTTGCAATTCGTTTGGTGTTTTTTTATTGAGTTTGGAGAAAGTTATGGTCATTTTACCATAGATAGCCCTATAAGACTTTTTTCTGAAGTTGTAGGCTGTTGCAGCAAATGGTACAGATTGTACTGCATTAAATGATCTAAGACCAATTGGGAACGAAAGTGCTTTGAATCTACTTCAATTTTATTTTTGTTTCATTTAATTTCATCAAGTATTAAGGGAGATATTGCATTTTTTCTCCAGACTAGTGAAAACCCTACCTATGGTAACCAGTGGCCTAAATAAATGTATATCTTTGCCTTCCACTGGTGGAAAATTCTATAACTTGGTGGAATGGCTTGTAATTGTATATATTTTCATATGCCAAACTTGCAGGAACTTGTGTTAAGATTTGCAGGGTCATTTGCATGAAGGAGGTCTGCTATCCCTATGTAGCAGACATTGTAACAGCAGTAGATGTTGAAGGAAACGTTTTGTTTAAGTCTTGGAGATCTCGTTGTGATTGGAGAGGATTATAGGGGGGTGGAAGGAGGTTGTAAAGGCCCATTCCAAAGGTCTTTAACCATTAAAAAGCCATTGGACAGCAAGGATAGATGACTGTTCTAGAGAGGCCATGTATGACAATGATTAAGGGCAGCAATAACTAGTCTCATATTTCTCCATTGTTTGTCAATAAAAAGTATATCCTAAGACCATTTGAATGTAAGTTATTAGAACCTTCAAGATCCTTGGTTGTGATTGGTCTATGAAAGATATTGTTTGGCCTTGCCCTATTGAGGTGTTATCCTAAGAGTCAAAAGACCAAGATAAGAACAAGCCTTGAACATAAATGCATAATTAAGGAGCCTCAAGTAGGAATTGTTCCCCTGTCATTTGATCACATCACAAACCCTGCTCTATGTCATTTGGAAAAGACAAATACCATGTGTTCCAAAGGTCTCTAAACAAACCCAAGACAAGTCCTAAAGCACAAGCCTTTGAATCAAGCCATGTTGGAGTTTGATGAGATACCTTGCCATGTTTTGTGATAACCTATTCATAGTTCCAGGAGGTGAGTCCCGAGCCGAGTGACCCTAGCCGAATCTCAGGGGCTCGAGACTCTCCAGGAACTCACTCTAGGCAAGACTCACTAGAAACTGGTTTTTTGCCAAGTCTTACCGAGTTTTTGCCGAGTCCTACTGATTTATTGCCGATTCCCAAGCCAAGTTCGCGCCGAGTTCGAGTCTCATTTCTATGAACCTATTGTAAGTCCTTCCTTTGCATCAAATTGGTGTCAGAGCATAGGAGAGATCAGTTGGTGAAGAGAAGAGAATCAGAAATAAGTAGAAGAGAAGACAAAATCCCAAGATGCCTCCAAGGATGAACATGGAGAGAATAGTTAGAGAAGTGAGAGAATCTCTTGCCCCAGAATTGAGAGCCATAAGGGAAAGCCATGATGCAAGACTCACATCAGTGGAGACCAACCAGAGAAGAGAAGTGGTCACAGGAGATTTGAGTGACCAAGAAGAAGAAGTGGGTGAAGAAAGCACACCACAGGGAGAACAGGAAGAAGAAAGAGATGTTGAGGAGTAGAGAATGGAAAGATTGGTTAAGGCTGTCAAGAATGATGGTTCTATGGTCAAGATGCACCTACCAGTGTATTCAGGGAGTTTGAATGGAGAAGAACTCCTAGACTGGATAGGAGAAATGGATAAGTACTTTGATTTTGAAGAGACACCTAAGGGACAAGATGTGAAGTTGGCAAGGACAAAGCTCAAAGGACATGCATCCCTATGGTGGGATTATGTACAAGAAGAAAGGAAGAGGAAAGGCAAGGCAAAGATTACATCATGGGACAGGATGGTGGCAAAGTTGAAGGGCAAGTTCCTACCTAGTGATTATGCCATTCAGTTATATAGAAGGCTGCAAAATTTGAAATAGAAAGAGATGGACATGAAGACCTATACTGAGGAGTTTTACAAGTTAAGTATCAGATCAGGCCACATGGAAGATGATATGGACAAAGTGGCAAGGTACCTTAATGGGTTGAGATACAACCTACAAGATGAACCGATTCTCACAAACCCAAGACAAGTCCTAAAGAACAAGCCTTTGAATCAAGCCATGTTGGAGTTTGATGAGATACCTTGCTATGTTTTGTGATAACCTATTGTAAGTCCTTCCTCTGCATCAGTCTAGCTTTAAATCAATGATGACCGACAAATTCATACCAAGCTTTTTGAGGAAGAATTAAAGATGTACACCCCTATCAAGCTTATTTGTGCAAAATCGCTTTTTTGGGATATATATCAAATGCTTGACTTAACTTAGTTTTCAAAGCGACTGGAAAACTTGAACTAATTGTTATTCGACCGATTCTGGGTTGGGAGTTTCTAAAATCTGAAGAAAGATATTGGATAAATTCCGATATCTCTTACTGTTTTATAGCATCTTTACTTGATATAAATTAATCTAAGGCGGTGGTTTTAACTCTAGTGAGAATTTTGGTTTGAGATGAATACCTTGGAGGTGCCGAGGATGTGGTCATCTTTGTAGAACCTGGTGTGGGTATTCCTTGTCCCAGAAACCTCTACAAGCTTCTGGACCTTGCTTGATATTGCAAGACCGGAGCTAGAATGGCATAGGGTAAAAGTAGAACGTGGATGCAATTTCCTCAAAAGCTACATTATGTTGACAACGAGGAATGGATAGGAAAAAATTTTGACTTTTCAAGAAAACTTTATGTAGGGTAAGCTTTCAAGGGACATCGCTTCTTTTTGATTAATTTTAGTTCGTGCTTCTGCAAGTAAAGGGGTTTGTTTGTGAGTTGAGTCTGTGGTATGGTCCAACTATTGCCACGTGGCTTGCTTGAAGAAGGTCCAATTCAGGTGTTGGAATGTTTGTTCCTTTTGGTTTTTATCTGGATGCATTATTCTCTCTTTTTGCTTCGTGCGGCCATGGGTAGGGATGGTCAAAGACGATGAAGACAAGGCTTTGAAAGATGATTTGGGGGTCTTAGTGAGGAGTCGGTCTTGTGGACTGCTTGGTTTGTTCCTTTTTAGGCTGTTAGAGATGAACTCATCTGGTGATGTGGTAATCGGTTGAGAGTGCAAGCCTAGAGGAGCCAATGGGCAGATTTGGTTTCTTTGTGGAGTCGCTCCAATTAGGGCTTTCATGACAGACAGTTAGTTTAGGGCATCTTTCTGGGTTTGAAAACCCCTCCGATTGTAATTCCTTTTTGAAATCAATATAAGCTTATTATTACATATCAAAAAACTACCACGTAAAAAATGGCACCCAAAATGACTTGGTCAAAATGTCAAATGCAATATAGATCAAAAGTACACTCATAAGTCCAAGCATGCCCCTAGAGAGGTGATTAGATCATAACGTCAGTCTCATAGCTTCAAGCATAGCCAAGAACCTAATTGTGTCAAGTTGTCAATACACAATTACAATAAAAATTGCACTGAGTGTTAAGCACACCCATTGACCTCCTTGTTTCAAGCTATCAAAAACATGAGATAAAGTGCTCTAAGCCACTTAGGTGAACCATGGGAGGTTGGAAGACAAAAGGTTAACATTGAAACATGAGTAAAAAGCATAAAGACACCTTAGGAGGAGACAGAAAATGGAAAGTGAAGTTTTAATTAGAAAAGCAAACTTCAAAAAAGGTTATTAAAGTGTATTTGATTTCAAACAAAGTGGCACTCAATTCCAAGTTGGATCAAGAATGTATGGTCTCTACAAGTTGCGTCTTTGACCAAAATGGATCTTCAACATGGTAATCTCAAGATGATTCAAAACACTATCCTTCTCTCAAAATCCAACAAAATGTTCTTAACAAAAATGTTGCCTCTATGAGACCATAGAATGGTCCCCAAGCACGCAGGATTGTGTTATTTTATGGGGATTCTTTAGCATCACTAAGTTTCCTGAAAACAGGAAGGAATACAGGTACATGTACAAAAAACCACTGATTTTTTGGGGACCCTAGGTTCAATTCATCTTAGAAACACACATACATTAAATATAGAAATGAAATAGAAAATTAACCTACATATCAATGTTATATTCATGATCAAAATTAAAATTAAAATTAATCAAAAAATAATGAAACACTACATAATTAATAATTTAAAATATCATCCAAGTCTGCATGGAAATAAAATTATGTTATTTTTCTTTCCTTTATAAAATCCAGTGGAGTCTTCTCAGAATCACCCCACCCCCAAACATCCCATAAATGCCATCAACGGATCAGGAAGGGCATTTCAGCCAAGGATCAGGAACAGATTCAGGTACAGGAAGAGCAAGATTTCAAAAAGATCTGAAAACTTAGCTAAAAGGCTATAGAAAATGAACTACAGAAATATAAATAAAAATCTGACTAAAAAGGTTGGTGACACATGCACATCCAAGGGTAGATTTATACCTTCAAATTCAAATGAGACAAAAGAGATCGCACAATGGTGAGTCTTTGCATTACATGGATTGAGAAAATGGCAAAAAGTAAACAGACTAGGAATTTTTCTCAAATTTATAGTATAAGGAGAAAAACCCTAATCATGTCATCATATAAGTCTTAATTAACCTAAACATAACATAAACCCCTATAAACTAATACACTGAGCATGGGCCTAGGGACAAAATAGCATGTTGCTTATTCCTAATATCATGCTGTATTTATATTTAGGTACACAAAAATGGGGCAATTTCCAAAACCTCAAAATTTACAGGCTTTTCTCATGATATGCTTCACACTACTGATAATTTGTTGTTTCCAATTACTGTGCTGCCACATTGTTCTTCTTCATTATGTTCACAAAAAGGTCCTTAGTTTGCAGACATATTATAAAGGATATTGGGGCATAAAGACTTCAGTGTAAACCCACACCAGTACTCACCACGTTACAATGTTTCACTTTCAAAAAGAGGATTTCTATATTAAACAGCCAATGATTCAGTTTGCAGAACATATTTTTTATTTCATAGTTGATGCTGGCTTGAAGTGCATATAAGACATAGAAGCATAAGCACCCTTAAATATCATAACTACTGTTGCTTCAGCAAGATTGTCTTCTATACATATTTTAGAGACAACAATCTAGTTTTTTTTCAAATCAATGCCAGAACAGATATTTAATTTAGTCAAATTTTATGAGGCTGGCATTGAAGGGCCACTATTAAGTAATTATGTATTCCTTTTTTCCGATATCTTAGGAGATGGACAGTTTGTTCATTATATCTCCTCCATATTAATCTAATAAGTCTACAAAAGAAGCAACCAGTGATCTTTAACTGCCAGAAGAAAACAATAACGTATAATTAAATAAGCACATAAATAATGTATTTTGTAGATAGCCTACACAGGAAATTGTAATTAAATAATATAACAAGAAATAGACAACGTATATATCTTTGATAATTACCTGATGCATCTGTAGAACATGATGAGGCCAACTGATCCAAGGAAAACTGCAAACCATCCCCATAGCCCAACAACAGCTGTTACCTTTAAAAGCGTGGATGCTGTAGAAACAGGTCAAAAGATATCAAATTAGTCATGTTAAGAACAGATCTTCAAGCCTTGTTACTTGAATGTTTCTTCTACTTGAAGCATTAGATACGTACATGTCAGGACTGAGTTGAAAAAAGTGATTATAAGTGCAACCATCACAAAAAAAAGTACAGGTGCAAGTCCTAGCTTTGCAATCTTTCCAATATAACTGTTCTCATCCCACTGACGATTTAATTTCTTCTGGGCATTTAACTGAAGGAAAACCAAACAACAGAGAAGTACAAAGAATTGTTATAGAATGGATCACATTAAGGAATCCAAATGAGCATATATATAAATGCAAGTCCACATTGATGATGATAAAGAAACCTCAGATCTGTGATGCTAAAGACCCTTAATTCTTTTCAATATATAGAAGCTGGCCACTGGAAAAATGATTTGTATTTTTACAAACTAGAGGACAAGCAGAAACACAGCTCATGATACTGAACCAGACAATGATAAATTTGAATACAAATAAGTTAAGAAAATTTAAACTACATAAGGAAAAATCTTTGTAAAACTGAAACTAAAAGCAGGTTCTAGAACTCTAACATCGAGTAAAAAAGCACCCCTGCTACCTGTGACAAGCATCTACAGTCTTCAAGCTGAATTCAACGATCCATTCATTCAAAAGTTCAAAACTAAAGATTGACTCGAGCTTTAAAAATATAAATACGTAGTTCTTTCTAATTAACTTCCTGGATAATCTGCACAGAAGCAGAGCCAGCCTCCTTAGCAGCAAGTCCAGTGCCTTCAGAAAAAGGATGTCATGCAAATAAATTTGCTCAGGATGTCAGATTAATGTACCCAATAACTGTAGCTTTTGTTGTAATAGAATTGAAGGTGGAGAGAACTGAAGCAATAATAATTAAAAACAAAGTAGTACGTGCTCCTATTATCTTTTCATTCAAAATCATTACATATTTATAGGATTCTTAAATCCTAATTTTTAGGAAACAATATTCCTAAATAGACTGAGTTCTTTTAACATCTCACATATGACCACTAATCAAATAACGTATTAAACAAACTATATGACTAATAATAATATTAAGTTGTTTAACAGCTTAATATTATTATGACACTTATTTATCATTCATATATCACCACCCACATATACTCTTTATTATATTACCTATGTGAACACTAATTACCAACAACTAATTCCCAAAATCTTTGTAAAACTGAAACTAAAAGCAGGTTCTAGAACTCTAACATCGAGGTAAAAAGCACCCCTGCTACCTGTGACAAGCATCTACAGTCTTCAAACCGAATTCAAAGATCCATTCATTCAAAAGTTCAAAACTAAAGATTGACTCTAGAGCTTTAAAAATATAAATACGTAGTTCTTTCTAAATTAACTTCCTGGATAATCTGCACAGAAGCAGAGCCAGCCTCCTTAGTAGCAAGTCTAGTGCCTTCAGAAAGAAGGATGCCATGCAAATAAATTTGCTCAGGATGTCAGATTAATGTACCCAATAACAGTAGCTTTTGTTGAACTGCATTGGCTAGGTCCATTCCTATTAACCATAAGAATTGTGCCTTGTGCTACCCTACTTTGTTTAGTCCAAAAAACTCACCATTCTTGCATATTAATTACAATTTCAAATATTTTGTTTCTTAAAAAGTGATTCCAAAAAAGCTCATCACAAATCCCTTACAGATAAAGCTAGGTATGAGAAGTTATTCACTGAGAAAGGAATTGAGACCTTGCAATGTAAGCAATAGAATACTGATAGTGTTCAACCATTGGTCCAAAACCATAGATGAAGACAGACTACAAAAGATAACTATAGAAGAGAAATTAAAAGTAAAGGGACTTAATTTAAGGATGCAAACTGGTTGAAAAGGTAGAAGATACAAGCCAAAATTAACATTGCAAACCATGCTAAAAAAAAAACACAAAAGAAACCAAAAAGAAGCAAGAAACTTATATAAACATCTTAAACGAAATGGTCACACTGTGCGGGCATACACAAAAGTAAAAACATTTTCTAATGAAAAAACATATTTGACACAGCTAAGCACATACTCTCACTACCTCCCATTTGAATTTGGTAGGCAAAAAGACTAAGGAAAACACACAAAAATTAACAACTTGGGAGAGGTGGAAAAAGAGAACATTCACTAATTAAATATGGCACTTATTAACACCTAAAGAAAAGACCGTACATATATTGAACAAGGAAAACATCTATTCAAAGAAGAAAAGGTCTTCAGTGTAAAAAGGGTTATGTGATAAGCAATCTAAAAATGGAAGACAGAACTCTAGTGGTGATACCCAAGCCATCACTTAAGCAGAATATCTTCAGAAATGTATCTAGACACGGCTGTTTTATAATTTTTCTTCCTAACTTTTTGAGACTTATTCGAAACATTGGAAGAAACTTGTCCAATATTCCCTTCTTGATAACTTCAATTCCATATTTTCCTTAATAAGGGTCTTGAAGGTAACTTGAAACAATTGGAAGAAACAACACAATTGCATCCAAATATGTTTCTCAATATGCTTTCCTCTAGGAATCTCAAATCATTAAAAAGCACAATATCGTCATGTCAACCTAAATCTTCTCCTCTTTCTGCATATTAAGGATAAACCCAGATGATGATTGTGTATTACTGATTACATTTATGGTATCTTGGGTTACTATCGCTTGAGGTCACTGATAAAAATGCATAATCTCTATTGCATGTGTGATCATGCATAAGTAGGGAGCTGGGTACATACAAGAAATGAAGCCACATGCTGATGACCTCTGTCAACTGCAATCTGTGCAGGAGTGCAGCCTTTTTTATCTTTTGCCACCAGGTCCTGTTTTGTGCCTGAGAGCACGAGCACAGTGCAGGCCTCTAAATTACCCCTTATTGCAGCCCAATGCAAAGGAGTACAACCTGATCATTTCAATGAAAAAATCACCAAGTTGGATTTTAAATGTATATACCAAGCAAATTGATTAAACATGACACACAGAAAATGAACAGTAGCTTATCCCTTAGCATCTACCTAAGATTTATACAGTTATGCAGGAGTTTAGAAAACTTCAGTCAATAATTTGTTCGAACACCTTCATGTGGTTTGTACAAAGCACAATAAAAACTTAGAAGACTTTAAGGCAGTTGTGGTGCAACTGGCAACATATTATCATAGCATCTACTGTACACTTATAACATGAAGAAATTCAACTACAAACTGTTGGGTTTTTGTTAAAATGCCCTTACTAAAGTCAAAAGAAGATGATTCTAAATTTCTAAGTACCTTCATTGTCTTGTCGTCCTTGAGATGCATCCATAAATAAAAGCAATCTAATACAGTCCGTGAAGCCTTTGTAAGAAGCCCTGAAATGCCATTAAATCCATGGGCACCACAATCACTGATTAGAATATAAGCAAATGCTACTTCTGCTTGTTAGGATTGCGCAATTCATTTTCATTTTCTAGCACCAAGATGAACAATTTGTATCACAGTGGACAAATATAATCATTTGAACCTTCAATTTCCCCAGTCTTGAACAAGCCTTGTTATTTTAACCAGTTTATAAGACCTTCAACTAGTACAATGAAATGAGAAAACACCTGTGACAAATTTAATCACATAATATGAAATAACTGTAAAACTGAAAGCTACACGTGAAAAAGCTTTCTGATCTTCTCTCAAAACAAGTGTAAGCCATATCAACTATCTATCACCCAATAGAGGTATGTTTAGAGTTATCTTTATGTGTAGAGTACATATAAGCTAATCTAGATGCTTTCACATACCAATGTAAAGGACTCCTCCCATCATTGTCAGGTACATCAAAATCAGCATTCCATTTTGTGATAATATGGTACAAAAGAGTTGTCTGCCCATACTGAGCTGCTACATGTGTTGTCTGTAACAAAACGACTATTATTTTAGTACCAGGAAAACTCCCAAAATGTAAGACGCAATCCCCTTAGCATTACAATTTATCACATGCAATCGCTGTCGCCCATACAATGCTTAAATAAATTTAAGACGGCATAAAAAAAGTCCCATTTTCTTAAATAATATTATCAAATGGACAGTTTTCAGTAAATAGAAATAAAGGCATGGTGTTCTGCTATACATTTCAGAATACAAGAACTGGTTGCTGACCATTGCAATAAAGTCCTGGGCTTCTCATTGCTTCTCTATTGAGATGAAATAACACACCAACATTATTCTATGCAATTAAGCTCCCTAATATTGTCAATTAAACTCTTATAAGAAAACATCAGGAATATAGACTTAAGAGTATCAAAACATCAAAAATCCCTTTTATATAAAGAATGAGCCCCCAAAAAATTCCCAATCATTATATTTAATAATAAGAAATACAAAGACCAATCCTAGGGTAAAAGATCTAAGATTAGTTGGCCAGACTCAAACTCAAACTCCAGTCTGTTGGGCCAGACTGATTGGTGAGTGAGGGGCAATCTCTAGGGTTGAGTTTTGGATTCAATTCCCAGCGAGCTTGCCTTAAAGCTTTGTTGAGACTACCAAAGCTAGTCTAGGGCATTGCATAGGGACCCAGACTGAGGTCTGAGTTAACATTCAGTCACCAAGAAAAAAAATTGATCCCCATTTTAGATAGCATTGGTCCCAATCCTAAGATAGTTTTTTTGCAAAGTAAAGATTAAGAATTTTTTTTTTCTTTTGCAAAGTAAAAATAACAAATACAATTTTTTGCAAAGTAATGAATAACAAATTTTACAGCAAAATAACCCAATAAGGGATCTGATCGGCTTGGCCGAGTCGGATTGGCAGTCCAATTCTTTGAGTTGGATTTTGTACTTTACAACAGGTGGCAATATAGTCATATGATGCTGCCTTCTAGGCAGGTAGCTGATAGTGATTGATTTGACAAGTACTTGTGAAATAGATGGCTGGGAGTTGGATGAGCTTTTGGAAAATGCAAAGGATTTGGGCAGTAATTATTTGACTAGGCAGAGATGTTGCAAGTATTGTGATCAAGGTTTTATTCTCTGTGATGGAGTGATGATGGATAGTGGTGCTTAAAAGGGAACAGTATGTTAAAGGTCTTTTTTGAAGATGGCTGACTAGAAGCTGGATTACTGAAAGGTGAGCTGGCACCATCTGTGAAAGGTGGCATATTGTGAGAGATGGCAGCATTTAGTTCAGAGAGTGGGATGGTTAAAGGGAAGACACTCAAAAGCAAGGGGGATGTCCGGGTGATGTTGGGGTAGCTGAGGATGTTGGGGCAGTCCAATTCTTTGAGTTGAATTTTGTACTTTGCAACAGGTGGCAGTATAGTCATATGATGCTGCCTTTTAGGCAGGTAGCTGACAGTGATTGATTTGACAGCTTGTAAAATAGATGACTGGAAGTTGGATGAGCTTTTGGAGAATGATGCAAACGATTTGGGCAGTAATTATTTGAGATAAGGCATAGATGTTACCAGTGTTGTGGTCAAGGTTTTATTCTCTGTGGAGTGATGATGGATAGTGGTCTTTAAAAGGGAACAGTATGTTAAAGCTCTTTTTTGAAGACTGCTGACTACAAACTGGATTACTGAAAGGTGAGCAGGCACCATCTGTGAAAGGTGGCAGATTGTGAGAGATAATGGCATTTAGTTCAGAGAATGGGATGGTGTTGATGTGTTTTTTAGGCACCCCAAATGCAGAATAAAATACCAAAGTATTTTACCCTCTCTTGAACAAAATCACCTCAGATGCTAAATATGTGATCAAATAAGATGATTCCAAGGTTTCTAATATCAGTTCTTGGCATGTGGAGCTTAATGGTGAATGTGGTTTTTTGTATGCACAAAGGGACTTACACAATTGTTCTAATGACTTAAACTTATCATGAATGGAAGTAGGCTTGCCATGTTTTCAAATGACTTCTGATATTGCAAGATGAGCACTTGATCTACTTCTTACAATATTTTGAAAATAAAATGCAAAAGGAAAGGGTTTACAAGTTCTATTTTAATCCTATTTTTAACCTAGGATGCAAGAGATAGTGAATGACTCAATGAAATTCAACTAGGCTTAGTTTTGTCATCAATGAACAACTCCACACAAGCTTAGTGCAATCTTCTAGGGTAATCAATTGATGTTCAAATTTATACTCACAACACCAACACCATCAATTCAATCAATATCAATGTGCAAGTAAAAATTGAAGTTAAGCTCGAATTAGATTCCAATTGACCACACGAGGCAAATTCACAATCAGCAAATAGCTGGTGGTATAGATAAAATGAATTCATATGAATTCACTCAAGAAATTTCTTTCATTCAACTACAAACACTTAAAACAAATTCTAGACTAAATTTGGAGGTAAGAGAACCACACAATGCTTCAAAATCTCATAAAAATCACCAAGTTCAATGACTTAAATTCAATTTGGCAGCATATAGGCGACAATGCTGAAAAATCTCTCTTACAAATGAGAGACAAAGGAGTTTAAATCTAAGTTGCCGAATCAGGTACGGGAACGGGGACAGGTACGTGGATACGAAATGCCAGTACGGCAAATTTTTTTGGGGGGGGGTTGGGTATGTTTTTGGTATGTTCATACAAAATTAATATATATTTATTTATACACACATATATATACATACATACATGTATGTATGTATGTATATGCATATGTATATGTATATATCTACACACACACACACACACACACATATATATATGTATATATCTACACACACACATATACATATGTAATATGTATGTATGTATGTATATGTAGCTAAAAAATAGAATTTAGTTTGTCATATACCAATACATATGCTAAACAAAACCATTACAAATTTCAAATTTGGAAACATAACATACTAATTTAAATTCAGCTTTCAATATCAAAAAGATCAAACTAGAATCTCATGATAGATAAGTTCTAAGTTTACTAATCGGCAATGTAGGTCTTAAGATTATTAAAAAGATCAAACTAGAATCACTAAACATTTTGGCATCTAAAAACACGAACCCTGGACGTACCCACATGAAATTCGTTTCAGAATCTGATTCCGGTATGTTTCGTACCCAGAATCGCCTGAAAAATCCCAAGATTCAGCAACTTAGGTTTAAATAGAGTCACCAAATGAAATGAAGGGCCAGGATTCATTTAAAATCAAGGGCCGAGATCATGCCAACATTGCCCTAATTAGGGTTTACATAAAAAAAAGTGGAATCACAAAAATTGAGAAATGAGGTCCAATGGTATGTCGCCTAGTCATCAAGCAGTCCGTCCTCTAGAAGATTCCTTCCTCCATTCATCTCTCTAGCTACATATTCAACGAATTTGGAAATAACCATATTGAGCTCCTCCATCGTGACACTTGGCAATCCATTAGGCTGCAACTCGATCACATCCAAGGCATTTGAGCAAGTATCGAAAATGTTTTCCCAATCCAGTGTAAGCTTCTGCAAATTGTTGATGTGCATCATGAGGGAAACCAAATCGTTTAACTGATTCTTCCTGATAGATTCCAACTCTTTGAAGTAAACAAACTTCATCTTTTCCTTTAATTCTTCCAAATTCAAAGTGCTGGAAGTGTGGACATCTTGTCCCAATAATTCTTCAATTGATGTGAGGATCTTAGATTGTATCTCTTGGATCGATCCTTCCATCTCCACATTCATCTTTTGCATAATCAAATATTGACTTCCTCATGGCCAAGGAACGGTACCATCCATGGAAATCATATATATTACCCTCATGAATAACTCCCTCTTCAATTAATGTGGATATAGAAATCCGCTTCAACACCCTGAGGCGAGGAATAGTCTTTTCTTGCACTAGTTGGAACTCTTCCCATACTCCTTCCAAGTATTGTATCCTTCTTATGAGCAGCGTTGTTCTATCATAGGCTTGGACTAACTGGAATAGGAAATCATCCACTTGCTTTGAAATATCTACTATCCATCTCCCAACCTCTTGGTATGTATTCCTCATTGCCTCACGATCAACAGGTGATCCATGAGCAATAGCGATAGGCGAAACAAAGCTAGGATCCTTGTGCCTTAAGGGATTCAACCCTTCAATATACTCTTTGAGTCTCTTGTTTTCCATCTCTAGCAATTCTTTCTTCTCTTCAACCTTGTTCAATCGCACCTCAATTGCCTTGGCAATATCATTTAACCGCTGAAACTCTTGCTGCTTCATAGTAGGTCCAAGTTCAATTGTAGTAACCTGATAATCCATGGGAGTGATCACATCTCTAATCTTATCAACAGTAGGAACAGCCACTTGCACAATGCGTGCTCCTGAATCATCTTTGGTAATCTTGGAGAACTTATTCGCCTTCTTCTCTTTAGCCTTACCAATCCAGGCTAAGAAGTCATCTATATCTTCAACGGGTTGTGCCTCTATTACTTTCTTCTTCTCCATACTGCTCATCAACCAATCGGGAATTGTAGAAAATTCCATCCCATCTTCGATTTGTTGATCCTTATCAAGTCCTCTCAAGGCTGAAATAACCTCCTCCTCTGCGCTCTTCTTACTCAAATCCAACACATTATCACCCAAATGGACCTCAAGTTGAATGGTGGGAGATCTTGGTTGCTCTTCATTATCTTCATGTGGTGTCGATTGTGTTGATGCATGTTCATCTTGATCATTCTCCAGTAGGATCTCCATGTTGGAACCTTGCTTGGATTCATTGTTATTCTCTGCCATATCATTTTCCTTCACAAAGGAGGAACTCAAGGTAGATTGAGTGTTAGACTTATGTTTCTTGTGTCTGGACTCCTGACTAACAATCTCCTTACCCTTCACTTGCATTTCTCCAGGCATACCCTTTCTTCTTTTAGGAGCCTGACTCTCCTCATCATTGTTTGTCCTTACATTGCTTATCATTCTTTCATCATCATTGAGAGAGGACTCCTCACTTCTCATCTTCTCATAAGTCAAGGTGGTCTTTTGTCTTCTTAGTTCATTTATCTACTTGTCCACCCATTCTCTAGAGCAATCACTTCTCTCATCAAAATACTCAAATCTACCAACTCAGGCTGTGACCAATTAGGTGATGGAACTGGCTACTCCTTCTCCTTCGCATATTGCGGATGAATATGATTCCCATCATCCTTGACTTGATCAGGAATTGAGAAGAAGTTACATTTCCTCATGAAGTCCACTGACATACGAGACCACGTAATCCTTCTAACTTAGAGCTCATCTGTAAAATTCACCCAATAATCTTCGATGCCAATCTTGTGTGTAAACTTTTCTCCTCTCGCTGTAAATATTCTTTGAAAAGGATCAAATCGATTCCTTGCCTTATAAATTCCAAGATGAAAGAACTCGAGCTCATCATTAACTGTCTGTGTTGCTTTCGTGGTGGGGCATATCTCCATCATCTTCCCAAGCATGATAGGAAAAGTAATACTTTGCCTATGCTTCCTCTTCTGGATGCAATCAAACTCTGAGAGTTGTCGGACGACCTCAAGTAACACCATCTTGTTAGTCAAATACCTAGGAAGCTTGTATGGTTTGGAAGTGAATCCTTGAATCCGTAGGTATGTGAAGGTAGGAAATTGAATATACCATAATTTGTACTTCTCAACTAATGGCATTGCCTCCTTAGACATTCGCCTATGCAATCTACCTTGCAGCAACTGTGTGATGTACATGGTGAATGCATCATTCACCCTTCTGTATTGTTCTTTCTCATGTAGGTGGAGTTGTGGAAAACAATCATACACCATGTATTGTTTAGGCCTGTTTCCAACTTCATCTTTGCATATCAATCCTTTGTATACAATTTGCCTTGCTAGAATGTAGACTAGGTAGGAATTCATGAATAAAGTCTTTGTTCTCACCAAACTTCTCAACTGGATGTCTAGGTTGTCGCTAATAATCTTCGCCCAATTGATCATCACTGTTCCATCTAATATCTCCTCAATGAAGTAGAACATCCATGTTTCGAATAAAGCTCCTTGAGGTGCTCCCATAATCCTGTTGAGTAAAAATATCAAGTTGTTGTACCCATCTTTGAAGTTTGAACATAGGACTCGCTTGGGTAACTTGGAGTGATGACGCCTTGGCTCAAGGACCCACTCATTACTGATGAGCGTCATACATGCCTCAAATCGTTTTTCAAACATAGCTTGAGCATCCTCCTTAGTTCTTTCTTGCATGTCCTAGTATCTAGGGATTCCAAATGCTTCCTTGATTGACTCCTCGGCTAGGTATGCAAACACCAACCCCTTCGATTTTTTGATCGTTCTGGTTTGTGGATCATAGTGTCTTGCACACTCAACCATAAGCTGATAGAAGTGGCAAAGCAAAGATCGGTCATCCTCTTGCCAAGTCAGGCTCGAAGAGGCCTGCCAATAGTAGTGGCACCAAAAGACCGGCTGGCCCACATCCTTTCATGCCAATACCACCACCTTTTGCATTAGAGAATGTTATGGTTTCATGGAAAAGAGACCCATTCGATACTACCTTCAAAAATGAAATGAGACAGATTGCAGATCAGAGCATTGGGCATTGCATTTATGGCAATGAGCTTCCCTTCAACGTTGTTAGATCGCCTTACTTTCAGGACATGGTGCATACCCTTTGCAATACACCTTCTGATTATGTTTGTCCAAGGTATGAAAACGTGTGAACCGCCTTATTGGCAAAGGAGGAAGCTTCCGTAGAGACACAATTGAAAGTCATCAAAGATACATGGTCAGAAACAAGTGTGTCCATCATTTTTGATAGATGGAAAGATTGTAAAAATAGGTCATGGATCAATGTTATAGCACTACGCCCTAAAGGGGCAATGTTTTTGAAAATGGTGGATTGTGAGGGGCAAGTGAAAGATGCAAGTTTCATTGCCAATATCCTCATAGAATCCATTGACATGGTGGGGCTTGAAAATGTTGTCCAAGTCATAATGGACAATGCTAAAAATTGTAGGGTAGTTGGCACTATAGTGGAGGCTACATATGGTCACATCTTTTGGATGCCATGTGCAGTCCACTCACTCAATTTTAATCATGCAAAAGATTGGCACACAAATCGATTGGGTGAAACAAGTGTACGTGGAGGACGAGGAGATTCAAATGTTTGTGACTAATAATCATATGTCACAAGCCATTTTTAGGACCTTCTCCAAGTTGGGGTTGTTGAAGATAATTACTAATTTAAATTTTATTTTTTAATTTTTTAATTTTTTATTTTTTATAGTTGATTTATGATGTGTATTTTTTTATGTCATGTTAGGTTGCTGAAACACAATTTGCATCTCACAAGTTCGTCTTAAGACGATTTGTGAAGGTGCGAGAGGCCTTGAGTTCTATTGTCATCAACACCTTGTGGAGTGTATGGAAGCAGTCCAACACAGAAAGAGCTCAAAAAGTAAGAGCATTGATCCTAATTGAGAAATGGTGGGATAATGTGTAATATGTTTTGAATTTCACCGAGCCCATCATGAGCATGATTAGGTATGCTAATACTCATCTGCCATGTTTGGGTGAAATTTATAATGCCATGGATTGCATGGAGGAGAAAATAAAAGAAGTAATACAAAGAAAACAAAATGACCTAGCATAAACATTTTTCAAAGTTGTGCAACAAATTGTTGTTGACCATTGGAACAAGATCACCACCCCCTTACATCTCTTAGCATTTGCTTTGAAGCCAAAATTTTATAGTGTAGAGATGCTTGCAACAGCAAGGAGGGTGCTACCATATAGAGATGCGGAGCTTACTACTAGCTATAGGGCTGCCTTTAAAAAGATATATCAAGATGAGGAGACAAAAAAATATTGTCTTGAGGAAGTTTGGCCAATTCTATCCACAAAATATAATGATACTGTAGCTCTTCATGCCAGATATGGGATGGATGCTGATGAGTGGTGGTATGTACATGGTCAAGGCTCTATTTTCTTGCAGCCTCTTGCAGTTAAACTACTCTCCCAAGTATGTAGCTTTTTATTTTTTATTTTTATAGTTTTCCAATTCCATTTGATGCAATCATATTTTTATTTTATAATTTATAAATTTCTAATTATGTTTTAACTTTTAACAGGTTGCAAGTTCTTCAGCTGAGCGGAATTGGAGCACATACTCCTTCATCCACTCAGTCAAACGTAATCGTTTGGGTGCAAAGAAAGCAGAGGATTTGGTCTACATACACTCCAACCTTCGTTTGTTGTCACATAAGAAACCTGAATATAATGCGGATGCAACAAGGAATTGGGATCTAGCCCTTGAGTGTGCTAATTTAGATGCTACAATTGCACAACTTGCCCAAGTCTCTACAGATGAGGCAGCTATGGAACTTGAGGGAAACATAACTAGTGGGAGTGGCATTCCAATGGATAGTGGTTCAATTGATGCTGAATTTGAACCAAATGATGACCTTGGGCTTGGGTCAGATGCTTCAGCTGAAGATGAATATGAAGATTAAATCCCATAGATGGCCTGTAATTTGAATTTTCATTGTGCCATGATATTTTGAAACTTGAATATTATCATTTTTGCAAATTATGAATATGATATTACATTTACAATATATGAAAATTTATTGGCAATTATGGATTTATCAATTATGTATGGGAAAGTTACATTGTATGGAGTGTATCATTGTAATAATGGTACTGATAGTTTATATTATATAATTTTGATGTTTGAACATACATACATACATACATATATATAAAATTAAAAAATATATATATGTACGGACGTACTAGTCCCCAAGGAAAAACAAAATTGCCAATTCCGTATCTGTACCCATACCTGAATCGGTAACTTAGGTTATTAGTTATTTAGTGCATTTTATTTTTATTGTTGCTGGTATTTGGATGTCAATAATCTCTACCGGGTCTCCCCTTGCCTTTATAAGCAAGGCATTGTACATATTTTGTATCTCAATCCAATTATTCTCTCATTGGTGAAATAGCATTGATTGCTTCTCTCATATTTGTGAAGGTGTGTTTGCAGTTTGTGCTCTAGTTTGTGTTGTTGATTGTTGAAATGTCTTGGAGCAAGCTTATTAGTTCATTCTCCAGTTGAAATTTTCTCATCTTATCTATCTTACCAAAGACTCTTTAAGGTAGTCCAAATTTAATTAGGACTTTTGCAAGATACAACATGATATCTCAAATTAGGAGGAATGAACATAATAAAAGTGTCAAGAGTTTCATCTAAACTATCAAACCATTTCCTCTTTTTTGAAACACCTGTGGGTTCTGAATCTTGGTCAAATGTGATATACTTCAATTGTAATTTTAACAACAAAATCTCTATATTGGATTTCCACTTATGATAATTGTATGGAGTTAGAAGCTCTACTTAAGACAAATACATAATGAAACAAGAGAATGCAACAAATATCCCTCACAATAAACCAGTGAACCACGGGGACGCGTCCCCCCCATTTTTGGGCGCGTCCCCCCGTCAGAGACGTCTCGGGGACGCGGGGACGAGGACGCGACGTCCCCCGCCGTCCCGCCACCGCCACCCAAACTCCGCCGGGACGGGGAGACGTCCTCGACGCGGAGACGTCTGGGCGTCTCCTGGGGGACGTCTGGACGTCTCCCTGTCCCTCAAGAGACGTCCAGGCGTCTCTCGAGGGACGGGGGGACGCCCAGGCGTCTCCCGCGTTCCCACGGGATTAAAAGCGCATTTTTCATTTTTTTAAAAAGTTTTTATGACATGTGCTTTTTGGGGGGGTTAAGGGGTAACCCTAATTGGACGTGGGCCCCACCCTACCCCCCAAAACAACACAAAAACATGTTTAGTTTGGATTTCACTCTCATTATGCAAAACTGATTTTTTTTCCAGCAGCTTGAAGAGGAGGAACAGCTTGAAGAAGATTGATTGAAGGGGTGAGAAAAGTGACTACAAGCGTGATAGGAGCTAGAAGAAGCAAGAAGAAGAGGAAGAAGAAGATTCTTCTACATTTTGGAGAGATTTTTCAAGCACAAGGTAGGGTTTTTCAACTTCTTCTTGTTTTTTTTTTGTTTTACTTTCTGATTTTCATTGTTCTATGTCATTTTTGGTTTTTTTAATTTTTTTTCCCTATTCATCTTAAGACTCAAAATGAGATTTGATGTTGAATCTTGAGGGCAAAATGATTCATCATTTTGCCCTCAAGATTCAACATCAAATCTCATTTTGAGATGAATAGGAAAAAAATTTAAAAATATATTGTTAAACAAGGCTGATTTTATTTTTATTTTTATTTTTATTTTGTGAAATGCAGTGTCAATTTGAAAATTTCACAATGAGCTCCCAAGGCACGAGTGAAGATAACATGGAAATCCATTCTCATAGTGAGAATGATTCAGAATTTGAACCTGAAAATGAGGGGGGTGACCATGGGGCTGATCCTGAAGCCCAATCTAGTTCTATGGCAAGTGCAGCAGCTAGTACAGGTTGCCCTTCAGAGTTGTTGGCACCATATGCTAGGGGTCATTTTGATCCTAAGTCTCCTCTAAAACAGTTTGCTTCACAAATATCAGTACAAGGCACTGCATCACATTCAAGTGGGGGAACAAGGAAGTGGAAGTGCAATATTTGTGACAGAGAATGGTTCGGTAGCATTAGCAGGGTGAATGCACACTTTCTATTTTGGAGAGGAAAAGGCGTGAAACATTGTAAGTTTTTGGAGGAACCCAAAAATATACATTACAGAATTGAGTTTAACAGGCTTTGGGGGGTTCCAGATGACACAAATATTTCAATGCCTACTACTTTGTCTGCTAGGGCATCACTTCACGACAGCCAGAATGTGCCAGTGCCACATACTTATCATGCTTCGCAGGCGGGAGGAATGATGTTTGGATCTCCATCTACTTCCACTTCTACTGCTGCCAGGGTTGGGAAACGTAAGTTGCATACACCACAGAGCAACCCCATTGCTGATATGTTTAATGTGCAGCTGAGAGATGAGATAGATGAATCCATTGGCAATTTCTTCTTTGCCAATGGCATTCCATTTCATGTTTCACGGTCTCCTTATTATAGGAAGATGATAGATATGGTGGCCAAGGGAGGACCATCTTATGTGCCACCAGGGGAGACGAAAATGAGGACCTCGATCTTGGATAAAAGCTATTCCAAGATCAATATTTTGATGGAGAAGATGAAGGCATGTTGGGTGGCATCGGGGTGCAACATAGTTATGGATGGGTGGACGAACATTAGCCATCGTCCACTCATCAACGTCATGGTCACATGTGCAGAGGGCCCATACTTCCTTAGAGCAGTTGATTGTACAGGGCATCGTAAAGATGCTGATTTCCAGTTTTAGGTCCTCAGGGAGGCTATTGAGGAGGTTGGGCCACAAAATGTGGTCCAAGTAGTGACAGATGCAGCCTATGTGTGTAGAGCAGCAGGGAGACTCGTTGAGGCAGCCTATAGACACATTTGGGGGACCCCATGTTGTGTGCATGCCATGAACAATGCACTCAAGGACATGGGGAAGATTGACTGGATTAGAGGAGTGGTCACCGATGCGAGAGATGTGCAGATGTTTATCTGCAACCACCACATTTCACATGCACTCTTCAGGACCTTCGCGAAGAAGGAGTTCTTGAAACCAGTTGAGACTAGATATGCATCCTATTTCATTCTCTTGGAGAGAATGATTGAGTTGCAAGAGGCATTGCAACTCATGGTTATGACTAATGAGTGGAATAGGTGGACTGAGGCCAAGACAGAGCAGGGGAGAAGGGTGAAGGAGATAGTGAAGAGTGATGTGTTTTGGACTGATGCGAAATAGATTGTCTCCATCATTTCTCCAGTATTCCAGGTGATCAGATATGGGGATGGGGATGCACCTAACCTTGGAGAGGTGTATGAGTGCATTGACTCTATGCTTGGCCAGATGAGGGCTGCTGTGCGAGTGAAGGACCCCTCTCTAGCATTCTACAATGAGCAAATCCGGCCTATCATTCAGAGTAGATGGGACAAGTTGAACACTCCTTTGCATATGGCTGCCTTTGCCTTGAATCCTAAGTGGTACAAGGCTAGACCGGGTAGAACGACACCGATTGAGGATGATGAGGTGAAGGCAGGTTTCTTTAGGTGCATAGAGAAGATGTTTGATTCCAGAGATGACGGCACAATGCGCACTGAGTGGGGAAGATTTGCCACTCTTAGAGGTTATTCAGATGCAGCAAAGATGGATATAGACATTATGGCACAGGAGGACCCACTTTTGTGGTGGAAATGTCATGGCCCGAAATCTTTGACCACCACTCTAGCCATCCGTCTGCTATCCCAGGTTTCCAGTTCTTCAGCTGCTGAGAGGAACTGGTCTACATATAGCTTCATCCACTCTCTTAAGAGGAACAGACTTACCTCTAAGAGAGCAAAGAAGCTTGTGGCTGTACACAGTGCTTTGCGTCTCATTGACCGCAAGACACTTATGTACAAGGAGAGTCCAGCGGCACGATGGGATGTAGAGCCAGAGGAGCCTTCACAGATTGATGAGGATGATCCTACCACTTCAGATGCAGGGCTAGTTGGTGTGAGCTTGAGGGACCTTGATCCTCAGGAGTCCAGCAGTTCCAGTGAGGAGGAGTTTGCAGATGATTAGAGGCCTCCATTAGCTACAGTTTGAGTTTTCACTTTTCAGTTTTGTCATTTTGTATTTGACTCGTCTCTTTTGTAATGCTATTGCTACACGTATTTGTATTTGGCTACTCATTGTAATGATGAATCATGTAATCATCTTTATTATTATAGACTTTGCAATGGCATCAAATATTCATATTTTTCGTTTTCCTTTTTCGATATTCATATGATAGAAATGAGAAATCTCCAATTTGACAATTTCATTTGTCAAATTTTATTTACTTTTAGTTTTAGCAATTAGCAATTAGTTACATATCACTAATCTAAGTAATCTTGGTATTTCCTATAGTTTCATTTGAAATCTAATTCTTATACTGTTATACTGTTATACATCTTTTCAAAACTAGTTTTTCAAGTACTATATGTATATATATGAGCACCACCAACCCGCCACCCCCCCCGCCGCCGTCCCCCCGCCGTCCCCCCCGCCGTCCCCAAATTTAGGCCCTTGGTCCCCCCGTCCCCGAGACGCGTCCCCCTCGTCCCCCCGTCCCCCCGTCCCGAACGCCCGTGGAACACTGCAATAAACTGTTAACCCCTTATGTTCACAAGAATTGTGCAAAACTAATATTTGACTTCAACGGACTTAAAACTACATCAAACAACCAAATATTTCAAAAATACCTTGTCCACTGCGAAGTTGACAAAAAGAGCTTTTCGTCGATATCTGGTTTGCAAAAAATGGCCTTTGTTTAAAAAAGATGCAAAATGGAAAAAAAGGCCTATATGCACTTACATCAAGGGGCTGAAAAACGTAGGCTCCTAGTCACTCATGTGACCACACAAAGTGGAGGAGCAAAAAATACATGTAAAAATATATATTGTGGGCGCTTATAGTGTGGGTCCCACAAATGACCAATGCCACACAGAACCAATTGATAACATCGGCAAAACTCCTCTCAATACTTCAACTTACAAATTGCCACAAAAAAGTAATAGAGAGCTATTGTTAATCTTTTCCCATGAATATGGGACTAAAAACTTGCAAACTATATGCACCATACGGGGTAGCCCTATTGGTGTTTGTTTTATCATCTACCAAACATTAGAATAAAGTACCCAAAGATAATTTATCCTCTCTTGAAAAATCACCGCTTATGCTAAGATTGCTAGAAGATCAGGTCTTGACCTGTGGATAAGCTCAATGGACATTGTGATATGTTGGTAATATACAAAGGGACTTACGCTTGAACGAATTGTCAACAACTTTGGGACTTAGATGAATTTGTCAATTAAAGCTCTCTTTTTCTTTCTTTTTGGGATTTTCGGGGTTTAAGACTTTCAAAAAAAAGGACAAAAGGGATAAGGGTTGAGAATTCTACTCTTATCCTATGAATTCTAGAGGCGGTATTGATTCGGTGAACTCAATAAACCACACTTTGATTCGCCTCACTTAAGACAACTACACAAAGTGGATGCAATCTTCGAGGGATGTGCTTATGATCGGAAGTTGAAACATAAACAAAATGGAAAGCTCAGACTAACTCTGCACAGTGAATGAAAATCATCCATTCACCAAAAGTATGAGCAAAGATACACCATAAACCAATACTTATTAGATCATTCATTCATCTAACAACGTAAAATAAATTCCAACTAATGTGGTGAAGAAATTGAAAACCTTGCTTAATCACTCAAACAATAGGGATTACAAAGCCTTAAGAGAAAGCACACATGTAATATATTATCTGAAAAATGACCTTCATGCAACAATATTTCAAAAACCTCACACTCTCCAAATGAGAGGAGGCAATCTTATATAGTAGTCTAGAAATTATGAACGGCCAAGATCGAACAATGATCAAGGGCCCAAATTAAAAGCTCAAAACCCTAATTAGGATTTCCCCAAATTCTAATAGTTAAAATGAATAAGGAGACAAGTGGCGCAGTTGCTATTCTCACTGAGATGAGTGTCCAGTTTTTCTTTTTGTTGATTCGATGTACCTGGACACAAGAAGTCGCACGTCCTCTATGGTGACACTTGGCAAGTTGCTAATTTGGAAGTCGACCATGTCCACATCATCAGTACAAGTGGCGAGAGTGTCTTCCCAATCAGTTGCTTGTGCCAGGAAATTTTCATCTATGCGTATGAAGCTCAAAATTTTGGAGAAATCCTCCTTGAGAATTGGCCCTGAAACTTTGGCCCTCAAATTCTCTGCATGCAGATGCTTTTCTTGCACCTCATCCTGCTGCAATATCTTAGCTACCACAAAGAAGACCTTGTTTTAGATATCTCTGATGGTCTTTTCAATATCTGAACACTTAGCCTCAGATTTTCTTAGAGATTCAACACTCAGATTTTCTTAGAGATTCAACCCTTGTAATCAAAGCAAAGTACCAAGTGCTGAAATCATATAGGTCACCGGGATGGATAACTTTTTTGTCTATAAGATCTTGCTGAGAAAGTCCTCTGATTATTTTTAGATATGGAATTATTCTACTCTGAATATCCTCAATATCTTCCCAAGCTTCAGCTATGTCTTGAATTCTTCTCAATAAGGAAGATGTGGAGTCATGTGTTGATATCAGATTCTCAATGAGTGTGTCAGCACGTTTTGAGGTATCAATAGTCCATCCTTTAGTTTCTCTTAAAGTTGTCTTCATGTCCTCGCAATCCTTTAATGATTCTTGCGGAAGAGGTATGGGAGGAACAACAGGTACCTCCTCCCGATCAATGGGTTTTGTCAAATGTTGTACATATCTCTTCCATTGCAAATTCTCAGCTTCAACCTTTTTTCTTTTCTCAATTTCTTTATTCAACCTCGCCTTGAGAGTGTTGCAAGAGTCATCAAAATCCTGGACCTCTTGGGCCTTAGTAGGCTTACCCAAGTTCACGGTAGTAATCACATAATCCTCAAGAGTGATGTCATCCTGAGTCTTCCCTGCCTTAGGTATTGCTACCTGAATTGTCCTGCATCCTGCATTATCTCTATGAATCAAGGAGAATCTCTTGGCTGGCTTGGGCGGCTTCATCTTACTAGATTTATCTAACTCAGCCAAAAGTTCAGTTGTATTATCTATATGGTGCACCTCCTCAGGAACTTTGGTTTTCATTCTTTCTCTCAACCAATCAAGAATGGTTGACTGCTCCATGTCACCTTCATCAAAATTATCTTCTACCTCCTTCAGTCCAGTGACTATGCCATCCAAGAATTCTCTTGGCTGCTTGAAGTTCTCAACTTCGATAACCTCAGCCACTTTAGATTCTTGTCCTGGTTCCTGAAATGGGGCTTGAACTGGTTCTTCTGTGATCTCCTCAATGATAGGAGAAGGAACTCTCATCTCTTCTTCTTCCATTTCAACATCTTGCTCTTGTTCATCAATTATTACTCTCAATGGTGTGGTAGATGAAGCACTTATGGTTGAGTGATCTTCTCCTGATTGCTGCACTCTGCTTACATCTACTTCTCCAACAATTTTCTTTCCTTTTGCCCTCAGCGAATTCTCAATGGGCTCTTTTCTTTTCCTTGATCCAACACTTTTGAGGTTCCTAGGACCACTGGATGTTACACCATGATTCAAAGATAGATTCATTTGTCCCCATGAGATTATATGTGAAAGCAACATTTCTTGCTTTAAGCTCCTTAGTCTTCTGAGCTGCCCACCACTTCGAATACTCAATTACCGGCCTCATAAGATCTCCAAGGTTAGATCTCTCAGTATCTGACCAATCAATGGGGGCAAGGGGCTCGTTTTTCAAGGTGGCATAATGCGGCTGCCCATACTCATTGTCCTCCTCAAGCTGGTCCGCTACCCGAAATACTTTAGAAACTCTAATTAAATTTAGTGGGATTCTAGACCACAACCTCCTTATATCGAAGTTGTCAACAATGTTGGTCCAATAATCTTCTAAGTCTAGCCTATGCTCAAATTTCACTTCATTTACCTTCCCCATTTTATGAAAAGGGTCAAAATGACTCCTTGCTTGATACTGAAAAAATGGGTACCACTGAATCTCCTTATCAGCAAATGCAGCAGCTTGGGATGAAGGACATGTTTCTAACCCATTCCCAATAGTAAGCGAAGACGCTCTTGCCTTCTGCTTCTTCCTCTCGACACTCATAAAATTTTCTAACTGTCGTACTACCTCAAGTAGTACCATCCTGTTCATGGGAAACATAGGCAATTTGTATGGCTGTCCTAAGAATCCCTGAATCCTAAGATAAGTGAACCTGGGGTACTAGATAAACCAATATCCAAATCTACTAATGAAGTCCATCGACTCTTGAGAGAGTTGCTGATGGATACCCCCTTGAAGAGTTATGGTGATATGCATCAGGAATGCATCGTTAACTCTCTTTATGTGGAATTTTTCTTCTAAGTGCAGCTGGGGATAGCAGTCATAAACATGAAACTGGTTCTCCTTGTTCCCGACAGCACCTCTGCATACAAGACCTCTGTACCTATATATTCTGGCCAAAGAATAGAAGTAGGAACTCATGTAGAAAGTCCTATTCTTTTCCAAATTTCTCAATTGATCATCAAGGTTATCACTAATGATCCTTGCCCAATTAATCTTCACTCCAGTAGTGACCTCATGGATAAAGTAGTACACCCATGGTTCAAAAGGAGCACCCTGCTGGCTTCCCATAACCCTGTTCAATGGGACGATGAGGTCTCCATAATCTTCCTTGAAGTATGCCCTAACAAGGAGTTTGGGTATTTTAGAACATCCTTTCCTTGGATTTTCCAAACCATTGATGGTTGATGTTAACTTCATATTCCTCTATGTGATCCTTGTACAATTGTGTTGCCTCATCCCTGGTTATATAAACAACTTTGTGGTACTCGGGGATACAGAATGCCTCTCTAATCGCCAGTTCTCCGATGTTCGCCAAGATTCTGTCGTCAGGAGCTACTATTTCTCTACTTGCTGGGTTGTAATGTTTGGAGCATTTTGCTACTAACTCAATACACTGTATCGCTAGAAGGAAACCAGCAGCTTGTACGATTCCATTGTTCATCATCCTTCGTGCAATTGCGGTAGGAAGTTGAGCGCCATACATTCTCTTCTTAAATTCCCGGAGGTCGATGTGGCCCAAGTTTGTGTCACCAACTTGCTTCCATTTAGAATTCATCTTCGATTCCGTAGGGGAATCTTTGTCTACTAGAAAATTCATTTAGCGTGATGTCCCCGCTTCGAAGGTCATCCAAATCTGCACAAGAAACAAATAAACTTAAGTTATAATCTGCATTTTAGGTGCAATTTCAGAGTTTGGAGGCTAAGTAATTTATAGTTTACTCTCTTCTCAACACTTAGCCTTGAAAATTGGATTTTCAAATACTTTGAAAATTTTAAGAAAATCAAACTCAAGGAGTTTATAGTCTGATTTTAACTTCAAAATCAGAATTCGGAAGAACTCAAGTTCATTCAAACTCCTTGAAATTTGTTCTAACTTGTTTAAAGGCAGAAAATGAGAAAGAAGAAAGGGAAATCTGTTAAATTTATTCTTTCTCTTTAAACTTTGAGGAAAAACTTGGGTTCAAAACCCAATACCCTGCCTACAAAACTAATTTTCACCTTCGAAGAAAGAAGAAGAATGAGAAAAGAAGCTGCTTGGAGGATGAAAAATCAGATGTTAATCAGAAAATTAATGAATTTGTCTTCCAAACAGTCAAGGTCCCTCCAAAATCTGTGTGCAAACTTGTAAAAAATGGTTGAAAATCTCAGACTTATACTTGAAATCTTTCTTGAAATCACTTCCAACCTGCAAAAAAACTTAAAAATTCTCTAAAAAAAAATGTCCTTTACCTGCAGAAAACTTCTCTCAAAACTCTCTCAACTTGCTCTTGAAAGTTCTAACTTCATAAGAGGAAATGAAAGAATGAAAGGCATTTGTATTGGAGTTCGAATTCTTCATTTAGAAACTCAGTTAATCTTCCAAAATTTGTTTCTATTTCATCCATAGTTTTTCGAATCTGCAAAGAATGCTTCTAATTTGGTCTTCAGTTGACTTGTCATCTCTTAAGCAAGTTCGAACTTCATCTTGTCTTTCGAATGCAAGTTTCTAAATTCATTTTCAGTCCATAATTTGAACTGGATCTTCAAATCTTCAAATCTAAAAACTTTCTATTTTGGTCTTAGTTCAAACTTCTTCTTCAAATCTCGCTGACCTCATCTTGGGATGTTTCTTTGTTTTCAAATTTAGCAATTATCTCATGAGGGCGGACTTCTTTGTTTTGATTCTCCTTGCTAGGGCGGACTTTCCTCAACTTGTGATCAATGAGGACAGACTTAACTGATTTCATGCACCAAAGAGGGCGAGTTTATCAAACTTGTGCACCATTCCTTATGTCCATGGGGCAGACTTCATTTCTTTCATGCACACCACATTCTCCAAGGGCGAACTTTGTTAGCTTTATGCACCAAATGATATGCCTTAGGGTGGACTT
The DNA here is from genome assembly GCF_030272615.1 of Cryptomeria japonica. Lineage (NCBI taxonomy): Eukaryota > Viridiplantae > Streptophyta > Pinopsida > Cupressales > Cupressaceae > Cryptomeria > Cryptomeria japonica. The sequence continues at coordinate 190,563,221 of NC_081410.1, forward strand.
GGCTAAACTTATGCTCTTTCCCCATCATCTATAGGGCAGACTTGGCCTGATGTATGACCCTTTGGAGGGCGGACTTGCTTACTTCCATGGTACCTAGCCTCTTATCCAAGGCAGACTTTATCAAGTTTGATGCTCTTTACTTAGGGCAGACTTCAACATTTGCTTGCACCTTCAACTTCATGGTAGGGCGGATTTCTTCAAGTTGATGACCCACCTCACCTTTTCCAAGGCAGACTTGGTGGATATAAGGAACCACAACCTTAACCAAGGGCAGACTTCATCATTGTTAGGAATCAAGGAGGGCGAACTTTATGAACTTCAGAAACCACATGATCAAAACTTGAAATCTCCATAACTTATGCAATATTTACCAGATCGCTTTGATATTTGAAAATTGTGCTTCAATCATTCACTAAATTCCTTGGGATCCCTAAAATTTAGGAGATTAGCTTTTTGGGTCAAAACTTGGATTTTAGGAGGAATTTGTTGATCATTTCAATGCATCTCAGAGTGAATAGTGCAAACCCTAGATCCACTTTCTAAAAATAGAAAAAGCAAGGTTCCCTAAAAAATAGGAAAAACTTTCTAAAAATAGAAAAAGCAAGGTTCCCTTAAAAATAGGAAAAACTTTCTAAAAATACCCATTTCGGGGATCATGCTCAAAATGCCAAAAACAAAACTTCCTAAAAATAGGAAAAAGCAAAAAGCAAAACTTTCTAAAAATAGACAGTTGTCCAAATTAGCTCAAATCAATTGTGATCTTCGTCCTTTGGGCTTTCTAGACACAATGACGACGTCTAGACTCTGTTCTAACCATGGCTTGCACACACTGACTCATAATGTTCAAAACTCAGGTTGTTCAAAACTGACAAACTTGATGTGAGAGGTCACAAGGGACTAACCAAAATCCTAGAAAGCAGTAAAAAGGGAGGGTCCCCATTTGCAATGGGGTGATATGTGAAAAGGTCAAAACAAGGCCCACCTATCGATTGCTCACGCACAACAAAAAGAAACCGTAATACCGCAAAAATGTTTAGGCAAATATTTTGCCAAGACTTTAATATATGATAAAGTTCGAAGCAATCAAAGATAATTTGGCCCAACAAAAAACCCAGACTAAGAAAAGCCTCAGGCTGTCACAAATGAGTTTGCCCAAAAAGCAGCAAAAACGCATCCCTTCAAGAATTTAGCCAAAGAATATCTTGAGCCAATTGAAGGTCAAGTCTGCTACCCATAGTCTGATTGATACAATACGAGTCAAATGCTTATTGATATGCACTATTAGCAAGGAACACGTAGGCCTTATATGGTGTCCAACACAATATAAAACGAAATGTCTTGTGCCAATGAACAAAAGGCCTAAATAGAAAAGAAAAGTACTGAGTTCAATGAGGATCTGATAAGTATACTGTATAATTGCAAGCCAAACAAGAGGAAAGTTGACCAAGCGATCTATTCCCAAAATGTGTTGCTCACAAGAAAACTCCCAAATACTGTAGACTTCTGCGAAGACTTAATTCTCTCAGATTAGAGTTGTCTGAATGTGGGGTTACTAAAGATGATGAATAAATGATTCTATTTATTCTCTCTAAGCTAGGGCCTGATTATTTTGTGTTTGTTTCTGCATTTTATACTGCTATGGATGCTCTAGGTAGTGCACACAAAATGCCTTCTCTTGATGCTTTGCAGCTCAGCTCACAAGGTAATAAGCAAAGTTAACATAGATGGGCACATTGATGCCTTTGAGGTCACAAGAACTTCTTGCAAAAGATCCAAATCCAAAGGCTTCAAGTGGCAAGGGCAAGAAACAGAATAAGGACTCTAAGTCTAAAGAGCAAGCTAAGACATCTCCTTCACAACATACTCTTGAGTCCAAGACCTCTTCTAAAGAGGAATCATCACAAAAGAAGATGAAATGTGCTTCTTGCAAGAGATGAGGACATGATGAGCATAGGTGTTATACTAAGAAGATTGATGAGCTTACACACATTTTTTAGAAGAACATCTCGCTGCCCTCATCAATGTCTTCTTTTTCTTCTTCAGCCTCTCAATCGACAACGTCTTCATCCACATAGGATTCGTAAATCAAATGAAAGGCAAAGCACTCTTGGCCTCCACTATTCCTGAAAATGGGAGATGGCTTCTTGATTCATGTGCATCTCATCATATGGCATCTTCTATGGATATGTTCTCTTCTTTTGAGCCTTGTAGTTCACCTAACATTTTGATGGGTAACAATACACATATGAAGGTTTGTGGGAAAGGATCTATTGATATGGATGAGGGATCCTTTAATGATGTTCATTGTGTACCCTCCTTGACCACTAATCTCCTCTCAATTTATCAAATTACTCATGGTGCACAAGGTAAGATAGTTGAGTTCACTCCTAATCATGTATACATTAGAGATATGGAGACTAGAGATATCATTGCTACAGGTGTGGTAGATCATACATCTTTATTGTATTCCTTTTCTCATTTTGCTCTTGACGATGCTATTCCTTTGGCTAATGTTCACACCCTTCCATTAAAGGTGAACCATGTTTGTGAGGAGAAGTTTGGACACTTGAACCTTGGTGTTCTTGAGACTGGTGTTGAGATTCCTACTCCACCACCTACTTATTTAGATTTGAGTTCTACTATTGAACAAGTTGATCAAAGTTTTTTAGATCTTGCTTCGTTGGATGAGTATTTAGCAAGTATTTCAAACTTGTTTGTGGAGTCTCATCTTGCACATTTTGGAGATATATTTGAAGGTGTTTCTCTCTTCTTTGATGATAGTTTCAGCACAGTTGTTGATTCATCTACATCTTCTTTGAAGATTGACATTGATGAGTTTCCTCCATCACTTGATTTGTCACATTTCTTGGTTGAGCTTGATCATGATTATGTGGTGGCTTCTTCCAGCTTGGAAAATCCGACTCAGTTTTCAAAGAGTTCTATTTGGAGACTTCCTTCCTCCTCCTAGTTGGACTTGGAGTGGCTTCTTCATCATTCAGTGGACTTGTTTCTTCCTAAGGGAAAATGTGTTGCTTGTAGGCATTGGATCATCTTTTGTTTCCAAGCATACTTCATTGGCATTGGATCTTCTTCATTATAAGGGGGATATCATGTCTCTCTTTTTCCTTTCTATGGGGCGATCATTGATTGTCTATACATGATGTATGTAGTCCTTGGGGGGTATTAGTGAGTCCTCTATGCATTATCTTGTTTGTTTTGTTTCTCTCTTTTGGAGAGGAGTTTTGTCCCACGGGGTTTTCTCCTTTTCTCTCATTTGTTAGAGATTTCATAACATTGCATTGCATTTGCATTGTACATGGGTACTTTTGTCATTTTTATGACATCCTTGGTCCATCAGTGGGAACCGATCAAAGATATGTTCCATGGACCAGCACTGCCCCAATTGATCAAGGGCAAAGCCAATGGAAGCATGAAGTGTTGTTCCAAGCCTTTTCCTTCCCTTGAGCCCAGAATCCCGGGGCTCCAAGCCTTTCCCTTCCTTGAACCTCAGAACCCGAGAATTCCCAAGTTCTAAGTCCTTTTCCCTTCCTTGAGCCTTGGGATCCCGGAATTCCTAGGTTCTAAGTCCCTTTCCCTTCCTTGAGCCTTGGAATCACTAAATTCCCAGGGTCTAAGTTCCTTTCCCTTGAACCTCGGAATTCCTAGGTTCTAACTTCTAAGTCCCTTTCCCTTCCTTGAACCCTGGAATTCCCAGGTTCTAAGTCCTTTTCTCTTCCTTGAAGCTCGAAATCCCGAAATTTCGAAATTCCTAGGTTTCTCCTTCCTTTTATCCCAAAATCCTGGAATCCTGGGGTTCCCAACCTTCTTCTCCCTTTGACCCCAGAATCTCGAGATTTCCAGGTTCCCAACTCCCCCTCGACTTAAAACACTTCCAGATGGTGTGATCAACACTTAAGGTTCTTAATGCTCCACCAACCCCTACAACTTGTCTACTTTCATTCATGGAGCTGCATGAGCGGATTTAATGTGTTTTGCAGGATTGCCATCAAGAGGAGTGTAGGGCCATGCTAATATATGGTTACTTGATGGCCTTCATGTCAGGACTGCATGCTCTAACTTTGGAGTGTCAGGTAATCCACCTTCTAGAAGTACTTTTCTTCTTGGGATTGCCTTGTCAAGGTATGGCTAGGTTGCTTGCATGTACACATGTTAGGTCTATGCACTTGCTTGCCTTCCTTGACTGACATTCCTCTACATACACAAGGGTCAAGGCTTCCCTTCATTGACCATTGGTCTCTTCTCTACGACCAGTATGCTATATATAGGCAGTTAAGCCTCATTGTAAAGGGTTCTCTCCTTGTTGCCTTGAGCTAATCTCCGCTCTTTCACTTCTTTTGAAGACTTGTATATTTCATGCATTTTTGCAATTGTAAGTTTGGCCATTGGCCTTATAATGAATTGAAATTATCATTCTTGCCTTCCTTCAACTTATGCATATTGTGTATGTGTTCTTACCTTCATTGTAAGTCAATGTTTTGTGACTTTCTCTCACGTATATGTTGTGTTAACTTATTTCTGGGTGTGACTTGTGGGAAACATTCTCCCCTCTTGACTTTCAGCAAATTCTAATCTCCATACATGTGTTTGGGGTCATTCATGCAATTGAAGTTTGTGCATCTCTTGGGTATTTCTATTGATTCTTTGTGTCACTTGTGGGTTAGGAGAGAAACATCTCTTAACTTGGTGCATCACCTCCTTTCATTTTTGCATTTCCTTCTTCCCTTTTCCTCTACAAGTTGTTAGGATAGGTTTAGAAGTAGAATTTGTAGTGTTGAGTTGGTTCAACACTTGCAATTGGATTGAGAAGGAAGTTGGTCTTCTCTAGAGATTCGACCCCCTTGTGCAAGGTCCCACACTTTGGGATTGTTTCCATGTTTCACAAGGTTGTTGAGTCGATAGCTCAACAAGGGTGCAAACTTTTGTGGCAACAAGTACCTAATATGGCCTAGTTGTTGGGACCCATATTGCATTTTGCTTTCATATTGCATAATAATCTTCTCCCTAAGTTGCACTTGAGGGGGGTTGTTAGTGTAAATGTTGTTTTCACATTTCCCTATACTTAAGTTTTACTTAGGCAGCCAACATTATTAGTTATTAGTTATTTAGTGCATTTAATTTTTATAGTTGTTTATAGTTGGAAGTTGGTTATCTCTACCAACTCTTCACTTGCCTTTATAAACAAGGCATATGTACATATTTTGTATCTCAATATCAATTCATCTCATTCTAGTGAAATAGCCTTTGCTTCTCTCACCAACATTGGCATGTTGTGAAGGTTATATTGTAGGTTGTGTTCCTGGTTCGAAGGTTGCTCCAAAATATAATACCTTTTAACTAAACTTAGTCAGCCCATTTAAATAATTTGCTATTTTATCATTCTAATTGTGGTCGGCCTCATTACGTGCTTGTTCTTAATCTTTCATTGAATTATCTTCCTAGATCAGCTCCTTATATTGAACCTTGGTCGTCCCTCTTAAAATAATCACTTCCATTTTTAAGTTTATTAATTTGGATCAGCCTTAAACAGGTTATTATTATTATCTTAAATTTAGTACTAATATTTATCTTTCACTAGTCAGCCTTAATATCATTTCCTTGATGAGGTCAGCCTTCCTTAATTTTTAATCCCCTACTTTTAGTATAAATAGAATCTGTGATTGGTTATATTTGTTATCTCTGCTTTCTTATGGTAGGAGGCATGACATATATAAGATTTTGTACATGGGCCATGTCATAAGTTCCAACGGTGTTAAGGTAGATCAATACAAGATTTAGGTGATCCTTGATTGGTCTCCACCTACAATCTAACTTAGCTAAATAGGTTTCTTGGATTATGAAGTTATTATAGGAGACTTGTGAAAGGTTTCTCTCAATTGGTTGCACCCTTGACTGATTTGATAAAGAAAGGAGACTTTGGATGATCAAAGATGCTCGAACGACTTTTGACAAGTTGAAGGAGGTAATAAGTTCATGCCCTATACTTGCCATTCTTGATAGCCCTTTGTTGTTGAATGGGATGCTTCTAGAGAAGGCATTGGAGCTTTCCTTAGTCAAAGCGAGCATCCAAAAGCTTTTGAGAACAAGAAATTGAGAAATTTAGATAAGGGATATTCCATTTATGATAAGCAGATGTTGGCCATCATGCATGCACTGGAAAGTTTAGACAGTATTTAGTTTGTGGAAAATTTGTTGTGAAGACTAATCATAATAGTTTAGAGTTGTTCTTGGATCAAAAAAATTTAAAAGGTCGCCAACAAAAATGGGTAAGCAAGCTGCAAGCTTATGATTTCCAAATAGAGTACATGAAAGGCAAGAGAAATGTGGTAGTTGATGCACTTTCTAGGAGACCCATTCTATGCTTGTTATCTAGTCTTTCTATTGATTGGAGGGTTCCCATTATTGTTAAGTATGCTAAGAATAAATTTGCTGCTGACATCATTGATGAGGTTGTCAAAGATGACTAGTGTGTTGTGAGGGAGGGACTAATCCTCTACGAAAACAAAATCTTCTTGGTGCTTGAGCCTAGGATCACGAAGAATATTTTGGGAGCCTTTTATGATATTCCAACAATAGGGGGTATTATAAGACATACAAGCAGATTGTTGGTTGAAAATTTTGTACACTTGGGGAATATATACATAATTGTGGTTTCAACCACAGTGTGTGAGTAAAACCCTCCTAATTAAAAGAAGGCTCCCCCTATCTAACTACAACTTTAAAAATAAAATGGGATGGGACAACAGTCTTTCTTCTTCTTTCAAGAAAGTCAATATCCTTTTCTCTTCACAGAAAAGTGATAGCAATTTAACATAAAACAGTAGTAACAACTTTTTGAAATAAAATGAAGTTTCCTGAAAGCTCAAAGTCTTGATTAAATGAAGTCTTATCTACCTTTTTCTATACTAATGCTATCAAGAACAAATTATAACAGCTCAAAGACTAAAATATCTTATTCTTTACTACTTAAAACAGTGGGAAGTAGTATGAGCTCAAAGACTCATAGCTATTTCTCACAAAATCTGCTTCTAAACTCTCTTAAGAATAAGTGCAAGCACAAAGACTTAAAGCTCCTTTCAAAAAAATATTTATTCTAATTTATATTAACCTCAAATACTTGTAGCACAAAGACTGCAAATCAAATTCGATTAAGTTCTTTGAAGAAACACTTGCAAGAAAGATAATATAGAACACAAACTCAAGAATGTAGCACAAAGACTCAAAGCTTGAGCAATTTCCTTCTATTTCCTTCAATTCTTGAATTCACACATGAAAGCTCAAAGACTTCTTTGTTGTAAATTCGGCAGTTTTTGCTTGCTTTCTAAAAGATAAAAATTACAATAGACCCCCTCAAGTATTTATAGAAGAGAAGTTTTGAGAAAAAGGTGGGAGGATCCTGACTAACTTGAGAGATTCTCTCATTCACCAAGACTTATTCAATAACTAACTATGACTTATTCCAACTACAGTCTTAATTGAACACAACTTGTAGTTGCCTTGCATGTAATTACAAAAGTGCAAGTAAAGACTTAACTTGCAATTTACAAAAGCTTTTTACATGCAACCTATCAAAAGAAAAACTACAACTAAGAGATTACAATTCTAGAAAAATACAACTAAGTGTTGAAAAACACTTAAGTTGCAATGTGTGAAGACATGAATCCTTCGAACTTCTGGATGATCATTCGTAGCTCAGCATGATTCGGTTCGTGGGTGTTCTTGGCAACAACCATGGTCTTCACAATGGTATCATGGCATCGAAGAAGCATAGAGTCGTTCTCCTTCAAGATGGACTGGATTTCGTGCAAAAAGATTTGATGTTTCATCAAAACCTGAATTAAGGCAGCTGAAAATTGTTCACTTCTCCATTCATTATGAATCCTCATCTGTAGTTCTGCGAGCACTTCTTCTTCTGGTATCAACTCTCCATTCTGACTCATTATGTTGTAAGAGGCTTTCTCACAATGGGAAACAATACCTTGGAATACTTCAACCTGCAATCTCATTGCATCATCAATCTCTTCAATGAGGGATTTGAGAACAAGGGCTTTATTCTCCAGAAGTTCTTCAAATTCCAAGTATATGACCCTGGAAGGAATAATGGCATGCTCCTAAAGAACACTCAACTCTTGTTGGGGCATTGTGCGCCAAATTGACAAACTACCTTCAACCCTTTCCAAATTCTGTTTGAAAGTCTTGGAGGTGTGATTCAATTTTTCTTCAATGGTCTCCAACTTAGACATCATTTGGAAAATGTCTTTCAGAACTTGTGCACACAGATCATGAAGTTGATCCACCCAAGAATCCAACGCTTGTAATTTTTGAGCAGCTCTTTCAACTCCCTGAATTGATTCTTGGGAAACGGAAGAACTTGTAGGATTACTCCCTTCACCAGCAAGTCTTGTAATTTTATGAACAACTGCAACAAGTTGTAGGTTCTCCTCTTCTAGCTTGTCTTTTTTTGCTAGAAGCTCATCATACCGCTGCACTAGTGAAGCTACGGATTGCTGGGCATCATCTTTGACCACTTCATGCATTTGTTTGCCCAATTCTATCCTTGTAACCCTGTAATCAGCAGCTTGCATTTCCTCGCATGGCTTATCCGCAAGGGGCTCAACAATTTCTGCCACTTTCATTTTATTGTTGTCAACAGTTACTCTTGAGATTATCTTGGCCTTTTTAGCAACCTTGGGCCAGGACTGTTTGAGTTGCTGATATTCAAAGACATCAGGAGAGATTTCCTGCTTCTTCCTCTTTGGGGTAAAAGAACTAAGCCATGGAGGTAAAACGATCAGTTCTCCTCTAGTAGCTGCTGAAGGCGAAGGAGAAGCAGTTTCTGTTTGAACAGTCGTGGTCACCCTGGGAGGAGTATCTATTTGGATGGCGACCATGGTTTGCTCAGTAACCAATGGGCATGAAGATTGCCTCATAAATTCTTCAAATCCAGAAGTAGAGGTATCAATCTCTGACAATTGGATACATGCAAGAGTATCCTCAGGAATTTCCAGCAAACTCTATTGTTGATGATCAGGAGGTGGCTCAACAGCTGAAATAGGAACGACATTCTGAGGAGACTCTTCCACTATTACGTCAGGAGGAGAAAGAGGCATCTCAATGGAAACTGAGGAAGGAATCTCATAAGGGGAGTCCGAAGCTAGAGACTTAGGAGCATCATCTGATTGTTGTCCTTCTGGATTATTAGGATCGATCACATGAACATGAAGCCGAGACTTTTCCTTTCCATGAACTGTCGCCTCCTCGAGAGGAAGCACTATTGCCCAACTAACCCGCAATTTGATCCTGGTGCCTGAAGATGATGCACCTTCCTTGTTGTCAATCGGAATCTCAGACTTACGTCCAAGAGGCCCCGTAGAGTCATCTTCTTTCCCAACCTTGATCATGATGAGTCTAACACCATTACCTCTGAGCCAAGTGTTGGTGTTAGCCAAGATAGGCTGAAATCTTTCCACAATGGACGTGCATTTTTTATGCAACCATTGGATTAAAGCAAGTGGAGCTTCCTCAACCCTTCGTGAGACCTACTCTGGATCGAGCACATGACCAACATCAATCATTCCTTGCAGAATGTCCACCAGGTTCAAATCAATAACCAGCTCAATAGTAAGCCTGCAGTAGTCCATCTTGAGAACCTCCATTTCTGTACAGAGATCTACCCAGATATCCTCAATACGATGCACGTGCACGAAGGACTTTTGTATCTTTTCTTTCATACCCCGGTAATCAAAATCTGCCCTAGACTTAAACCTTTTGAGTTTAATCTCTTGCATCTCAGTCTCCATTGCTTTAGCTTTGATGGATGTGACAAGAGAATACCGTCCAATTTTCAATGGGTTTGTTGTAGAAATCCCCATTCCGACCTTATGTCTAGCAGATTGATGAGCGTGCACAGCCATGATCTGTCTTCCCAACTCCATAAGAACGATCTTATCAGTTGGGTATCTAGGGAGCATGTATGGCTGCCCACTGTAGCATCCGACTCTCACATAAGTGAAAGTTGGGAATTGGAGAAATAAACACCCATACTCATTGACTCTTTCCCATGCTTCATCTGACACCCTTTTGTTCTTTAGAGTCTTGTCAAACTGGCACACAAAGTAACCAAAGAATGCATCTTGAACTCTTTTGAAATATAATTTGTTGGGTCTCAAAGGCAGCTGATCATAATATTCCCACACAGGTATAAGCGAGCGATCACCCTCAGTAGAAAGACTAGGGAAATGTCTGAGTAACGCTGCCAAATACACTAAGTATGAATTCATGTAGAAAGTCATGGTGGTAGGGACTGCTGCAAGTTGCTCGCACAAAGCATCACTGATAATCTCTCCCCGTGATATATGATGGGATTGCCTTATGAACATGGTAACTGATACATCCAGGGCTAAAAAACATTAGTGTGTTCAAGACCCATCATCCTGCTGAGGAGAGTAATGATGTCTCCAATTCCCCACTTAAAGTCACAACGGTACAACTTAGCCCACCTTGTGAAGGCAGCTTGTGGCTCATGAATCCACCTGTTAATATGACATTTGCAGTCATTTTCCCTCTTGACATAGTACTCGGCTACACTATTGATCTGAATTATTTTGTCAATTCAGAGGACAATACCCAAAGCAGAATTTGTCGTATTCTAAACACATAACAAATCATATAAAATTTCATTTCATTGAAGATATGTAAGAACCATACAATTTTTGGCAAACTCTATAAAAGAGAGTTGTGTGCCCTTGAATCTATCCCATTTGCAGTCCTTTTCCCTCTTGACATAGTACTCAGCTGCACTACTGATCCGAATTATGGATTCGGACGACAACACCTAAGTGAGAACCTGCGGTGTTGTGGATGAACAAGATAATACAGAATTGAAGCAAGCCAAAAAGTATTGTATTCAATTCCAAAATCCAACATATAGTAGTCCAAGGGTCACCAACAACTCCTTGAGAATCGAAAAACCAACAGTCATATCAGGTTGATTTACATAATGAAATCTAAAACTATGTAATTTTTCAAAAAACTATATAAAATTTGTCCTAACTTTAACTAGGCATAACTTTCTGCACAGGACTCGAAATTACGAGCCATTTAACTCGTTGGAAAGGTCTCCAAGAGTTGTAGGCGAAATCTTGAAAGAACCACTTTAAAGGGCTAAAAATGCCCTGAAGGCCTTCAAAAATGCCATTTACTAACATATGGAAAAACTAAGAAAATATATAATAATATTTTCAAATTTTCTTTTGATCAACTATCCTTTGAAATTTCCATATAAACAGGTGCAGGTGGTATTTTGAAAAGTTTCTCAATTGTATCTGCATCAAGGCGGATTATTGCTTCACCATCATCATTTTCAATGGTTCTCGTCTCCTTGTCAAAGTGATGGGCGCAAGCGAGAACAAATTCAGGTTCTAGGGTAGCCACTGGAAAAGAAGATGCGTGATGGATGTGGCTGTCCAACAACCGTTGCATATTACTATCCTGCGGATCCTCCACTCTCTTGATGAATTTTGACATGTCCACATGCCCTATTTTTGTGTCTTTTATGTGATCCAAAGGAGAGGAAACTTGTGAAGGTGAAACTTCATTCTGGTACTTGTCATATTTATACTTCATTTTCTTCGGAATAGGAGAGGATGGTAAATCTGACATTGAAGGATAACCTGGTATACTGTGATAAAGACTTAAAAATGTTAAGGCAACATCATAATCAGCTGCAACTAACATTTTTCCTTCTTCAAATGGGAAGAACTCCAACCCTTGCACTTCACAAATTTGTGAGAGAAAGATGGGAAATAAATGGGAATGGTGGAAATTTGACTTTGACCAATTTCGGATCTTGGGGAAATTTTTACAAGTATACAAGTTGGGAAGAATGAACATGCAATCGGACTTTTAAAACCTAAATGCAAGTATACTTGTAAAATAGAAAATGAAGGAATGAGTGAAAAATGAGATTTAGACTTGTGGGAAATGATGTGAACGGAAAGTACGGATATAGGCAATATGGATGGATAAAAATAGGAAGGTTTTGGGAATGCACTTTCAAGAAAATGGGAAGAACTTTGGACATGCAATCCGGTTCTAAAAAAACAATTTTTGAAGGATGGGTATTTTTCATCTTTGCAACTTGGAATTTCAACAAAAGATGGTTAAATTCTTATAACCATAAGGGAAGATCAATTATTTTCATTCAACTTGTAATCGTGATTTAAAATCCCGAATACAAGTAAAGAGGGAAAATGGGGAAGAACAATGCAATTCACAAATTGCTTTGCAAAGGGAAAATCTCTTTGACAAAACCGATTTTTGGGGCAAAATAAACATATACACAAATTTACAATTAGAATGGAAAAACAAGAAACAAGAAAACAAGAAAATGAAACAAGAAGAAAAAACAAGAAGAAAAGAAATCATACCTTGCTTCAATCCGAAATGCTTCTTCAAAAGATGATCAATCTTTGAAAGAAGAGAGGAAAACTCTTAAATAGATAATAAACCACATTCCAAAACCCTAGCCACGTTTTTGCCAAAACGCCATATGGAGCAAAACACTTCCAAAAGCATGAAGAAATGCGTAGATGAAAGAAGCCAAAACGACTTAGGAGAGGCAAGATTCGTGGCATTTGAAGAAGACAAACGTGGCATTTTTCAAAAACATTTTTGTTGTTAAAACGCCTTCAAACCAGCAAATAAATCCACCAAATGGCATGAGAACAGTTTCAAAATGCATGGAAATAGCAATGAAACCTAAATGCCTTTCTCCTCCCAAGATTTCTCCACAAAAAACGATGGAAAATGTCAACCAAATCCTTCAACAAATTCGCCTAAGAAGCTGGTCGGGTTTTTAGAAGAATGCAACAAGTTCGATTTTGCATAATGTAGTGAAAATCGGGTTTATATTCTCACATTACAAGTTTAAAATTTCACTTTTCTTTCAACAAGGCAAAATCGGGTTTTTGAGACTCAATAGCAAGTTTAAAATGTCACTTTTCCTCTTTATGGAGCAAATCGGGTTTTTGAGAGAGATATACAAGTTATAATAACTTGTAAAGGGAAAATAAAATCCCCATTACAAGCAAAAACACTAAAATAGGGATTTTATAAAAGAATTAAAAGTGACTTTTTAAATATGCAATTTAAAATTAACTTGTAACTTATCCAAAAAATCTCTATTTTGACTTAAAAAGCCAAAGAGCATTAAGGGGGAAATAAAAAGTAAGTTACAAGTTCTTTTTTCATAAAGTGAACTTGTAACAAGCTAAAAATTTCCCTACAAAGACTAAAACAAAGGAAATCATTAAAACTTGCAACTTAAGGAAAATTTCCCACCTGCAGTCAGGGAGAAAAAACCCGAAATTGAAGGAAAGACATAGCAAACGAACCCAGAATGCAATGAAATTTGAAAGGTGGTTCGAGGATGGATTGAGGATTATGCCACTCCAAGGGCAAAGCAAAATTCTGCCTCGGGAAGCGTGTTGTAGAGTAAAATTTTCATTTTTTGACAAATTTTATGTAATGGTCCATTTTTTAATACAAAAATGAGGACAACATAATAGATTAATGAGAGGTTTTCATAGGAAGGATTGAAAGAGAATGTTCATAAGCATATTATAGAATGCATGATTTGCCAACGAAACGAAGGAGAACAACTCTTTATAGTAGATTTGCTTCAACAACTACCAATTCCTAAGTAGAAATGGGAGAGCTTATCCATGGACTTCATGACAAGTTTCCCCAAGGTACAAGGTAGAGATTGTATTTTTATTTCAAAGTACACATATTTTATTGCTATTGCTTCAATTTTCAAGGCACCTCAAATGGTAGGCATATTCTTCAAGAATATATTCAGGCTACTTGGCTTGTCGAAGAGCATTGTCAGTGATAGGTTTAGCAAATTTCTCGGTTCCTTTTGATAAGAGTTATTTCACTTGATAGGAATAGAGTGAACACCAAGTACTAGCTAACATCCCCAAACTAATGGACACACAGAGATGGGGAATAAATGGATTGAGGGGTATTTGAGAAACTATCTTTCAGACTAGCAAACCGCATTGATCAAATGGTTGCACCTGAGTGAATAATGCTACAATACCTCACACCATATGTCCATTGGGATGTGTAATAACCCCCTTAATTTTTTTCAAATTATTTCAGTTCACAAACAACACAAACACCCGTCAGGATTAGAAAATAAGGATCCAATTCTATTGAAAGTAACCCTTTCCACCTTTTGATAACCAAGAGCCCAGTCTGGGAGGGTGAGAGCATACAATGTAGAGGGGATCGTTAGATGCAAGAAACTGAAATTGATTACAATACTTGGGCAGCAAGCCAACCCCTTCCGCTTATACAGCGGGTGATGGAAATTCTAAAACTTCATGGCGGTAAACCAGCCAGTAACCAACCAAACAGTTGAAACAATAATCACTCTACCGCTTATGCAGCAGGAGGACTAGAAATGAAAATTACTATCAACTCCACCGTTTATACAACAGGACTACCAAAGAAATTACAAATCAACTCTACCCCTTATGCAGCGGGAGGACATGAATGGAGATTACAATCACTCTACCGCTTGTGCAGCAAGAGGACAGTATTACAAAGCCAAATGTAGGCGGCAAGCCAGCCTCTTCCACTTTTCAGCGAGGGTTTGCTTTACAATCCAGAAATGGTTGTTAGTACTACTATCTAGCCTTACAATAAAGAGATACAATTCATAGAATAGAAAGATTATACTGTCCAATACAAATGAATGCTTCCAAGCTTAACACACTTAGAAAACTCAAACACACCCATAGAGAAATAACACGCCACTGTATCCTATACTGAAAAAAGCAATCTGTTGTACGCATAACACGTAGAAAACAGCCACTACCAAAATCACTGTCATGCTCATAACTCGCCCAAAACTTCACTGAATGACACAAGAACATAAGCAAATGAAAGGTAAGACAAAGACGATGCAACAAGAACCTCAAACCTGCACCGCGAACACCACAAACAATCTGCACACAACCCGAGGCATCCAATGAAAGGTACGACCTAGCTGGAAAGTTCGACTTACTACCAAAAATCGAAATCAGCATTTGACAAGCTACAAATTGGTGAACTTTATCGCCCAAGGGATAGAAATAGATAGAGCCAGTACCCAGAACCACACGTCAAACACACAGGGAGCCACGAGCAAAAAACACCTTCAGCACACACGAACCAGCAACATAAGGAAACTCAGAAAACACTCCACACTTCTGAAAATGAAACACAAATCTGCATCTTTCTTCCTCAAATCTACTCCTCTGGATGAAGAGCAGTCACAAGCTCAATTAGTTGTTGTATTGCAAGCAAGAAACCAAGCGGTAGCTAGGAGGTATGCATTCCCCAAAGCTTCACTCCAAATTTTGGCAACACTTCGTTATATTTTTTTTCATAGATACCAAAAGAGAACCCAAGGACCTTATTTATAGCTTTTGCCAGGCCAAATTCAAATTCAAATGCTCTCCAAATGCGCCCAAACCAAATGCCATTACATTTGACCTTCATTAGGCATTGCATTTCATTTTATTTCCTTTACACAAGTTCACCCAGCTCACATTCACCATAAATCGCCATTTTTGATAAATATAACTCATAAAATAATATTGATGAAATTGTACTTTGGTGTCTCAATATGAAGGTGGAATATTTCGCCAAATAGACTTAGGATAAAAATAATATTTCCCTTCTCTAAGTCGTCAAGGATCATAGCAGAGTCACCTTGTTAAAATTGCCAATAATGTGTAAAGTGAGTGCTCAACAATGACTTATAAAGAATAATATAGCTTAGGCAATCTTGCTTAGAAAATCGTCCAACTTGCCTTAAGTTATAATTAATTAAAAACACCATGGTGACCCCTTGAAGTCACAACACAAATTACGCCTAGGCCATGGGGAATAATAAAGTATTAAAAAATACTTTTTCTTCCAAAAACTGACAACTGCCAAAATGAGCTGAGGCCAAGGTACTGAACTGCATTGCAAAAAATAGTCATTTGAGTTCGAACACACGATTCTGCCAAAAATAACACTGTCGAGCATAGCCATTGAGTTGAGCTGCAGAACCTCCGCCAAAAATAGCACTACTAAAATAGTACTTACTATAAATAGAATACTACTAAAAATAGTGTGTCAAAAGTCATTTTCATCCCATTCTGAGCAACAGTCATGACTTACTAAAAATAGTAAGTCCAGAAATCATCTCCGAAGAATTTGCATGTCAAACCATGCTGGAGCTCACAAAAAACCAAGAGAAACCTTATAAAGAAAACAGCCGTCAGCATGTCGCAATTTACTAAAAATAGTAAATTCAGAAATCTTCTCTAATTGGAATGCATGTCATACCATCTTGAAGCTCACGAAAAATCCCGAAAGAATCTAAAGAGCAAACTGTAGAACTCCTGCAAACACCTCTCCGAAAACCTTCTTGAAGATAGAAACCCTAATTTAGTCTTTGTTTAGCCTACGGGTTTCCAAAATAGGCTAAGACTCCATCCATCAGTCTAAAACCAAGAAGGGGACATTACAGGATGATACCTTATAAGGATCTTTATGGTTATGATGCACTATCTTTTACTAATCTATTACTTTTAGATAGCAGGGGACCAAAAGCAACTGATTTGATGGGTTATAGTCAAGAGATTTGAGGGAACTAAAGGATAATTTGCAATGAGCACATAACCAATGGAAGACTTATGCAGATCGGAAAAGAATAGAGAGGTCCTTTGAGGTAGGAGATTTGGTTTTCTTGAGATTGCAGCCATATAAGAAGACTTCTATTATGAAGAGAGTTGAAAAGCTCAAACCCCAATACTATGGGCCATAAAAAATTGTGAAGCAAATCAATAAAGTGGCCTATGAGTTGGAGCTGCCACAAAACAACAAGATACACAATGTTTTTCATGTGTCATGTTTGAAGAAAGTCCTTGTTCAACACATCATACCCCTAGAGGAGTTGCCACCCTTACATGATGAGGGAAAATTGATTTTGACCCCAAAGGAAGTGTTGGACACCCACATCAAACACTTGAGAAACAAGAGCATCACGAAGTATCTAGTTAAGTGGAGAAAACCTACTAGTTGAAGATGCCACGAGGGCCTGAGACTCTCAAGCATCCTAACTTGCATTGCTTGAGTATAAGCAATCTTGGGGAGGGAGGCTTTGTCATGTCCCTTTTTCAAAAAATTGATAAAGGACTCTTCAACCAAGGTAATGTAGAAGTTCAAGGATTGGGGATGCCACTTGACACATGCCAAAGGGTTGCTGAAGAGTAGAGATCAGAGTTGCTGCTCAGTGCATACTAGAGAGGCATTGGAGGTTGAGCATCGAGGCTGCTTCTTGATTCGTGTCAAGTACGCTGCTTGACTCATGTTGGGAAACTATCCAATGTCGAGGAATGGGAGTACCTCTCGACACATGCCAAGGAGGAATCAAATGTAAAGGATCAGGGTTGTGGCCCGATGAATGCCAAGTTGGAAGGGAAGGAAAAGTCTGAAACACCAACAGGGAAAGCCTATAAGGCCTATAAAGCCGACCTATAATGTGACATGTAGGATTCAAATTTAGGCCTTAGCGCCAATTTGGGTCTATTAAAGTATTATTTAATGGTCATTTAAGTCTTTCAAATAATTTAGTTAGTATCTTTCTATTTTGTATGTTTGTTAAGTCGTATTTAGTAATTTTTGTTTATGCCTTTCGTGTTTCTATTCTCGATTGACTTGTAATCTCTATATAAGGAACCTTTGCCTCCTTTGTAAATATCGAATAACCAATCAATCATTTATTATTTCATGGTATCAAAGTGGGTTAAGATATTTTGGAGAATTTTTAAAAAATTCGTGGCTCTTAACTAGAATTTTTTCCAGAATTTTTTTGAATCAATTTTTTAATGAAAAAATTACGGATGCAATTCAAAAAAAAAATTTAAATTCGCAGAAGGGTTACTGTCTCTAAACTTCATGAAAGTTTTTGTCGCAGATTTGTGGGTGTTTTGGATTTTTGGTGTGGTGTTTTTTTGATTTTAAGTGACAAGGGTTTGTGGTCGTGTGCTGAAGGTTGAGTTGCAAATTGCAGGCATTTTTCTTTTGCCGAGTTCCGTGAACTTATTTGTGACATCCGCAATTTTTTTTGACTGAGTCGTGCAAGGGTTTCTTGGTATTTGATCGCATCGTAAGTGCAAATCGCGATGCTTTTTTTTGTGTCATATTCTGCCGCAATGCCTATTTTATTTAGTATCCACGAAGTTCTTTTTTGGCTGCATTGTGAGGTTTCCGCAACAGATCGTGTGTTTTTTACTTCAAGTTTTTGCTTCATGTCAGCCCCTCTTTTTTTTCTCACACCTTTGATTCGAAGGTGTTGTATTTTCCCACGACAACCTGCATGTTTTTGGTTTCTTTGCGCAGGTTGCAGAATCGCGACAAGTCTAAGTTTCTGCCACCTAGGTTATTTTGTGCAATGCTCTTGCTAATGTTGGAGGGGCATTTTAGAGTTTGGAGTAGATTATCTCAGTTTGTTTATTCTGATCAGAACTCAGATTTTAGTCTCAGACTGTGATATGACTGCTAATTGCAAGGAATGTTAACTGGGTGTTGAGAAGAATACCTCTTCGTTTGGAGGAAGACATCGCTGAAAAGATTCAACTTTGGAAGGAATATGGAGACAAAACTCTTCACTGTAATGGGACAGCAAGCAGAGAACGTCTACAACAGTCTTAATGGTGACAATTCCAGTTTTCAACTTCATTAGAAGGTCAGCCTTTTGGGTCATCAATTGCTCTCCTATCTGGGTATGATTATAGTTGATATATCTATTGTAAAACCTCTTTTGAAATTCTAATCTAAAAAGGATAATTCATGCTGGTCTGATTGAAATTAAAAGATATCTGGAGTTTCGAAGAGTTATGTCATTGTCTCTTTTACAATTTGAGTGTTCTATTTCATATATGTTTCCTTGGCAATCAAACACATGCATTAAACCTCTTGGAAACCATTCAAAACATTAAACAACAATTCAGAAATTTGGAATTCATTCAGAAAAAAATTGGATCAAATTTGGCTAGGGATCTTTCAAAATCCAATGCATCTAATTCTAACAAAGATTAGTGTATTGTCAATATGTATCTAGTGAGCGACCACCACTAGCATAACACCAGTGGAGAGACCATAACATCAATTGATAATGAGAATTGACACAGTGCATTGTGAACTTGGGTGGACAGATCAGGAATAAAATCAGTCAATGATTTCAGGAATCTATGGTTAATAAAGTGAATAAAGTTCAGTGGATATAATAATCTAGGCAAAAGGCAAACCAAGTAACACAAGGTAGCCACTTTGTCAAATGAGCAATGCCACTTAATATGATTCTACGGGTTAAATAAGCATTGTTGTTGAGTGGTGTTCAAATAAGAGATATATGTTTCAGGGATTATGGAACACTAATGTAACAAAAATAGGAATAAACCAAGTTACCAAATACTCCTATTATGGGTCCCGTCACTAAACCAAATGAGAGCAGGAGTAGGAGGTGAACAGGACAGCCAGGGCACAGTGCTGCCACCCCGGGTAGTCTGCAGGGCTCATACAAGGATTTTTCCAAAAATGCCAAATCAAAGAAAAAAATATGTCAAAACAAGTGTCACGTCCTTGAAAAGTCAGTTTGACTTCCCTGCTCAGGATTTTCATCATGAAAACCATGGGGAAATCTCTGCATTTGGTGTCATTAACCAGCTTGGAAGAGTCTACCATAGCATATGAGCATATCTTTCGAATGTAGTCCACCACCTTTGCACCAGATAAGCCCAAAGGATCGTGTCCACCAGTCACCAATGAAGACACACCTTACAGTGCTGTTGGCATCTGAATTTCTGCCACCACCATTTGTTTGAGCCTTCCATTTGCCTTCTGTAATAGGGTTTCAGGGCAGAGTTTTGTCAGGCGTGTGTCAATGCTTAAATTATGATTATTATATAAGAAAAAAAAAGCACGCAATGGCTATTTCTCCTTTTCAGCAATGTTCCGCACTATTGTAATGTCCCCATTTTGAAATAGGATTTAATAATAAATACTAATAATAAAAAATTAAATTAAAATATAAAAGAATAGAATTAAAATAATTAAAAATTACTAAGTTTAACGAATGGTCAAAAGGCATGAAATGAAAAGTTGTGACCCTCTCAAACATGAGGTATAAAAAGGAGAAGAGAACTTCATTTGAAAGGGAATTTTCAATGAAGAATGAGAAGTGCAGATCTGATTGGAATAATAAGACAGCAATGTGGAATAATAAGACAGCAATGAGGAGACATGGCCCTTTAAAGGGATATCTCTTCCCAAAGAGACGTGTCTCCTCAATGAGATATGAAGGTATAAAAAGAGTAAGCAATTGATATGAAGAGGAGGGAATAGGAAATCCGATTCTGAGTTTAATACAGAAAAGTGCAGGCATCAATCAAAGAATAGAATGGAGGGAGAAAAAAAGAATGAAGAATAGGGAGTAAGAAAGGATTAATGGAAGAAGAAAGGAATGAGCATAAAATAGGGAAGTGACTTATCAAGGACAGGAATGATGAAAGGTTGTGACCTTTTGAAAGGGTGGTAATTGGAAAGTTTGTGACCCTTACAAAGGGAAGGCATCATGAAGAGATGTGAATCTCCCTCACTTTGGAAGTTATAAAGGGGAGAAAGTTTCATTTGAGGAGGGGATGGAAGGAAGATCAATTTGGAGAATAATTTATTATTCTCAAAGGCAACAATGAAAAGTGGTGACTCAATTCTTATGAAAGGTGGTGATCCTTTCACCATTAAGGTATAAAGGAGAATTCATTCAAGCAATGAAGGCAATCATCATTCATGAATCCACAAAAGAAATCATCAAGCAAATCATTCTATTAAAATCAGCGTTCAATCAATCATATATCAAACCAGCATTCATTGCATCATCAATCATCTAATCAACAATCACTTAGTCATTACTCACCAATACCTCAAATCATCCAATCAAAGGAATTCATTGTATCAATCAATCAATCATACAAATATCAATTGAAGAGGGTCAGATCTGATACAGATAGCCAGATTCAGGCATACAGAGGTCCAATATTATAACTGTGATTTGGTATGAACTGATAATTTTTGCGGTAGACAGTACAATGAATCTTATTTATAATTACTCACTTATGAACAATGTGTATACAATCTAGGAATATGATATTATCATATGATCTCTTATACATAGGATATAGGCAATAATGCGTAAATCTTAATATGTTTGTTTAAATGCTGCAATCAACTATGATAGGGATAATAAGAAATACAAGAAGGGGAAACAATTATGAGGTCCTCTTCTAAGCTTGCAACTCATGGTGGTGACGGGGTGCAAGGAGTGCCTTGTCCTTGGGCTTAGAATGGAAGGATGTTCCAGATACCCTATTGTAGTTTCCCCAAACCTCTACCATGGTTGACTATTGGATTAAGGAACCCCAATCTTAGTGAGGTGAATAAGGGTGGCAAGAAGAGGGGGAACAGCTATAGGATTCCTCACTAGGTACACCCCCTCATATCGATGGAAAAGGGCCACATGAGGCCAAGAGAGATGGTATATCCGCTCTTCAGCCTAGGGCAGAGGATCGTTTCAGGCACCCTATCATGCCTCCTTATCCCAACTCCCCTATGGTTGAGTTCCATCAATAAATTAGATATATCTTATGAACCCTAGTAGGAAAAATCTATGCTTTTGATTTAAATTAATGTTTCTAATAGTGAAGGTCTATTTTATAGATTATGTTTCAATGATTTCCTAACATGTTTCCAAGATCTCAACCAGATAAATGATATCACTAGCCCTATTTCATTTCTTGTTTTACTTTGAATTGTGATTTAGGGCATTTAATAAAAGAGGACATTACAACTTTCCCCCAACCCATTCTCTTCTCTTTGTTTACCTCACTGGGTAAACAGGAAGAATACAGAAATTGAACAGTAATGCACAATGCAAATATAAAAGAAGTACCAGAATAAGCTTTCCATTAATGTCAAAGGATGTTCATATTATATCCGTTGTCAACAATACATGTGACACGACTAACATTACCTACCACAACACCCGGAGGTGATACAATATATGATTGCCGAAGGGGTGCGACCCAACCGTCGCGACTCCAACTACCTACCCGTCGGCTAACTAACTATTGATAATTAACATTACTAACTATACACTTTTTCCCGATAACATCATCCCCCCCAAGAAAAGAAGTCGACTCCGACGACTTAATACAAAATAGAGATGAATGGCAGGAACTACTGACGCTAGTCGGGCCCAGATCTTATACACTTGCTGCGTCCTCGCCTGAAAACCTTTTCTGCTACCAGCCAATGCTCAAGTGCGGATTTCACCAATATGGCTTCCTTGGCCATCACAATCCTCCTGTGCCTAACCCAAACTTGTCTGCAAAACACGTTTTTCAGTCTCAGCTTCCACCCACTGCTACTCAATTGATATGGTCTCCCTAGCCAATTTGTCCTCGATAGCCACCCGTGCTGCTCTCCCGGCATCCAACTCCTGGGTACGCTGAACTAAGTCTCACGCGACTATTGCCTCCAACCTGGTGGTCAGCTCCTCCCGAGCCCTCTATGCATCCACCACGGCAACCTCACGTCCCGCCGAGACATCCCACTCCCCAAAGGCTAAAAACTGAACTGAATAACTCCCTGGTGTCATACAACTGTGCGGACCTGCAATGCCTTCCCTCAAACTCTGTTTGTTCCCAACCTCCAAATCCGTCTCCCTCTACGGCTTATGGCATTCCCGCCAATGCTTAGCTGCAGGCTTCCTTCTCACAGTACGGACAAGCACAACACTTCCCGTGGTATTCTGTAGCTCCAAAATAAACTGGGGGTCTGGGGGCAACGCCCCCAGCGGGGTCGAGGGGCAGCGCCCCCGCGGGGTCTGGGGCAGCGCCCTCGCGGGGTCGAGGGGCAGCGCCCCAGGTGCGCTCCCTGTCGCAGTACAGGGCGGGGTCGAGGGGCAGCGCCCCCGCCGCCAACACCAATTTACAACCTTCAGAACCCCATGAAAGTCCATGGCGCACTGCATTTCTGTGATATTTTATGATGTCAAAAACCCTTCTTCTACACTCCAATATTTTCAGTGTCCAGGCTCCAGATGTCATCGAATCATTTTCAATCCGTCGTCGTTTTTTTTATTTATTTTTTTTAGGCACTGTAATGTCCCGCCATACCACCTCCAATCGTGCGGTGACTTCCCTACTTCGTGCGGTGTAATTGGTTCTTTCTGCATTTGTGCGGTGATTGTCTTCCCTTCGGCTGCTTTTCTTCCTTCGGCATGTGCGGCTTTCCCTTCGGTAGCTTTTTATCTCCTCCGGCGGTTTTCCCTTCGGTAGGCGGCTTTATGCCCACGCGGCCCTTCGCGGCTTCCACCTTCGGTGGTGCCACCGCACGGTGGCTTCCACCTTCGGTGGTGTCCACCGCACGGTGGGTTCCACCATCGGTGGCTTCCACCGCACGGTGGGTTCCACCTTCGGTGGTGCCACCGCACGGTGGTGTCCATCGTTGGTGGTGCCACCGTACGGTGGTCTCTTTTCCTTCGTTTTTCTTTCTTTCTTCTTTCTTCTTTTTTTTTTTTTTTTAATAATTTTTTTTGACCGTACGGTCGCCTGTCATACGACCGTACGGTTTTTTTTTTGTTTTTTTTTTTTTTTACCCTCCTCTCCTAATTTAGATGTCTTAGAAAGTCGTCTGTTCGGGTCCCGTGTCTCTGGGATTGCCCTTCATCCTTCTCGGTTTTCCTCGCTCGACAGTCTCCTGTTTTGGTCCTATACCTGGCGAGTCGCCTGCCCGGCCTCTCGAGTCTCCTTCCATCCTCTCGGGTCCCCCTCCGGACTCTCGAGTGTCTGTCTGGCCTCTCGGGTCCCCTGCGCGCTTCGCGTGGTAAGGTTTCAATTTGTACCCGTTGGTGGCCAATCTATTTTCACTGGTCATTGAAAGACCTGGAACCACAAATTCTACAGGGACCACGACCTCCTTCCCGTACATAAGAAGAAGAAGGATAATAAAGATTTTGAAGGCTGCGGCCTTCCACACAGGGTTCCAATCGGTGCCGACACTCTTCGGATTATTTACGTCGCCAGGGTTTGGGGCGTCTCCCTTCCAATATTCTTTGTATTCCGGCAGGTACACCTCTGTTGGTTGCTCTGGTTCCTCTACTTCGAGCCTGTAGCTTTGGAACATTTCGTAATCTTCCATCTGCCAATGGAAGAGCCCGTTAAGTGAGCATCTCTCATCTTCAGAACATCCCTCCAATTCTAGCACCCCTTCACTGTTCGGCTCCATCGCGTTCTTGCCCTTACTTTCATCGGGACCCCCTTCCCCTTTATTAGAGTCCTCCGAGTCGGAAGAGGCGAGCTCTTCGCCGACATTTTGGGTGTGTAGGTCAATGGTATATTTTCGCCCTCCCTTCTCCATGGAAAGTGTATTTTTCTTCCAGTTGTGGTTTACCCTTGCGTTGATCAACCACACTCTCCCCAGGATGGCGTCATAGCCTTTCTTCTTCGAGGGAATGACCACGAAATCTAACAAGAATGGTTGCGTACCAATTGTCACTTGCTGGGCCATCAACAGGCCGAGTGGCTTAATGCCGTGTTGGTCCGCTCCCACCAGGTTGAATGTGGGTGGCCACAGGGTGGGCTTCCCCAGCCGCTTCCATGTTTCTTCTGGTAGTACATTCACCCCAGATCCACCGTCCACAATGGTGTCCTTCAGAATGGTCCCACAGATACCCATTTCTACCACAGCTGGGTGTCTACCACTGCTCAAGGCTAGTAACATCGGGTCAGTCGAAGGGCTGACGGAAACCTCCACCTGTGGTGTACTCTTCGTAGCGGTGGCGGGAACCCCTACCTGTGGTGCACTCGACAATGCGGTGCTTTGCACATTGGTGAGGATGGCAGTCCTCAATTGTGGCATAGAGTCTAGAAGGTCTTTTACCTTTATCGGCACCTCCATCTGCAATATTTGCCCAATGATGTTATTTTCCACTTCCGTACGGAATGATGTACTCGCCACCTTGTTGTCCCGTCGTTCGGTTGTCATCTCACGTTCAATATTGGCCTTTGCCTCCCGTAATCTCTCCTTCTCCGTACGGGGGTCGGGATAAGTGGCTTTTTTCGTCTGGGCGC
Organism: Cryptomeria japonica; assembly: GCF_030272615.1. Classification (NCBI taxonomy): domain Eukaryota; kingdom Viridiplantae; phylum Streptophyta; class Pinopsida; order Cupressales; family Cupressaceae; genus Cryptomeria; species Cryptomeria japonica. The sequence goes on from NC_081410.1 coordinate 190,588,477, forward strand.
GGGTGATCGCCAGTACTTCTTTCTCACCAGTCTTCTCAGCCTTCTCAATGTTGAGGAGATTCACCCCTGCCTGCGGGCAATTTGCGTCCTCATGGTCGCCTGGCCCACACCAACGGCAGAGGTGCTGAGGGGTGGCTTCCTTCGTGCAATCACGGGCGAAGTGCCCCCACTGATTACAGGCCCTACATTGGATAATTGGCCGGCCCTTGACGTCATACTGGATACGGCTTCCGTTATTGGTATTGTTGCTATTCCTTCCACCGCCGCGTCTGTTGTCCCGGTATCCTCCAGATGATGCATTATTGTTTGCCTCCGATGTGGATGGCTGCTCCTGCGCAAAGAGCACTTGCTGGTTACGTGCCTTCAGATTGTATGGGCATTCCTTCGTAGAATGACCCATAATCTGGCAGATGTCGCAAAATGCCTTCTTGGGACAGGCACCTTTCGTGTGGCCGCTCTCCTTACACTCCGTGCACCATAGTTCATCGTCCTTACTTGTAGTCCCCTTCATTGTCTTAAATTCTTTTAACATCCTTTCCATATCTTTTTGAAGGGCTGTGACTTTCTTCCTCGGCTTCTCGTCACTACTACTCTCTTCTTCCGATGTGTCATCATCTTCAGATGATGATGAAGGTCTATTCTTCTTCTTTTTGGCCGTCTTATTTTCACTTTCCAGGTCCATGGCCCGGTTGTATGCGTCGTCGTAGGATATTGGAGGCACAATTTTCATCTTCCGTCGTAGCTTAGGGTTCAAACCCTCGACAAACCACCTCTTCTTCAAGCCATCGGCCGGTTGGCTTTCCATTTTCCCGACTAACTCTTTTAGTCGGCGCCCGTACGCCCGTACGGTCTCCTTCTTTCCTTGCTTTGTTCCGTAGATTTCGGAAACTATCTCGTTATCATCTCGGAGAAGCCGGAATTCCTTCTCGAATGCCTTCTTCAATTCATCCCACGTAGTTACACTGGTTTTATCCAAGTCTGCATACCAGTCAATAGCCACTCCTCTCAGTGTGGCGGGGAACTGCTTCATCCCTTCATCCTGGTCAGTCACCCCGTTGGCTGTCCAGATGGTTTCGCATGTACGGCAATGCCGTGCGGGATCATCTTTGCTATCCCCGTTGAATTTGGGTAACTTCTGTTTGGTCGCCATTGATGGAAATCGTCTACTTGGAGGTGGTTGTGGCTGTGTCTGCCCTCCGGTGCTACTCCCTCCGATGCTGCTAATGCCTCCTGTGGTGGTGACCAAAGGTACGGTGTTCTGCCTTGTACCTACCGTGCGGTTACTTCCTCCGATGCCGCTGATGTCTCCTGTGGTGGTGACTGAAGGTACAGTGTTCTGCCTTATACCTACCGTGCGGTTAACTTCCCCTTCGTCGTCACCCGTGCCAGGCTCCCTTCGGTGATCCTCCCTTTGTGGCACTTCGTCGTCACCCGTGCCCGGCTCCCTTCGGTGATCCTCCCTTTGTGGCGTGAGAGATAAGTTTTTGAACCGATCTCGAGTCTCTTCAACTAGTTCTCTCCGTAACCTAGTTTCCTCCAGAAACTCTTCAAGGCTTCTCGCTCTACCGTAGTCTGGCGACGCGTAGAAATTCCCCTCGGCTTCTGCACCTTCCGTGACACCTCCTTGGTTCCCTTCGGGCAACCCTTCGGTAGGTCGTCCTTCGGCAAGTTGCCTTAGCCTCCGTCTACGTTCTACACGTTGTTCCAGAATCAAAGCCTTCTGCGCAGCCTCCCACTCGTCGGTTTCTAATTTCTTATTTCTGTCTTTATTCAGTAAATTGGGCATTAATTGTGGTACAATTTCATGTTTCTCAAAACACAACACGTCTTTATTAATTCATTCTTTTGTATACAATCAACATAATTCTTCTGCTTCTAACAGTGTTCTTTATTTCTCTCCTTTCACAATTTAAGGATTATTTGTCCTTTGTCGGTCTTCCCTACATCCGTCATCCTGGCGCTCATGAAATTCTCGTAAAATTTGCTGTCGTCAGTTCTCCGGGTTTACTTCACCAACGGGTAGGCCCATTGTGTCTGTGCGCCATCCGTGTCTTCCATTCCTGAGTTCGTCTAGGCAACGGCGCCAAATGTTTACCTCACTGGGTAAACAGGAAGAATACAGAAATTGAACAGTAATGCACAATGCAAATATAAAAGAAGTACCAGAATAAGCTTTCCATTAATGTCAAAGGATGTTCATATTATATCCGTTGTCAACAATACATGTGACACGACTAACATTACCTACCACAACACCCGGAGGTGATACAATATATGATTGCAGAAGGGGTGCGACCCAACCGTCGCGACTCCAACTACCTACCCGTCGGCTAACTAACTATTGATAATTAACATTACTAACTATACACTTTTTCCCGATAACATCTTAGGGCATTTAATAAAAGAGGACATTACAACTTTCCCCCAACCCATTCTCTTCTCTTCCTCTACTAGATGGCCCGCAATCTGAGGGTCCTCTTGGCTAGTTGGGGTTCTTGCTTTAACTTGTGGCAAAGGCCATAATGTCTCTTCCCCCAGAGTTTCAATTTACTTAAGCTAGTCACATTGCAAATCACGATGTGGTTTTCCTCCCTACCCTAACACCATTTCTTGTGGGCCATGTAATACAGCTAGTGGCATTTTCCTCTCCAGATCTGCAACCTCTTTACATTATTTGCCCTTTGTTAGGGTCACACATGGCTGTAATTACCCTCCACCCTTACCTAGATTCTGGAAGATATAACTTGCTCTCCCTAATAGAGGGATTTATGAGACTTTGGAGGACTCGTGATTGTATATCCCTATTGTTGCAGATTCAATTTTTTCTCCTCCCAAATAATTTTGTGATACCCTATGTGAAGAAATGTGGAATTTTCCACAGAATGATGATTGCAATAAAAATAAATTAGATATTTCCTATCACACCCCCTCAACTCTGGACGCACCAAAAAAAGGGTGCAAATCTAGAATATGGAAGGGAGGTATGGTTACAAAAAGAGCAAAATAGATTTCAAAATTAGCTTTAGACAATGATAAACAAATGGATTTCTAGGAGAAAAATATTGCAGCAGACCACATTAATTGGAAATTTTAATGCTTTTTGGCCTCATGTTAGCATCTTATGTGATTGGATCACAAACTTTTGGAAACCTCTAAGGAAAAAATTGATTCTTTTCTTGTGCATAGGAAATTTTTATTCTGCAATTCATGTCTTTCAATGACAAAATGACCATTCTTGGCACTAGGTCATGGTTCTTGAAGGAATATATTTTAAGTCTCAAACCTTGATAGCCCTCCTTTGATCTGTTGTAGGATTCTTTTTCCTGTATGTTTGGTTGGCTCCACCTCCCTTATCTACATTTAAAATACTCTATGTTACCCCAAGTTTCCAGGACGGGGACAGCAAGAGACAAGGGGACGAGGTTCCAAGACGACATTTTTTTCGCCAATTTTGGGGACGGCAAAGGGGACAGCTATATAAAATATAGAAAAAAATTTAAATATATAGGGAAATTTTAAATGTTGATATGAAATCATGGATATAGCATGCATATGAAAACATTAAAGAACCTTAAGTTCTTTGTCAATGCTCAATAATGCAATATGCATTCATTATTCAGAAGGTAGATTTCATTGTCAATATGCATGTCATATTAAAAAACTAACATACAAAATGCCCAAAGGCTACACTGCTGCCATATACTCTCATTTTCAAAATACTAATAAACAAAGTATAAACATAAGATTTTGAAATCATGGCAAATGCAAGAATTCTAGCAAAATCAGTCTCCAACATCGTGGCCTTGCAAGGCTGCCATGAAATTTCCAATTTAACATTCAAGACATAAGGGTTGTAATGGAGTACAAACTATTAGCATTTGCAGAGATTATAGATTGCAGTGCTTCAACTTTAAATCTAAATAAACACCTTTGACTGTAAGCATTTCCTGTATCAACAATATTTGTTGCTGAAGAAGCGATATAAAAAATTACCTAATCAAAATTACTTCCCAAAATTTTATTAAATGTTTGATCAGTAAATATAATGCAACATGCCTTTCAAAATGTGGGTAACCAGTAAATTCAAATATGTAATAACTTATTTGCTGAAACAAACTGAACAAAAATGGTAATCATCAATATTTCACTATCAAAATACAATTAATCCCCTATCCCAGAAATGTACTATTGTTGAGGTGTGGGTACCAGAAAAAGAAATATAAAATGTTTTTTTTGTTAAGCATTTTAGCCTTTTTTTTTATTTTAAGTGTTGGGAAAAGGGGGACAGCTGGCCGTCCCCGGGACGGTTAGGGGACGTCTCAGGCATCCCCAATTGTCCAGGGGACGTCCCCTTTGAGAATCATTGCCGTCCCCAAGTTTCCGGAATGTTTCCCATAGATTTAGCAATTTTGGGGACGGCAGGGGGTTGTCCCCAAGTCCCCGAAACGTCCCCAGTACGGGGACGGGGGATTTTAGCCTGGGGACGCGAACGTAGAAAATACAATGTTCCTTCTTGCTATATTCCTTGTGCAAAATCTTGGATGTTGGTCAAAAAACTACAAACCATACTCACACTGCTTATGCTTACATATGTGTGGAAATGGATTTGGGGAAGGGGTTGCCTAAAAAAATATACTAAAAAGGGGAAGGGGTTGCCTAAAAAAATATACTAAAAAGGGGAAGGAGATCCTAGGTGCAAACATTGGATTATGTTAATATTCCTATCTGTTGTCACTTTTGTTATGTGTATAGTCAATTTTCTTTTTACTAAGTTGCCAATTTGGGTATGGGATACGGGTTTAGGTACACAAGTATGGCAAAAAATTGCCTTGGGTTATGTGTATGGGTACGCCCGTACATATATGTATATTTATATATATAAATACATATATTATATATACATATATCATATATATATTTATGTTAAAACATCGAAGTCATAAAATATAACTTTGAAGAAATGAGCGAAATTGTTTTCAACTAGCATATAACATGGTGATTTTGGGAATGTCAACATATAGAGAATAAAGGAAAATGCCAGTTAGAAAAGTATTCATCAGATAATTGCATTCTTCAATACAGTGGAATGGATCATTTTAGAGCATTTTGATGTTAAATAGAAGCTTCAAGCAAAGAAAGAAGATTTCATTTCTGAAGTTGCAAAAGATACACTAAAAATTGCATAAAAGTGAACAATATGATGCAGAAAATAAGAATCAAAAAATATCTTCCAATCAATAGAGGCAACAAATTACACAGGACTGCAAATCACATCTACTTAGCTTGTGTTCACTTGTATAATGTAATTACCAAGTTCAGCTCTCAAATAGACCCCTCAAAGTGTTCAAAATGGAACCATCGTCAAGCTTGCAGACATCAATATAGAATTGACATGCCCCTCATTAAATTAAAAAATGCATCCAAATTATGATACTTCCTACAGCAAATCCAACCCACTTACAAGAACGCAAGATTATGATATCCAAGATAAATTATTGTTTTCTGAATAAAGGGCTGCAAATAAAGTCTGGCATTTGGAATAATGCATTTTCTCAATAATGTGAACTACTATAGATATCTTAAATACATCTATCTAAAAAAATGCCAATAGATATCAATTGAAACTATTTTATCTATTTTAAAATTATTTTATTTTATTTTAAATTATATTTACTACATACAAAAATATTTAAATTATATTAGATCTACATTATTTATTTTTTCTCTGATATAAATTTTTTATTGGATAATTGGCATCTACTTTTTCATAATTAGATTTTTATTATTATTCAAAAAATCATTAAAAATAAAAAGTTATTAAATATATTTTTAAAAGAATATTGTAATTATGAAATAGTGGATTATTTTTATTTTTATTTTATATTTATTTATCTATCTAAAACTTATAAATTTGATGAGGGCATACTTTTTTTATATGGTGTTTATTTTAAAAATATTAAGTTTGTAATTAATAGTAATATTTTGACATGTAAATGGTTGTCAAATTTAAGCTAAAAATAAAAGTTAACATTAATGCGGTCACACTCCACCCCTTGCTGCCATTGCAGAATGCCTATCGACATTAATAAGCAAATGTTAAGAACCAACTTTGAGGACTGTGCTAGAAACACCTAGGTTCGCCCAGGTTTGACCTAGGAACTTGGGTTTGAACCTAGGGCAAACCCAGGGTTGAATTGAACCTGAACTTGAACCTGATTCCAAACCCAAACCCACAAATCCAGTAAAAGAGGCTTTTTATTACCCAAAAGGGATTTCTTATTTTTCTAAGAATTGCAAGAAGTTCTCTTCTCAACCAACTTGGGGAGAGGGGCTAAGTCCAATCATCTCACTATTTTCCATTGACGAGTTATATTCTTCTAAAGGTGCTCAACAAATTTTAGGTCAGCAACATTTCGGAGGCCTCTTCAGGCATGGAAACACAGGCTTCAACTCCTCCCACCCCCTCCAAATCAGTCACTAAGCCTTTGTCTCCAATCAAAGTCTTAATTGTAGGGATTGAAGATTTGAAAGGTGGGATGATCAGCACTATAAATTCTATTTTAGTCAAAGATCTACAAGCCACTCCTTTCTTGGAGTAGGCATGAACTTTGGTGAAAACGAAAAAGGAACAGTATAGGGGAAAGACCAACCATCATATGATTCTAAGATCTTCTAGTAATGTGAGGAGGAAGTCTATGAAATGTGAAGGCCTTGAAGTCATATGATTATATTTTAAGCTTGAAAGCCAATAGTGTCACCATAACACGTAATTTATAGAAATAAATTTAATGCTAAGTGAAAAAAATCTTCGAGAATACATTGAAGATTTCAAGAAAAATAATAATAAAAATAAGTGTAAACAAATTTTTTATAAGCCTTTCATTTAAGTCAGTATGTATTTACAAAGACTAATTTTTAATTCTTCCACCTAGAGTTAAGTTGTATTTAAAATTATGATAAATTCAGGAGCTCATTTTGTTTGGTCCATAGATATTTCAAATTTAATGGGAGGATTTTAGAATTGTATATTTATGTGCTATCGTTGGAACACGGAATGTATTTATACGAGCCAAACATTCTGTTACAGCAATAATGTTCTTGTCTTAATATTATTTCTTCTTAAATGACCCCATACATGCCTTTGTTGTGCCTGTTAGTGGAGAATTCAAGACCTAATATAAGATGCATGCTGTGTTGATAAATTAATGTTAGAGATGTATTATCCATTTTAAAAACAATTAAGGTCAAGTTGTACTCCAATATCTTTGACAGAATATTTGAGCCACTTTAGGCTATTCTGAAGCATCAATTAACTTGCAAATCCTTCTCAACTTATCAAAAAAAGACCCTGCTAAAGCTGCCAAAAAAACCAAACATTATCATCATGAGAATTTCCCTCAATTGTGAGATGTCTGGTAACGTAAAAGCAAGTCCACCATAGCAGGCAATAAGCATCACAAAAAAGCAGGCATCGCCACTGGCAAAGCCAGGATAAATTGGTGGACAGTCAAGCTGGGAAATATTAATATATAAATCTAGAATATAAACAATTATCCATTTACATATAATCCCCTGCAAAAAATAAATGTAATGCTTATCACTAAGCCTGCTATTTATAAATATAATTTATAAATCTAGAATACAAACCATTATATGTTTCTATATAATACCATGCAAAATAGATGTAAGCCCTAGAATTCCCTTACCTTTAAACTCAGTTGGTTCAAAGATTAATCTGTGCAAAGCTCTCATGTGGTATCCTAGGGTTTCATTGTCTAAAGTTGAAAATTTAAACACTTAAAAAAGATATTCTAAAGCAATCAAGGATGCAAGATAAGCTGCTTTTAAATGTAATGAATGTAAGGCCCAATTTAATTTTCGCCAACAGTGAAGAGGCACACAAATTGAAGATCGAATATGTACAAAGTACAGATAAAAGAAAAAATCTACCTAAAATATAATTTCCATACCAGAAATCAGCTATCTAGAAAATGAACACAATTGAAAAACTAAAAAATACCTGCAAATCTGAAAATGCTACTAAATCCCTTAACTTTTTAATGACAGAAAATATACAAAAAACCTACAAATACTTAATACAATTGAATGACATTCACATCATATAGGGTAAAGAAACTGGATATCTTCAGACCAGGGAATAGTAAAACTCCACGCATATAAAATCTACCAGAAATAGGATTCAGGAAAAAACATTGGTAACTTTGCATATGCAAATAGTTGTAAACTTCATCAACTGCACTACTTAATCCAATGTTTTCATATTCATATATTATCAAATACTAATCTATTACAACTTACATTATAATTGACAAAGCATCGTCTTCTCCCTTTTCAAGATATCAAAATCTCCATCCTTGTTTTTATAGACTGGAGTAGCAGACCACAAAAAAATATAAGTGGAATCAAACTCTATTTTAATAGAGCTTGGGCAGTGGGATGTGGCATTCATTGTTGGGTGACAGCATAACAGCTTGCAGACAGCATTTATGTGATATTCAATACTGAAAAGAATCTGCAACTTACAGCAGCAACTGTAAAAACAAAAACCAGCCTGAGACAATTTTTCAGGCTGTTTTGGACTTGTTCTCACACTAAATAGCCTATTGGCTAAATTACCACCATTACAATGTGCATGTGGTTATGAAAATTTTAGTTTTGCTTTTAAAATTTTTAAGTATTAGTGCAATATCATTCTGCTGGCTACAATAGCATATCTTTGTAAACTTATCCCTTGCTAAATGAGTTAAGAACAAATTGAACCATCAGACATGCCACTGTTTATTAGGTTGACACGTTTGTTTTTTGCCGATCATTTCTCCTTTCACATCTTGCTTCACAGTAAAGTTATTGTTCAAAACAGGGGAACTGACATTCAACATTAAATGAATCCTTTTGTCTTTTTCAAGTAACAGATAACTTTATAATATTCTGCTGGTAATGTTATGGTATTTCTATACCAATATTGGAACAAATGCATGCAATTGCCTGAAATATGTGAAGTTGCCATAGGATCAAATACTCTCCCTACTTTCAGAGCTAATTTCTAAGTAGTGTGCCATTTACTTTGACGAATTTTACGAGCTATATCTAAATCAAATCTACAATTAAAAAAAAACAAGCAACATCTAAATCTTATGAAAGAAAATAATTGCCTCTAACCCACACTGGAAATTACCCGATAACCATTGCAATCTGCTGCTTCTACCCTGGCACCATTCTGGAGTAAAATCTCTGCAACCTCAACACAACCTCGGACAGCAGCCCAATGCAAAGCGGTTTGCCCACCATTATCAGCAACATTTACATCCCCACCATGCTAAGCAAACCATATTACAACAAGAGAATCAGCACAATTCCACTCACTATTGAAAAAATAGGTTCAAGCCCAAAGACAACAGATTTCATGAAATCATGGTAAAAATCAGATAATTCAATGCTGAGACCAGCTCAAGGAGATAAATTTTACAGAAAAGAAGAATTTTTAGTAAAAATTTAAAGAATAGAATATATTTTAAAATTTTAGAATTGTCAGTGAATGAATATTTACCTATGAAAAAATGAAAATACTTGAAGCAAAAAATCAATGTCACTGAAATTCATAAATACTTTTCAATTTTTGCAAATCAATACCTTTACTGATTAGATATTGGCCAACCTAGTAATTTATTATATTTTGCTGAATGTAACAACATCAGCTGCTAAATTTTGGACAGCCTAAAATGTCAGTTCATTAGGTACATAATAAAGTTGAAAGAAAGAGCAGAAACACACTTTTTATGCAAGGCGGTGATGGGAAAAGAAAAAAAATGTTATAGAATTTTAAAAAGGTCTAAATTAATGATGAATAAGTACTTGTATACCCAGAAAAAATATTTGTATGAGACTTACTTTAACCTGTAGTGATCAAGAATCTGTTAATGGAACCCCAAAATAGGATTTCCACAGCAAAGAAAATAACACTTTGATATAGATCTCAGTTTATAAAAGACAGACACTGTCTAGCTTCAGGGCCAGTTTGTATAATTTAGTATTTCACTGAAGAAGATATATAAAAATGTAAAGATAAAATCATAAGTGCTTCAAATCACGATTCTGAACCTTGGCAAGTATTCAACAGACTCAAGTTTTTCAGCCCAAAGAGTAACTCATCCTCTCAACTCAGAAGTCAAGTCTGCCAAGAATCTTGCAAGTGACAGATTCAGTGGGACAACAGAGAGACTCAGTCAATCAAAAACAGAAAACCACCCCCCCTCCCTTCCGCCCCCCTTCCCTCCCGCCCACCAAAAGAACTGACTTTAGTTGTCATTTTAACCTTCAAGAATTTGAATCTCAGCTGCATGAGATGATTGTCAAGTGTTTGGAAGGATTATGAACAGTTGGAGTGCGATTTGACAGGTATTGAGTTTTTTATTTTTTGTTTTTCCCAAAGCCCTGTTGCTTAATTTGTTTTTCAATGTCTTATTTCTCTTCAGTGTGCAAGTCATTATGCAAGGTGGAAAGGACCCCACATGCAAGCATGGCACACAGAGTGCATTCAAAGGCACGGCAACGTTCAATTATTGTGGGTTTAACATGAGAGGAGCTATCAATTGCCTCAAATACCAGCATGCTTATATCGTTAGCAAGAAGTCAAGTGTAGGTCCAAGTGGAGAAAGAGGTGCAACAAGAAACAATTACCTTACTCTCTAGCTACAAAGTGAAGAAAACAGAAATGAAAAGGATGAGGAATGTTGTTACAATCATAATGAACTGCACGTCTGACTGAACAGGGGACTCTTTTATTGGAGGTTTAATAAAGAGGAGCTATGAATAAAGTTATGAGACCAAATGGAGGAAGAAGTACAATGGGAAATAACTGCCTTGCTTTCCAGCTGTAGAGAGAACAAAATAGAAAAGGAGACAGAGAAAGCTGTTGCATTCATGATGAACTGCACCCCTGACTCAACAGGCGACTCTTTTATTGGCCCATGTACTCTGTATTCCTCCACTCACATTGAAGAGAGTTCAAGCTATTAATTCCCCAGCTTCATCATTCTTCATAAGATTCCAAGTGCACAACCTTCACTCAAAGGTACTGCCTGCAACTGAGAGAAGCGCCATGTGACAAGGATGGCTGCTGCAAAAAATGTAATATGATAATATGCCATTCAATATAGCAAGTAAACCATATTTCTGGTCCAAAGATAGATATATTAACCATGTGGTGTCTTCAACTGGCAGATCGTTTCACCTCACCAAATACTCACTAATGGTTCTATTCCTCAACTTTCTTTCTCAAGTGTTCATGATAGCTTCTGGTATTAGAATGAGTCGTCCTTCATCATCTAAAGGTGGCAAATCATTGGATGATACAACATGCTACCCTAATGCCTTTTTAAGGCAAAAAACAAACATGAAAGATGTTGCGGATTCTGTTGTTCTCAAGTAGCTCTAGTTCATAGACTACTTCCACCTTCCTTATAATCTCGTAGGGACCATTGAATCTTGGTTTTAACTCTCAGCTCTTTTCTTCTTCAATAAAGACTGTCTGTAGGCTTGCAGCCTTAGGTAAACCATGTCTCCAGCTTCAAAAACTCTTTCAAAACATCATTGGTCTGAATAGAGCTTCTATTGCTTTTGGACACATTGAAGATAGTCTTTGAGGGATTTCAATACCTCTTGACTCTACTTGATCATATTTGTTCCTCCAAGCACCCTATTTTTTGTGATTGCAAAATCCAAACAAAGCCAAGAAAGGTGACATACTTATGGACATATGGTAGGAGGTGTTATAACAATGCTCTACCAAATGTGACCACTTGATCCAAGCTATTTGCTGCCCACAAACATGATTTATAGGTACCCTTCAATCCATTTGCTGACAATATCAATCTTCCCATCCATCTGGGGGTGATAACTTGTGCTCGGGGTGAGCTATGTTTTTGCTAAACAAAACAATTATTGCCAATAGTGACTCCTAAACTGATTGTCCTTGTCACTAGCAATGTTCTTAGCCTTAGGTAACCCATGTAATTTGAAACCTCCTCGAAGAATGAATCAGTGTGTGCAGTGAAATATGATTTCAAAGAAATTGACTTAACACTAAAAACAACTCAAAAACATAAAACAAAACAACACCCAAGATGGGTCTAAAAGGAGGTCAAAACATCACCAAGTCCATTTAAAACACAGCATGTTGATCTCCTCGTGTAGATTTTCCCAGGATGTTAGATTCAATGTGTACTCACAATTTTGGCAGCAAAAGGGTGCTCCAAGATTCAAGATGCATGTAGTTGTGTTATGAGGAAAAATGGCTAACTGTAGAGTTTAAATGGAGAGAGATTATTTTGGAGGCCTAAGATTGAATGGATGAGATCAATGGTGGAGGATCAATTGGTCCTCGCAATGCATGAAAGTTTGCCAAGTGGCAACCTAGGAGAGGAGATGAGAATGGTGATGGTTGGAAAAGGTACCCTTGGAGTATGGGCAAGATCTTTCCATAAAGGCATTTCTTGTCCCCATACTCCAGGTACATGGGATATGAGAATAAAGGAATTTTTAATTCCTTGAATGTGACATGTGAGGAAGGGGCCCATGTGGGTACCTTCCCAAAAGTGGGTAGCCTTTAAGGTTGATTGGGCAACTGTAATGTCCCCTTCTCCGCGGTGATTAGTTCAGTGGTCCATTGGCCTATTCCAGAGACCCATAGGCTATTTGGAAAGGAGAATTAGGGTTTCCAACTTTTGTGGAGTTCCGCTCTTTTTAGGGTTTACTAGGAGGGAATTCTTCAGTTTTGTCTATGGTTTCCTTCTGGGTTTTTCATGAGCTCCAGGGTGGCATAACATGCATTTGATTATTAGGTGAAGTGAGAACTTACTATTTTTAGTAAGTTAGGGTTTGGTTGTTTGGATGATGTTGTCTTACTGAGCTTTCCAAGCTCTTTTTCCGGGTGCAAAGATCATGTTTTTCGAAGGAGTATTCCATGACTTCCTATTTTTAGTATTGAGCAATTCTATTTTTAGTAGTTTGGACAAATTCCTGTTCCTGTAGTAGTTCAGTGGTCTTCATTGCTCAGCTTCATCCTAGATGTTGTTGATAATCAGTATCGGAGTCATAAGTGATTTAATTAAATATTATTTCCTTATCCTAAGGTTTAATATTTAATTATTTTATTACTGATTAATGGTATATTGGGCGACTTAGGAAAAGACATATTTATATCTAATATTAATGTTATATTTTCCTAAGTTAGGCGTTGAAATTTGAAGAATGCATTTAGTTATTGTTGAAGACTTAAACAAGTTTGAACTTGCTTAATTATTGGTTAAAATGCAACTCGGGTGCCCACCTTGGGAAATGAAATGAAATATCATTTGGACGCCGTGTGATAGTGAAATGAAATACAAATTGGAGAGGTGAATTTGGGAGCATTTACATTTGAATTTCGGAGGGGAAAAACTATAAATACAGGTGCTTGGCCTCCCATTTTGATATCTTATGAAATTGCATCGTTATGCTGCTAGTTTGGCAATTGAAATCTGAGCTTCGAAGTGTGGCTTCCTAGCTAAGTCTCAGTTTTGTACTTGGAAGATAGTAACTAGTTGTGTTCTTGTAATTCCAGTGCTGTCCGTGAGTGTTTTGCAGATTGTGGAGAGTTTTGTGGGGATTTTGGAGTGTTTCCTTGTTGCTGGTCACGGAGTTGCTGAAACCATATTTTGCTCATACCTCTTGACCAAGTGATTGCATCGTTCTGGGTATCGGCTCTTTGGAAACGTATTGGGAAGACAATCATTCTCCTAACTTTGTGTGGCTTTTGGTGGTCTTTACAATTTTTGGTTGCAAATCGAAGTTTGCTGCTGTAGCACCATTTTCAGACTTACCTTGGGATGCATGCAACACATTCGGGACTTCCAAGTTGCGAGTTTGAGGTATTGGATTGGTTGCATATGTTATATTAGTCATTTGCATTTTATTTGGTGTGATTTCAATTAGTTTTGAGAAAGTTATGAGTGTTTTGGTGTTTCCGGTAGTGGCTGGATAGTGTGATTTCTAGCTTGTAGAATTAGAACAGCAATAGTGTTCAAGTGTGGTGTGATTTTGATAGTGGATTGTTTGAGATCAGCATTAAGCTTCTTATCTTATCTCATATCTCTAATTTGTAAGATTATTTCTGTAGTACGGATCAATCATTCTTGTTGTTTCTTATTTGTAATTCCCACTGTGCAAGTGGAAGAGGATTGCTTAGCCGCCTTCTATGTTGGTAGCAAGAAACAATGAATGTCCTCCTGCTGAAACACTGCGGTAGAGTTGATTAATTGTAATAAGTCCTCCTGCTGAAATACTGCAGTCAAGTTGATTTTGTTGTATTACGTCCTTCAACTGAAATATTGCGGTTGAGTTGATTTGGTCTGTAATAAGTCCTCCCACCGAAATACTGCGGTAGAGTTGATTTGTTTCGTACGTTAGTGTTTCTTTTTGGCTGGTTTACCGCCAAATCTTTGGTTATCTATCCCGCTGAAAAGTGGAAGGGGTTGGCTTTCCGCCCATATTGTAATCAATTTCAGTTTTCAAGCACCTAACGATCCCCTCAACACTGTATGATCTCACCCTCCTAGGTTGGGCTCTCGGTGATCAGAAAGTGGAGGGTTACTTTCAGCAGTATTGAGATTATCTTTCCTAACTTTAACGGGTGCATTGTAGTCTTTGTTGTGTTAAAAAACCAAAAAAAATTAAGGGGTTATTACAGCAACTTGGGGGGCTGTTTATGGGAAAATGTTGAATATGCAAATGATTAAGGGGGGTAATTAGGCTGATTAGTAATAGGATTAAGAGGCAAATGGGAAAAGTTGGAGGATTTGACATTTGGAGAGAGAAAGGGGGAAGGAATTAAAAATTGAATTCCATGTGGAGGAAAAAGGGAATAATTGAATTAATCTAATCAAATAAAGAGATTTATCTAATTTAATAAATGAAGGGCTAAGGGGTAGTTGAATAGGTAAATTAATTACTACCTACGGAAGTTGGTTAGGAAATAATGGAATAATCGATAATTAATTAAATGATTATGAATTATTTAATTAATAGGGTAGCAGGTATATGCAAATAAGAGGGATAAACTGACCAAATGTAAATGGTCGGTTTTGGTGTCTACAATCAGCATTTTGGGAAGCCTTGAAACCAAAAGATAAGGCATATAAATGCACATATATGGTAAGTCTACCCACCACAACTTAACGATGCAGCCTTTGACATTTATCTTGGGTAACCCAATGAAAAAGTCCATAGATATACTTTATCATTTTTGCTTAGGAGTGGGTAATGGCTTAAGTAGGCTTATGGTACAGACTTGTTCTACCTTGTTTTGCTGATAGATGAACATACCTTATTGTGTTTGAGCACATCCCCTTTCATTATTTTCCAAGAGAATTTCTATCTTCAATCTGTTTGTACGTCTTATAATACCCCAGATGCCCAGCCAATGAAGTATAATGCATGGCTCTTAAATTCATTTCCTTCATTTTTGATAATGGGATCAGATATATCCTCTCTTTATGCAAAAGTAAGTCCCCCACCACTTTGACTCCTCTATCCAACAGCTTGGTAGCAAAATCATTCTTGGCATATTTAGATATGATGGTGACCCAATCAGTAGAGATCAGAAATGGAACATAAAGTGGGCCTTCAACATAATGCATCAACAGCTACATTATGCCTGCCCTTAACATATTCAATATCAAAATCATATGCCTACAACTTCCTTATTCACTTTTTTAATCTATCATTCAGGTCTTTCTAATTTAGAAAATACTCAAGACTACTGTGACTAGTCTTAACCACAAACTTTCCACACACCAAGCATTGTCTAAACTTCACTGAGGCATGCATGATTGCTAGCATTTCCTTATCATAAATAAAAAACTTCTCTTTTACCTTTGTTAGTTTCCTACTTTCAAAAGCAATGGGATGTTGTTGTTGTTGTTGTTGTTGTTGCATCAAAACAGCTCCAATACCCTCACCAGAAGCATCACATTTCAACATAAAAGGAGTGAAAAAATTAGGACAGCAAGCACTATACATTAAGACATTACCCTTTTCAATTTGTTAAAAGCTTGCTTGGCAGCATCTGTCCACTTAAATTAGTCATTTCTATGAGCGGCATTGTGAGCTGAGAGATCCCTTTACAAACCTTCTATGGTAGTTGTATAATCCCAGGAATCCTCTTAACTGTGACACATTCTTAAGGAGTGGTCAATCCCTAATAGCTTGAATCTTTTGTTGGTCCACTTGGACCCCTTGTTCATTGATAACATGTCCCAAATACAAATCTCCTTAAGCCCAAGTTCACATTTTGAGTTCTTAGCAAAAAATGAGTGCTGCTCCAATATGCCCAAAACTTCATCCAAATGCTTCAAGTGTTCTTCCAAATTCTATTGTATATCAAGATATCGTCAAAGAAAACTAAGACAAACTTTCTTAATTGCTTGCTAAATACCTTATTCATGCATTATTGAAAGGTTGTGAGCGTATTAGTCAAGACAAAGGGCATGACTAAGAATTTGACATGTCCACGGTGACACCTGAAAGCAACCTTAATAACATATTCATTCGTTATTTGGATTTGATGGTACCTAGAGTGCAAATTGATATTTGAGAAGTATATAGCTCCACGTAGCTAGTCTATTAATTCATTAATTCTAGGAATGGAGTATTTGTTCTTAATTGTTTTCTTGTTTAATGATGGGTAGTCAATACACATCCTCATGGTGTTGTCCTTTTTCTTCACCAGCAATACGAAAGAGGCAAATGGACTTGAGCTTGGCCTTATGTGGCCCATAACCAAATCTCCTTTATTTTCTTCTCGATTTCTTCCTTGTGAATCCTAGAGTGACAGTAAGGAGTGGATATCACTTGCTTTGCATCAATATCAAGCTCAATGATATGCTAGAACCCTCAACCGAGTGGTAGTCTTGGGGATATATCCAAAAAAAATTGCCATGCTTGTCCAACACAATCTACACATCAATATGACAAGCATCCTTCTTGTTCATTGATGACTATTTTGTTGTGATCAAGCAACTAGCCACCCAAGCTACTCATCCTCTTTTAAAAGCTCTTTCTACCCCAGCCAATGGAATATAATGCATGGCTCTTAAATTCTTTTCCTTCATCTTTGATTATGGGATCCAATATATCCTCTCTTCTCCCCCACCACTTTGAAAAACAAAAAATTTCCCCACATCAAGTATTGCCTAAACTTCACTAAGGCATGCATGATTGTTAGTATTTCTTTATCATAAATAAAAAGCTTCTTTTTTGCTATGTTCCACGGAGTTTCGGGGACGCCGGGACGTGTTTCCGGTACAAGGGTACTTTTGGGTCATTTTCGGGGGGACGACTGTTAAAAAAATAGGGAGGTTTTAACAAATATAGAGAAATCTCAAATATGCATATCATAACAATGGTAAAGCATTCATCATAGACATTAATACATTGCATTAGACTTGAATTGAGATTTCACAAGAGAATTGACAAACATTTTACCAAAATTTAAATGCTTTTATCAATCATTGCCAACAAACATATGTCATAAACATCCATAACTATGAGATGACATAAACTGTAAATAGAAAATTTAAAACATAGAAGTCCATAATCAACTATCTATCATAATGTCGAGACTCAAGCTAAACTAAGAAAATATATGGCTGTCCATAATCAGCACATGGTAGGTCTAAGACTAAGAGTCTAAATCAAGATCAGAGCTAGAGTCTTTGTCTGAGTCACTATCAATATGAGGGGCTGCCTCCTCAACCAATGGAACCCCAAGCAATCCTGGAGGTTTCTCGTCCTCCTCAACTTGTGTAGCATCTTCAAGATTGACATCCCAACGTAAGGTTGGAGTTTGACGATACTCGGGAGTCTAGCGACCCTATGTGAACAGCCAGTAACTTCTCTGATCGTCTAGAGGTAAGGTGGTTCCTCTTGACTAATTGGATGACGCTATATGTGGACCAATTCCTCTTTGCAACAGAGGAACTGGACCAATTCCTCTTTCACCTGTTGTTCACTCCTTAAGCAGCTGCTTCTTCTCTTCTTGTTGCTCTTTGAGTGTCTTTTTCTTCCTTTTGTTTGTTTTATGCATTAGATTAGGGTTTGTAATATTTTAATGTTTATTTGGGGTCTTGGTGGGACTAGACGAACCTCTATTAAAAATTAAAAAATGTGTTTTTTTTTTAAATTTATTTTGGACAAAAATTTTGGGCCATAAGGGACAACTAGCTATCTTGGGGACAATCAAGGGATGCCTAGGTGTCCCCTAGCTGTCCCGAGGTCAGGTGGTCGTCCCCTGCTATCCCCTGTCGTCCCCTACTGCCCAACAGTCGTCCCATAAACGTCCCCTATGTTTTTGCCAAAAAAGGGATGCTTAGGAAACAACAAATTCACGTCCCCGCGTCCTCGTTTCGTCCCTGGTACAAGTACGAGGGGAAAAGTGCAGGGGACACGTCCCCATGGAACATAGCTTTTTTGCCTTTGTTAGTTTCCTACTTTCAAAAGCAATGGAATGTTGGTGTTGTTATTATATCAAGACACCTCCAATACACTCACTAGAAGCATCACATTCCAACACAAAAGGAGTGAAAATTTTAGGACAGCAAGCACTGGAAATTAAGACATTACCTTTTCCAATTTGTTAAACACTTTCTTGGCAGCATCTGTCCAATTAAATGCTCTCTTCTTAGTCATCTCTATGAGCAGTATTGTGAGCTGAGAGAATCCCCTTACAAACCTTCTATAGTAGCTGCATAATCCAAGGATGTAATATCCCCAACAAAAAAATTTTATTTTTAACAGTTTTACAAACACACCAATCACCCGTTAGGATTAGAATAATGCAATCCAAACCAACTGAAAGGATCCCTTCCACCTTTTGATCGCCGAGAGCCCAAATTGGGAGGGTGAGAGCAAGGATGTAAAAATCGGCAAAAAATCGCTTAAATCGCGATTAATCCGGAGGTTTTTGCCGTGCCGATTTAATCGGCTGTAAAATCACAACTTTCGGATGTAAAAAATTGCAAATAAATCGCGATTTAAACGGTAAAAAATCGTGTTTACAAATTCATGTGTCGTTTTTCGACGCAACCCTAAAAAAACACGAGGGGGAATAAAAACGACGCAACATTTTTTTTTCCTACACACGGGACTGGCAGGAGCATTTTTTTAATGCCGTTTTTTCTATTTTTCCTAAAAGCAATTTGTGTTTCCAACAGCGACGGGGGCATTTCTTCCATTTTTCCTCAACGCGGGAACAACTACAGAACAGATTTTTTATACTTTCCATTTTTCCTTTCCATAGAGAGTGCAAGATTTATAATGCATGATAATACATGATATTTAAATCAGCAAAGTATATAAAAGAATCCATCTTTTTTGCCTGTGCTCAAAACAAATAATGTTTAAACGTATTTAGAACTTGAACTTGTTTTTTGGTATATTACTATATGGCATGTATTTGACTCAAACTATGATTTATATATAATGGAAACCAGTAATATGTTATTGTGTTTTATAAATGTAGTGTATATGTGTGTTTTTTAAGAATATTTTAAGAAATTATATATTTTCAAATGTTTGATAATTTTACTGATTTATTGCCGATATTTTCCTTAGTTTTTGCCGATTCCCGATTTTTTAAAATTTTCAGCCAAAAGATTTATTGTCAATTAGGATTTTTTCATCTTTGGGTGAGAGCATACAGTGACAGCAGATTGTTAGATGCAAAACTGAAAATGAAGATTACAATATTGGGCGGTAAGCCAGCCCCTTCCACTTTCCAGTAGGTAAAAACAAGGAAACTTGGCGATAAACCGGCCAAGGAAACAAAACACATTCAAACACAAATCACTCTACCGCAATATTTCAGCGGGAGGACTTCTCACTAAACAAACTCAACTCAACCACTTATGCAACGGGAGGACAGTTACACACAAAGATCACTCCACCACCTATGCAGCAGTAGGACTGAACAACAAACTGAATTACAAACACTGAAGGCGGCCAAGCTAGCCTCTTCCACTTATGCAGTGGGAATTACAATGAAATACTTCAGAAACAAAAGAGGTTAGTACTACTAACCAACAATTACAATGATGAATACAATGAAGTACTAGGAATCATAACAATGGAACTCAGAGAAATACAAGCTAAAACACAAATAACCAAATCTGATGTAAAATACCAGCAACTCCAGCAATGGACCAGCAACTCCAGCAATTCTCACAACTCCCCAAAACAGCTCCGAATTGCACACGAACACAGGCAAATGAAAGGTATGACCAAGATGCCCAAGATAGCATCACAAATCGGCACCAAAAACACCACCAACAAATAGCAAGCAACCCAAGGCACTTCCAGGAAAGTACGACCAGCACTGGAAGTGTGATTTGCCACTAAAAATCAGAATGCACATCAAAAGCCATGCCAAAATAGAAGAATGATCGCCCTCCAAATATGCTTCCTATGAGCCGATACCCAGAATGATCGGTCGCAAAGGCAAGGAGATATGAACAAATCTTCTCTTCAGCCACACCAAACCAGCAACACAGGAAAACACTCCACACTCTGAAATTCTAAAACACACTGAAAACTGAAAACACACTCTCAAAACTTCTCCATCAAACACACTGATCAGCTAGGTACTATATTTCAAGTACGAAACTGTGCAAGCTAGGAATCCACAACTCCGAAGCTCAAACTCAATCACCATTTCAGCAACATAACGTTATAATTTCCCCAAGATAAAATGAGGCGCCCAACCTTGCATTTATAGATTTCTGGATCTCAAATTCAAATTAACATGGCGCCAAATTCCCTTTAATTTCATTTGCATCTCATTACATGTCCCCCTCAAGACATGGCGTCCCTTTCCAAGCCCCCCCCTAGTCGAACTTTACCAAGGTACACAAGTTCAAACTTGAGAAAATATTACAAAGTGTGAAATGACTTCATTTTGGGCGTCCTCCTAACTTAGGAAATAAAATGTGACTTAGGATAAATGACATAATTTTTCCTTCCTAAGTCATTCCTCCAAAAATAACCAGTGAAATAATTAAATATCAAACTTTAGGATAAAGTAATAATATTTAATTAAACAATTATAAATCAACCACTGATCGTTGTCAAATCAACCATGTGAACTGGATTGGAGCTCTGCTCAAGACTGCCAAAAATAGTACTACTTAAATTGACACTTACTAAAAATAGTAAGTCATAAAAACAACTCTGAAAAAAAGCTCGTCAAACCCTGAGAATGAACTCGGAAAACCCAGAAAAACCTCAAAATCCAGTCAACTGCCACCAACTTACTAAAAATAGTAAATTCATAAACCACTTCAGAACAAGATGCATGTTATACCTCTGTGAAGTTCCCAAAAAACCCAGAAGGAATCCACAATCAGAATCGAAGAATCCCTACCAGATCATCATCAATTTGCTCCAACAGAACTCCACAAAAAATAGGAAACTTGAATTCCTCATTCCAATCAGCCTACGGGTTTCTGGAATAGGCTTATGGACCACTGGTTACTTCCTCCTGAGAAGGGGACATTACACAGCAGTCCTCTTCATTGTAACACATTCTTAGGGAGTGGTCAATCCCTAATAGCTTGAATCTTTTGTTGGTCCACTTGGACCCCTTGTTCATTGACAACATGACCCAAATACAAATAACCTTAAGCCCAAATACACATTTAGATTTCTTAGAAAAAAATGAGTGCTGCTCCAATATGCTCAAAACCTCATCCAAATGCTTCAAGTTTTCTTCCCAAGTTTTTTTGTATATCAAAATATCATCAAAGAAAACTAAGACAGACTTTCTTAATTGTTTGCTAAATACCTTATTCATGCATTATTGAAAGGTTGTGAGCACATTAGTCAAGACAAAGGGCATGACTAAGAATTTAAAGTGTCCATAGTGACACCTAAAAGCAATCTTACGAACATCTTCATTCCTTATCTGGATTTGATGGTACCTTGAGTGCAAATTGATTATTGAGAAGCATATAGCTCCATGCAGCTACTTTAATCTTTCATTAATTCTATAAATGGGGTATTTGTTCTTAATTGTTTTCTTGTTTAATGATGGTTAGTCAATACACATCCTCATGGTTTTGTCCTTTTTCTTCACCAGCACTACTAAAGAGGCAAATGGACTAGAGCTTGGCCTTATGTGGCCCATATCCAAATCTCCTTTATTTTCTTCTCAATTTCTTCCTTGTGGATCCTAGAGTGACAATAAAGAGTCGTTATCACTGGCTTTGCATCAATCTCAAGCTCAATGATATGCTAGAACCCTCAATCAAGTGGGAGTCTTGGGAATATATCCTAAAAAAACTTTGCCATGCTTGTCCAACACAACCTACACATCAATATGGTAAGCATCCTTCTTGTTCATGGATGACTATTTTGTTGTGATCAGGCAACTACTCCCCCAAGCTACTTGTCCTCTTCTAAAAGCTCTTTCCATCCTTTTAGCAAAAAATTATTTGGGGTGATCCTTTTCGGAAAACCTTGAGAATGATTTCCTTTCGTCCACATTTGAATTTCAATTCCATCAATTGGCATTTCTGCCAAACATTGTAACCACTGCACTCAAAGCGCCAGCCAGTATCTCCAAATCTAACCACGTAGAAATCTTCACATATTGAATGATCTCCAAAGTCATTTTCAACAGTTGACTTTTTTGTACACATCGTATGGTAAACTCCTCAGCCACAATCACATTGAATCTCTTGAAATTCTCAGCTACTAAGCCCCTTCTTGCCACCAAACTCTCATCTATAAAATTGTAGGTTACTCCACTATTGATCAAGACGGTGATCCTTTCGCTTGCTAGCCCTCCACAAATCCTAAATGGATTGTACCTTTGAATTCCATAGAGAGCCTCAAGAGTTCCTTCACCTAAGTCTTCTCCTTCATCAAGTTCTTCGTTTGCCTTCTCAACCTCAACTTCTTCTATTTCCTCATCTAACCTGACTTCAATATAGTGCACCTAGCCTTTGCCAAGGCACTTGTATCCTCGCTCCTAGCATTCTTTGCAATGCAAACAAAGTTGCTTGAGTTCATTTTTGTTGTCTTCATTTCTTTTTAATGATGGTCAAATCTTCTTGTGGGAAATATTGTCATTGATGTCAAAGGAATTTAGTTGAGATTGTTCGTAAGGTTGTGGTCATTGATGTCAAAGAGAAAATCATTGATTCAAGAAGAAAATCAATGATTGTGGTTATGGCCAAAGGCCACTAATTGATTATAAAATCAAGTTAATGAGAATGATTAAAGGAAGGTAGCATTTATTAAGACCATCAAGCACCAACTATGTGAAGTTGAAGCAATCAGGAATAACCAATATATATGCAAGACTGATCTATATCAATGCTAGTCAAATACCTTGATATTATGAGTAATGTCCATGTTGGCCGACCATACCTATATTATTACTCTTGGCTGACCACACTTTGATATCTATTCATGATAATCGCCTAATATGTGTTTGATATAAGATTATTATTAAGGAGGTCTACCTTCGTTTGATATAAGATTATTATTAAGAAGCTCGACCATAGTTTGATATAAAATTATAATTACGGATGCCGACCATAGTTGAAACTCATATAAATCAATGATAAGATATTCACCCAAGGAAGAGAAGTGTGAAGAAATCATAAGCAGCAATTAAAGAGGGTAACCAAGGCAGCGATTAGAGTGATTAAAGGAGCAATTAGAGTCTTCAAAGGGGGCAATGGAAATTAAGGAAAGGACATGGCTATTTGTCAAGTTCTCTCTCTTTAAAGGATGTCTTTGTAAGAAAAAAATGAAAAAATCAGTTATATTAAGAGAAGACTTCTAAAGTATAGAGGCAGACAATATGAATAATCAGATATATATATATATATATATATATATATATATATATAGAGAGAGAGAGAGAGAGAGAGAGAGAGAGAGCAGATTTTAAAGCCAACTTATGAAGCATATTGGACAGAATATTTCAGTAGAGAAGATTTAAGAAGACTTTGTGAAGACTCTAGGGGCATATTTAAGATGAGCTTATGGGCAGAGTATGAAGATCTTATGAGTAGACTTTTCAAGGATTTGTGGCAGATTCTGAAGGTTATTTAATGCAGAATTATAGTAGACCTTTCAAGGTGATTTATATCAGATTTCAAGGAAGATTTGAGCAGATTGGTTAGAGAAGATTTTGAGGAAGACAAAGACCTTGTTGTGATTGAAGTTGGTGACTTATATTGGAGAGGTTGGTGCCTCCTATCAAAGAGATTGGTGTCTCTTGCTAAGTCGGTGCTTAGTTGTGGGGATTTGTCTCTCCAATGGGTTGGTGCCCACAAAATTTTTAAGAGGGGATTGGTGTCTCCAGTGGGTTGGTGCCTACAAATCTTTTAAGAGACGATTGGTGTCTCCAATAGGTTGGTGCCTACGCAATTTGTAAAATAGTTCTAAATAGGCAATATATTGTAGTGGTTTTCTCCCATAATAGTTTCCACATAAATCTCGAGTTCTTCTTGTGCTGCATAATTCTTAGATCTTGTGTGATTGATATTGCTATAGTTGTTAAGTATTGAAAAAGTTTGTATTATATCGATTCACCACCCCCCCCCCCGACCTCTCAGTATAAGCGTGTGTTCATCACTTCTATCTGTTTGATTCTCCATTTTGGAGCTTCTACTTTATAGGAGTATTAGCATAGAATTTACTGTAAAGGAAGGAAGACCAAAGCGAGGGCCCTTTTGATTGCCTCTTAAAAAGTGGAAGCTCCAATTCCTTAACCAATTAACCAATCCTTTTAGTGGCTATGCCAATCCTTCTACAAATAGAACCATAATCCCTTTCTTAGATCCATCAAGAACTTTGACAGACATCATTTGAAAGTAGCCTATGTAATGTTCTACTAATCCATAGTGTTTTAGCTATGCCAATTCTCGAAAGTGATTATCTAGATCCACCCTATCAAATCTTTCAACCAATCTTTGGCTAAACTCTTGAAAAGTAATGATGAGATTATGCCCTTGTGTCTGGTAGTTTTATATCAAACTGTTAATTTTAGATCAGACAGATAACAATGACAGAAAATCAACACAAAGAATACCCTGGGAAAACCTCCCTCTTGGAGGTGAAAAACCCAGCAATTAATCTTATCTTTTATTATGCAATAATCAATATGAGTCTTTACAAATCTGCTTCAACATTTGAAGCACTAGGAACAGCAATATGTACACTGAACTAGGGCATACAGCAGTATAATGAACTTATCTGCAACATACTTGATTCGCTGAACAAGGAAGGATATTTTGCTAGACAAGGTGAGTATAGCGGACCAATGAATGAGCGCACTGCCACAAGAAGTGAAAGACTGAATTCGCTGCCTTAGAAGGAGATTCGCTGCTCCAGAATAGTTCACTGTTCTTGAAGATGAATTTGCTGACCTTTGATATAATTCGCTGCTCTTGAAGATGTAATTCGCTGCCCTAGAAGGATGTATTTGCAGACTGGATGAATAATGTAACTCACTGAATGTTTGATTGAATGAACTCGCTGAATTGTGTCCTTTGAATGACAAATGCATCTCCTTTATATAGGAGGAAGACACCTATTCACAATACGTTAGCCATGCACCTATTCACAATAGGTTGGATTACAATAATAATATAATTCTTTAAGTTTGGCGCCCAATATAGGGTTAACACCATCCACAAGTTACATCACAGGTTATATTTATTTGCACATAAAATGTGACTAAGGCCGATAGGCCAATTAGTCAACTACAAGTGCTAGGTCAGCCCTAGAAGGGATCCAACCTAGCTACAAACATCAACACTCCCTCTTAGCTAGGGAGGAGACCTTCTCAAGATCTGAGTCACATAGTGACAACCACCATGGCTACTCCCAGAGGGTGGGTCCATCATGGCTACTCCCATGGATGGAAAACAAATAAACACAAGTGTCCATCACGGAAACGTGATGTCGTCATCTCAACATGACGTTCACCATAGCTACTACCAAAGGGTGAATAAGCACAAGTGCTAGGTCATGGAATTTCTCCTATGACATCCACCATGGCTACTTGTTGTGACCTAATTCACACATCGCCCCATCATAGATTGGGACCCCCTTATTTTTCGTTTTTTATAGGTTTTGTCCTAGCTTTGCATTTTCATAAATCTTCATTTTGAGAGAGTTAAGAGTTAGAGTTTTGAGGTCATCCGAGCCAGATTGAGAATTTATACTCAAAATTGAGTTTGAACACTGCCGAAGTGTTCAGAAGGTCTGAAGGACGAAAATCGCAATTGCTTTGAGTCATTTCTGACAACCTACTATTTTTAGAAATTTTTGTTTTTTCTGGTTTTTTGAAACTAGCATCTGGGTTTTGTTCTTTGAGCTATTTTATTACTACCCATTTTGTCGGAATTTGAAAATCTCACTTCTAGATATAAAAAGCAAGGCTTCGAAAATTTTGTTTTTTTCTGAGATTAGGGTTTTGTTTTTTAGGTCATTTTGATCCTACCCATGTCTTTAGATTCGAAAAAAATTTGCTTCTAAGTGTAAAGAGCAAGGGTTTGAAAAATTTTGCTTTTTCTGAGATTAGGGTTTTGATCCTCATGCCAAATTATACCTACCCATGTTCTCAGATTTTGAAAATTATGTCTCCAAGGGTAAAAAGCAGAATGCAAACCCTAATTAGGGTTTTGTTCCAGAAGATCAGCTGTAAAATCAGTACCCATGTTCCCAGACTTCAGAAATAAGATTTCTAAGTGCAAAAAGCAGGGTAAAAACCCTAATTAGAATTTTTGTCCAGGTGAACCAGCAAGGTATGAAGATGGCATGAACACTATTGAAGGGGTCAAATATGGCACATTGAAAATTTCATCCAGGTTAAAGAAATTAAAAAATGGTGGACAAATTCGAGAAGGCTCAAGGTTAAGCAAGAGGAATGGCAAACGATCAATTAAAATTAGCTAAGGATGTCAAATGTGGAAGAAGTTTGAGCAAGATCAATTTAAAAATTGTCCAAGAAAAATTGTCCAAGTGTTAAACTCCTACCAAGAGTTAACTAACTCATGGCAAGGGTTACTTAACCCCTGCCTAAGGTTAAGCTTATTCATGCACCAGAAATGTCTAACAATTTTCAAAGTGAACCTCTTGTACAAGGAATAAATTCTTTCCAAGTCAACTTTAAAAACATGGCACAAGCAATAAATTCTTTCCAAGTCCAGTTTAAAAACATGGCATAAGGAAGATGTGCAAAATTCACCAAAGCTTGAGAAAGAATGTAGGGCCCACTTAGGCAAAATTGAAGATGGCATAGAATAAAAATGATATAAATTTCCTAGTTGACAATAAAAGATGGCATGGCATTCCAAGAGAATTAAAGAAGGCAAGTATGATGACTTGGCATTTAAACAATTAAAGTCAAAAAAAATATTAAAAAAAATAAAAATAAAAATTGAAATATTTTTTGGGCATGCCTTCCTCAAATTTGATTTTCTAGAAGGAGATTTAAAACAAATAAAACTTTCTAAAATTACAAATTCCTTCTAGAAGGAAGAATAAAGCATTTAAACTTTCTAAATTTACTTCCTTGTGTAACAAGCAAAAGGTTTAGATAAAGCTTCTAGAAGTCTCCAAGACAACTATAAGACAAGGTTTTATCTGATTAAAGACTTCATTGTTTGCCTAGCAAAAAAAAAAATTCAGACTTCTAGAGGATAAAATAAAGCTTCTAGAAGCCATCAAAGAAGCTATAAAAGGAAGTTTCATCTCATTAATTCTTCTTCCTTCAAAACAAAGATTGAATTCTTCCTAAAATTTGCCAAAGGGAGCAGCTCCAGTGATTGATTAAGTTATTAAATTTGCAACAGGGTTAGCAAAATTTGACTTTGGATAACAGTTTGAAGGTATAGATTCAAGGTTTTGAAGGAAATAAGTTTGATATCCTCTTCAAATTTGCCATTTACAGCAGACTGAGGGTTTGCTGATTAAATTCTGAGTTCACCATTAATCATCCTTGAATCTACCTTGGGAAAAGAATTCAAATGTGCACATAGACTCCTCAGAAATCTTTCAAATCTGCCCAAAAAAAAAATCATTCAAGATCGTCCAATACAGCAAATTGAAAGTGGACGCAAAGGAAGAATAAAATCTTGCCATGTCAAAAAGGAAGTAATCCAAATTCACATCGTCCAACTGCTGCTATCACGATCAGCAAGGAAGTTTTAATCATCTCCAAACCCTCCTTGGAAGAGAAAGATTGTTCAAATCTGATATACATGTGATAATCTTCCAAGTTTGAAATAAAGCATGAATTGAAATCTGTCCAAAGAAGTGAAAAGTCTGCCTTTCCATATCCAAGGAAGAAACCCTTCCAAAATTTGCTAAGGAATGAAACATGTCCAAAGAAACCAAGCACAAAATTTGTCCAATAAATTGAAGAGTAAGACATACAAGAATGAAAACTTTTCCATAAAAATTTGACACCATCCAAGTTTGCCAAGGATTGGACGAATAAAGCATCACATAAAGATGGAATAAACTTTGCCAAAAGGATGTGACAGAAAGACAAATTGTCTGATTCATCCTGAAATTTACCATGGATAGTAAACACAACTCCCAAAATTCACTAAGTATAAGGAAAATAGTCTAAGACAAAAAGACGTGACTATCCAAACTTTCCACCAACATGAAACATTGTCCATGATCAAAGGAATGCTTAAAATTCTTCCAAGAAAACAAGATCAAAAGACAAGAAGACATGTAATTGTCCAAACTTTTCAAACCCTAAGGCATAAAGAAATTGTCAAACCAAAGTTCAAATCCATTCCAATTATCCAGGCATAAATAGAATATGTGAAGATACCTAGCCAGAGACCTGAAATTTGAGGACAAATTTGCCATGCCAAGAGGATAAGATTCTGATCACAATTCACATAAAATCAGACCAGCAAGTTGGAAGATAATTTTATTTTCCAAAATTTTCAATTTAACACTCAGAAAAATTTTCAAAATTCCAAATTTCTAGAAAGTTCTAGAAGATTTGAGAGAGGAAATAAAACTTTCCATTTTGGAAAGATTAAAGCAAAAAAAAAAAAAAAAGTAATAATTATTTAAAAATTAAAATTAAAATAAAACTTCTAAGTTTAGGAATCCAAAATTCTATAAATTCTCAACCTATTCACTCCGTAATTCATTATTCAAGTTGAGAATTTTGGAGAGCTCTTCTCTCAAATTTCATGAATTTTGAAGAAGTGGAGATTTCTAAGTATTAGAGGTCAAGAAATCAAGAACTTTCTCGAATTTTAGGACAGATTTTCAGAATCAGAGGTAAATTTCAGTCATAAAGAGGATTTAAAACCTTAATTTGACTAAATTTCCACACCCTTTTGTTTTAATTTTATCAATTTCTTGGCCAAACCCTTCACTTTCAATCAGCTTTTCAAAATTTTAACCCTTTTTCAGGCTGAAAGTGAAATTTTAGGAAAGAGAATTAAAAATCAGAATTAAGTTCTGGAAATAATGTTAAGTTTCATGTGTTTTGCAGATAGCAATGAAGTTCGCCAACAAGGGAGTGCAGCAGGAATCTAAAATCAAGTCAAAATGGAAGAATATCACCGACACAGATCTCGAGCATGTTAATATAGAAGAGTTCAAGAAAAGGATGTACGGATATGATGGACACATTCCTACACCGATTGCTTGCAAGATGATGCAGAATGGAATTGTCCAAGCAACCGGATTTCCACCAACCAAGGAATGTACTGAATTGATTGTCGAATGTGCTTTGCACTATAAAGCACAGTCAAGAGAAATTATTGCACCAGATGGAAGAGTTCTGGCTAATCTTTCAGAATTGTCCATCCAAGAGACCTTACACATACCAAAGCACAGTAAAACCACCTACAAGACTAAGGAGCAAGCCCAAAAGGTTTATGATAGTCAATCTGAACTCTATGTTGCGAATGTGAATAAGTTTTGGCTGGAAAAGAAGAGACCTCAAGGAAAAGTACCAAAATATTTGTTGCGTCCATTCTTCAAAGAAGAATATGGAGATCTCATCCTACTGCTGAATCGAATAATGGGCAGCTCTAAAGGTCAATTGTTCCAAACATGGATGTATTATTTCATGGACGAGATCATTGTAGGAAACAAGTTGTTCAACTGGTCACGTATAATCAGTGACAAACTTCATGAGCAATTGATCGGCTTGGAAAGGACAAAGACATTCCACATGAATTCCTACATAATTTATTTGTTGGCAGCCACCTACAAATATTCAGGACTGATTTGTAAGGGCATAGTAGGGAGTGGGGAGAATGAATTCAAGTCATATGATTGTTATCCTCAACTGCAACTTAAGGATAAAAAATTTCGAGCCCATGATGCATTATTGATGTACATCACCAGAACACTGCAAGAAGGTACTCACAACAGACTTTCTCATGAATCAAAAAGTTTAATCAACAAGTACGGATCCTGGTTTATCCAGTTTCTAAAGTTCACCTATATCAGAATCCAAGGTTTCACTAGCCGTCCTTACCGATTGCCAATCTACCCATCCAACAGGATGGTCTTGCTAGAAGGTCTCAGACAATTGGAGACATATCAGAGCTTCAGAAAAACAAGGCAGAAGGCAGTTGTATCATTTCCATTCTTTATTGGAAATATGGAAGAATCTTGTTCGGCACAGGCAGTTGAAAGTGTCAGGCTAGAGATGCAGTGGTACCCTTTTACCTTCTACCAATCCAAAACTAATTTTCACCCTCACCATAAAATCAAATCAACGGAGGAAGAAAAATCCAGACATGTAGTGGATATAGAAGACTATTGGGCAAATGCGGAAGATGAATTTGATATCAGAAAAAGAATGTGTTCTAGGTTGTCAGTCAATTTCATCAGGATGACCGGACCTCTCTTTATGCTCGATCAGCTAGAAGATGACGAAGAACATACTCAGCCCGACTTTGATAAGCATGTACCCCTTCCTCATATCAAATGGTCAAAGTCAGAACATGCAGACTTAACTATCCTAATGAAACCATTAATGAAATATACTAGGTGGTGGGTTGGTCAGCAATGTCAAAGTTTGAATAGGAAAAATGTAACTTTGACTTATAATCTGATGGGAGTAGCAGAAGGATATTATTCAAATGAAGAAGCAGCACAGAGTGTCGGGCCAAGCAAGAATGCTAAAAGGAAAGGGAAGGCAATTGAAATTGAAGAACCTGTTCAGAAAAGGCAGAGAATAGAACCATCTTATTCCGCCACATAAAGGAATGCGAAATACATATTAAATATTGATGAATCGTTGGTTGCAATAGAAATTCCTTCTCCAGTCCATAAAGAAAATGCAGAACTAGTTCATCAAGAAGATCAACAACCACCATCACCTACTGGCACAGAAATCCTAGAATCTGAGCATGATACAGATATTGAAGCAGAAGAAAGGTTTCAAGAAGGAATGATTTCCACTCTCCGAGGAATTTCACATGACCCAAAAACAAAAGAGGACCAAGAAGTGGAAGGCGTTGAACAACCTACTGTTCCTGCATGGTTGAGGGAAAGATTAAAAAATGAACACACAAGTAGTGGAAGAGCCAGAAGAGGATGACATGGCTGATTTCTTAGCCAAGTTAGAGCAAACTGCTGTGAAGAAGCCGGCTAAGAGATATTCTACCATCCAGAGAGATGAAGCAAGCAATCGCATGGTGCAAATAGCAATGCCTAAAGTAGATAAGGCAAGAAGGGACATTGGTCCACATGAGTTTGAGATCACCACTTTTGACTTGGGACCAACTACAAAGGCCCAAGCAAAAGAAGATCTAGACAATTCAGTCGCATCCATAAAGGCGCAGCTGGATGAAGAAACAAAAAAGAAGCAACAATACAAGAAAGAAGTGGAACGTCTAAGAGATTATATTCAAAACTTGAGTACCAAGCCACTCAATCAAGCAAATCCAGAGACACTCCTACTTTTGGATTCATAGCAGGTGATAAAAGGTTTTGAGGAAGATGCAGTAACAATCAGAGAAACTAAAGATTGGATAGAAAGCGTAAAAGAAGAGACAACCAAGTTCATAGAAGGGATCACATCAGCATATGATCAGACTTCTTCTTTGCTTTCCAGGATTGAGATATTGGCAGAAATATGGGTTGATTTTCAGGATGTCCAAGATAGAATCATTCCATCCCTTAGAAAGCTGAGAGGAATCTCATCTCAAGAGTTGGTCAATCAAGAGATAATAGAAGCAGGGGCTGCTTATGATCTCCACAGTTGGCTCTGGACACTGATTGCACAAAATGAGGTCTTGGAAAAAGTGAAAGTTGATGCTGATAAAATAGAGAAGCAGATAAGAGCCATTCGAGATAAGACTTGTCTTATAGTTGCAGAAGTACTTGAGAAAGAAACAATCTAAGAGAGGGATATGCAGTTAGAGAATCTGAAGATCAAAATGCAGGACATTTGCTTTGCCATCTCAAGACCGGTCTTGAAAAAACACCTGGCTAAAATATCAAATCTTCTTTTCATCAGAGATGCCTTTCAAAAGCAGCAAGTAGATTGGGAAATCACCTTTGCTTTGTGCGTCGATGACTTGGAAGGATTAGAATTCAAAGTCAACCTATTGCCACATGTCTCCATGGATGAGATTGACCAGATTGTGTCTAGGTTCATAGAATATCAGAAGAAAAGGGTGCAATCCTAAAAAATAGCATCTCGTGCCACTCGTCTCCTTTGTAATTGATCTTTGATATTATTTTGGGAAACCCTAATTAGGGTTGTGTTGTTTAAATGTTGACCGTTATCTTAAATCGATCTCGACCATTTATTTCTCTTTCAAAACTCTATATAAACCCCTCTCATCTCTCATTTCATTGTTGTGGAGAATTTTATGAGATTGTTGCACAGAGCTATTTGAGTAATAAAATATTCATTATCAATATTGTTTTAAAATCTTTTTATTGCTAAATGGTTGCATGGTTACATACTCTCTTCAACAAATAATTTAGATTTTCTTAAGTAATTTGTTTCAAGTTGTTAGATGAATGATAGATTTGATAGTTTAGATAGGTGAAATCTCGCTCATACTTTTGTTGAATGAATGATTTTCATTTAACGTGCAAAGTTAGTCTGAGCTTTTATGTGGATGTTTAACTTCTACTTAGAATAATATTGTTCAATTGTTGGTATTATTCGAAAGTGTGAAAATTATAAGCACAACCTTAGAAGATTGCACCCACTCTGCATAGTTGTCTAAGTGTGGCGAAACATAGTGTTGTTACTAGGTTTCACCTAATCTATACTGTCTCTTGAGTTCATAGGAATAGCTTAGAAGTAGTATAGAGTCCCTTAACCTTCATCCCTTTTTTTTATCGTTTTTGAAGTTTTAAATCGAAAATCAAAAAAAAAACATTGAGCATAAATTGTTAAATCTGCCTGAGTTCAGCCTGTGAAAAATATTGGTTAACAAACGTAAGTCCCCCTTGAGATTTTCAGCACACACTACTCAAGCATCTATCCCACTAAAGTCGCTTGTTCGCACATATAGACCTTGGAGTCGCCTTGTGGTCTTCTCGCAATCTTGGCACAAATAGTGATTTTGTTCAGGAGAGGATAGAGTATCCTTGTGGTATTTTATTTTAAGTGTTTGGTATATGATAAAACATGCACCAACACTACTCCCAGGGGGTGGATCCACCATACCTACTCACAGAGGGTGGAACAAGGGCTTTCACCTCAAACTTCTCTCCCAGAGAAGAATGCATTAACAAGGGCTTGCACCTCAAACTTCTCTCACAGAGAAGAATGCATTATAATACATCTCAAGAAATCATTGATGTTGAGACTCCCTCTCAACAAGGACTTCATTCTCCACAACTCCAAGCTTGTCACGAAAATGCACAAACTTCACTTTGGCAAGGGGCTTGGTGAGAATGTCAATCGTCCGCTCCTCAGTACAAATGTATCTCAACTGAACAACATTCCTCTGTACCATATCTCTGATGTAGTGGTACTGAATCTCAACATGTTTTGATTTGTCATGAAATATTGGATTAACCAAAAGCTTCACACAACTTTGGTTATCACAATGAATAATAGTAGGCTCCAATGATTGTCCAAACAATCCTGCAAGGAGCTTTCGAAGCCACACTGCTTCGCGAGTTGCCACACATGCTGCAATGTATCTGCCTCTGCGGTGCTCAATGCCATTGAAGACTGCTTCTTGCTACACCAAGAAATCATAGCAGATCCCAAACTGAAGCAACAACCATTAGTGCTCTTCCGATCAGTAAAACTCCTTGCCCAATCAGAATCAGAATAGCCTTCTAAATTCAGGGTCACACTGGAAGAGTATTTCAAGCCATATCCAACTGTGCCACGCAAGTATCTCAAGATATGCTTGGCTGCAACTAGATGTATCTGTCTTGGTCCACACATAAACTGACTAAGTGCACTCACTGCATAGCAAATATCCGATCTAGTGTTAACTAGATACATCAAAGATCCAATCAACTGCCTGTACATAGTCGGATCCACAAGATATGAACTAGCTGCAGCTTCCCTCAAAATCTTCAAGTTAGTTTCCATCGGAGTAGGCATAGACTTGCAATCTAACATTCCAAATCTCTTCAAGATGTCAATGGTGTACTTTCCTTGACTATAATGTCCCCTTCCAACCAGTGATCACTCATGGTGAAGAATAGCCTATTCAGGAGGTTCGTAGGCTATTTTTGGTAAAATTGGGGTTTCCATCTTCCGAGAGGATTTTGAGTACGAAGCAGTTGGAGTTTGGGATTTCTGATTGTGGAGTTTTTTTGGGTTTTCAGAGAGCTTCACAGTGGTGATACATGCATCGCGTTCAGTTGAGATTTGCATACTTACTATTTTTAGTAAGTGGTCAGAATAGCACAGTTTTATGGGTTTTTTAGGAGTTTTCTGACAGTATGACATGCAACTTCATCTAACTATTCTTTAGTGGACTTACTATTTTTAGTAAGTAAGAGTTGGTCCCGGTTTGTGCCCTAACGGAGCTGTGGGTCACTTACTATTTTTAGTAAGTATGATTTTTTAGGGTTTCAGTTGAGTCAGGCAGCATCGGCTATTTTTGGCAGTCTTTTGGGATGACTCAGCGACTTGGTTCTATTTTTGGCACGCAGAGTTGAGTTCAAAATGCAGTTTATTGGACTTAGTCATTTATCATTTTAATGATTTAATATTTTATGATTGGCATCATATTCTATTGTTAGAATAATCGTGTTATTTTGGCAACATATTTGAGGAATATTTAGCGAGGACTTTAGCCTATGGTTAGAGTATTTTGACGCCACTATGGAGAAATAAGGGGGTTGAATTTAAAGATAGATTTATCTTACATTATGCCTTCACCGGAGTTGGACGCCCACTTGGGAATAGACTAATGTTTTATTTTAAATATTCCAAGTGTCCTTGTGCTTTTGGCGCCCATACATGAAATGAAGTTTCATTTCATTTGGAGATGAATTTGAAGTGAATTTGGTGAGTTCTATTCTATAAATACAAGGCATGGGGCTTCATTTTGGCATCTCAGAACATTTTACACCGTTATGCTATCGGATTGACTCCAGACAATCTTCGACGGTGCAAACCTCCTAGGGTTTTTGACAGACTTCGAGTGTGAGATATCACTCCTAGCTGTGGTTGGATTCTTGGAATGCTTGGTTCGATTTTTGTGGGCATGGTCTTGTTTGAAAGCTAATTTTTGGGCGACTTCTTCCTCAAAAGGGCATGTTTTATGGTGTGGTGTGTGATTTTTTTTAAGGAGGTCGTACCATCTTACTGGTCGTACCCTCCTTGTTGGCCGTATTTCTTGGTTTGTGTGTTGCTAGGCATGTTTGGTGTGTCGGTGTGGGCGATTTGTGGTGTGTGTTCAGTGTTTGCTTGCTCCTTTGGGCATTGTGCAAGCCTCCGATATTGTTCAAGCTTCGTTGGAGAGTTCTTCAGTGTGTTTGTTGTGGTTCATGGTGGATGTTGTTAGTTATAGCAGGCTATTTTTTGTAACAGCAGATTGGTATAGTGGTTTCTTCTATTTTATGTTGTACTTATCTCATAGTCCAATATTTGTATTAGTTTGTATCTTCTTATTCTATTCCATCTTATGTGATGTTTATTGTAAAGCTAAATGGTAGTACCATTAGCTGTTTCAGTTTGCTTTCCTCTGTGTAATTCCCACAACACAAGTGGAAGAGGCTGGCCTAGCCGCCTTCAGTGATTGTAATTTCGGTTTGTAATTGTCATCCCACTGAATAAGCGGTCGAGTCGATTGTATTGTTGTCCTCACACTGAATAAGCGATGGAGTTGATAATAATTTTCATTTCTAGTCCTCCCACTGCATAAGCGGTAGAGTGATTGTTATTTTCAGTGTTTGGTTTGTTCCTAGCAAATTGTCGCCATGAAGTTTCTGAGTTTCAATCTCCCGCTGAGTAAGCGGAAGGGGTTGGCTTGCCGCCCAAATTTGTAATCAATTTCAGTTTTCAAGCATATTTAATGATCCCCTCAACACTGTATGCTCTCACCCTCCCAAATTGGGCTCTCGATGATCAAAAGGTGTAAAGGGTTACTTTCAGCAGTATTGAGATTATCTTTCCTAACCTTAACGGGTGCTTGAAGTGTTTGTGGTGTTTAAAAATCAAAAAAAAATATTGAGGATATTACATTGACTCAGGATAATCTCATTAGGCCTCTACCATACTTCCAAACCCAGAAAGAAGTGCATGAGTCCTAAGTATTTCATCTCAAATTCTGAAGTCAAATCCTTCTTGCACCTATGGATGAGATGATCTTCCCCTCTAACAAATAGGTCATCAACATATAGTACCAAGATCAACATGTCACCAGTGAATACCTTGAAGTAAAGATTCGGATCAGCATCATTCTTGCAGAAGCCCAAACCTGTTAAATATCTGTCAATTCTTTCATACCATGCATGAGGAGCCTGCTTAAGGCCATATAAAGGTTTCTTCAATTTGCATACATGAGACTCTTTCCCAAAAATCACGAAACCCTCAGGTTGCTCAATGTAGACCTCCTCCTCAATCACACCATTGAGAAAAGTTGTCTTCACATCCATCTGATGTAGCTTCCATTCCTTAGCTGCTGCAATGGCAATGATGGTCCTGATGGAAGTATATCAAGCAACTGGAGCAAATGTTTCTTCATAATCTATCCCTTCTTTCTGAGAAAAACCACGAGCCACGAATCTAGCCTTGTATTTCTCAATGCTTCCATCAGTTGCATGCTTAATCTTGAATAGCCACTTGGAAGAAACAACTGACTTTCCCTCAGGTCTTGGCACAATGTCCCAAACATCATTTTTAAGGATGGATTGATATTCTTCATAAATAGCATCTTTCCACACTTGTTGATTTGAGGCTTCCTCAACACTGGTAGGTTCAGTCTCAATAAGATTACACATTAATGCAACATAGCTAGAGAATTTTTGAGGTCTTTTCCTTTCTCTAAATGTGCCTCTAGGAGCCACAAACTGTTATGCCTCCTGCATAGTGTTCCTTGCCCAAAGAGGTCTCTTCTGATTCACAACAATATCTCTAGGCCCATTAGTAGGATCCAAAGGTTCAATCGGATCATCTTCTGCTAAAGGTTCAGAATACTCCCTCTGAATCTCAAGGGCATGATCAGTGTCCATGTCTTGAGGATTCTCATGAACTTCATCATCTATCTCCATGCATGAACCTTTGGATTTGTTGAATGCAACATCTTCCTCAAATGTAAAAATCTCTACTAACCTCTATATACTTCTGTCCTGGAATGTAGATTTTGTAGTGTTGGTGTTTGTTTTATCATCTACCAAACATTAGAATAAAGTACCCAAAGATAATTTACCCTCCCTTGAAAAATCACCGCTTATGCTAAGATTGCTAGAAGATCATATGACGATTCCAAGGTTTCTTTTGTCAGGTCTTGACGTGTGGTAAGCTCAAAGGGCGTTGTGATTTGTTGGTAATACACAAAGGGACTTACGCTTGAACAAATTGTCAACAACTTTGGAACTTAGATGGATTTGTCAATTAAAGCTCTCTCTCTTTCTTTTTGGGATTTTCGGGGTTTAAGACTTTCAAAAAATGACAAAAGGTACAAGGGTTGAGAGATCTACTCTAATCCTATGAATTCCAGAGACTGTATAGATTCGGTGAACTCAACAAACCACACTTTGTTCCGCCTCACTTAAGACAACTTACACAAAGTGAATGCAATCTTCAAGGGATGTGCTTATGATCAAAAGTTTTATGCATACACAAAATGGAAAGCTCATACTAACTTTGCACAGTGACTGAAAATCATCCAATCACCAAAAGTATGAGCAAAGATACACCATAAACCAATACTTATCATATCTTTCATTCATCTAACAACATAAAATAATTTCTAACTAATGTGTTGAAGAAATTGAAAACCTTGCTTAATCACTCAAACAATAGGGATTACAAAGCCTCAAGAGAAAGCACACGTAATATATTATCTGAAAAATGATCTTCATGCAACAATATTTCAAAAACCTCACTCTCCAAATAAGAGGAGGCAACCTTATATAGTAGTCTAGAAATTATGAACGGCTGAGATCGAACAATGATCAAGGGCCCAGATTAAAAGATCGAAACCCTAATTAGGGTTTCCCAAAACTCAATTAGTTTCAATGAGAGAAAAGAGGACAAGTGGCACAGCTGCTAATCCCAGTGAAGTGGCCATCTAGTTTCCTTCCTAAGATGTTGCACATTCGATGTATCTAGACACGAGAGATTGAACCTCCTCCATGGTGACATGTGGCGAGAGTGTCTTCCTAGTTAGCTGCTTGTGCTAAGAAATTCTCATCTATGCATATAAAGCTTAAAATTCTGGTGAGGTCTTCCTTGAGAATCAGCTCTGAAATTTTGAAGCAGTTTCCTTGAACTTTGACCTTCAAATTCTCTACACGCAAATGCTTCTCTCGCACCTCGTCCTGCTGCAATATCTCAACTGCCACAAAGAAAACTTTGTCCTGAATACCTCTAATGGATTTCTCCATCTCCGAACACTTAGCTTCCAATTTTCTCAAGGATTCAACTCTGGTAATAAAGGCGAAGTACCATGTGTTGAAATCATATCTGTCACCAGGCTGGATGACTTTTCCCTCTATAAGATCCTGTTGAGAAAGCCCTCTAATTGATTTCAGACATGGAATTATTCTACTCTGAATATCCTCAATATCTTCCCAAGCTTCAGCTATGTCTTGAAGTCTGCTCAATAGGGAAGAGGTGGAATCATGTGCTGATATCAGGTTCTCAATGAGTATGTCAGCATGTTTTGAGGCAGCAGCAGTCCATCCTTTAGCTTCTCTGAAAGTTGTCTTCATAATCCTTCAATGATTCTTGTGGAAGAGGCACGGGTGCAGTAACTGATACATCCTCTAGATCTATAAGTTTTGTCAAATGTTGAACATACTTCTTCCACTGCTCATTCTCAGCTTCAACTTTCTTCCTCTTTTCAACTTCTTTGTTCTATCTCGCCTTGAGAGTGTTGCAAGAGTCATCAAAATCTTGGACCTCTTGGACTTTGGTAGGCTTACCCAAATTCACAGTAGTAATCTCATATTCCTCAAGGGTGATATCATCCTGAGTTCTGCCTTAGGTACTACTACCTGAACTGTCCTGCATCCTACTCTGTCTCTCTGAATTAGAGAAAATCTCTTGGCTGGCTTGGGGGGTTTCACTTTGTTGGACTTATCTAATTCAGCCAAGAGTGCAGTTGTATTATCTACCTGGTGGACCTTCTCAGGAACTTTTGCTTTCATTATTTCCCTCAACCAATCAAGAATGGTTGTTTGTTCCATGCCACCTTCATCAAAATTATCTTCTACATCTTTCGGCCCAATGATTATGCCATCCATGTATTCTCTTGGAGGTTCCGGGTTCTCAACTTCTACAGCTTCAGCTACATTGGGTTCCTATCTTGGTTCCTGAAATGGGGCCTGAACTGGTTCTTCTACGATCTCCTCAATGATAGGAGAAGGAACTCTCATTTCCTCTTCTTCCATTTCAACATCTTGCTCTTGTTCATCAATTATTACTCTCAGTGGTGTGGTAGATGAAGCACTTATGGTTGAGTGACCTTCTCCTAACTACTACAGTTTACTTACATCTACTTCTCAAGCGATTTTCTTTCCTTTTGCCCTCAATGAATTCTCAGTGGGCTCTTTTCTTTTCCTCGATCCAACGCTTTTGAGGTTCCTAGAACCACTGGATGTTACACCATGATTCGAAGACATAGATTCATCTGTCCCCATAAGATCATATGTGAAAGCAACATTTCTCGCTTTAAGCTCCTTAGTCTTCTGAGCTGCCCACCACTTAGAATACTCAATTACCGGCCTCATAAGATCTCCAAGGTTAGGTCTCTCAGTATCTGACCAATCAATGGGAGCAAGGGGCTCGTTCTTCAAGGTGGCATAATGTGGCTGCTCATACTCATTGTCGTTCTCAAGCTAGTCTGCTACTCGGAATACCTCAGATAATCTTCTTCTTATATCAAAACTATCAGCAGCACTAGCTCAGTAGTCTTCAAGGTCTGGCTTGTGCTCAAATTTTACTCCATCTACTTTCCCCATTCGATGAAAAGAATCAAAATGACTCCTTGCCTGTTACTAGAAGAATGGGTACCACTAAATTTCTTTATCAGCAAATGTTGCATCTTGGGACGAAGGACATGTTTCCAATCCATTTCCAATAGTGAGAGAAGATGCTCCTGTCTTTTGCTTCTTTCTTTTCACACTGATAAAATTCTCCAACTGTCGTACTACTTCAAGCAGTACCATCCCTTTCGTGGGAAACATGGGCAACTTATATGGCTGTCCTGACAATCCCTGAACCCTCTAGTAAGTGAACTTGGGATATTGGATATACCAATGTTCAAATTTGCTAATAAAATCTTTCGACTCTTGAGAGAGTCATTGATGGATGCCTCCCTGAAGGGTTCTTGTGATATGCATCAAGAATGCATCATTAACTCTCTTCAAGTGGAACTTTTCTTCTAGATGCAGTTGTGGATAGCAGTCATAAACAGGAAATTGGTTTTCTTTGTTCCCGACAACACATCTGCATACAAGACCTTTGTAGCTATATGTTCTTGCCAAAGAATAGACTAAGTAAGAACTCATGTAGAATGTCCTATTCTTTTCCAAGTTTCTTAACTGATCATCTAGATTATCGCTAATGATCTTCACCTAGTTAATCATCTTCACTCCGGCAGTGACTTCATGGATAAAGTAGTACATCCATGGTTCAAAAGGAGCACCCTGTTGGCTTCCTATGACCCTGTTCAAAAGGACTATGAGGTCTCCGTAATATTCTTTCAAGTACACCCTCACAAGGAGTTTGGGTATTTTGGAAATTCCTTTCCTTGGCTTCTCCAACCACTGATGGTTGATGTTAGCCTCATATTCTTCTATGTGATCATTGTATAACTGTGTTGCTTCATCTCTGGTCATGTAGACAATTTTGTGGTACTCAGGGATATGGAATGCCTCTCCGATTGCCACTTCTCCAATGTTTGCGAGAATTCTGCCACCAAGAGCTACTATCTCTCTATTCACTGGGTTGTAATGCCCGGAGCATTCTACAATTAACTCAATACACTGCATCCCTGGAAGGAAACCAGTAGCTTGTACGATTCCAATGTTCATCATCCTTCGCGCGATCGTGGTGAGTAGCTGAGTGCCCATTCCATACATTCTCTTCTTAAACTCTCGGAGGTTGATGTGACCCAAGTTTGTGTCACCAACTTGCTTCCATTTAGAATTCATCTTTGATTCCGGAGGGGAATCCTTGTCTACTTGAAACTTCATTTTGCATGATGTCCCAGATTCGAAGGTCATCCAAATCTGCACAAGAACAAGTAAACTCAAGTTATAATCTCCATTTTATGTGTAACTTTTGAATTTGGTGGCTAAGTAATTTATGATTTTACTCTCTTCTCAACACTTAGCCTTGAAAATTCCTTGAAAATTATCTAACTTAATGAGTTTACAGTCTGATTTTAACTTCAAAATCAGAACTTGGGAAAAATTAAGTTCATTCAAACTCCTTGAAATTCATTCTAACTTGTTTGAAAGGCAGAAAATGAGAAAGAAAAGAAGGGAAATCTGCTATATTTGTTCTTTCTCTTTAAAACTTTGAAGAAAGATTGGGTTCAAAACCCAATACCCGGCCCTCAAAACTAATTTTCACCTTCGAAGAAAGAAGAAGAATGAAAAAAGAAGCTGCTTGGAGGATGAAAAATCAGATGTTAACCAGAAAATTAATGAATTTGTCTTCCAAATAGTCAAGGTCCCTCCAAAATCTCTGTGCAAACTTGTGAAAAATGGTTGAAAATCTCAGACTTGAAATCTTTCTTGAAATCACTTCCAACTTGCAAAAACTCTTAAAAATTCTCTCAAAAATGTCCTTCACCTGCAGAAAACTTCTCTCAAAAACTCTCTCAACTTGCTTTTGAAAGTTCGAACCTCATATGAGGAAATGAAAGAATGAAATGCATTTGTATTGGAATTCGAATTCTTCATTTAGAAACTCAGTAAATCTTCCAAAATTTGTTTCTATTTCATCCTCAGTCCTTCAAATCTGCAAAGAATGTTTCTAATTTGATCTTCAATTGACTTGTCATCTCTATCAAGTTTGAATCCTTCATCTTGTTTCACAAATGCAAGTTTCTAATTCGATTTTCAGTTCATAATTCGAAGTAAATCTGCAGTATTCTTCTTTGAAAAACCTTCCAATTTGGTCTTAGTTCGAACTTCATCATCAAATCTTGCTAACATCATTCAAGAATATTCCTTTTCTCAAACTTAGCATGTATCTCTCTTGGGCGGACTTTCTTTGACTTGTTTCTTCTTCAATCAAAGGTAGGGTGGACTTCATTATCATTGTGCACCATGTGTCATGCTAGGGCGGACTTCTTCACACTTAGGAACCATATGCTCATGACCTTAGGTGGACTTCATTTGCTTAACTCAAGGCGGACTTTAACTGATTTATGCACCTTTCCCAAGCTAGGGCGGACTTTATGATTTTCATAAATCTTTTCATAGGGCGGACTTGGTAAAGTTCATGCTCTTGTTTCATGGGCGGGGTTCATCCAATTCATGCACCTCATACTTCAACCAAGGGCGGACTTTCTTTGCTTCATGGTCCTTAGGAAAGGCGGACTTCATCATGTTCAGGAACCTTTCTCATGCTGCCCTCATACCCTTGGGCGGACTTTATCATTTCCTTGCACCATGGTGAGGGCAGAGTTGGATCATCTTAGGCACCTTTCACTTAGACAAGGGCAGACTTTCTCAACTTCATGACCCATTGCTATCACCTCTAAGGCGGACTTCATGGATTTTAAGAAACCAAGGAGGGCGGACTTCAAGGAATCCACGCACCATGAGATCAAACCTTAAAATCTTGATAACTTTTGCAATTCCTGTCAGATCATCTTGAAATTTGAAAACCATACTTCATTCATCCGCTAAATTCATCAGGATCCCTAAAATTTAGGAAGTTGACTTTTTGGGTAAAAACTTGGATTTTAGGAGGAATTCGTCGATCATTCAGTGCATCTCAGTGTCAATAGTGCAAACCCTTTTCCAAAAATAGAAAAAGCAAGCATCCCTAAAAAAAAGGAAAAACTTTCTAAAATTAGCCATTTTGAGGATCGTGCTTAAAGTGCCAAAAATGAAACTTCCTAAAAAATTGGAAAAAAAAAAAAAAAAAAAAAAATTTCCAAAAATAGATAGTTGTCCAAATCCACTCAAATCAATTACAATCTCTGTCCTTTGGCCTTTCTAGGCACTTTGACGGTGTCTAGACTCTGTTCTAACCATGGCTTGCACAAACTGACTCACAACTTTCAAAACTAACAAAATTTGGCAATACCAATGCAAGAAGGTCACAAGGCTC
This sequence comes from Cryptomeria japonica, assembly GCF_030272615.1. Taxonomy (NCBI): domain Eukaryota; kingdom Viridiplantae; phylum Streptophyta; class Pinopsida; order Cupressales; family Cupressaceae; genus Cryptomeria; species Cryptomeria japonica. Next base: position 190,632,503 of record NC_081410.1, read on the forward strand.
TAACAAAAACCCTAGAAAGCAAGAAAGCATGAGGGTCCCCATTTGCAATGGGGTGATGTGTAAAAAGGCCACAACATGTAGGCTTTGGAGGTTTCGTTGTAGCCCACAAATATTCCTCTTTTGCCAGAAGGTTCCAACTTGGTTCTCTTATCTTTGGGCACATGTACATATATTGGACACCCAAAGATCCTCAAGTGATTGATATCGGGCTTGATCCCTGAAAAGGCTTCTTCTGGGGTCATGTCCTACAAAATCCGATGGGGGCATCTATTCTAAATATACACGGCTGTTCTAGAGGCTTCAGCCCATAGAAAAGTCTGCAGATCCTGATCATGAATCATATTTTGCAGCTTCAACAATAGATCTATTCTTTCTTTCTACAACCCCATTTTGATGTGGGTTGTAGGGAACACAAAACTCCCTCTTGATCCCTATCTCAACACAGAAATCATGAAAGCTACCCGAGGTGTATTCACCTCCATTGTCAGACCTTAAAACTTTAATTCTATTCCCAAATAAGTTTTCATATAAAGCCTTAAATTCTTTGAATCTACCTAGGACTTCATTAGATTCTTTAGACTTTAAGAAATAAATCCAAGTCTTCCTAGACTAGTCATCTGTGAAGATTACATAATACAAGAAACCACTTGGAGATGCAATAGACATAGGTCCACATAAATCAAAATTTACAAAAGCTATTTTTTCCTTGGACCTACTTTCACTTTTATGAAATGGACTCTTAGTGTTTTTACCCATAGCACAGCCCTTACATGTATCATCATAAACATGACTAAGTTTGGGCATACCTTTAACCATCTTCTCCAAGGTTGGAAGAGCCCGAAAGTGTAGGTGACCAAGTCTTCTATGCCGCAGTTCGCTTGAGCTGGAAATGTTATGTAGAAGAGCTTGAACCGAACGAATGAAAAGCTTGTACAGGCTGTCATACCGATTCCCAATCACACGAGCAAATTTGATGATGGATTTATTTGGCCATGCAAGAACTCTTCCCTCAATGAATGCCACTTGATAACCTTTATCCTCCAAGGCGGAAATGGAGATAAGGTTCCTCCTAATCCCTGGTACAAACAAAATATCACTGAGATGAAGAGATATTCCAGAATCAAGGTTGAGGGAAGTGGCACCAAAACCCTTCACAGAATAGCGTGCATCATCTCCAATAATCACTTGGAGATTAGTCTCCCTCTCCACCAAATCTGAAAGATGCCCCCGATAGCCGGTGATGTGTCTAGAGGCACCATTGTCAATCAGACAGGTATCACTATCCATGGGAACATTGCTTGACAATGCTGAAATGAAGAGGAAATCATTGGAATTGTCTTTTGCTTCTTTCTGATTTGAAACTTCATTAATGTTCGCCCCTTGTTGCTTCGGCCTTGACAAACAATCTCTTGCGAAGTGACCAAACTTGTCACATCTAAAGCACTGAATTTGGGAGAGATCTTTCTTCTTCTTCTTTGAATCAGGAGCAAATTCTGATCTTTGATCTCTATGCCTCTTGAAGTTGCCTTTCTTCCAATTCCCTCCTTTCTTCTTGATGGACTGAGAGGCAAGAACATGAGTGTCTTCACCATGAGAGCTCTTGATGATGTCTCTAGCAGCCAGTCTTGATTCCTCTTGAATGCAATCAGCATGAAGGCAGTCAAACTTGGGAAATTTGGGTCTCCCACTTATGCCTTGGATAAATGGCTCCCAAGAGTGAAGAAGACCATTCAATGCTAGCATGACAAGATCCTTGTCCACAACTTCATCTCCAATGGCGTTGAGCTAATCTCTCAAATCTGAAATCTTCATGAAGTAGGTGATGACAGATTCTCCTTTCGTCATCTTGACATGATGAAGTTGTTGTCTTAACGCTAGTGCTCTACTTGTGTTGTTGATCTCGTACATCCCTTCCAATGCCTTGAACATATCTCTGGTTGAAGACATCTTGGAGATGATAGGAACAAGATGATCTTTCACGGAGTCAATTAGAATCTTCTTGGCTTTGATTGCATTCTTCTTGAATTGAAGTTTCTCTTCTTGATCTTTAGGTTCAAACTGTTCTTTTCCTTGCACGAACTCAAGAAAATAATTTTCTTTGAGGGTAACAAGAATTCTGAATTTCCATGAAGTGAAATTCGAAGCTCCTTCAAGTTTGTCTTCAACTTTCAGACCGTACACCATCTTGAACGCTGGAAATGGTAAGAAGGTGAAGTAGGAGTGTTGCTATCACACAGTCCGATCACAATCTAATCAACCTTGGCTCTGATACCATGTTAGTTTTATATCAGACTGTTAATTTTAGATCAAACATATAGCAATGACAGAAAATCAACACAAAGAATACCCTGGGAAAACCTCCCACTTGGAGGTCAAAAACCCAGCAATTAATCTTAGCTTTTATAATGCAATAATCAATATGAGTCTTTACAAATCTGCTTTAACACTTGAAGCACTAGGAACAGCAGTATGTACACTAAACTAGTGCATACAGCAGTATAATGAACTTACCTGCGACATACTTGATTCGCTGAACAAGGAAGGATATTTTGCTAGACAAGGTGAGTATGAGCAGACCAATGAATGAGCGCACTAGAGCCTGAGCCCTCAAATCCCTCAGAATTCGCTGCCCTAGAAGGAGATTCGCTGCTCCAGAATAGTTCGCTGTCCTTGAAGATGAATTTACTGACCTTTGATATAATTCGCTGACCTTTGATATTATTCGCTGGTCTTGAAGATGTAATTCGCTGCCCTAGAAGGATGTATTTGCAGACTAGATGAATAATGTAACTTGCTGAATGCTTGATTGAATGAACTCACTGAATTGTGTCCTTTGAATGACAAATGCATCTCCTTTATATAGGAGGAAGGCACCTATTCACAATAGGGCGGCTTACAATAATAATATACCCATGTATAAATACAAGATATAGTGATGCCTTGTTACAATCACTCAAGCAATAATCTCTTCATCACCGAATATCTCGGCAATATCAGCAAACTTGCCTTAGGCACCAGCGAACTTGTTTTGGACATCAGCGAACACACATTAGAGACCAGCGATCACACCTTGGAGGCCTGCGATCTTCATCTGAGTCTCAGCTAACATCATCTCTGCTCATAGTCTCAAGTTCTGAGTGTATTTCATCTGCCGAATCTACCCTAGAATCTGCCCTATTGGTGATTGAAGGATATTTCAAGTTCAAATCATAAGTTACAAGTCAGATAAGTCAGTCTTGCCTTTGCCCTAGGAGGGTGAATTGTATTTGATCAATTGCTAATATTAATAAATAAGATCTGAACATTGTTGCTGGGTTTTTCCTCCAAGAGGGAGGTTTTCCCAGGGTATATGTGTGCTATGTGTGTATTTTGTCTCTATCTATGTTTTATGTTAATCCGATCACTAAAATTAACATGGTATTAGAGCTTTAGGTTCATTCTAAGTAATCAGATTAACAGTAAGCTTTCACCTTCAGTTTGTTGTTTTATTTCAAGATGGTGATAGGTCTAAAAGTAGAGGACAGAATTGATGGGGCTCTTAATTTTACCTCTTGGAACGTTCGTGTTCTCCTTGCCCTTGAGGAGATTTGATCTATTGCAGTTTGTAGAAGGTAAGTATCTGCCTGAGCCCTCAGATCCAGAAGAGTTAAAGCAATTCAAGAAGAATGCTCTTAAGGCCAAAAAGTTCCTAATCGATTCTATAAAGGATCATCTTGTCCCAATCATCTCCAAGCTACCTTCAGCCAGGGAGATGTTCAAACACTTAGAGGGAATGTATGAGATCAACAACATCAGCTGGGCACTTACCCTAAGGTAGCAACTACTTCAAGTCAAGATGGGTAAGGGAGATTCAGTAATGTCTTTCTTCATGAAAATTTCAGAATTGAAGGATCAACTCAGCTCCATTGGAAATGAAGTTGTGGACAAGGACATTGTCATGACTGCACTAAATGGACTTCCTGATTCCTGGGATCCATTCATTCAAAGCATACGCGGAAGATCTAAATTTCCCACATTTGATCGCCTCTGGTCTGATTGCATTCAAGAAGAATCACACTTAGTTGCAAGAGGAATGCTCAAGGGCACTCATGGAGGTGACCATCACATGCTTGCGTCTCAATGTGTCAAAAGGAGGGATGGTCATTGGAAGAAGAACAACTTCAAAAAAAATAGAGATTTCAGATCTCCTGTTGCTCACGATTCAAGGAAGAAGCCAAGGGATCTTTCATGTATCTGTTGCTTCAAATGTGATAAGTTTGGACACTGTGCTAAAGAATGTCAGAATCTGCCCAAGCAAGGAGAAGCGAACCTGAATGAAGTTGCAGATTCGAAGGATGACGAAGACTTCCTCTTCATTTCTGCCTTATTCAGCAATGTGCCAACTGACAACAACACTTGGTTGATAGACAGTGGTGCATCAAGGCATATCACGGGGTACCGGAAGCACCTCTCAGACTTAATGGAGAAAGAGTCCAACCTTCATGTGGTAATTGGTGATGATGCTCATTATTCGGTAAGAGGTTTTGGCAATACTTCTTTAAATTTAAAATCTGGTATCTCTTTGCATCTTAGTGATATTTTATTTGTTCTTGGAATTAAAAGAAATTTAATCTCCATTTCTACCCTAGAAGATAAAGGTTATCAAGTAGCATTTTCTGAGGGTAGAGTACTTGCATGGCCTAAGAAATCTAGTTTTAAATCTGCTCGTGTTATTGGAAATAGATATGATAGTTTGTATAAGCTTTCAATTCACCTTGTTCAAGCACTCATTCATGAGGCTCCCGAATCTAGCGAGCTATGGCACATAAGGCTTGGTCACCTTCAGTTCCAGGCACTTCCCTCACTTGAAAAGATGGTTAAAGGTATGCCTAAACTTAGTCATTTTCATGATAATACTTGCAAAGGTTGTGCATTAGGTAAGAACACTAAAAGTCCATTTTCATAAAAGTGAAAGTAGAGCCAAGGAAAAATTAGCACTTGTTCATTCTAACTTATGTGGACCTATGTCAGTTCCTTCTCCCAGTGGATTTCTATACTACGTTACATTTAAAGATGATTTTTCTAGAAAGACTTGGATTTACTTTCTAAGATCTAGAGAATTTAATGAAGTACTAAGTACGTTCAAAGAATTTAAGGCTCTAGTTGAAAATATATCTGGTAAAAGGATTAAAGTGTTAAGATTTGATAATGGAGGTGAATACACCTCAAGTAGTTTTCATGACTTTTGTGTAGAGACAGGAATTAAGAGGGAGTTTTGCGTCCCCTACAATCCTCAGCAAAATGGTGTGGCTGAAAGGAAGAATAGAGCCATTGTTGAAGCAGCTAAAGGTATGATTCATGATCAGGACCTGCAGACTTTCCTATGGGCCGAAGCAGCTAAGACTGCAATGTATATTCAGAACAGATGCCCTCATCGTGTCCTAAAGAACATGACTCCCGAAGAAGCCTTCACTAGAGTCAAACCTGATATCAGTCACCTAAGGATTTTTGGAAGTCCTGTCTATGTTCATGTGCCAAAAGAAAAGAGATCTAAGCTAGAGCCATCCAAGAAGAAAGGTATCCTTGTTGGATACAATGAGTCCTCCAAAGCATTTTGTGTCTACATTCCAAGACAAAGGTACATTGAGGTAAGTAGGGATGTTACGTTTGAAGAAAATATTGCTTTTAAGAAATCTAAAGGTTCCCTTGTCAATAATGATAGAGAAGTTAATGATAATCAAGATATGGATATTGATACTAACCCTGAGATTCAGAGTGAGTCTATTGAGCCTCGAACCTATTGAGCATGGTGATCCTTTTGAGCCTCTGGATCCAACTGATGGACCTAGAGATATTGCAGTTAGCAAGAAAAGACCACTTTGGGTTAGGAGCACAATTCAAGAAGCAGAAAAGTTTGCAGCTCCCCAACGAACATTTAGAGAAAGCCGAAGACCTCATAAATTCTCAAACTATGTTGCAATGATGTGCAATATAATTGAGACTGAACCATCAAGCATAGAAGAAGCTATGAACCAGCAAGCATGGAAACTAGCTATGGACGAAGAGTATCAATCCATTATCAAGAATGATGTCTGGGATATTGTGCCTAGACCTAAAGATAAGTCTGTTGTTTCTTCTAAATGGTTGTTTAGAATTAAACATGCTACTGATGGTAGTATTGAGAAATATAAAGCTAGATTTGTAGCTCATGGTTTTTCTCAAAAGGAAGGCATAGATTATGAAGAAACATTTGCTTCTGTTGCTAGATATACTTCTATTAGAACTATTATAGCTATTGCTACAACTAAGGGTTGGAAGTTACATCAGATGGATGTAAAGTCTGCTTTCCTTAATTGTGTCATTGAGGAAGAAGTCTATATTGAGCAACCAAAAGGATATGAGATTCATAATAGAGAATCTCATGTATGCAGATTGAAGAAAGCTCTTTACAGCCTCAAGCAAGCTCCTCAAGCTTGGTATGAAAGAATTGATAAGCATTTGGTTAGTTTAGGGTTTTGTAAGAATGATGTTGATCCTAACCTTTACTTTAAAATATTTAATGGTGAAATGCTAATTCTGGTTTTATATGTGGATGATATATTTCTAACTAGTGAAGATAGTCTCATCATTAGATGTAAGAAAGAATTAGCCACTGAATTTGAAATGAAAGATCTAGGTTTAATGCATTACTTTCTAGGGTTAGAAGTATGCAAAAGATCTAATGAAAATATCCTTAGTCAAGGAAAATACAATATTGATATATTGAAAAGATTTGGTATGCTGGATTGTAAACCTATGCTTACTCCTATGGAAACTAACTTGAAGAAATTGAGTTTATCTGCAGCTAACTCTGATTTTGCAGATCCATCGGAGTACAGGCAGTTGATTGGATCCTTGATGTATCTAGTTAACACTAGACCAGATATTTGTTATGCAGTGAGTACCCTCAGCTAGTTCATGAACAAGCCGAAGCATGTTCATCTTGTTGCAGCCAAAAATATCCTGAGATATTTGCGAGGCACAGTTGGCTATGGATTGAAATATCCAATCAACACTATCATCACTTTGGAGGGCTGCTCTGATTCTGATTGGGCAGGAAGTGTAACTAATAGAAAGAGCACTTCAGGAATCTGTTTCAGTTTGGGTTCTGTCGTGATTTCCTGGGCCAACAGGAAACAGTTCTCAGTTGCATTGAGTACTGCAGAAGCTGAGTATATTGCATCAAGTGTGGCGTCAAGAGAAGCAGTGTGGCTTCGCAAGGTTCTTGTTGGGTTGTTTGGACAACTTTGGGAACCCATAGTCATTCATTGTGACAATCAGAGTTGTATTAAAATGTTTGTTAATCCAGTGTTTCATGACAGGTCAAAACATGTGGAAACTCATTATCACTATGTTTGTGATATGGTACAAAGAGGTGCCATTCAGGTGAAATATGTCAGCACTGATGAGCAGATTGCAGATGTTCTCACCAAGCCTCTAGCTCATGTGAAGTTTGAATACTTCAGAGAGAGATTTGGAGTTGTTGAGAACACAGCTTTTGCTGAGAGGGAGTCTCAATCTCAGTGATGCACTAAGTTGCATCTACCACCCTCTGCGGGCAATGCAAGGTGGAGTCACCCTCTGCGGGCAATGCAAGGTGACATTGAATCCTTCTCAAGGAGAAGGTTGAGGTGAAAGACCTCCTCCACCCTCTGCGGGCAATGCAAGGTGGATCCATCCTCTGCGAGCAATGCAAGATGGATTTCATGGAAAGGTCCATGATGTGATTATTACAATATGTGGTCGCTAGCTATAATCCTCCCTAGCTAAGAGGGAGTGTTGAAATCAATAGCTAGAATCGGATTATTTAAATTAACATTTTTAAATAACATATTGTAATAATTTAATGTAACTTGTAAATCATATGAGGCTGGCCCTATTTGGGTGTATAAGCAATGTGTAACGTGTTTTAGGGCAGGACCCAAATTGGGCGGTTGAGCAAACAACATATAACTTATAATAAATAAATCATTATTTGTATTTTTGGCGGCAAGTGTATTTAGCCGACCTAGCCTATAAGGCAATGTAACCATATATAAATACGAGATATAGTGATGCCTTGTTACAATCACTCAAGCAATAATCTCTTCATCAGCGAATATCTCTGCAATATCAACGAACTTGCCTTAGGCACCAGCGAACTTGTTTTGGACATCAGCGAACACACATTAGAGACCAGCGATCACACCTTGGAGGCCTGCGATCTTCATCTGAGTCTCAGCTAACATCATCTCTACTCATAGTATCAAGTTCTGAGTGTATATTATCTGCCGAATCTACCCTAGAATCTGCCCTACTCGTGATTGAAGGATATTTCAAGTTCAGATCATAAGTTACAAGTCAGATAAGTTAGTCTTGCATTTGCCCTAGGAGGGTGAATTGTATTTGATCAATTGCTGATATTAATAAATAAGATCTGAACATTGTTGTTGGGTTTTTCCTCCAAGAGGGAGGTTTTCCCAAGGTATATGTGTGTTGTGTGTATTTTGTCTCTATCTATGTTTTATGTTAATCTGGTCACTAAAATTAACAGTTAGCGCATGTGAATTATGGATTTAATTGTGTGAGATCTAAATCCAAAAATCACACATGCTATGGTTTCTTCTTGATTTGAGGACCATTTTCAAATTTGATGTCGCAAAATGCAAAAAATGACAAATCATCTCGAATTTCTCGCTTAAGAACTTTGTATTCAGCACAAAAGGCTGAAAAACCCTCTATGATCTCCATCACTCTCCTTCCAATGGAACTAATCTCTTTTGAAGGAATATGAGTTTGAAGGGATGGGATGAAGAATCAACTGTTCAGTTAACCCTTGATGTACTTCCTTTCAAGAAGGTCATTTTGAAGCTCCCAAAGCTTTCTGACCTTGCATGACTTGCATCATTATTGCAATTGCATCTTTGAGTGCTGGGCCATCTTACTCTGGCCTACATTCAAATTGATCACCACTTCAAACATCACTTCTTCCTTTGTCAATTTGTGTCTGTATCTATTTGCAATCTTGTGTATACACTTTTCACCAAAATGTGTCAGCCTTTGATCCCCTAGGTGGTAGGATCAAGGCCCTAATACCACTCTAATATCCCTGAATAGGAATACTATCTTCCTCTAGATGATTCAACACCACATAAAACCAATGTTTAAATCTTATTTCAAATCAAATCTACTACAACAAATAATATACATAACAGAAAATGCAAAAGTGAACAAACAACACAATAGTTTGCCAAACGGGTTAATACTCTTATTACAACGAGAATTACAATTACAAATAATTCAATTTGTCAAAACTTTCAAGAACTGCAACTATTATTATAAAATATATAGCAAATCTATAGCAAACAGAATTACAATTCTTAGATGCTAAGAGATCCACCTAAATCTCAAACAAACAGGCACTATAGAAGTCACCTATATAGCAAAACAGTTAAGCCCAAATACATTCCCTATATGAGACTATCGCAACTAGTTCAAGGATTTTTGTCCACAAATCAACTATACAAATTTGGGGGTTTTTATCCTCAAATCTCCAATTACAGATGAACAAGATGTCCAATCTATTCGAGTGAAATCAATGGATAAACAAGCATGTCTTCTCTTGAACCCTATCTTAATTAAATATGGCAGTTTTTTAATTCTTTTCCTTTCCCTCCAAAATACAAATGCACATAATCCTTGGCCAATAACATTATTAAAAATGGAAATTTGTTACCTAACACCCGCAACACCATAATCAAGATGCTCAATGTAAACACCTACACTTCCCTAAGTTACTTTCCCTAAGCCCACAGGAAATGAAAAATGGGCTTATGAGTCAATCTGAAATCTTATGGAAAAGGGGGACATGGCATAGGTTGCAAATTACCTAGCCAACTAAGCTACTGAGGGTAATCACATTGAAATGTTTTTGAGTGGGGTTCCATGCCTCTTGAAAAATCTTTTGTTTGCCATTCTACTTGGAATTCTTCTTAGTTGACCCTTTGTTGGTTCTATAGCCTAGTTTTCCTTCTTGACCAGCCACAATTTGTCCTCCTCTACAACATGGGAAATAACTAATAAGGGGATCCATGATCTCAAGGATCATAGTTGTCAATTGAGTTGTCTAGGCTCTTTTAGGGGGTGTAATAGGATAAAACACTCTTACAATTCTTCTCTTCCTGCTGTTTTTAAGGCTTTGGCCATTGGAAATCCTTGTGTTGTAAAATGTAACAAAATTTCTTTAATATAATTATTCTCTTTTTTGCCAAAAAAAAAGTACTATGGTAATTCTAATTATATTACTTTTGATACTTTATCCTTGTTGATCTTAATAGTAGAATTGATACCTTGAGTATTATGATAGTAGAATAATACCTTTGTTTATAGGATTTCATTAATTTATTTTATTTGTCATGCCCCTAAACCAGATCGCAACCCTAGTGATAGCAAACTGAGGGTATAATAACATAGAGGGCTGACTCGAAATCAAAATGAATAAAATCAGACTAATATGTGTCATGGCTAGCCTGTTTGGTGTTTAAACTAAATTAAATTTATATATTATTTCTAGGCCAACTCCCTTTTGAATAATGACAAAGGATGTGTATTTAAAAGGTAGAAAGGTACGATCTCATTATTTTAGCAGCAATCTCATTTTTTAATAAGGCAGCGATTAAGATCATACTTACCTTTGATAGGGTGGTGATTAGAAGAAACAAACAACAATTAACCATGGCCGACCTCCTTCTTAACTAAATCAAATATTTGTTGCTAAGGCCGACCCCAACCCCTAAAGAGATCGCCTCTCTTGGAGAAATCTCATCCTTTTGATGTGGTATAAAGGGAGATAAAATGTGGTAGGACCAAAGGAAACAGAATGTAAGATAATTCTATTTAGAGCACACAAAAAGGCAGAAAATAGGATATCTCAGTCCATTCTAAAAGCAGATTTGGAAAGGGGAGTATATGCCGAAATTGTGAAGGGCAATGTATGTATGAGCAGATTATTAAATAAGCTCAAAAGTTTATAAATATATATAATCTGTTTGCAACGGGCAATGAATCCAAGAAAGACAACAGCAATCAAGCATATAAATCGATCAGATCAGAGATTTATTATATATAGCAGACAATAGCAATCTTATTCCTTTTTTGGGTATGCAGCATGATAATTTTTTTATGCATAATTCCTCACATATTGATATAAGCAATAATATGTAGGCAGCGTAATAATATATTTGATACACAACCTCTCCTATATTGACTATAGGCAATAATGTGGAATATCTAGATTCCTAATCTGTTCATCAAATTGCTGCAATCAATCATGACAAGGTTAGTAAGGGAGTAAAAGGAGGAAGAACCGATATGAGATCCTCTTCTAAGTTAAACACCTCATGGTGGATTGCTAGCAGCCTGCCACATTAGGCCAAGGGGGGCAAGGGGTATCCCGCCCTTGGGCTTAGATGGGAAAGATACTCTAGGCACCCTATTAAGGTTTGGTTTTACCCTCCAACCTCTACCATAGTTGATTGTTGGAATGGATTTAAAGAAGTCTCAATCATACGAGGGTGAATAAGGCGGCACAAATAGGGAGGGCAGAGACAAGCTTCCCCACTAAGTACACCACCTCATGATGGATGGATAGCATATTGCCACATGGGGCCAAGAGGGATGGTATACTTGGTCTTGGTCTTAGTGTGAGGATTGCTTCCAGCATCCTATCATGTCTCGTCACCCAAGCCCTATTATGGTTGAATCCCAATAATGAATTATAGATATAATATTTCAATTAAGATGATTATGAATATATGTTCTTTAACCCTTGTAGAAATGATTAATTTTAAGAATTATATTTTCGATAATTGTCTAACATGATTGCAAGATCTCAACCAAGATCTATCTTGCTTAAACATTTTTTGGGGGTAAAGTTATATCTCTAACTATATTACATTTCTTGTTTTTATTGAATTTGTGGTTCTAGGGCAAAATTTAGGGTAAACCCAAAAGAGGACATTACATTATTATCTTTCATTGTTTATTATATTTTTTTACACTATTCGGTTTGCGAGTTTTGTTTTTATTTCTGCCCTTCAAACATGAGTTAATATTCTCTTTTCCCTCTTTCTTGTGTTTTACTTGTGCTTTTATATTGTTAGGTCTTTGCTTTATTTAGTTTTCTTTTTGTTTGGCACTATTTTTATTAGAGTGTTCCACATAAACGTGCCCCCCCCCCCCCTCAAACCCGCATTTTTGAGACGGGGACATTACCAGGACAAGGGGACGAGGACGTGGTGTTTCCCGTCATCCCACCACCACCACCGGTGCTCCCTCGAAGACGGGGAAACATCTCCAAGGACTCCTTGGAAGACGTCTCGGCGTCTCCAAGAATCCTTGGGAAACTCCTTGGGAGACTCCCGGGCGTTTCCAAGACTCCTTGGGAGACTTCTAGGTGTTTCCAAGACTCCTTGGGAGAATCCTAGGCATTTACTAGACTCCTTGGGAGACTCCCAAGCATCTCTTGAGGGGTTGGGAGACCTGCAAGAGTTTCCCGTTCGAACATGTCAAAAAGCAATTGAAATTTTTATTTTTTTTTAATTTTGAGCGATTTTTGGGGGTTGGCGAGTAACCCTAATATGGCCTGGGCCCCACCCCTTCCCCCAATGCAATACAAAACCACTAAAAACTTAGAAATTTTCGTATTTAGATTCAGTATTTCAAATTTTGCTAATTTATAATTTTACTAATTTCCTATAGTTTAATTTGAAATGTAATTCTTATACTGTTATACATCTTTTCACAACTAGTTTTTCAAGTACTATAAGTATATGTATAACTATATCAGCACCACCACCCCACCACCCCCCCTGCCGCCATCCCCCCATCGTCCCCAAACTTAGGCCCTTTGTCCCCCCATCCCTGAAACCCATCCCCACGTCCCCCTGTTCCCAACGGCCGTGGAACACTGATTTATTATTGGTTTTGTACATGTTTACTTTTCATAATCTAATCCTCTCTTTCTTTCTCATTTCACATTCCTTTATCTCCTACAACTGATCTCCATCTATTTTTTGAGCAAGATCTGCATTTCTATGATTTCCTTCCCCTTCCTAATGATGGATCATGGAGTATGATTAGAAACATAGATGGCACACTCTCAGAGTACTTGGCGAGTTTCAAAAACTTGCCGAGTTTTTGAGCTCTGCGAGTTTTTATGACTTTAACTCGCAACAAAAACTCGCCAAGTTTTTGCAAAAAACTCGCCGAGTATGGACATAGATTTACAATCTGTCATTCCAAATCTCTTCAAAGTATTGATGGTGTATTTTCCTTGACTTAGGATAATCCCATTGGGCCTCTGCCACACCTCCAACCCTAGAAAGAAGTGCATAAGTCCGAAGTCCTTCATCTCAAATTCGAAAGTCAACTCCTTCTTACATCTATCAATGAGATGATCTTCTCCAGTAACAAATAGGTCATCAACATAAAGTACCAAGATCAACATATCACCATTGAATACCTTGAAGTAAAGGTTTGGATCAGCATCATTCTTGCAGAAACCCAAACCCACTAAGTATCTGTCAATTCTTTCATACCAAGTCCGAGGAGCTTGTTTAAGACCATATAGGGCTTTCTTCAATTTACACACATGAGACTCTTTCCCATGAATCAAGAACCCCTCAGGTTGCTCGATGTAGACTTCTTCAATCACGTCATTGAGATAAGCAATCTTCACATCCATTTGATGCAACTTCCATCCCTTAGTTGTTGCAATAGCAATGATGGTTCTAATGGAAGTATAGCGAGCAACAAGGGCAAATGTTTCTTCGTAGTCTATTCCCTCTTGTTGAGAGAAGCCACGAGCTACAAATCTAACCTTGTACTTTTCAATGCTGCCATCAACTGTATGTTTTATCTTGTACAACCACTTGGAAGATACAACAGACTTCCCTTTTGGTCTAGGCACAATATCCTACACATTGTTCTTGAGAATGGATTGATACTCCTCATCCATTGCATCTTTCCAAACTTGTTTTGCGGCTTCCTCTACACTAGAAGGTTCAAACTCAATAAGATTACACATTAATGCAACATAACCAGAAAATCTTTGTGGTCTTTTGCTTTCTCTAAATGTTCCTCTAGGAGCGGCAAATTGTTCTGCTTCCTACATAGTGTTTCGCGCCCAAAGAGGTCTCTTTCAAGACACAACAATATATCTGGGCCCATCAGTGGGATCCAAGGGTTCAATTGGATCATTACTCATATCAGGTTTTGTAGTCTCCCTTGGAATCTCAGGAGCATGATCAACATCCATGTCTTGAGGAGTCTCATCATCTATCTCCATGCATGAGCCCTTTGATTTCCTAAATGCAACATCTTCCTCAAATGTGACGTCCCTGCTAACCTCTATTTGCTTATGTCCAGGAATGTAAATACGGTAGGCTTTGGAGGTTTCACTGTAGCTTACAAATATTCCTCTCTTGCCAGAAGGCTCCAACTTGGTTCTCTTGTCCTTGGGAATATGAACATACACAGGACAACCAAATATTCTCAGGTGGCTGATATCAGACTTGATACCTGAGAAGGCTTCTTCAGGAGTCATATTTTGTAATATCCAATGGAGATATCTATTCTGAACATACATTGCTGATCTAGAGGCTTCTGCCCATAGAAAATCTGAAGGTCTTGATCATGAATCATAGCTTTTGTAGCTTCAACTATAGATTTGTTCTTCCTTTCAGTAACCCCATTTTGTTGGTGATTTTAAGGAACACAAAACTCCCTCTTGATCCCTGCCTCAATACAGAAATCACGAAAGCTACCTGAGGTGTACTCACCTCCATTATCAGACCTTAAAATTTTAATTTTCTTTCCAGATAATTTTTCTACAAGAGCTTTAAACTCTTTAAACCTACCTAGGACTTCATCAGACTCTTTAGACCTTAAGAAATAAATCCAAGTCTTCCTAGAGTAGTCATCTATAAAAGTTGCATAATACAAACATCCAATTAGGGATGGAATTAACATTGGACCACATAAATCTAAATGTACAAGATCTAGTATTTCTTTAGACCTACTTTCACTGCTATGAAAAGGACTTTTAATATTTTTACCCATAGCACAACCTTTACAAGTACCATCATTTACAAGAATAAGTTTAGGAATATCTTTTACCATCTTCTCCAAAGATGGAAGAGCCCTGAAGTGAAGATGTCCAAGTCTTCTGTGCCAGAGTGTGCTGGAACTGGAAGAATCATGAATAAGAGCTTGAACTGGGAGAGTGGAGAGTTTGTATAAACTCTCATGTCGATTTCCGATCACACGAGCAATCTTGATGCTGGAGTTCTTAGGCCAAGCAAGAACTCTTCCTTCAGAAAATGCAATTTGATATCCCTTATCCTCCAAGGCTGAAATAGACACAAGGTTCCTCTTGATCCCTAGTACGAACAATACATCACTTAGGTGTAGAGAAACTCCAGATTCAAGTTTTAGAGATGTAGCACCAACTCCTCTTACAGCATAGCGAGCATCATCCCCAATAATGACTTGAAGATGTGACTAGATCAGAAAGGTGCTCCCGATGACCGGTGATATGTCGAGAGGCTCCACTATCAATTAACCATGTATCACTGTTTGTAGGAACATTGCTTGATAATGCTGATATGAAAAGAAAACCATTGGAGTTATCTTCATTCTCCTTTTGAGATGAGACTTCATTGATGTTTGCTCCTTGATGATTAGGTCTTGTCAAACAATCCTTTGCAAAGTGACCAAACTTGTCACACCTAAAACACTAGATGCGAGAAAGATCTTTCTTCCTCTTCCTAGAATCAGGTGCAGAATCTGATTTGAAATCTCTATTCTTTTTGAAGTTGCCCTTCTTCCAATATTTTCATTTCTTGGTAGATTGAGTGGCAAGAACATGTGTATCTTCATTTTGAGAACTCTTGACAATTCCTCTGGCAGTCAATCTTGATTCTTCTTGAATACAATCTGCACGGAGTCGATCAAATTTAGGTAATTTTGACCTTCCACTTATGCTTTGGATAAATGGCTCCCATGAATAAGGCAGACCATTCAAGGCTAGCATAACAAGGCCTTTATTTATCACTTGATCCCCAATTGCGCATAGTTGATCTCTCAATTCTGAAATTTTCATGAAGTAGGTGATGACTGAATCTCCTTTTGCCATCTTCACTTGGTGGAGTTGTTGTCTCAAGGCAAGAGCCCTACTTACGTTGTTAATCTCATATAAACCCTCCAAGGTCTTGAACATATCACTTGTAGTTATCATCTTGGAGATGAGAGGCACCAAGTGATCCCTCATGGAGTCGATTAATATCTTCTTTGTCTTGATTGCATTCTTCTTGAATTGCAGTTTCTCCTCATGATCTTCAGGTTCGGATAAATCCTTCTCCTCTATGAATTGAAGAAGATCATTTTCTTCAAGTGCAATAAGCACTCTAAACTTTCATGAGGTGAAGTTAGATGCGCCTTCAAGCCTATCTTCGACTTTAAGACCGTTCACCATTTTCGAGACTTAGAGGTACTGCTCGACGGGGAAAGAGAGGAGAGAATACTTAGAAGTTGTAGAGAATCTGATCACAATCTTCTTTCACCGTGGCTCTGATACCATGTTTAATTTTATGATCAGATTTAGATGGAGATAATTTAAACACAATTGCTCAGAAATTTACCCTAGGAAAACCTTCCTCTTGAAGGTGAAAAACCTAGCAACAAAGCGTATCTTTATTCTTTCAATAAGACAAGTGCCTTTACAAGAAATTACTTCACACTTTGAAGCTAAGTGATGGTACAAGTTCACCCTAGACAAAAATAATAAATCCAAACTGATTGATCTGACTTTTATCTTATTCGATCTACCTTGAAGATGAGAGTATACTGTTGAGGGATGAAGATGATCTGCTGAAGAAGACTTTCACACAAGATACGATGTGTGGAATGAATTCAAACTGCTTCAAAATAACTTTGAACTGCAAGTAGGGAGAACACAATCTGCTTGAATGTTTTAATCGATGCCTTCAAAGAGAGAGAGGATTGAACTATATATATACCCATTCATGAATGATGCCAATCAACACGATTCCTCCAAGGGTCGGCTATCATGTCTCTTCATTGGAGATTAGTTATACTTCAATCAACACGTTTTTAAGTTAAACATAGGTCACGTCTTATAATCCAATGAGTGATTGATTACACTTAATCATTTTTATAACCACAAATATCGGCGAGGGCATAAGACGATGCAAATATAAATTGATCCACAAAATGTCTAAGGCCGAAATTGGATTTGCACAGTCAGTTTAGGGAAGAATCTGACCGACGTTATAAACATTAACAGATGCCAACTATGAGAAGCCTCGCACGAATCTCCTGTAGTAGCAACACAAACCCAAGAAGCCTCTCAACTCTGAAATGTTTTTCGAAGGCGGCCAATCTAATATTACCAATATTTTCTCCTGGTGTACCTTAACACCCTCAGCCCCAATCACATGTCCTAGATAAAGAATCTTAATCATCCCGAACTCAAACTTGTAGGCCTTCGCATATAGTGATTGTGTCTCCATGATACCCAAGACAACATCCAAATGCTGCAAATGATTACTCCATGTCTTGCTATATATCAAGATATCGTCAAAGAAAACCAAAACAAACTTCCGCAATTGATCACGAAATGTGTGGTTCATGCAAGACTGAAACGTTGTTAGTGTGTTTGTGAGTCCAAATGGCATGACAAGGAACTCGAAGTGTCCGTAGTGACAACGGATGGCAATCTAATGTATGTCTTCTTCCAAGACACTGGTATGGTGATAGCCTGAACAAAGATTAATTTTAGAAAAGTACATGGCCCTGTGTAACTCATCAAGAAGCTCATCAATCCTGGGAATGGGGTACTTGTTCTTTATGGTCTTCTTGTTCAGGGCTCTACAATCTATGCACATATGCAAAGTGTCATCCTTCTTTTTAACCAATACAACTGAAGAAGCGAAGGAGTTGGAGATAGAACGTATGTGACCCATTTCAAAAGTTCCTTAATTGTTTTTTCAATTTCCTCCTTGAAATGGTGTGGGTGTCTATAGGGCGTAGTGATAACTGGCTTGGTGCCCTTCTCAAGCTCAATGACATGTTCAAACCCATGATCAGGTGAACGACCAGGAGGAATATCTCCAAACGCTACACTATGCTTATCCAACACTGACTGGATATCAATATGATATTGTGGTTCACTGTTGGGGGAAGTTTTGTTGGATACAAAACACTGGGCTGCCCACCCCACATCATTGTGTTGAAATAAAGCCTCCATCCTTCTTGTTGAAACCACTCATGGACCTCCATTTGCCATAGCTTTAAGCACCATCTTCTTACCATCAACCATAAATTTGAGCTGCATTTTCTTAAACTCTTGTACATATTGCTCAAGTGACTCTAGCCACTCAAGTCCCAAGATGGCATTCACATTGTTGAGCCCAAGCACATAAAAGTCACCTATTAAGGTGCAATCTCCAATCTGAATGCTCAGTTGGGGAACCACTCGAGTGCAACTCAACAAAAATCCATCAGCAACTATGACACTGAATCTTGAAAACTTCTCAACCTAAAGCCCACATTTCATTACTAGTCCCTCATCAATAAAATTATGCATGGCCCCACTATCTACAAAACATACCATCCATTGTCCCTTATGGACACCTTTCAGTCGGAAAGGACGGCTCCAAGGAACTCTAGATAAAGTAGCAATGTGTGAGATCTCTTTGGCTGTAATATCCTCCAATTCTATCTGTTGGGGCTGATTCCCCTGTGCATCATCCTCATCTGTAGTAACCTCCTACTCATCCTGGTTTTCATCATCAGATGTAACTTCAATCAAATGTGCTTTGCCTTTACCAAGGCAACGGTGACCAAGCTCCCATGGCTCCTTGCAAGAGAAGCATAGCTTCTTTCTTCTTAATTCATTCCTAGACTTTTGATCAACCTTGGAAGGTGTGTTCTTTTGCTGATTGAAACCTTTTTATTCAGATTTCCATGGGCTGAAACCTTTAACCTGTGGCTGATAAAGGGTGTGACCTCAAGGTCAAGAGATAACCCGATGGCATCATCAAGTGTATTAGGCCAACAAGTCTTGACTAATCCTTTCAGTCTGTCACTTAAGCCTTCTACAAATAGCATAGTGACTCTCTTTTGTGACGAATCAGAAATCATGATTGAAATCTTCTGGAACTCATTAATGTATGTCTCCACGTGTCCCACCTGCTTGAGCTGAGCCAACTCCCTGTAATAGACCTCTACATCTTCATGTCAAAGCGAGTAATCAGCTTGTTAACAAATTCTTCATAGGAGTGTATCATGGCATGATCTTGGGATACTAATCCATAGTGCCACTAGTCATACGCTACTCCCTCCAAGTGCATGGTAGCAAATTGTATTGCCTTATCTTCTTCCATGGGCTTGAGTGCTAAAAATGTGTCTAATTTATGTACCCATGACCTGGCTGTTATCTGCCCACTTCCATCAAAGGTTGGTAGAGTAACTTTATTTAATGCATCCTTATATTCCACAAGTTGAGGACCTTGCCTGGCTTGCCCTCTAGGCCTCTGTCTTGCCTTTTCAGATGGTACCTAGCCTTGTCCTTTTGCTGATTGATTAACTGATTTAGGTTTATTAATTGTCTTACATCGGATGGAAGAGCTCTGTATTCATCATAGGCCACCATAACATCATCAATGATGTTTGTCTCCTCTTCCTCCACCTCCGGAATTGAGTCTTATTCAGTTTGCCTTGGCAAAAATATAGGGCGAAGTGGTCGATCAGATCATGTACTTGCTGTCCTAACAACATAAGAAATTGTTCTATCTTGATTTCCTCGTCCAGCACCACTTCTGCTGTGAGCATCACTTGATCTTCTCGATCTCACATGGTCCACTCTCAATTGACCCATGGCTGTAACCATACGATCCTGAAATTGCTGTAGCATCTGTTGTTGCTGTTGGGCAAAGGTGGTCAAGAAATCGTTAAGCTGATTATTCATATCCCTTGGTGGGCTTTCCACTCTCCTCTCACCCATTTCTTCAACAATGGGATTACCCTCAAATTCTTCAACTTGCTGTCCTGACCTGCTTCTTGTGTAATACCTGTGTGATCCTGATTCTCTAGAGTGCATAGAACCAATTCAAACTGACATGCAATTGATTAAAAGTAACATGCAACCATAAATTCTGACATGCAAATGCTTTAATCACCCCCAAATTGACATGCACAGGGATTACCACACAGGCTGGCAGGAATGGTGGCTCCAATACCACTGAAATATTCTTTCTCGGTACTCAAAAGAAATTCATAAGTTCTTTTTAACAATTGGAAGCTTATATTGTTTGTAAAAATGATCATTAAATGCATGCTTCAACCATAATAAATTTGCAATGAAGTGTGAACAGAAAACTTAAATAAACTCTGATTACTTGCAGTAAATAAAGGAAAGGAATTGATTATAGACTTGTTTATCGCTACCCAAAACTTAACATTTTCTGTGCTGATCGTATTAAATTATTAATGCATGCAAGCTGCGGTTTCCTTATCACAGATTGAAATTCCTCTACATGTAATGACCGCAGCTCCTTGAGTGTTCACTGTGAGATTATTGTTGAATCGAACAGGAAAAGCAAGCAATATGGTTGCAGACCGATCTGTATAATGCCCTCCTATAGCAGAAAGAAATCATTATCGCCTCCATTTGCAGATTTTGGTGCCATCAATGCTATGCGATTGATTGAAGAGATCACAGGAAGCTTGGGGTTTCATCCAAGCATGAGAATTTCAGGGGTTGTGTCCTGAAAAAGCTGGTCGATTCTTTGCAAAGAAAGAAAAATACAATAACAAGAATGATAGATTGAATGAATCCTCAAAACCCCAATCAATCCTTTTATGAAAAATCCTTCAGCCCAAAAAGCTTTGATTTCCTTCTCCAATACTTATATTAAATGATGTTTGTCTCTTATTAAATGAACCGCACCATGGAGTATGGCCTAGGAAGACTTAAGTGGCCTCATTTAATGATTGCCAATGAATAATTAAATTCATATTAACACAACTATAGCTTTTTGGCCCATAAGTTTAATAATCACCTTATCCCCTTTATTAACTTAATGCTTTAGCCTATGAGGAGAACAAGTAGTAGGCTAGCTTTAATATTTATTTATTTATTGACGTGCTAGGCGGGAAGGAACATTACAAGTTCTATGTTTAGTTGATGGGAATAAAATGTTGATGGGTTAAATCTATGGAGCTAGGTAAGGCCATATTGCATTATTATGGTGGAAACGAAAGAAAATGATTTGACTAATTATTGATCACAAATTGACCAACCAACTCGATACCACTTAAACCCCCTTTTTTCTTCTCTGGTTATTTGAAGACTAACCAAGAGGTTATCTTGGGCTCGCCACATGAATGGAGAGGACGACAAAGGACGAAAACCTTAGAGACCAAATTCTAGATGAGGTGTAGGCCTACAAGCCTGCAAAGGGAAGACTCTTTTCGTTATGTCTATACATTTGAAGGAGGGTAATCCAATACCCAAGTGAACAAAATAGTTGAGTCCTTTAAATCGCATTTATTTGAAAAATGCAATTTTAGCTTAATATTACAATTTTTTACTTCATGCTCTTAATGTTTTAAATGTCTTATTTGTGGTGGAAAGGTTATGGTGCTCAAACACCAATTCTTAGAAGGCTAGCCATCTATGGTTTGTGCTGTCTCATTAGCACTTTAGGGTGTGAAAGCAATTTAAGTATGTTTGAGAGAATTTACACAAAGCATAAGGATTTGCTGTGGAAAGATTATGGTGCTCAAACACCAATTCTTGAAAGAGTATCCCTCTATTGTTTGTGCTGGCCCCGTAGCACTTTAGGGTGTGAAAGCAATTTAATTATGTTTGAGAGCATTTACACAAAGCATAAGGAACAAGCTAGACCAAGAGAACTTCAATGACCTTGTCTTTGTCCAACACAACCTTGGTCTTCCCAGAATCCCACCAACCAAGTGGAAAGGAAGCAGTCTCATGATGCCATTGACTTGGTTGGCATCAATCCATATTCAGATTGGATTGTCAAGGTTGCGGATGTCATGTTCACTAATGAAGATCTTACTGAATTGGAGAGAGAAGTAACAGCAGCAGCAGAAGCTGAAGCACTAGGAGATAACATACTTAATGGTTCTTTTCACCCGTGAGGAGAAGGATTAAGATTTACCTTCCAATTCAAGGCTTAAAAATAGGAGGGGGGAGAAGAAGTAGTACAATATTTGAAATTACGAATTTTGAGCCTTTGGGGGATAATGACATATATATAATCATTGATTCGTGACAAATTAATAATCAAAATAGAATTGTGTTCTCCAAATTTATTCTTTAATAAATTTATGTTTCCCATGCATTATCAATTTAAGAATTTATGTTTCCCATGGCGAATCCGAATCCGGTACGTATCATTAGAGAGAGCATTTAAGAATGATGCTAGAGAGATTGCAGATCAATCCGTTGGAAGATGTCTATATGCAAACGGTTTGTCATTTAATGTGGTACGATCACCATATTGGCAGGATATGTTGAAAAAGGTAAATGAGGCTCCACAAGGGTACACAGGGCCAGGTTATGAGAAGGTGCGTAGCACCTTACTAGCAAAGGAGGTAAAAAACATAGACAATGCATTGGCTCCCATTAGAAATTCATGGAAACAAACAGGGGTGTCCATCATTTCAGATGGATGGAAGGATACCAAAAATCGGCCATTAATTAATGTAATTGCAGTGTGCCCTAAAGGGGCAATGTTTCTGAAAGCTGTGGATTGTGAGGGACAGGTGAAGGATGCACAATTTATTGCTAACATCCTTATACAATGCATTCAGGATGTGGGACCTCAAAATGTTGTCCAAGTAATAACGGACAATGCAAAGAATTGTAGAGCTGCAGGTATGTTGATTGAGACACGGTTTGAACACATATTTTGGACACCTTGTGCTGTCCACTCTCTCAACCTCATGCTACAAAAGATAGGCAGGAAAATAGATTGGATCAAACAAATTTATGTTGAGGCTGAAGAGATCCAAATGTTCATCACAAACCATAACATGTCACAGGCCATTTTCAGATCATTTTCACAGTTGGAGTTGCTAAAGGTAATTGAAACACTTCAATTTTTAAAATCTACATTTCACTTTGATGGTTACTTAATTTTTATTTTTTTATCATGTCTTCTTTGTATTCTAATTTTTATTTTTAATTTTTGAATAGGTTGCCGAGACCCGATTTGCATCCAACACAATCGTCTTGAGGCGACTTGTGAAGGTGCGACAGCCACTTGCTAGCATGGTAATTAGTCAAAGTTGGTCCCTATGGAGGCAATCCAATACTGAAAGGGCAGCAAATGTAAAGCGCATGATCCTAGATGACATTTGGTGGGATCGAGTGGAATATCTTTTGAGTTTCACTGAGCCCATCATGAGTATGATCCGTTATACTGACATGGATCACCCATGTTTGGGAGAGGTATATGATGGCATTGACTCGATGATTGAGAAAATGAAAGCCATCATCAATGCAAAAGAGCAAGATCCCGAAGAAACTTTCTTCAAAGAGGTTCAATCAATTTGTGTTGAGCGGTGGAACAAAATGACCACCCCACTACATCTTCTTGCATTTGCATTGACTCCCAAATTTTATAGTGATGAAATGCTTGCTAAGCCATCAAGGGTACCACCATATAGAGATTCAAAAGTCAGTGAAGGGTGTAGGACAGCACTTACTAAACTCTTCCCAGATTCTGAAATGGAGGATTTAATGACAAGTGAGTTTGCTGATTTTGTAGCCTCCAATGGTCAAAGTGTTTCCGCTCTCCATGACAAGTATAAAAAGGATTCTCATGCTTGGTGGTACCTCAATGGCCATACATCACCAAACCTTCAAACTCTTGCAATCAAAGTTTTATCGCAAGTAAGTTTCTTAATTTTTATTGCTCTCTAAATTTAGATTTTTTACTATTTTATAATTGTCACCCTCTCACTTTGTGTCAATTATTCAATAGGTTGCTAGTTCCTCTTCATCTGAGAGAAATTGGAGCACATACTCCTTTATCCACTCAGTGAAACGCAACCGACTGGCAGCAAGTAAGGCAGAAGAGCTCGTTTATGTGCATTCAAACTTGCGCCTTCTTACTCATAAACAAAATGAGTATAAGGATGGGAGCACAAAGTTTTGGGATGTAGATCCAGAGCGAACTGATTTGGATTTTTCAGCTGCCACACAATCTTTACTTTCTGGGGAGTCTGATAGCCAATGTGCTGCTAGTGCAAGTGGCAGTGAGGCTGCATGTGGTTCCAGTACTCTACCTACATCATCTAATGTCAATGATGATGTTGATCTTGATCTTCCTAGTGACCCATATGATGCTATTGCTGATTATTAGTTGTGTTATTTTATTGTTGAACGGTTGAGCCAGTGAACAATGAATTCGATATCTATCATAACATTCAAAGTTTGTAATTTTGTTATAGACTTATAGTTATATCAATATGAATCATATATGATAGTTCCAAGTTTTGTTTAGCATATGGATGATATGTGGGATTCTAAATTTAATTTTTGTTTCTACTTATTAGAGTGTATATATGTATATATTTATGATTTTTACATTTTTTTGTACGGACGTACCCGGACGTACCCAGGCCCCCCCCCCAAAAAAATGCCGTACCAGCGTACCGTACCCACGTACCCGTACCCGTACCTGTACCCGTACCGGCAACTTAGCTTTTTATACATAGTTGTTAAATTTATTTTATTTGCCAAGTCTCAGTCCGAGATAAAATTTCAGTACGGCTTTCGAACTATTCTCTAACTATGAGTAAGCACTTACGCTCTCCTTAATGGTCAAACCGAACAATTTCATTTTTTTCTAAAAGAGCTAAGAGATTACATAAAAAATTTACGTACAGGAATGGGAAGAATGAAATTTTGCGCTACATGTAAGTTTTCTAAAAATCTACTCCAAATGGATTTGTAAATGTAACACAACACCACTTTCCAAAACACAGTGGTAAATTTTTTTCATTTACATTATGCTGGAAGTTTAATGCTTATACTGGATACCGGCACAGGGCAACCTACTCCTCCAAACGGATTTATAAATCCAAGACAGTTCCAATTTCTTACAAACAGATATTTTTCATTTCCATAATTTAACATTGAGACGTATTCATTTTCATTCGCAAAACTAGGGGAAGATTTAATTAAACTTAATAATAAATCGTCTACCTTCCAGAAGGAATTAGAATCGCTATGAATTGGGTTTCTCCAGTTCATAATTTGCATTAAAATGCAGTTTCAGTTTTGTAGTCCAATCTACCATTATTGTCCAGTGGGCATTGATAAAATCATTTCAAATTCAGATTTATGACAAAAGCTTAGGTAATGTTTCTAGAAAGTTTTTAAATGGACTTACCTAGCTTTCAATATTTTGGAGAAAATCAGCCAATTGGGAGATTTATGAAAAATATATAAACTTCCCTGCATCTCACCCTAAAATTAACAGCAGTGAAACCAAAAAGGAGCTGCCATCCTAATCATTAAGTCCTAGAACCTATGCAAAATAACTCCGAAAGCAAGACAATGCAAAAAACAAACATGAGCTTAAGTCAATAAAAAGAAGAACCTAGGATCAAATGCGCTATTGAAATTGAAATTGGGTCAAATAATGCGATCCATTGACTTGCCAAATTAATTGAATATAGCAAAATCAAAAAGCAAATAACCAAATATAAATTGTGTTATCTTACCTCAAGAATGAAGTGTACAGCTGCGGTATGATTATTCAAAGCAGCCCACTGCAGAGCATAATAACCGTTGCCATCAGGCTTTGCTACAGAGCAACCCTCCTCTAACAACAACCTCTTTAAAGTCTCCACATCGCCATATGTAGCTGCGGCATACACATTATTTTTCAGCTGTTCTTCGTGTCCCAAATTGTTTTGGGTTTCTGGGGCAAGCTCGATCTCTGAAGAAGCCATTTCAGGTCTATACTCCCAAACACTCCGGGGTTTCGTACTTACACTCTCTTCAACTGAAAAGACAATATATACATCTATATATACATGTTTAGAGATTGATTAGAAAATGACTTCTGAAACCTTTGTCTTTTCAAAAAAGAGGCGAGAGAAAACTGAAGCAGGCGCCCCTGCTTCTAATTTATATGCTTCGCATTTCTAGTATGATCGATGTGAAAATAGAATTTTTGTGTTCGAACATAATCTGTTAGGTGAACGAGGTAGATGTTTTTTGCTACTCCAAGTTTGAGGTGAGAAAATACGGTTAGAGTTGTCTACATAGAAACGGTGTTTGGTACCAGTTAAAGTTTGTTCAATGTATTTAGTGTTGTGTAGTGTAAAAATTGTGTTTTGTCATTACGTCACAGATTTATAGCTCAATAGATCAAATTAAGGGTAGAAGTCTCAATTTTTTAACACCATGAAGTTAATATTATATTTTAATTATAAAATAATAATAATAAACAAATTTAATAAATGAATATGTCTCAATAATTTTTAGAATATGTTTGTTATTTCTTTTGGATTCAAGTGTGTAGATTTTTATGCTCTAACGTTTCGGATCAAATATATAAATATTAATATTTTGGGGGGTGTTTTGTTTGAATAAGAAAAGTTTCAATTGCAACTAAAAGGAAAGTGTGTTAAGTAGTAAAAAGGAGTGATGTAAGAAGAGAATTTGGAGTAATTTGGAAAGCATCAACTTTGAAGTTGTGAAGAGGAAAGAGAATTAAAGAAGAAGAAATTGATGAAAAGACAAATATTAAAACAAATGCGTTAAAGTATGTAGGCAAATCTTTAAAAAAGTGGGTGGCATGGCATCATGTCCCCAAATAGATCAACAAAGTAAGAAACAAAGCAAGTAGACACGGTTCCAAAACGAGAAAAACCCACAACCCAAAGCAATCTACATCTCCCAAAAGAAAACAATTGTCAAGTTAACAATTTAGCATAATTATATTAAAAATTGTAAGAAAAATCCTAGAAAAAGGAGGACAGTCTTAACTATCAAGATTAGTCCATCCACCACCTATTGGAGCAATTTCTTCCTCCTCCTACACATGAACCTAGTCAAATCGAGACAAAAAATAGCCAATCAAAATCAAGGGAATCCATCCACCACCTACAAATCTATGGAGCAATTTATTCCTCCTTCTACACATGAACCTAGTCAAATCAAGACAAAAAATAGCCAACCAAAATCAAGGGAATCTTCTCTAATCAAGAAAGAGTCTAATAAAGACAAATATTTGAAACTAAACTTACACTTGGATATATATATATAGCCAATCATTGCATAGAATTAAATTTTTTGAACAAAAATCTCTAGTGTATGTCTAATTTTTTTGTTTTCAATGATTGTAAAAATGTCATTATTCTTTATATCTATTGGTTGATATTGGAAACTAGCAAATTCAATTTATTTATTCTTTTCATATTCTTATGCATTTAATTCATTGAATCAAATGTCAACAATAATAAATTCTTGAATGACATTACCACTATTATATACATCATACAATTTGAGATTATTGTATACTCTACTAAAAGCATATATAATGCCAACAAACTTGAAAGATATTGTTATATATTCTATTAAATGTGAATATGATTGAAATGAACTTAGAACTATATGCGTTTCAATGGTGCATTATTTTTGTCTTTGTAATCTTGATTTCTATATTGTTTGTAATACACTTAATTTATTGAATCAATTGCCAACAATATTAAATGCTCGAATAAAATTATTACTATTGTATACACAAGTACAAAAAGCAACACAACACTCCACAATTGTAAGAAAAAAAATGTAATGGCATTAGGAAGCACATTAGAAGCCATTACTATGCTCTTATATAATTGCACTCACTTCTCACATAACATGTACATTATTTTTGTATTTGTAATCTTGGTTTCTATATTATCTATAATACATTTAATTTATTGAATCAATTATCAACAATATTAAATGCTTGAATAACATTATTGGTGTTGTATACACAAGTACAAAAAGCAACACAATACTACACAATTGTAAATAAAAAAAAAATGTAATGGCATTAGTAAGCACAATAGAAGCCATTACTACGCTCTTTTATAATTGTACTCACTTCTCTTGTAATATTTACATTCACATTTCTCAAAGCATCCCTCCTCTAAACTTGTCAAACCTTAGTGGGTTTTGATTTTCATCAAGGATTTTTTGTTGTTCAACCTCCTTACAACAAATTGTCATAATCAAATGGGAATGTGTGTAAATTTATTCTTCTAATATATGAATATTTTGCATAGACTACATGAGCAAAAGAAAAAGTATATATATATCCTCCTAAGCCAATAGAACTTAATTACAAAATTAGATATAAATGTCAAATAGACTTATGTCAAATAGAAATAGTGTAAACTAGGTTTGTTCTTTAACAGCTTAAATCTTCAACTAACTCAAACAATCACATGATTGGCAGGACCCTAATGCATTGTGTCTCTTCTTTTTACTTGTCTATCTTTAACATGCATAATGTTAAAACTTTACTTTTAATTTTATAAAATTAGTTGGAAAAATAATCTATCTAATTTATAGTTGATTAAGAGAAATGGCACCTGATTCCTAATTAAAAATTAATAAAGTAAAAATATTTTATATTTTAGATCAATGAAATAACAAATTTAATTGTGATGTTTTATTAAGATTCTATTATATAAATTTTGAGTAAAAATTATTGGCTTATATTTCATGAGTAGTGTTTCATATAAACCCTTCTCTCATAAGTATGAATAGCCTACTAATGACTCGTTGCATTTAGGTGATCATTATAGAGGTGAAGTATCAAACTTTTGGGAGTTCACCTATTATGGTAGGTAATATTTTTTCATAGTAGGGTATGTTCATAGAGGTGAAGTATCAATACTTCCAAATATTTTTCACATTACGTTGTAGTTTTTCATAGTGTGATATTTTGAAGGTTTTACAAACTAGATAACAACTAAGTGGTCTTAAATAATTTTATGAATAAGCATGGTCAATTCAAGATAGAAATGGGATGGGTGGTCTTTAAAAATGTATCAACGCTTCACCCCTATAGGCATCGCCTAGTTATAATGAGTGTTAAATAAACCATGCATTATACTTATGAAAAATAGGTTTCTGTGAAGAACTACTTATAAAATATAATTCAATAATTTTAACATTAAAACTACATACTTGACTTTAATAATATAAAAAACTATCACATACTCAATACTAATTTTTCTTTATAATTTTACTTTAAGTAAATAAAACCCCTCCCTTGAATGAAACCCTAAATCCTAATTGATTGCTCAAATATGTCGAAGCCACCTCCAAACATTTCATGGAAGTTAAACTTTGTTGGGGCACCAAGGGGCAATTTAGGCCCATTGGGCACAAGGTATGTCGGTGCAGGGCACACATCACTCCAAACAATTTTGATTTGTTCTAAGTCTTTTGTGTTGTCTTTCAAGTTGCAATAATGGACCATCCATTTGGGACTCAATGGAGCCATGGTTGAGTTGTCCTAGTTTTTGTTGTGTTCAGGATGTTGATATCCTAGAAGATGTAATGTTGATGTTGTTCACAGGTGCACTACTCTAGGAATAGAGTCTTCATGTAATAAGGGAGTAATGTAATGTTTTAGGTATCCTAGGATGCATTGAGGGTCTTTTTGAGCCTTGGAATTCACTTGAGTGCAAAGTTGCATTCTCGGGATGAAAAGATGTAAAGTTGCTAAGCAACATTTGCAATTTTGCAAAAAGTTGCATTTTTGTGAGTGGCAGTGAAAAGTTGGTTCAAGCAACTAAATTAGGTTGTTTTAAGCCAAAAACAACTTCATTGTACGGGTTGGAGAATTTGGAGTGCAAAATCAAGTTTTGGTTTCAAGAAGGAATCTTGTTTTGACACTGTTTTGACTGATTTCCTTTGTTTTTGTTGCATTGTACGGTCCAGTACGGAGTGGTCAGAGTAATTTTACTTGCAGGGGATGAAATATTGTTGATTCTACTTTCCAACAAGGTAGATTATCAAGTTTGAGTGTGTTCGGTTGCAGATATTATAACCATTCTCTGTGACTAGGTGTAAAACCCTTAAAAACTAGGGTTTAAGCAAAAATGGCTCTAACTTGAGCATCCACTGATGGCATCGGTTGAAATCTTGTGGAATGGTAGGTTAGGGTCTATAAATGTGTTTAGAGTAGATGTTTTGGTTTTGCAGACCTGTGAGATGAATTTACAATGATGTCCTAGGCTCACAACTAGGAGTTGGTGAGACTAGTATAGCAGAAGATGTGCAATTTCAGAGCACATATGGATTGGTAAAAGGGAAGTTGATACATGTTTGGAGACCTGATAGAATGTCCTTTGATATTACTTGAATTTTTTTTGCAGAAGTTTCGACTGGTGAAGCCTTCCAAGACCAAATTTACAAGTCACCCGGGTAGGGCTAAAACCCTTGAAAATAGGACAGTTTTGGTTACCCCATGTGTATGGAGAACCCAGATGCAATTTTTCAATATTGTTTGTAACTCTAAAAAGGGTACTCAAATCTATAATTTATTTGTGGCCTTGTGTGGGAATATTTTAAACTAGTCTCTTAAAACCGCAACAGGAGGGTTAATTATATTAGGTCTATTTGGAGCCTGGTAAAGACATAGGAAGGTTGAGAAGGCTTGGAATAGGAATAGAAGATGATAAAACCCCTAAAAGACATCAAAGAAACTATGTAAATTCATTTTGAACACATAGAAGAAATTGGTGAATAAAGATCCTTAGCAGAGGTTGTTAGAGTACTAGGAAGGTGTGATAGGGATCGAGGTGGAATCCTCAATAGGAAGAGTTGAGTAAAGCACTTGTGGATATACCTTGGAGGAAAGATAAGGTGCACTAGGCCTTGGAGGTCTAACTAACAAAACTTATACCAAGTACCATTGGAAGGGCTTGAGTAGTTAGTAGGTTGGAGTGAGAACAAGAAAGACAAGTAGGAGATTTGGATCTATTCCAAGAACCTCTGCATCATGTGTCGTATGTGATTCTTCAAAAAAATTGATAAAATATAATATAAGAAACTTAAGCTTAGAGAAAACAATGAAGTAGAGGTTGAAGATCTACTCCTTAGTTTTCAACTAGCAAAATGTGGCAACCTTGACAACATCATAATTGAGGGTGATTCAATGATTGCCACACTATGCATTAGTAATTAATAGTCAACAAATTGAAGGATAACGATACTTGGAAATTGGAGGATCACGATGCTTACAAATTGTAGGATCATGAACATAATAAATGAAGCTTGGGAAATATTGGACCATCTCACAAAATGTGTTTACAAGCCATTTATATTGAGAAGGAAGTAAGTTGCTCAATTTTATTTCAAATCAAAGAATTGACTAGCCAAAAATTTCAATCATTGAAACCAATACCCAACAATGGCCAAATATTCAAGATTTGTTTATAAATGATGGTGAATCCAAGCAAAATTTAATTTATATTGGATTATGATGGAGATAAGGCCATCATACCCATCATAAAAAGTATTGTCAACTAACTCTACTTGCTCAACTTAATTTGATATAAGGATCTCTTCAATCATGAGTATTATGGCCTCCTCCCACTTGCTAGTTTGGATTCATGGAGTTACAAATTTAGATGGGTTTAACAATCTAACTAACAGTATTCATACACAAGATTATGAAAGGCAAAATAAAAAAATGTAAGGTTCCTAAACCCTAATTATCTCACAAATTGATTAATTACTCATTTTCCACATCATTAAGGAAATAATAAAAGCATTAACTCCATAATTTATAAAAATGCAAAATTACAAATTGGAGTTAAAGAGTTCATTGCAGGTAATAGCACATATACATTTGAAATGCACTAATACAATATTGGCTATCATTCCATGTGAACATCAATGAATTGATCTATGAAATACAATTACAATAATGATAAATACAAGTTTAATTAACAATGTCTTTGGTTGCCACCAACCCACACATCATCTGCAAGCAAAAGGATGGGAACATGACTCATGCGCTTTTCCACCCAGCCACAAAGCAATGCTTCCTAGAGACTTCTTCATGCTTTAAAGAACACTTGGACCAACACAAAAAGCCTAGCTGGCTAGAAAAAATGGTAGGATGGAAACCTTGGTGCAACCTAATACATCTATATGCACGTATCTAAATCACGGTAATGCAATACCCTATTATTAAGATATGGTAGAGATACATATTAAGAAAATTTGCTAGGCTAATTCATATATTTCAATGAACATGGCTTGGCCAAATCACTTAAAAAATAAACAGACTTTCTCAAAAAGAGGCTCATCCTTCTTAGTTTACCCATATTCAACACTTATTCTCGGAATCATAGCCCAAACATACATGGAGAATTAAATCTGGTTCTTTAAAATGCAGACATTCAAACATATGCCTAATGAGTTTCACTATTTATTTCATCATACTCAGGTTCATACAATGTAATATTCACATATGATGTATGTTGATATGATTATGTAAGTAATATTTGTTTTTTAAAAGCAAATATGATACTACATGACTTTTTATGCATACAAACATGAAAATTCTTATATTGTTCTTAACCAAAAGCAATTTCAATGAAACCAATAATGTATATTTTTATAACAAAAAATTAAATGATTATGTAATATTACTTTTAAGAAGTTATATCACATACAATTATTTAAAAACCTTAAAATGGTGCACGAGGAGCAAAGAGCAGAGAACGGAAAGGATGGCAAGGTAGAGCACAGAGAGTGAAGAAAATTCGGATGGTGGGTAGACCTGGTGGATCTCAAATTCTCATAACAAGAGAAATGCAAGAATTAAGGGAGATGCCAACATCAAAGGGATGTTGCAAGGTGTGCACCCTTGGTCTCCTTGTGCTAAACAAAGCAGTTCTCGGGTTTGCGACATGGCTTAGCTGCCCCCCGTGGATTCATTAAGTCTTGTGGTTGTATTGATCATTAACTAATTGATATTTTGGTGCAACAATAATCATGTTTATAATAAGTGGTATCAAAGCCTAGGTCACAGGTTCAAACCCCTCACTTGCATTGGGGGGATTGTTGCAAGGTGTGCACCCTTGGTCTCCTTATGTTGTGCAACATAGCTTAACCGCCTCTCGTAGATTCATTAAATCTCATGGTTGTATTGGGCATTAACATGTCGATCTTTTGGTGCAATGACACCCATGTTTCTATGTTTCTAACAAGGGATTGGTGGCAACAACAAGAGATGGGGAGTGTGAGACCAGAAGACCATAGAGAATAATTCAATGGACATGCTTGGCCAAATAGACTACCCCCTAATAACTAGGAGGAGGATGGGACATTAAGACAACAAGCATCTAATGAGGAAATATATTGATACTCAAAAAAGGTTATTGGAGTAGGACACTTCAAAAGGGGTATAACCTAAATTAGAGGTTAGGTGAACAAAGGAATCAGTATGGTCCGTATAGGAAAAGTAGGGTAGGGTCTAGCAGGCGAAGAGAGTTGCCATGGATGGATGTGCATCAAGGAAGTTGGAGAGGGCATAACAAAAATGAAGTATAGTAAAGAGCTTAGGATAAATCAGATCCATTGAAGGAAGATAGGTCTAGGAATCTGAATGAGGTTTGATACCCTAATAATGAATAAAGATCAATGATGTGAATAAAAAATGTGGAGGATCAATGAAACCCTTACGTCCTTAAAAGATGCACTCAATATTATTTGGAAAATGAAGGACTTATCAATTCCATTGATAAGCTTCGAGAAGTGGCATTCTTTATGAAGTGGGGAGGTGAGTAGCCAACTTTGGAGAACATTAAAGGTCTTGGTGCCTTAAGAATTGGGGGTATGAAATCAATATTATATCTCTCCCTAATGTATTTTTCATTGTGGAATTCTTGGATGGGAGACATAAGAATAATTTTTTTAATAATGGACTTTTCATGGTGGGTGGAGTTGGATTGATACATCAAGGATTGGGATCTTAATTTTGACCCCCTAAAGAAAGCAATTAAGGAGACTTGAGTATGTATAAGATTGTATAATTTGCCCTCATAATATTGGAACGTGGAGACCTTGCAAGAGATTGGAAATCAATTAGGATCATTTGTGGAAGAAGATGACAGATTGGAAGATCATATTTGTGGTATGTATGCTCGTATCTATATCAAGATTAAACCAATACCCATTATTCTAGAAGAAGTGGAATTAGCTACAAAATGGGGGATTTAGAGGCGAGAGGTGGAAAGAGAAGAGAAAACATTGATTTGTTATAAGTGCAAAGATAAAGGACACAAGGTTCACGGTTGTTGGTAGGAAGGAGGAGAACAAATGAGGAACTATAATCAAGGATCACCCAACCTTGAGAAAGAAGGGTTGGAAGACACTAGCACTAGGGTAGGTAAAGAACTCAACAATCATAACACTAAGAAAGAGGAGTTAGAGATGGTAGAGCATCAAAATGATTAGGTAAATATGGGAAAGGATGTTAGTGAACATGTAGATATAAACTCTAAATTGGTATCAAGAGGGGAAAATGAAGAAAGAGATCTGGAGTTAGCAAATTGATTGTTTGAGGGTTTGGGTTGGAAGAAAATGTAGCAAAAGAGGTGAACCCTAGGAAATTCGATAAAATAGGGAGATAGGTGGGGGAAGTCTCATCCAGTGAATCAGATGACGATAGTGCCTTCAAGGAGGAGGAGGATGTTATGGAGGAAAGAACCATTTGGCAATCTCAATGCAAAACTAAGAAACCAAGATTAGGAGAGAAAGAAAGGAATGGTAGAACCACCAAAAAACATCTAGAGATTGTTGGAAATGTGAAGGAACAAGGAAATGCATTGTTAGAGCTTGTTGATAATGAGTGGGGACTAAAAAATATGTAGTGGAGATTTGGGAAGGGTGAAGGGTGTTACACTTCTTGGGGCACAACAAGGTTCACTACTTGGAATGTTAGGGGCATAAATGCCCCTAACAAAAGGCATGTGATCAAGTACCAAATTGATCGAACAATGATTGATGTATTTTTATTCCAAGAAACTAAGTTGTTGAGGGATGATGCAAAAGTGGAGACAATGGCAAGGGACTTTTGTGGAAGCTTAGGGTGGGTTGGGATTTTTGTGGTAAGGGAGTAGAGTTGCAATTGATAAATTTATCCATGACCAACATTGGTAGTCGGTGAAGGTTAAAATGTATTGACTAAAGGAGGATCTATTTGTAATCAATGTATATGTGCCCACAAAGACAATAGAGAAGAGGGGCATGTGGGAGAAAAGATTGAATGTCCTCAATTTGGAATGACAAAATGTCATTTGGGTAGGAGAATTTAATCCTACCATATCACAAGTAGATAAGTGTGGGAGTTTGACTATGTTGGTAAATAGATTTGTCACTACGGTCGTTTATCTGAAACTGACCCTGTTTGCCTGATGAGTAGCGATAGACGTTCCAACAGTTGGAGAGATTGGAGTAAAACCACAATCTTCCTCTATGTTTGAGAGGGGCATCTCCCTTGTATGGTAGCGATATTTAGGATTTTTGTGTACTTTTAACCTAAAAGTACATAAAGGAGAAAACATAGAACTTAAAACAAGACTAATAACAAAAACCCTACTAGAAGACATATGAATACCAAGTAGGACTCCATAAATGATAACAATCACAAAAGGGGTTACCACCAAATAGGTTAGTCATGCAACGATGATGAAAGAAGTACAATAAATCTCGACACACGAAGAGATAGGTTGTACTAGCACATGCAAGTCAAGATACTGTGAAATGATGTGTTTCATCAATAGATTTCACAAATATATAAAGGGATTACTAATTCAACATACGAGAAATTAGTAACAATAACTCATGAATACGTTCAAGACACACGAACTCAATGCATTCTTCATTATTCTTTTTGAAAATATACAAGTTCAAAAACCCCTTAGTACAAGGTATGAACATCAAAAGATCTCACTTAGTTTCTCTACAAAATTCTGCAGAGTTTTCCCCCTCTGACAAAGCCCCCCCCATTTACAAATGAAATAGCCTTGCATTTATAGGCTTCCCAAAATAACCACCTTAGTAACTAACTTTGTAACTACCTAAAATACATGGTTAGGATTTTCATCATTTTTGCATAAATAACATTCATTTTCTAACCCTATTTATAATAAGCAACAAAAGTTACATTTTTCAAATAGGTAACTTAAAACCCATAAATCTGAAGAAAGAATAAGCTATTAGTTTTTCCGAGGTAGCCATTATGTCTTTCGTCCAATCCACAACTCACACGTTAAAACTCAAGGGCTGTCAATTAACAACCTATCCTCAATGGATGTGTACATTGACAAAAAAGTTGAACCTTCATTGCTCTATCAACTTTGATCACCATATTTATTTGGAAACTCTAGACAAAGTCAAAGTAGGAACATAACTTTGTATCTTCATTTATTCCTTTTGTGTAAAGGGTCGTCCCTTTTATTGCCGCGACACCATTTGATTCAAAATTCACCTGGACCAACTAATACCCATTTGTATAATGTATTACCACTTTATACTTGAATAGTGACTGCAATAAGCTATGATCATAATATATAAGTTGTTCAATGGGCATTCAACATGAGAATACTGTTATGGAAACTAAGGTGCACATAGCATAGATTCTCAAATACATAAAGGATACAATTAGACATTGTGTCTGGATGAAGCGCCTTATAGCCCTCTTTCTTCTTCTTTGCATCTTATCTCAAACATGAAACATTTTAACTGAAATCTACACCATTCACATCTAATCTCACAATACCATGCAAATTAGGCTTTCAGTTTGGCCTTCTTATCATTTTTTAGAAAATGAATCTGATCTATATTTTGTAGAAGAGATATGTTTTTTGTCTATAAACTCTATAGGTTCAACCCTACACAATCAGATACCTCTTTATTTGCCATATCTGTCAATGATCTATATTGAATCTTCACAAGTTGATATCACATTTATCTCAACATTATCAATGATGCATCAAACCACATTTAAAAACCTAGAAAAATACATCATTTTGATGACATCTTCAATCTATCGTACTCATTGTCATTGGAAACATTCATCATATAAGATAACGTCGGGATGTGTTCCAGCACATTTCATTAATTCAAATCTCGGAAAGCTTTATATTTTGTAGTCAATTCATTTCATTCATTAAACTGACCTCTTTCAATCCATTTTGTCAAACTTCTCACATGCTATGATGACTCCACATTTCACACATGATTCATATTTCATTGAGGTATTTTGTCAAACAGATCAATGCCTTGTCTATGCTTTCACATTTTACAATGAATGTCTGGCTGAACATAAAGTTCCAACAAAAATCTATAGTTTTCACAATGCCATTTTGGCACAAGCATAAGGTCATTAGCTTTTACGGCTGCAAATTCCATTTGTTTGAAAATTTCTAGAGTTCTTTCAACATTCTCATTTAATGTGAATATTGCAATCATCGTATGCAATGAGACACTTTTCTTCAATGCAACATGTCAAACAATTTAGCTGTGTCATCCATGATTTCATATTTTGTATGCATATCGAGCAAGGCAACGCAGTAAGATAATGACAAAGGTTTTTGAGTTTGGCTTTGTTCATGCCATTTGCATTTCACGTGGCATTCTATCAAACATTCCACGTGCATTGTCTATACTTCCACATTCTACAACATACAAACACTTTACATGTATTAGCTATGCTTCCACAATTTGTTGTATGTTGACCACATCATTCTGTCAAACAACTCACACCTTTGCTTTAGTCCATGATTTGCATTCATGTAAACACATGATTCTGGCAAACAACTTCACACCTTTGCTATTCGCACCTTTTCTTGGCTTCCACAAAATGCAGTCATGTCTACCAAAGCAGCTCTCACCTTCGCCATGCTTCCACGGTTTGATGTATGTCTCCAGAGCAGCTACAACTACAACATCCGATTAACCTCCTCTATTCTTTTATGCCTTGATGAATGTCCATACTGCTGTTCTAAGCTTCCATTTTGTACAGCAAGAAGGATGTTAGCAAAGTTTGTGGAATTTGGCTTTACACCCGCCAATTGCATCGTGCATATCCTGCAATCTTTTCACTTCATTCCTTGAGATGGCATCTCTTTGAAGCACTATGTCAAACACTTCACGCGCATTGTCTATGCTACCACCTTGTCTGTGCATCAAGATTCTGCATATATGTTCGCTTCTACAGTAAGAGAATACATTTACTCAACCACCACAGGTCTAACCGACATCATAATATAAGGTGTAAAGTTTCCTGCAAATAGCCACCACATGTCAACCCCACATCCGGTATCAAGTGCAGTTTGAATAGTACCATCTTTCATTCCTGGAATCAAATCTTCCATTCGATCCACATATTTGCTGACTCCTCTAGGAAACAGTGTGCCTCCACCTGGAAAGAGAAACTTCTCCCCTTCCTTCCTCACCCAATTCTGCTTTGATTTTTCATTATTAATCCATTCATAAGAGACATTCTTATACCAACACTCATCCTTGCCTGTTGGCCATATAATAGGTAGCTTGTAACCCTTTGGTGGAGGGATTAGGCAATCAATTCTTTCATAAAGTGATGGACAATGTCACTCCCTAAATGCCAACCTGGGCATATCATACTTCCTCCATCTCTGTGGGTCTGGGCATGGAGTATAATCTTGATATTCGCTACTGCATTCCATGAGACAACATTTCTTTAAGCATCTTTTATTCATCTTGGAAAAAGGTTAAGGATGCTCTGAAACAAAGCATTTCTAAACTTTTTATGTAACTCATAAAGTGGGTCCACACAAGGTTAGAAAATAAGGTTAGATATGCTCCATTTGGGAGCATTCTTAATGTTTTCTTTTTGAGGTTATAAATCTGGGTTAAGAATGCTCGAAAATGGAGCATTCTTAACCATTTTCCTTTCAAAGACTATGATTTTGACCTCGAAAAACCATTGACTACGAAGGAGAACAAAGGGGAAATGGAAATAATGATGTTTTAGATAAATTTCTCCCTCAAATGATCACAATATTAAAACAATTTAAAATATTAAATTATTTTTTGAAAAATAATTTAAATATTTTCAATTTAATGCCCAAACTTAGGAAAAATGGCCATAACTTTCAAACGGTAAGGAATTAGGCTTTGAAATTTGAAACACATATTGATGGCAGAGAAACATGAAAAAACATCATTTATTCATCATGACGAAACCTAGGATGAGATATTTTAATCATTTTTGGGCAAGGGACATCAAAATTTGAAAGTTTAATATATGATAAACTATGAACTGGGTTCAGGCAAAAATTAGCCATATGACACAAAATGATGCTTAGGACATGTCTATCAAATTATTTCCCTCAATTCTTGGTAATTTTCAAAATTCATCCATTTTTCATATTTTGACTAGCAAACGACCTTGGATCACGTGCTCACTCATTACGCATAGACACATATTTGGACCTTCATTCAACATTGGGACCAATTTGAAGTTCAAATTTTAGGTATGCCAAATATGGGGGCAACAGACTACTTTATCACAAGTGCAAATGGTCATTAGATATTTTATCAATAAAAACAACCTCCAGGACGTGGTGCCAAATAATGGTGTATTACCTAGACTAATAGGAGGCAAGATTTCATTGGCATAGAAGAAAGGCTAGATAGGCATCTCTTGGTCGAGGATTGGATAAAAATTGTAGTCACTACGAGGGGAAAATCCTAAGCTCAATAGGTTCAAATAATTGTTTTACCCCGAATGTGACCCCAATATAATGCTCATTTAAATTCAAAAATACGTGGATCTAAGATAAAGGACTAAAGGAAATAATGGTGGAATGGTGGTCTCATGAGCTTGACCAAAGAGGCTCATATATGTATCAAGTATCAAGAAAATTATTCTTTGTTAAACAACAATTGTGGGACTAGAACGAGAGTTGTTTCAGGAATATTTTCATAGAAAAAGATAGAATCAAAGCACAACTTGCGGAAATCAATGAGAAGGTAGTTAGCGAGGGTATGAATGTAGATGATTTTGAGAAGTTTTGTTCGATGAAGTAGTAAAATGAAGTACTACCAAGGGGGAGATTTTATGGAGACAAAAATGGAGGGAGACTTGGCTTAAAGAAGGAGATAAGAACACAATATTTTTCCATAATTTGACCAAAGCAAAGAGATGCCAAAATTTAATTTTATAAATTGTAAAACATGTAAAACAAGATGGAATTATTCTTACCATGGATGCAGAGATTGGAGCTGAGGCTGCAAGATTCTTTGAGATATTGATAAACAAACAACATGTTGTGCATGAGCATGCTCGATAGAAAATTATGGAGCATATCCCTTGCATTATTTCCTAGGATCGTAACTGAGCACTCTTTAAGTCAATTACCAAGGAGGAGGTCAAAAAGGCCTATTTTCAGCTAGGGAAGGATTAAGCCTTGGGCATGGATGGATTGCCTACAGGTTTCTTCCAGTCTTTCTAGAACATTCTAGGTGATGACCTCGTGCTAAAAGTTGAAAAGTTGAGATGGAAGAAAATTATGCTTAAAGATATCAATAAAACTTTCATAGCATTGTTTCCTAGAAAATCAAACTTGTTGTCAATGGGCGATTTTGGGCCAATCTCTCTTTGCAATACTCTTTACATGATCATCACCAAATTAATTACAAATCATCTCAAGGAAGTCCTCAACGATATCATCTCCAAGGAGTAGAGTTGTTTTTCACCTAACATGTCCATTTTTTAGGGGATCATCAGTGCTCATGAGGTAATTCACACCATTTAGAGAGCTCAAGTGGAACAAATGGTTTTGAAGTTGGACATTAAAAAGGTGTATGACTAGATGAACATGGATTTTTTTACATAAGTGAATATAAAATTTGGATTTGGGGTGTATTGGATTCATTGGATAGAAGGATGCATTAGAAATCCAAGATTCTCTATCCTGGCAAATGACACCCCATATGGTTTATTTCATTCATCTTGCGGTCTTTGACAAGGGGGCCCACTATCTCCCTTCCTCTTTATTATCATGGCAGAAGTGATAGGGTGTTAGAGGGGTGGTTACAAGAGGCGATTGGTTGTATGTTAGATTCACTCCTAACATGGAACCGCTCACTCATCAACAATTTGTTGATGACATTACGTTGTTCAATGACCAAAAAAAGGGAGGCATTGTTGATTAGGAAGGTCTTAGACAACTACTATCAAGCATTAGGGTAGAGCATAAACTGGAAGAAATCAAGTGTCTTTTTCTTCAACATCACTCCAAGGAAGCAAAAAGACATCACACGAATTATGAACCTCAAATTGGTCAAACTCTTAGGTAAGTTTCTTGGCTTCCCTATGTTTACGAGTTCAAATAGATCTAATTTGCGGAACTAGTTGTCAATAATTGTATTTCCAAGTTGGGGACTTGGAAAGGAAAATGATTTTCCTCTATAGGGAAGCTTATGATTCTTAGAGTTGTATTGGTGACACTACCAAATTATGCAATGTTATAAATAATGCTTCCCGAGAAAGTGAAACCCTAGAACACATTATGAGACAATTTTTCTATAACTAGGAGTAAGGATAATAAAAATATTCAATTAATTGATTGGAAAAAAAATGTCAATTGAAAGAGGCAGGGGGAGTGGGACTAAGAAAATTATTGTAACGCCCCCTCTATGAGGCCCAGAGGACTTAAACAAATAAAACAATGAAAAATGTGAATATTTTTTTCTTTCTTTTTTAATAAATTAAACCATACATATGAAAGAAGTAACATGATGAACTACAAGATAAAGATAAGAAGAAAATGTAATATCTAACAAGAGTCCTCAAGGCCCCACAATGATGTTACTCAAAACATCATATGTGATGCCCAAACTTTTGGGCAAAAACATAACAACAACTTTTTTTTAATAACACTAAAATGCTTGAGGTTTACGTTCAATTAGATGTGATAACTTAATTAGTTTCACTGAAGGATATCTTAAGTGTAAATATGAATGGGTCTCCTAATACGAGCGGTAAATTATTTTGTTTAACTAGAAGGCTTAGAACTTTTCCCAAGTGATTTAATAATCAAATTAATTAAATTCTATCTAAGTGTTGAAAGCCATTCAATTAATCTTGAATATAATTCTTAATAAACTTTATTTTAATTACTTAACATCTACTATAATTCTCATTAATTAATTGCTAGATAGAGTAATCCTAAAAAGTCAACACAACCTTTGTAATAATTAATTAATTCGCCCAATCAACAATCTCCAATTTTGATTATATTAGAGTGAATATTATCTCCTTTAAAAAATAAATCAAAATCCATAAAATTAATATTAATACAAATTCGTTGTATTAATAATAATTAACCGAGCCAATAAATATAAGGTTTTCAAAAACATCTTTAAAATTAACTAAATCATTAATAATATTGCCTAGCAAATAAATCTTTCATTATTGTTAACTAAATCCCCCTTAAAGATTTTTAAAATCATTTTCATCCTAAACCACTAAAAAACCCTCAATAAATTTACACCTCACTATAAATCACCAATTTACAAATAAACAATTGCCTTTTTAATAAATTTTCCCTCTTCATATGTTTTCCACTAGACTCAAACTATTCTCTTATAAAATCAATTGTCCTATTATATTAAAATACTTCCCCTAAGCTATAATAAAATTACTTTATTATTAATGGGGAATTTCCCCCCAATATCTTATTTTAAAAATCAAATTCCCTCCTAATATTCTATCCTTTTGTTTTAAAAACATGTGGGTGAACCCTATTTAGGGTTCCTCTTTTTGTTCTTTCATAAAAGATAACTATCTA
The DNA here is from genome assembly GCF_030272615.1 of Cryptomeria japonica. Taxonomy (NCBI): domain Eukaryota; kingdom Viridiplantae; phylum Streptophyta; class Pinopsida; order Cupressales; family Cupressaceae; genus Cryptomeria; species Cryptomeria japonica. The sequence goes on from NC_081410.1 coordinate 190,675,490, forward strand.
TACTTTTTTTTTCCTTTTTTCCCTACCAAAGTTAGGGTTTAATGTTTCATTTTTTTTCTTTTGCAGGGCAAATTGATCATGGCGGTGGCGACATCGAAGTTACAGGCGACGAAGGGTTTATGAAGAGGCGGAGAGGAGGAAGGCCGAAAGTGGCGATGGTGAGGGCATTTGCAGGAGAAGGAAAGGGGAGGGTCGAGCCCCACGACAAGCTACCCATAGTGGTGCTTGAGCCGCCCATTGTGGTTTACCCACAATGGCGGCCAAGCCCCCACTGCGGGCTACCCATAGTAGCGGTTTAGCTGCCCTTGTGGGGCACCCCTCACAACAACGGAAGGGGGGTGGTTGGAGCTCTTGGCTCCCCCATCCCCGAGTCCTAAATTAATTTTTTTTTTTAATGAAAAATTATTTTTAAACAATTCTTAATTCGGTCAAAAATACGATGTGATATATGTTTATATATATATATATATATATATATATATATATATATATATTAAGCAAGAATAATTAGTTTTTTTAATATTTAACAACAACATTTATTTGATTAAATGTGTGTGTGTGTGTGTGTGTGTGTGTGTGTGTGTGTGTGTGTGTGTGTGTGTGTGTGTGTGTGTGTGTGTGTGTGTGACACTGTTTTTCCATAACATGTCTATTTAATTTCATCAACACCAATAGTATATTTTTCATTTCTCTTACATGCATTTGTGTGTGTGTGTGTGTGTTTATAAATATCTATAAAAGACATTATTTTTCTAATGTGTTCACACTGTGTATTTCCAGATTTACATGTTACAACAACATTGAAATAAACTACATGTATTGCATTTATATATAAGCCAAAATATTTATATTCTTAGAAATACATCCAAAATAATATTCAAGGACTAGTTTATTTACAACATATATGTTTTGTTTAAAAAACTAACCAACAATATAACTGAATGCAAATAAATGAATAAACACAAGTTTAAAAATATGAAATATATTTTCTGTGATTTCTTTCTTTCTTTTAACTAGAAGGCAACAAGCTAAATAACAATGAATGTATTATAATAAACATATTTTCCCATTTTGTTTTTAAATTAAAACTAATTTCCATCATCATAATTATTTAACCTTTTACAATCTTTGAACAAAATAAACTTCCAACAACTATAATACTCTTTTCAATAGCAAATAGAAATGGTATAGAATGCTCCTTTTTTTCTTGCTAAAATAAATCCTTGAATAATTTATTTATTTCCTTCATCATAGAATTACAATTGAAAATAGATATACATCTTTTACTATCTTTACTTGTTATAGAATAAACTAACTAACGAAAGAAATACACTTTTCTTTCTTTTCTTTGAACTCAATGATACAAGGGAATACATGGATCTTTCTTTCTTTACATATTTCTTGAAAATGACTAATTACAATAGGAAGATTTAAATCTGCAAATAAACAAAAGAGTGCACTTTCAACACCTTTAAAACACCGCTTTAGGAAAACTAGCTTTTATCCATCTTTTAATCAAGTTGCAAACCTGCAAATAAAACTTTGGATATGACCATGGAGGCTCCCCTCCCAACCTAGGCCTACTAGAGGCCACCCCCGAGCTAGGAGAACCAAAGACCAAATAGGCTACACACATTCTCAAACACACTCATACAAATTACAGATTTTACAAGGAAATCATTTCAACAAAGAACTCCCAACCAAAGGCTTACACATAGTCACCAAGTGAGTCAAAACAAAGGGGTGAAGGTGGACCCAAATCTAAGGGGAGATCTGCAAATAAGCCTTTGTTAACCACATGTGTTCACAAGGCTAAAAACATATCCATCTACTTGGTCTCTCACATGACCCAAACAATCCTTATGACCCCCAAAGGCTTCAAGCCAAATCTCCCCTTATGACCCCCAAATTTTAAACAAAACAAATACAGTAGCAAGGATCCCGGATCCTTGTTTATCCCTCTTTTCCAAGAAGAGAGACTCTACACCCAAAGATTGTGTTAGAGTTATCATGTATTAGCTAATAATTATTTATTTAATTATTAGTCTATTATACTCTACGCTTAAGCTAAACTTAGACATTTAATAATATTGTAGGTATTTAATCATTATTCTAATTATTAAATACACTTTATCCCTTTAGGGTTTCTTTAGGGTTGCTTATTCTCCTTTCATAAAGATTGTATTGTACTTTTTATTTTAATTCCCTCTCTGAATAATAATCTTCTTCTTCAAAGCCATTATTACTTTTTGCCTCCATTCTTCTCTTGTGACAGGTATTTTGTTTGCAGGTGTTCTTGGGATCTTTGAAGTTGTAGTTCTCAACTTCTTCATGGTATCAGAGCCTACATCTGCTGCTACTTGTTCTTGATTTTTCAGAAGATTTTTTGGAGGAGGGTTTCAAGCTTTTTCAAAAAAACAATTATCTGGATCTAGGGTTCTTTTTTTCTTTTTTTTTGAGCACTTTGGGCTAAAACGGACCTCATCGTTGAGCTCAAAACACCCAAAAACCCTCATTTTTATATAAAATTTGTTCAATTTGGACTTTGGCTCTCACATTTTTAAAAAATTTTTGCCCTTATTGGACACGTTTTTTGAGAAAAAATTAAAAATTAAAATATTTTGGGCAGTTTTACAACATACCCAGGGCGAATGCAGAAAAATTGGTGAAAAAACCTTTTTTTTCTTTTAAATAAAGGATTTTTTTTAAAGCAAAAGGTGGGGGTGGGGGGGGCAGCGACCTCTGCAGGTTTGTACAACCTGCAGCAGGAGGTGGACCTGCCTCTTGCCTCCCGGTCATCCCCTCCGGCCCCTGTGTCATGGTGCCTCCCGGCCACCGACGATACCTCCTCCGCCTCTTGCATGTGGCCCCGCCTCCTTCCCGCCGCCGCCGCCCAGGCCTGAGCCCCCACCGCTCGAGCAGGCCGCCTCCTTGCTGTCGCTATCGCACTGCCACCGTCGGTCGCCACCTTTTGTCATTGTCGCTGTCGTTGCCGCATTGCCATCGCCACTTGCTGCCTGTTGCCGCTACCCGCCCTGCCACAGCCGGTCGCCATCGAGGCCCCCGCCCACCGGCCATCGACTGCCCTTTTCCAGCGTCAGTGTCTTTTCTAGCAGGGGATTTTTTTGGGCAAACAAGGAATATTATGGGAATATTCCACTGACATCAACATAATGTCATGCTGACATCGACGGTATGAACAACTTTGCATGGCCCCTGAGATCCTCTTTGTGCCCTAAAAGAGGGTTTTTTTTGTTTTGGCCATAGCTTGGGCACACGATATCATATTTGGGCAAACAAGGTATCGTTGGAAAGATGGTTTCGTCTACTTTTCCATATTTGTGGGTTTCATCACCTTTTTTGGGGTACATTATATATCCATTTGAAGTCAAAGGTGTTATTTTCAGTCCCGAGCTCATAACTTTTCTCCAGTTTCTCTATTTTTTGAAATTCCAGCAGCGTTGGGATGGTGTTTCAGAGCTCTTCACATCCATCCATGCACTTTTTCCATATTTTTCTCCATGTACATTTTATTCAATTTTTTGTGTTTTCACACTCTAGTGAATTACTTGGACATTTGAGCTCCTAGAATCTTCTCGTTTGGGTGGAATGACTTGTTGTTGGTTGTTCTTCCTGTATTTCTAGCCTTTTGTCTTTTTTGAGCATTGTATACATCATTTTGTAAGCATTTTTTTTTTTGCAAACACACTAAGATAAAGTGCCACTATGTCTTGCATGCTTGGGATCTTGCACATCTTGTGCCTTATTATACTCGCACTCCATTATAAAGCGCCATGGGAGGGGGGTTTGATGTTTGCCTTGTTTGTCATCTACCTTTGTCATGTGAGTGTTCCTTCCATGACATTAGCCTCATGATGTGTGTCAAGTGAGTGTTCCTTCCATGACACTAGCCTTTATATGTGTTTGTACTTTATGTTGCACTCTGGATGTTCCTGGTTCTTTGTCATGCAGTTTTTCTTAGCATTCAGTTTCTGTGTACCTATCACCTCTCCCTTGTTAACATTATGAGGGGGTTTATCTTGTTGGTTGTTGGTTCTAATGCTTCCTTTGTTTGTTTGAGTGAGCTATGTATTCAGTATTTGTTCCTATGTACTAGGCGGATGCAGTGGCTAGTTACCCATGCATTTCGGTGATATAGATCATTTACCATATGGACACTCTTTCATTCCTATTTTTGGAGGCAACCTGCCATCTTTGGTTGATCAGCTTTTCAAACTTTGGTATTTTTTTCCATCTATATCTTCGAGTTTATTTGTTTGCCTTTGTTTGCCATCTAATTCAAGTAGTGTTATTTGAGGGCAGTCATGCAGATTATAGTCTTCTCTACCCGATCATCTTCTATTTAAGTGGAGGTTCTTCAGATCAACAATTATTCTTTGATAATATTTGTAGCTTCATGCTTCAGTGGTGTTCTTCATGTTCATCCTTTGTTCCTGTTTTCTGGAACATTCTCTAGTTTGGAGGTTTCTTTAGTCCTTCACTAGCCTTCATCTCTTTTTGTAGTATAGTTTTTTCCCATGAGTTTTTCTTTATTTCTCCGCTTTACAGAGATCTTTTGTACTTGGGTACTTCATCTAGCTTTGTTGTCGGGACCCAAATTTGCCTTCATCATGTAGTTGCATTTTTTGATTCATGCATTTAGTTTTTTAGCTACTCCCTAAATTCATCTTAAGGAGGGGTGTTAGAGTTATCATGTATTAGCTAATAATTATTTATTTAATTATTGGTCTATTATACTCTATGCTTAAGCTAAACTTAGGCATTTAATAATATTGTAGGTATTTAATAATTATTCTAATTATTAAATACACTTTATCCCTTTAGGGCTTCTTTAGGGTTGCTTATTCTTCTTTATTAAGGATTGTATTGTACTTTTTATTGTAATTCCCTCTCTGAATAATAATCTTCTTTTTTAGAGCCATTATTGTTTTTTGCCTCTATTCTTCTCTTTTAACAGGTATTTTGCTTGCAAGTGTTGTTGGGATCTCTGAAGTTGTATTTCTCAACTTCTTCAGATTGTCCTAAAATCCTTCACCCCGAGACTACTCTTCCCTCCCAAGGGTGAGTTTATTCTTGACTCCCATGAACATATATACAAGATTAAAGCTCAAATAAAAACCAACATATTACAACTTAAAAAAAAAGTTCAAGATTTTGAAGCACACTCAACAAACAAACAACAAACCAGGTTTACATACAACAATATGAATGCATCTAAGCTATATAAGGAATAACACCAACCTTCTCTCCTACCAATGGTATGCGTGTTATAGAAGAGTTGCCCAATTCCCTTGCTAGTCTCCTTCCTTAGCCAAATTTCTATCTTTCAAACTAAAATTTTCTACTCAAAACTTAGTCTCTAAGATTGGAGAGTGGGTAATCAAAATCCCAAGTTTGAATCCCTTCCCTAAGTAGGCTCTCCTCACACTTTCCAAATTCCTTGGAAAGGGTGTGAGATCTCATAGGTTGGCCTTCCCAACCTCTTACATGGTTTCTAAAAATAGAAACTTAAAAAGGTAAGAGAAAGTGGGGAAGAGAAACTATCACTAGAATGGAAGGTTGTCTACCCAAGAGTCAATCTTCAAAAAGTTTAATTTTAGTCCATCTTGGAAAACCCTTTTGAAGTGACTTCACAATCACATGTCTAAAAATGACCCTTACCCATAGGTATATCATGGCCTTCAAAAGTGACCTAAACTCAACTCTAGGAGTTGGTTTGACCCCCCAAGTTTGTCTACGAGTCAAACTTGATTTGACCAAACTAATTGCTCTCTAACCAAGTTATCTTTTGGGACCACAATAAGATATTTGAAAAATGCACTGGGTTTAACAAATTCCCTCCAAAGGACATGCCATTGACAACTCACACACGTCATAAGTGTCAAGTGACACCATAAAATACATTTTACTAAAATACATTTGCCATGTCCTTTTTGAGAATAATAACATAACAATTACAAATATGAACTTACACACAAGCATCACTATTATGAAATTAAATACATCACATACGAGGTATTGTCTCTCCAAATAGACAAACCTTGGCTTCACTATTTCATATAGGTTTGGTCTTGGTTCTCCGTAAAATTCCATGGTCACATGGATTAATTTCCTGCACATCTCGTTTCACACATCAGTAGTCCAAAACCACATGCATATATAAATATATGAAAGGAATACACATCAGACACATAACATCAATTTTACGACATCTCATTAATAGATCCAAATCAAAAGAAATAGAGATAGTATCCAATTAACATTTTTCCTAACAATTCCATATGAAATCAATTACTAAATTGCATCATCATAATCATCATATGAATCAATTTTTCCATAAGACATGTATAAATGAATCATATCATCATCACAATAAATACTGAAATCACTGTAAGATGGAATACATCATATCCCATGATATCAAATCACTTGTCAAATAGTACCTAAATCCATAATGCATCAAGATTATATATCAAATAATAAGTCTAATATGAAAATAAATGAAGTGTTATGATAGGCTCGAGGTACGACCTCACACCCTCCCCCTCTAGGCATGAACTTCCTCCTGGAGTTCATAAAAAAGATGGGGGTACTAAGATCTCATCTGTGATGCATCCTCCCATGATGTTGTAACCTCATCATAACAATCCCACTAGACCCTAACTTGGTCTAGCTCTCGGCCTCGAAGAGCCAGCGTCCGACGAGCCAAAATGGGAATGGGATCCAAAGCCAATTGCCCATCCAAATCCACTTGCAAGGCATCCCAATCTAGAATATGAGACTCATCATAAATATACTTTCTGAGTACATATACATGAAACACATCGTGGATGTGTGACAGGTTAGGTGGCAAAGCTAGATGATATGCAGCTGGTCCTATCCTCTCAAGGATCTCAAATGGTCCAACAAAGTGAGGTACGAGCTTAGAACCCTTTCCATAATGGATTGGACTCTTATATGGTCGCACTCTCAAGAAAACTCTATCTCCAACCATGTAGCTTCGATTTATTCTCTTCGCGTCTGCATACTTCTTATGTCTATCTTGAGCCTCTCTAAGGCGTTGTCTAATCAGATCCACCTGTTGCTCCATATCTCAAACTAACTCAGGACCAATAGCTACTCTATCCTCAATACGGTCCCAACTCTAAGGTGTCCTACAAGATTTACTATACAATGTCTGATAAGGTGGCATCCCCAAGGAAGTGTGATGCCCATTATTATAAGAAAACTCTACCAAGTGAAGATACTCTTCCCATCTAGTCTGATGATCCATAATATACATACATAGCATATCCTCCAATACCTGGTTCACCCTCTTTGTCTGTCCATCCGTTTCCAGATGATAGGTTGTGCTAAAGTTAAGTTTGGTTCCCAACGTTGCCTGCAATGCCTTCCAAAAGGAAGTAGTAAAGAGGGAATCCCTATCTGAAATGATCTTATGTGGAACGCCATGAAGTTTGACAATATATCACAAGAACACTTGTGCCACTGTTGGTATTGTGAAAGTAGTTCAAGGTGGTGAGAAGTGAGCTACTTTGGTCAACTTGTCAACTGTCACCATGATGGCATCATTATGACAAGATGACATAGGGAGACTAATGATGAATTCCATCAAAATCGTATCCCACTTCCACTCTGCTATCACATGAGACTGAAGCAACCCACCTGGATGGAAATGCTCTGCCTTAACCCTCTGGCACTCAAGGCATCGAGCTACTAGTTCTATAATGAGTTGCTGCATACCCAGCTAGTGATACAATTGTCTCAAATCTCTATGCATCTTCTTAACTCTGGGATGTGCTGCATAGGGAGCTCTATGAGCCTCTATCATAATGAAATCGCGCAATTTCCCGAAAGAAGGTACATAAATGTGCCCTCTATGGCATAGTACTCCATCAGACTCCAATGAATAATCTACATATCTCCTTGCAAGGGTATCCTAAGATCACACTACCTGACACACCTCTAAATACCACTCATCCTTAAGCAAGTGCTGTAATATGCGATCTCTCAAATCTGTATCTATAGACATGGAGTATATCTCATGACGTCTCCTACTCAAGGCATCTGCAACTATGTTTTCTTTCCCCTTGATGTAGTGAACATCAAAATCATACTCACACAAGAACTCCATCCATCTTCTTTGACGAGCATTAAGGTTAGGCTGAGTAAATATGTACCGCAAGCTCTGATGATCAGAATGAAGTCAAAATGATGACCTAAAAGAAAGTGAATCCACCTCACAAGTGTGTGCACCACTGCTACAAGCACAAGGTAATGAGTAGGGTAGTTAAGCTCGTGAGTCTTAAGTTTCCTAGACCCATATGCAATAGCTTGGCCATTTTGCATAAGGACTGCTCCCAAACCATCCAAGGAAGCATCTGCACATACCATAAAATTGGTCGAGGGATCTGGCACAACAAGAATAGGTCCGTTAGTAAGTGCCTTTTTGAGTTCCTAAAAGGCCCTATCGCACTTCTCTGTCCACTCAAATTTCTTTCCCTTTCATTGAAGAGATGTGATAGGGTGTGCAACCTTTGAGAACCCGTCAATGAAGTGTCTATAATATCTTGCTAAGCCCATGAAACTCCTGACCTCTGTCACTCTAGTTGGTGTTGGCCAATCCATAATAGCTCTGATCTTCGATGGGTCAACTGAGATCCCATCACTTGATATGACATGTCCTAGATATCGAACCTCTGATCTAAAGAATGCACACTTCGACAAACTATCATATAACTGATTACCTCTCAAGCACTGCAATACCTGTCTCAAGTGCTCCTCGTGCTCCTTCTCATTCCGAGAATATATCAATATATCATCAAGGAACACAATCACAAACCGGTCAAGGAAAGTGCAAAATACCCCATTCATGAGACTCATGATACAACTAGAGCATTCGTAAGACCAAATGGGACCACTGTGAACTCATAGTGGCCATATATAGTATGGAAAACGGTTTTGTGAATATCGCTCTCCACTATCCTCAACTAATGGTACCCTGACTTTAGATTTATCTTTGAGAATACCTTGGCACCCTGAAGCTGGTCAAATAAATCATTGATCCTGGGAAGTGGATACCGGTTTCTTAATTGTAACTTTGTTTAGCTGTCAGTAATCCATACATAATCATAGGGATCCATCCTTCTTCTTTATGAAGATGATTGATGCACCCTAAGGGGATATGCTAGGATGAATGTGCCCTTTCTCTAAAAGTTCCTCAAGCTACATATTGAGCTCATTAAGCTCATTAGTAGTCATTCTATATAGTTCTCTCGAAATTGGCTCAGCTCCTGGTACTAGATCTATATGAAAATCAATCTCTCTATGAGGTGGCATACCAACTAGCTCTGAAGGAAACACGCCTACAAATCCCTTAAGAATAGGATGATCGTCAAGTGAGGTTTCCTTCTCATCCTCTTCTCCTCTATCACTAATAGTGATGACAAATAATTGGCATCCCTTTCACATGCTCCACTTAAGGTGCATAGCGGAGATCATACGAAGTGATGTGGGTCTCTAAACTCCTGAAATCAATATGGAAGTACCATGATCATCCACACACTCGATCTTTTTTTATCGACAATCCATCTTGGCTTCATGGAAATATAGCTAGTCCATGCCAAAAATAATGCCATAAGATCCTAGTGGTGTAACTCAAATATCTGCTTTGGTGGTCATACTTCCAATCTGAAGCTAACAATCCCTAACCACTGATTCAACAGACACTTTAGCTCTTGAAGCTAACTCAACTTCCCAACTAACATCTTGCCTAGTTGCCGCTAGCCCTCAATGCTCCACAACCAATGGAGATATAAAAGAATCCATAGCTCCTGAATCAAATAGGATAGTAACACTACTACCTCTGATCATACCCATAGCCTCTATAACAGTGGCCTGATGCTCAGCTTGGCGGTTGTCAACCACTGTGAAAACTCTGTAAGATTTACCCATGTCCCCAACTATAGGTTTCGAACCTGCCATACACTGACTACCTGCCATTTGTCCCTATGGGAACTCTCTCACCATGTGTCCCATGGTTGCATCAGTAAAACAAGAACCACGTGTCTAAAACTGAACACCTTGTGGCCTAGAATACCATTGCCCTCATGTCCTACTAGATCCACTGTAACCACCCCTGGTGGACTGTTGAGTTTGAGCCAGAGGTGAGTATGGAACCTATGGTCGTTGATCGCGCCTAGGACCTTGTGTCTGCCACTGCTTGGGCTTAAATCCCTATTGTCCCTGTGGAGGCCTTTGCCTTTGGTTCTACTGCAACTGCTGTTGAGGAAGAGGGGGTTTGAAGGACCCCGATGAATGTCTATGATTGCCCTTCCAGTGGAGTTTATGAAACCCGAAAGACTAAGGTGCAGGGTTTCAGTTCTGAAACCGATCTCGCATGTCCTAAGGTCTACCCCGAATCTCCTCTCATAACAAGGCCTTCTCCATGGCAACCCGAAGGCTTCTTGGAGCTGCCATGCGAACTGGTCTTGCTATTCCAACATTCAATCCTCTAATAAACCGATTAACGAGCAACTTCTTGTCCTTCATATAATCTACATAGGGTAGGAGCTCAAAGAATTTACTCTCACAACGTGACACTGAGAGCCCCTTCTATTGAAGGTCATGAAACTCATCAACCCTGCGCTGCCTAAAGTGCTCTGATAGGTATCTATCCCTGAATCTCTCTAAGAAGGTGCCCCAAATGACGGTGCTAACAACTATGTCATTCTTATACTCCTCCTGCCTCCACCACATGGAAGTTATCCCTCTCAAAAGGTGAATAGAAAATCGTTCTTTTAGATTGCTCTCATAGGAACACAATCCAAAGCACCTCTCCAGACTCAAAATCCAAGACTCAGCGGTTTGAAGGACCCCAATGAATGTCTGCGATTGCCCTTCCAGTGGGGTTTATGAAACCCGAAAGACTAAGGTGCAAGGTTTCAGTTCTGAAACCAATCTCGCGTGTCCTAAGGTCTACCCTGAATCTCCTCTCATAACAAGGCCTTCTCCACGGCAACCCGAAGGCTTCCTGGAGCTGCTATGCAAACTGGTCCTGCTATTCTAACATTCAATCCTCTAATAAACCGATTAACGAGCAACTTCTTGTCCTTCATATAATCTACATAGGGTAGGAGCTCAAATAATTTACTCTCATAGTGTGACACTAAGAGCCCCTTCTATTGAAGGTCATGAAACTCATCAATCCTACGTTGCCTAAAGTGCTCTGATAGGTATCTATCCCTGAATCTCTCTAAGAAGGTGCCCCAAATGATGGTGCTAACAACTATGTCATTCTTATACTCCTCCTGCCTCCACCACATGGAAGTTGTCCCTCTCAAAAGGTGGATAGAAAATCATGCTTTTAGATTGCTCTCATAGGAACACAATCTGAAGCACCTCTCCAGACTCAAAATCCAAGACTCAGCCTCTACCCCATCGGTAGATCCTCCAAATGATGGTGGCTATAGATGTAAAATCTCTCTAATCTAATCCCCGGGATCACCGGGTGCTCTCTCTATAATCACAAGTGCCACAACTGGAGGTGGCTCAGGTTGATGAACTGACTCAGGCTCATGCTCTGCTCGAACCTCTATATGGCTAGGAGGTGGACTCCTACTTCGCTCCCTAGCTGCTGATCTATGACTCTCAGAAATATGATGTTCTACCTGATGACCTGTTGATGGTAGTCTTTCCTGAACTATCCCTATTAGGTTCTGAAGTGCAATCAAAATGTCTTGGTTAGGGTCAATAGTTTGTTTGGGAGGAGCCTCCTGATTTCCTTCCGGAACCAACTCTTCCTGCACAACGTCTTTGTGTGCCATGCGAGCATGTCTAGGACCCCTTCGACGTCTATGAGCTTGTCACGTAGTCAGAGGCATCCTATATGAGTAATAAATAAATAAATAAATAAATAAAAAGAAAATATTAATTTAAGCAAAACGTAATGGAGAAAGGTTCCTAGTGTTGGTAACTTGGCTCTGATGCCGAAATGTGATGCCCAAGCTTTTGGGCAAAAACACAACAATTTTTATTTTTTTAATAACACTAAAATGCTTGAGTCTTACATTCAATTAGATGTGATAACTTAATTAGTTTCACTAAAGGATATCTTAAGTGTAAATATGAATGGGTCTCCTAATACGAGCGGTAAATTATTTTGTTTAACTAGAAGGCTTAGAACTTTTCCTAAGCAATTTAATAATCAAATTAATTAAATTCTATTAAGTGTTGAAAGCCATCCAATTAATCTTGAATATAATTTTTAATAAACTTTATTTCAATTACTTAACATCTACTATAATTCCCATTAATTGATTACTAGATAGAGTAATCCTAAAAAGTCAACACAACCTTTGTAATAATTAATTAATTCGCCCAATCAACAATCTCCAATTTTGATTATATTAGAGTGAAAATTTTCTCCTTTAAATTTTTTTCCAAAATCCATAAAATTAATATTAATACAAATTCATTGTATTAATAATAATTAATTGAGCCACTAAATATAAGGTTTTCAAAAACGTCTTTAAAATTAACTAAATCATTAATAATATTGCCTAGCAAATAAATCTTCCATTATTGTTAACTAAATCCCCCTTAAAGATTTTAAAAATTATTTTCATCCTAAACCACTAAAATTACCTGAATAAATTTGCACCTCACTATAAATCACCAACTTATAAATAAACAATTACCTTTTTAATAAAATTTCCCTCAACCTATGTTTTCCACTAGACTCAAACTATTCTCTTATAAAATTGATTATCCTATTATATTAAAATAAATTCCCCTAAGCTATAATAAAATTACTCATTATCAATGGGGAATTTCCCCCTAATATCTTATTTTGAAAATCAAATCCCATCCTAATATTCTATCCTTTTGTTTTAAAAAACATGTGGGTGAACCCTTTTTTTATTTCATAAAACATAACTATCTATACTTTTTTTTTCTTATTTCCTTTTTTCCCTACCAAAGTTAGGGTTTAATGTTTTTTTATTTTTTCTTTTGCAAGACAAACTGATCATGGTGGTGGCAAGATCAAAGTTACAAGAGGTGGAGGGTTTATGAAGAGGCAGAGAGGAGGAAGGTTGACATTGGCGGTGGTGAGGGCGTCGACGGGAGAAAGAAAGGGGAGGGTTGAGCCCCACTACGGGCTACCCATAGTCGCGGCTGAGCCGCCCCTGTGGGGCACCCCTCACAGCAACGGAAGGGGGACGGGGTGGAGCTCTCGACTCCCCCATCCTCGAGCCTTAAGTTAATTTTTTTTTTATTAAAATTTATTTTTAAATAGTTCTTAATTCGGTCAAAAATACGATGTGATATATGTTTATAATAGTAATACACACACACACACACACACACACAAACACACAAACATATATATGTGTGTGTGTGTGTGTATACACACACACACAGATATATGTGTGTGTATATATGTATATGTATATCTATATATATACATATACATATATACACACACATATATGTATACACACACATGCATGCATGCATGTATGTATGTATGTATGTACACACACACACACACATATATAAGACATTATTTTTCTACTGTGTATTTTCAGATTTACATGTTACAACAACATTGAAATAAACTACATGTATTGCATTTATATATACAAGCCAAAATATTTATATTCTTAGAAATACATCCACTGTAATATTCCAAGACTAGTTTATTTACAACATATATTTTTTGTTTAAAAAACTAACCAACAATATAATTGAATGCAAATAAATGAATAAACACAAGTTTAAAAATATGAAATATATTTTATGTGATTTCTTTCTTTCTTTTAACTAGAAGGCAACAAGCTAAATAACAATGAATGTATTACAATAAACGTTTTTTTCCATTTTGTTTTTAAATTGAAACTAATTTCCATCATCATAATTATTTAACCTTTTACAATCTTTGAACAAAATAAACAACCAACAACTATAATACTCTTTTCAACAACAAATAGAAATGGTATAGAATGCCTCTTGCTAAAATAAATCCTTGAATAATTTATTTATTTCCTGCATCATAGAATTACAATTGAAAATAGATATACATGTATCTTTTACTATCTTTACATGTTATAGAATAAACTAAGGGAAGAAATACATTTTTCTTTCTTTTCTTTGAACACAATGATACAAGGGAATACATGGATCTTTCTTTCTTTACATCTTTCTTGATAATGATAAATTACAATAGAAAGGTTTAAATCTGCAAATAAACAAAGGAGTGCACTTTCAACACCCTTAAAACACCACTTTAGGAAAACTAGCCTTTTTCTATTGTTTAACCAAGTTGCAAACCTGCAAATAAAACTTTGGATATCACCATGGAGGCTCACCTCCCAACCTAGGCCTACTAGAGAGCACCCCCGAGCTAGGAGAACCAAGGACCAAATAGGTTACACACATTCTCAAACACACTCATACAAAATACAGATTTGACAAGGAAATCATTTCAACAAGGAACTCCCAACCCAAGGCTTGCACATAGTCACCAAGTGACTCAAAACAAAGGGGTGAAGATGGACCCAAATCTAAGGGGAGATCTGCAAATAAACCTTTGTTAACCATATGCGTTCACAAGGCTAAAAACATATCCATCTACTTGGTCTCTCACATAACCCAAACAATCCTTATGACCCCAAAAGGCTTCAAGCCAAAAATCCCCTTGTGACCCCCAAATTTTAAACAAAACAAATATAGTAGCAAGGATCCCGGATCCTTGTTTATCCCTCTCTTCCAAGAAAGAGAGACTCTACACCCAAAAATTGTCCTAAAACCCTTCACCCCAAGAGTACTCTTCCCTCCCGAGGGTGAGTTTAGTCTTGACTACCATGAACATATATAAAAGAAAGCTCAAATAAAAACCAACATATTACAACTTAAAACAAAGTTCAAGATTTTGAATCACACTCAACAAACAAATAACAAAACTAGGTTTACATACAACAATATGATTGCATCTAAGCTATAGAAGGAATAACACCAACCTTCTCTCTTGCCAATGGTATGTGTGTTGTAGAAGAGATACCCAATTCCCTTACTAGTCTCCTTACTTAGCCAAATTCTATCTTTCAAACTAAAATTTTCTACTCAAAACTTAGTCTCCAAGATTGGAGAGTGGGTGATCAAAATCCCAAGTTTGAATCCCTTCCCTAAGTAGGCTCTCCTCACACTTTCCAACTTCCTTGGAAAGGATGTGAGATCCCATAGGTTGGTCTTCCCAACCTCTTACATGGTTTCTAAAAATAGAAATTGAAAAAGGTAAGAGAAAGTGGGGAAGAGAAATTGTCACTAGAATGGAAGGTTGTCTATCCAAGAGTCAATCTTCAAAAAGTTAAATTTTTGTCCACCTTGGAAAACCCACTTTTGAAGTGACTCCACAATCACATGTGAGTGGTCCCATGGCTAAAAATGACCCTTGCCCATAGGTATATCATATGGACCTTCAAAAGTGACCTAAACTCAACTCTAGGAGTTAGTTTGACTCCCCAAAAATCCACCTAAAGTTTGTCTACGGGTCAAATTTGATTTGACCAAACTAATGGCTCTCTAACCAAGTTATATTTTGGGACCATAACAAGATATTTGAAAAATGTATCGGGTTTAACAAATTTCTGCCAAAGGACACGTCATTGCCAACTCACAGACATCACAAGTGTCAAGCGACACCATAAAATACACATTACTAAAATACACTTGGCATGTCCTTTTTGGGAATAATAACATAACAATTACAAAAATGAAATTACACACAAGCATCACTATTACAAAATTAAATACATCACATATGAGGTATTGTCTCTCCAAATAGACAAACCTTGACTTCACTATTTACATAGGTTTGGTTTTGGTTCTCCATAAAATTTCATGGTCACATGGATTAATTTCCTGCACATCTCATTTCACACATCAATAGTCCAAAACCACATGCATATATAAGTATATGAAAGGAATACACATCATACACATAACATCAATTTCATGACATCTCATCAATAGATCCAAATCAAAAGCAATAGAGATAGTATCCAATTAACATTTTTCCTAGCAATTCCATATGAAATCAATTACTAAATTTCATCATCATAATCATCATAATCATCAATTTTTCCATAAGACATGTATAAATGCATCATATCATCATCACAATAAATACTGAAATCATTGTAAGATGGAATACATCATATCCCATGATATCAAATCACTTGTCAAATAGTATCTAAATCCATAATGCATCAAGATAGTATATCAAATAATAAGTCTAATATGAAAATCAATGAAGTGCTATGACAGGCTCGAGGTAGGGCCTCACACCCTCCCCCTCTAGGCATGAACTTCCTCCTAAAGTTCATCAAAAATATGGGGGCACTGAGATCTCATCCATGTTGCATCCTCCCATGATGTTGTAACCTCGTCATAACAATCCAACTGGACCCTAACCTAGTCCAGCTCTCAACTCCACAATGATGTAATATCTAACAAGAGTCCTTAAGTCCCCATAATGATGTTACTCAAAACATCATAACCATACATACAAGAACAAATGAAACTTCTATAAATACGATAACATTGTCCTTTACAAAGGATCATGATACATAATACAATGCCATGAGAATATACATATGAACATCGATTACATTACAAGGTATCCATAAAAGGATATAATCTCCATGAGTACAACAACAAATAGAGTACAAAACTTTGCTACTAAAAGAAGGTCTTCAATCTCCTCACGATCCATCATGATCAGAATGCAAGATGTACCAAAACCCATTGGGTGTGAATATAACTCCACCCAACCATGTGGTACAATCAGGTCCACCCCCCGTGCTAGGAGGTACCAGCCATACACAAGAGACAAAAGAAAGTCCAAGATGATACAAAGACTCTCACAAGGCTCAAAAGACTATAGTCACAAGAGACCCACATGAGTATAATCACAAGAACTCAAAAGGCAATACAACCAACTTCCAGAGGCCCAAGAAAATCATAAATGGACAAAATCAAGAGGGACCACTAGGTATGCAATAGGGAAGAGTGTCATCACTAGGTTGTCATGAGTTACCCTGGTGAGTCTTCACCAGGTCCTGACCCCCTTCCTGGGTTACCCTAGTGACCTCTCTCGATCCCCAACCCCCATGCAAACACTACTGGACCACACCAAACTTTCAAAGGGACAAGATTGGTGGACACCATTCCAAACCTTCTCTACTTACCTCAAACCTAAATAAGCGTCTGAGCGTAAGAGAGACAACAATTTAATCTTTATTAATGTGTAATGAGAGTTACCCTGGTGATCACTTTGGGTCCCCGACCCCCAATGAAAGCCACTCCCCCTTGACTTGCACCTAGGAATCAAAATACATTATCAAGACCAAGACGCTCACAAATTCGAGATGGTAAGGTCTCAACCATAGCAAGGCTCAACTCACTTGCAAGAACAAGATACAATTCAAGAAGTACCAAAGCAAGCTAGGAATAAGCATCTAGCATGAAAGACATACATGCTCTCTGATCTGATTTACATCACAACACAGGAGTATCAATAAATAGGAGGATTCAAAACACTCTCTAGGCCTTTGGAAGAAAAATACATTTACACAATATTCTAGAGGTTCCAATTAATAATTCCCACTTTAAAACACCCAAGGATGCAACAAGTCAACAATAAGGACTATATCTCATTCAGAAACTAAAATAATTCTTAACTATTTACTTTATTTCATCCAATCTTAGTTAATATTAATTTCATTAATCCACAATAAAAACATAAAATAATACCACCGTGTCTATATAATTCACACAACGATAAAGGTTATATTGCCTTTAAAAAAAAAACATAAAGAGAATTATTATCCGATCATTCAATTCTTGGTAATCATTATTAATAACCAAACAAATAATCTATTTGAATTTAAACAAATAAATTCATATTATCCGAAAGGACTGTTGAATGAAGCAACAACTATAGATTAAGAATTATAATTGAAGTGACTAAGCGCCCACGAGTTAAAAACTATCGCAACTATCATACCACAGAAAGAGTTTATATAAGTTTGTGTGATTATGAACGGGTATATATATACACGAATTGAACGATATACAAATCGAAAGAGGAGCCAAAGAACGAAAGCACAGACCGAAAGGCACAGTTGTAGTGACCAATACAAAAGCAAGACTTAGAAAGTTCTTGCATACATATATTTATATTAACAACCCATATATGCCATTGAAGTTCAAAAAAAGAGAACAAATGAAAAAAAGATTTAAAAAAAATAGTGAAGGATAATAAGAGGGTAAGGCAGGAATCATAAACCCCCCACCCCCAAATATAAAAGCATCCATAACACATGCCAAGAGAAATCGAAAGACACAAGACGATACAATAACCATCGCTTCCGAATTCATTCAGTCCAAAGATTAGGAAGAACAAATCGAGAACCAAATGGTTTTGAAATGGATTCGATGAAATGGTAGAATGAAGCATTGATCTAAAAATGGGTACGACAAGGAAAGGATAAGAAAACTCATAGCATTCAAAAGGCATAGGAAAGGAACAATGAATGGTCATACATAAAAGACTACAACGTATCACTAAAATAATAACCCATTACCTTACTCTACTCCTAAATAGGGGAAACATATCGAACTGAATACCCTTCAAAAGAAGAAATCAGTTGAGGAGAACATTGGCAAAATAGTGCAATACGAGTTTTCACAGAGACCAACGGTTAACAGATAAAAGAAAAAGGGGAAGGATTTCAATGATACATCTGGGAGTAAAGGATGAATCCTCGATTAGAAAGGACCAAAACAATATGTTTTACAGAATGATATCAATAATCAGCTATAGAAAACTATGGAAAAGATGCATGTGACATGAACGAAGGAATAACAAGAGGGAAGCTAGATCCACACAACAACAAACATAATAAAATAATTCGATACAATATCTGGTGCTATTCAAATGAAAATGCAACTAGGCTTTGGTAGAGAGAAGGGAAAATGAAAAGAAATAATCATAGAGAGTAGCATAAAATATCATTGAATACATGAACTAAATTATTCTACTGAGCATAGACAAGGAAAATAAAATCAAAGATAAATCTCCAACTTGGAATCTTGCGCTTGATGAAGGAGTTCTGGTAATGCAAGAAATTCACATTTCTTTTTAATAAACTAGATTTCAGAGTCCTTACCAACCCTTCGCTTTGACCCCGATTCCAATCTTCTATTCACTAAATGGAAAATCCCATAGAAGTAGAAGCAATATCTCTCTAGAAAATTCCTGGCTATGCAACACTCCACTAAATAGCTTCAATCCAACAAATCCAAAAAATATTTCATTACCCTATTCTCCATTTTAATTTTCAATTTCTTGTTCAACTCAGATATTTCCCTAAATTCCATTTCATTTCCCTATACCAGAAAATTTTCTCATGCACAGAGCCATTTCTTCAAGGCAAGAACCTCCGCCATTATTCCCCCAAAAAGCAGAATTTAATTATTTCCCAAAAGTAACTCCCCATAATTTGCATGCGAGATTCTCCATATTTTATTTATAAATTAAATAATGTATTATCTTTTTGTAACTCCCACGCATGCCAATTTTAAATTTTTGAAACAATTAGTTATAAAATACCCTTTTAATAAATTATTTTCTTAACAATAGATTGGATTAAAACACTTTACTATTGTAATTAACTAAATATAATAATGCACAAATTTCAACCATACTAATTGATTAATCATTAATATTTAATTACCTTTAAAATATTAATATTTATGCTTTCTTGATAATAAAATATTACATGAACATAAGGGTAAGGGACTAAGATTAACAACTCGAAATACCAACAAGACCAACACTAACATGACTGACAATAATGAACAAGGGTACCTGACAGGAATCTTGTTCTTGTAGGAATGATGGTACGACAAGGGTCTAATTGATAACTCCAATTTCTACTTTACCATTGGGTTATAGAGCACGCTTAGATGTGAAGGTTTAGGTGGAGTTGATGCTCGATACTTGCAATTGTATAAGCAAACTGTCGAACATATACATATAATAACATATTGTGAAAAGGGAATGGAAGTGACGTAGCTTGCCCATAAAGAGAAATGTGGTGCTTTTCCCTTTCACCCAAGCACATCAAGGATAAAACACAATATATATTAGAGCAATTAGACATTGATAAATATAATGACTAAATCCTAACATCACATATATAATTCATCTCATTAATCATCTAACTGTCAGAGCATAAACAACATCAAATAATCACAATATGAAAACCATCATCCAACGATCCATAAAGTATAAATTATAAATAGCCACTTTAACTACCGCAAAGATCATCTAGAGTCAAACCGAGTTTAATTGAGACTTGACCAAGGGAGGGGCATCACAATTATGCTCTATGAATATAGCTTTGGGAACCAAGTTTGTGTGGAACATGTAAAATAGAAATAACAAAAAATGGGCTAGGATTATAAAGAACAAATAATTTCCGACCCATCGTTGACCCCTATAGTGAGTGATCCATCAAGGAGCTTGACATTTGGAACTTTATTGTCTCTTGTCGGGATTTAGTTACTAAGCATTTGACATGGAATTTGAAAGATGGAAAGATGACTACTTTTTGGTCAAATTCTTAGAACAACTTTGAGGTGATTGATGGACTAGATGATTGGGAGGAAATCAAATTGGTGCTAATAGATAAGTGGGACACAAGGGTAAGGGGTTATGTAGAAAAGGTCAATATTGATGATCAATTCATCCAAAGATGGAATTATTTTTAGGAAATTGTGGTTCCAAGTGCTCTAAAGGATAAATTAGCTCAAATTTTAGGGAATAGGCCGATCTAGCTTTCAAAAGGGAGTGACATCATCATCCTATGCAAAAGAAAATTAGGAAAATATTTGGTCAAGTTGGGATACAATCCTCAAACATCAGTGGAGTCAATGAAAAATTGGCCAACTCAGCCATTATGAGGTAGCAAAATCCTCCCAAAAAGGTTGAGGTCTTCGCTTGGGTGGAATTGTAGGGAGGGATTCTCAAAGTAGAGAAATTGAAGAGGATTGGGATAGAAAGGATTGATGGATGTTATCTTTGTAAGAATGATGTGGAAATGATTGATCACCTACTTTTGAAATGCAAAATCACTGTCTTGTTGGAAGAAGTTTATGGCAAAAATTGAGTTGCATACCCTAATCAATAACGATGTTCAGTCAATGTTTAATGCTTGGATAGTAATTTACAAAGGTGAGATCTACATGAGTTTTTGAGCTTGTGTGCCCTTGATTATCATCTAGGAATTGTGGAAGGAGTGAAACTATAGGATCTTTCAAGACAAGGAAATGAGTAAAGATAGATTGGTAGTAAAAATTGAAGCGGGCATTATGGAGATGATTAATTGTGCAACAATAAATCAAAGTCTAAAGAAAAGTAGGTTTACCTCATAGGAAAATTGGATGACAAAGGTTACATATAGCCTCTATGTTCACCCTATTATGGAGCCCAACAAGTTGATTTGCACTTAAATCCTATTAAGGATTTGTAATGGCAACCGTCAGATGATGGGTTTTTTTAGGTAAACTTCATTGGGGCAAGTTGAGGCAACCCTAAACCATCTAGAGCCGATTGTGTGGTGAGAAATAGTAAAGGCCAAATTATGCATATTGTGGGTGCAAAACTAGGCATTTCTTCAAATAATGAATCAAAATTTTATGCTACCCTTCTTGGGCTTCAGAAAGACATCAATCTACAATGTGAGTGTGTCCATCTAGAGGGAAATTCACAACTCATTGTTAATGCAGTCTGCATGAAGAAAACACCAAGTTGGAGGTTAGTGAAAGTACTTTACCAAATCTTGGAGCAGATTAATCATTTTAGAGATGTTGTGGTAGGTATTGCATGTGTACCAAGAAGGTAATGAAATTGCATATGAAGTTGTTAAAATAGTGTTTGATTTGACAATTGCGATGCAGGCTATCAGGTCCCTGCCAGAATGACGTAAATATGATTGCCACCTTGTCTTCTCATAATTGTTTTCACACAATCAAGGTTTTTGGAGGTGGTCATTATGCTTAATTTGAGTGAATGGTGAAGATGGCTAAGTACCAACATGATGTCCCAAGTGTGTGGGTGACATTTTAAACATATTACAAGTGACAACTACCGCATTGTAACATGTGGCATGAGTGATGAACACGTCTATCTAGTTGGTCTTGAAGAAATGATAGATGGCTTTTTTTGTTGATGTTTTTGAGAGGAGACTGATGGAGTTCTTCGAGTCGTGAGTGAGTGTGGTCCTTTATGCCATTTGCATGGTGTCGGTTGTAATACCCTAAAAATGGTCACCTAAACCATGGGCTCCTAATCTCGACAATATCACCAAGGTCCTAACCAAAGGCAATTAAATCAACCTTGAGCACCTAATTAATTAATTCTTCAATCATTAATGTCACATGGCAAAGTAATCACTCAATATTAATTAAATATTTATTTAATTAATTAAATAATTCCAAGTAAATCATTTTGATCAATTATCCTATTTAATTAATTAAATATATTAGAATATTTAATTAATTAATAAAGATGCCATTTAATCACAAAAAACAGGAATTAATTTACAAAAAGAGATTTATCACAAAAAGAAGAATTAATCTGCAAAAGAAAAAGTTAAATTGAAAACAAAAGAAAAGAATTAAAAAATTGAGAACATAAATCAAATAGAGATAATCTTGAAAATCAAATTAAAATTTGAAAAAATCTCAAAGAAAGCAATTAAAACAATTAAATCTCAAAATTGAATAAAATAGAGAATAAATCAGTTTTTTCTGATTTTATCTTAATTTTAGTTCAATTTCCTTTCAAATTGAGAAAAGCAGCCAATCACATCAATTCACCTTGATTGTGCTTCTTCTTGGAAAATCTTGACCGCTCATCATCATTTGATCTCAATCATTGGTTTCTCTTTGAATTTTCTATAAATTTAGGCTCTCATCTCCTAATTGAGGATCCTGGAGAATATATTGTTATTATGTTGTTTTTGCTCTAGGTTCATTGATATTTTGTGCATTGAGATATTACATATTAGTTATTGCATACTTATTAAATCATCTAGCTTAATATTTCTTAAATCATATTAGATTAATCATGCATATCAAGCTTAAATCTTGCATATCTAGCTTGATCTTGCATCCATTTAGCTCAATTTCATGCTCATATAGATTAAATCCTTCATTTAGGTGTTGTCTAGTCACTGGTATTGCATATTAAATATGAGAGAAAGACTAAACTTGCATCTACTAGAAGGCAATATGTCGCTTTGTGATGGTTTATTATTTATTGTCGATTGATTTACTAACCATGCATCTAATGACTTATTGAAGTGTTTTGTATTCCAGATATAGTTACAATCCACTTTTCACACACACATTTCTGGCCCCCACCATGGGGCTCAAACCCCTAACTACAAGATTTCTAATGTTTCTTGAACAAATCTAATGTTTGGTTTTTATAACTAATAAACATGTGTTAAATTTGCAAATAAAAATCTTTCTTTTTGCTTGTTTTTCTGTCAGTAAAAAATGGTCTTTGTTCGAAGGGCATAACTTTTTATTGAACCATTGGATCTAAACCAATTTTTGATATGTTGTTTCAAACCAAGTTTTCTACATTTTCAATGAAGCGAGTTTCCTAATGTTGTCTGGTTTGAAAGTTATGAATGACAAAGTGCAGTACTATCATTTTACTTATTCTTCTATGACAGTAAAAAATGGTCACTATTCAGAGGGCATAATTTTTTATTAAACCGTTGGATCTAAACAAAATTTTGATATGTTGTTTAAAACCAAGTTTTCTACATTTTCACCAAAGATATTTTCCTAATTTTGTCTGGTCGGAAAGTTATGAATGGAAGAGTGCAGTACTATCAAAACTGTCATAACTAGGATAGTCTTAAAGAATGGAAATTCTTGTTAGATTAGTTTAATTTATAGTTTGCATGCTAGAATTTTATTGTGATAATTTTTTATGTTATTTTGGCAACTAATTTTGGGCTTTTAATGTTTACAGAACACTTGTCAAAGAATTTATCAATCAAACATACGCCTGTCAAAGAATCAAAAGCAAAATAGCTACTAATGCATTGTTCTTGCAGGTTGCCTAAGGAGAATCGACTAAACATTGTGTATTTATTTAGTATTTTCTTAGGCACTTAAATTTCTATTTGGTAAATGAACAAATCTGTCTTTTGTGTTTGAAGAAAAATATAAGAGGTAGGAGAGTATGCTCTTGTCTTTACAGACAATCAGAAATCCAAACCCTTGAGGTTTTTTCTAAATTTGACATTTGTGTACCTTTAGTGGGCCTGTCACAGTGGGAAAAGTAATCACCCAGTGAGAAAAACCCAAGTGAGTACAACTGGACCTGAGCATTCCAACTCACTATAATAAATAGGCCTCTAGTGATTAAAGTCTCAAAGGACGGGATTATTTGAGTTTTCTTTTTGAGATCTCTCATATCGAGCATTTTGTAGGGCCGCATGGTCTCAATCATGCTTACGTGACTACAACTTGTTTCGGTACCTTGTCGGGCTATAGGCCTCAATCATGCTTGCGTGACTTCAAGGGGTAATTTTGAACAAAATTCCTGACTAAGAACTATAAGATACAGGCTACCCGATTCACCTCCGAAAGGAGGATAATCTTTGTGCAAGAGAGATAGTAACTCTTCCAAGATACTTGCCATATCGTACCCCCATTAGCGTTTGGAGTTGGCTAATACGGTGTTGAGAATCCATTGCTTGAGACTTAGCGGTTGTATTCTGATTAGCTATTGGGTGTGTACCTAAGTGTGCAAGCAAATATTTTCTTCCTTAAGCCAACTTTCGGAGGGTTAGTGTACTGTGCTTGAAATTCATTATACATCTTGCATGTTTACTGTGTTTTCATCCCTGAAACTGGAGAAAACAAATTAACAACATCAAACAACTCAGTGATAAAAACTTTGTCTGTGTCAAAAACTAGTCTCTGTCAGTCATCAAAACTTAGTCCTAGTCAAAATCTGGTCTCTTTCAGTTGTCAAAATTCTATCTATGTCAGAATCTCATCTTTGTCTAGTCCTCTATCATACAAGTCTGCTGAATTTTCATCTAGCTACATACCTATTGTCGTACGAGTCATCATCATCCTTCATAGTTTGTCATCTAAGAAGTACTAAACTATCGTCTGAGCATAGGCAACAACTCGTAAGAGTATCTGCATTTGTCATCTGGAAACCCTTGGATCGTTGTCCGAACATTGAAATTTTGTCGTATGAGTCACTTCTTAGAAGTCTGTTAAAGTTGCTAAAACAAGGCTTCTAACAATCATGTTTGATCAGTCCTGAAATGTAAACAACAAGCTTATTCCTAGTTTTCTAAACCTGAGCATAAAGACACCTTGGTAGTGTACCTTCTACAGCTGTGTTGCACGATTTTGTCAGTTACCTCTTAGCTATCTCAATCAGCCTAATCCAATCAACCAATTTGTTGTCCAAACTTCACTCTCGAGTATCACTTAGGCTACTTAGCCTCGACTCCAAATCGGAGTCAGTGTATCTCACCCACATAAGTTTGAACATCAACCTTTGGCCTCAATGAACAACAAGCTTTGATCTCACCTTGACATCTGTAACACCTCTCACTATCAATTGTAAATGGCTACCTTAGCTCCAATTCCCATGGCTACCTTGGCTCAAATGATTCATGATATCAAGAAAGAAATATATGACATGAAAATACAAAAAAATAAATCAGTGACTCCATTTGAAAAACAAATGCATGATATCAAGAGTGAGAAACTTCAAGGAATGCTAAAATGATTATACGATTTGAAAATAAAAAATGAACAAATAATTGACAATCAAAAGCCAAATCTCAAACAAGCTCACAAGACACCTTCACCAAGACATAAAGACATTTCCTCCAAATATCCTCTAGATGGATAGTTTACACCTTTGGGGCAATCTATGTCTAGCAAGGCTCCATATGTGTCCTCCATCCCTTCCATGATGTCTTCATCTCCTAAAAATTCTCAGCAACAATCCATACCATCTCCTTTAAACAATGAAACTTCTCATGTTTACCTTCAAGGGCCATCTCCTATGGAAATCCAAGTTAATGCCAATATTGATAGAAGTTCCTCTAAAGATTTTAAAATCCCAGATCCTATGCCATCATGCACTCTAATTCCGAATGTACCCACTCCAGAGAGTCCCACTCAAAATGCTTCCCCATCATGCAAAAACATGAACACCTTCCAAGAATCCTCCATGCATATAAAAAACAATACCCCTTCCTTAGAAGTGACTCCATGTCAAGAGGATAATCTGAAAAATGAAGAAACAAGTCCTATCATAAATCAAGATCAAGACACCAAAACTCTCCAACCCCATCCAATGGTTGAAAAATATCCTACCTCCCTAGAATCCCATGATGGTCCCCTTATACCTTTATATTTCTTCCAAGATGACCCCTTTCCATCTCAAGAGCAAAGCATCCTTCCAAATCTCATTCATAATCCACTTCCTATGCAAGATCAAGATATACCTTCCATTCTTTTCGATGATTCCATTGAAAGTCAAGAGAATAGCACCTTTAAAGAGGAATCTAGTGATCTTCCTCCATGTCAAGGTCAAAGTATCCCTTCACTTTTAGATCCTCCTTGTCAAGATAAAATAATCCCTTTAAATCCCCCACAAGATTCCTTTGTCCCTCCGTCTCCATGTCCTAGTCCTCCGTATACACTCCAAGATCTCATTTCTTTTGATGATCTCATTATTCCTTCTATTGAAGAGCTTTTCATTGATCCCGATCCCACCCATGATCTTATTCCCTCTCATGATTCTAGAGATAATATGTTGTTGCAAGATATTAATGAACCCCCATATGCACAATGGGTTCCTCCACTTTGGTCCAATTTGATTGACTTCATGATCCTGTCATTCCTACATTCCACCTCCATCTCATAATGGACTCACACCTTCTTTCCAAAGAAAAGTGTATCCTACAAGTCAAAATTTTTATAAAGGCAAAGGGTTAGACCTTCACAAGCAAGAAACCCTCCATATTAAAGAAAATGTTAAAGGTCATGGACTCAGGGACATTTCTCAAGATGTTGGTATCTCTCATAAATCCTACATTTCTCTAGTTAAATTCAAATACATGCCTTCTCCTTTGCCCCTTCTATTCATTCTAGGTCCCTATATCCCTCCATCCCTTATGCAGGATGAACAAAGGCACACATCTTCAAGTACCTTCCATCCATCTAAAGGACCTCCATATCATTCCTATCTATCCACGCATCTCCCTCCAAGGAATTTGCCTGCCAAGCATAAAAGTCATAAATCAAGCAATCCACATGTATTCAAGGATCACCATGTCCCATCTAATCGACATGTCAAAACAAAACAAAATATGATCCAAAAAGAAAAAGAAAAATACAAAACGCCACAAAGGCCCACAAAGAAAGAAGAAAAGTCAAAAGTTATATGGGTTCCTAAGGCACTTGTACAAGCAATGCGCTCTAAGGAACTACAAAATCATCAAAAATAAAAAACATGTGGATCCCTAAGCGGCTTCTTGAAGCACAAAAATCTAAAGAAAAATCTAAATCGGCATCCAAAGTTATTGTTTATCCATCCAAACCTTCCGAGTCTATTCCTCCATCACCTCCTTCATCCATTTTGGGTTCTTATGCCACAATATCTGTAACCTTTCCTCCATCCAAAACTCAAAATATGAGATTCACTTCTCTTTCATATGTGCACCATCCCTCAAGGTGTGTGCCAATGTTTATATTTCCAAAATTTCCATCTATCCATACACAATTATTCCAACATCCCATCCATTATCCAACACCTCTTTTTCACCCTTCCATCCCTCTTATCCAATCTTTTGCTCAAATCCTTGCCCTAGTTTCATTTCATTATCCTGCCAACATATTTGAGCATACCTTCATAGCCATGGTCTATTGCAACTCATATTCCAAGGGTACCATCCAAAGAAGCGAGATGTTGGAGTCCTTCTTCCATATCCTATCATGCATCCATTATCTTCCAAAAAAAAAAATGATGAAAAAAAAGAAAAACGAAAGAGAAATAAAAATTCTTGTCCATGAGTGAAAACCACTTCTTGTGGCACCTTGGGCAAGTACCATGATGAAAACTTGGCAAATGAGCATCATGCGTAATCCATTATCCTTTTGCACTTTACACTGGGGGAAAGTTCCATCCATGTACATCCATCTATTATCCTTCATCCTCCATTATCCCTCATTCGCTCTATCCACATTCATATCCCTTTTCCACCTTTGATCTTGACAAGGTTAAGGATCTTTGTAGGCTTCATGTGTCCTATCTATTACACTCGATCCATACCCTTTAGCTCCTATCCATTGCTCACTTACATCCTTCATTACCACCTTTGATCTTGCTTATCCTATTTGTCCCCTATTCAAATCTATTTCTTGATCTTGATCAACACTATGGACAAAATGCAAAAACATGCTTTCCATAAACCTCTTAACATGGCCACTTCTTTGGACCATATGGCTTCGTTACACTATATCCTTGCTTTACATCACTAAAATCCTTGCTTTACATCGCTAAATCCTTACTTTACATAGCTAAAATCCTTACTTTACATCGCTAAAATCCTTGCTTTACATTGCTATATCTGGTTCATGTGCTCGGATTAACATTGTGAGATAGTCCTTGAAACCATCCACCATCATTCGCTTATCCATTCATGTACTCAAAATCCCTTTTACCTTGCTAGACACTAGGGGCAAACATTAAAAAAAATCATAAAAATCATAAAATGTCCTGAAAAAAAATCCTAAAAATAAAAAAAACTGAAAAATCAAAGCAAGAAAGCATAGACAATCCTTCAAACCAAATCAACCACAAACAAAATCTCAAGGTCTGCAATCAAACTTATTGCATGTCTTGTTAATCAATCTATCAAAATCTATCAAACATCGACATATCTTATACAAGGAAGGGTGCACTTAAAACCAAACAGATTGGTCTTACATGGGGTACTTACTCTTTGAAACTAGACATTCCTATCAATGATCAAATCAAAACAATGACATAGACCAGTATGGCTGCTGGATTTTGTCCAGGTTGGTCTTATCTCTTGTACTAAAGTGCTACATTTTTGCTTTATCTTTTAGTCGCTTTTGTGATATCCTGGTTCTTTTGGAACTCTCATGGCTTGAAACCGATAAATGTCCTAGTCTTAAGGTAACCGACTGATCACTTTACATGTCCTAAGCAGTAACAACCAAGTCATCTATCTGTCAGTAGTACCAGGTCATCCAATCCGAGTTAGTCATCCACCTCCAAACTACTGAAGAATTTTATCACTAGAAAACAAGCAAAACAAGATTACTGAAAACAATCACTAAACAGTTTGAGATATGATTGAAATTTTGTTTGTGTGTTGTCTTTCACATTGGTTTTTGATTATTATTCCCTCTGAGTAACTCGAGGAAGTCTATCTTGACTAAGAGGAGTAAGGATTGGGGGCATAATATTTTTCTTTGTTTTTTGCTTGTAGGAATGATTTCAATGATCTGGAAACATCTAATTAGCTAGGTGTCTGTGATAAGTGCCTTCACATCAAGGTGAAATCACCACACATACCTCAACTTCGCTTATTTGTATGCTACAGGGAGGTTGGCATCATTTCTTTGACTGTTTTGAGGGAATTTCTTTAATGTGCAATCTGGATGCATGCGTAATCTATCCAAGGATATGAACGAAAAAAAAGGGTCATTGCAGACAAGATAATTAATATTGCATATGACAAGGAAGGAACTCTATTTTTCTTGTCGTGTTTGTAAATGCTCAGTGATGAAAATTAAGCATTCCAAATCCACTGACTAGGTTTAGGTTGCATTCAATCTAAATTTTATGCATTTTGAGTGATTTCGGCATGATAACAATGATCTCTTTATCTTTTGAATGAGAGTTTGAAGCATCATCATTTCTCAGCTAAGTGGTATCTTATTCATCATCATTTTTCTAATTGAGTACTTATGTATTGAGATGTTAGCTGCATACATAAGCATCTTATATAGATCCATACATTTCATTATTACTTATTTGCATTCATATTATTGCATGAAGAAAAATAAACATTTGCATAACTCATTACTCATTTTCATCATTTATTTGCATATGAAAAGAAACAAAATAAACATTCATACACATCTCCATTGCATACATCCATATTGAAAAGATATGCATACATATAGAAAGACATCTAATAATCAATCAACACAAGTACGATGAAATCAAATCAAGAGCTCGTATATCTCATCATAATCTCAGTATCCAAGAGTACAAATGATATCAACTTTCAAACAATGTCTCATCGGAGCAAGAATTGTATAAAATTGACAATGATACATTGAACCCCTTATATAGCTCAAACCCTAATTTTCAAACTTGCTCCAATGGACGTAAAACTTATATCCTAAGCTAAATTGACTGTCCCGAGTCCATTTTCAAGATTGAAATTGAAATCTGACGTCACTTCTCTAGTCAAAATTTCACGATGTTCACCACTTAGCACTTTCATCCTCAAATAAATTTTCAAATCATTTTGCACTCAATTCAATTCTAAATCTCAATTTCACTCTCAAATCAACTCTAATTTTAATTCTTCAACATCAATCTTCGTGCTCAAATAATTATCATCGCCAAAAATTGCCTAAAATCATTGTACCCTCGCTATCTTTCGATTTCGCTCCCAAGGGGGCATACTGATGACCTCATCATCTTTTTAGTGATTATCATCATCAAAAGTTGAGAAAATTTTCAAATCTTCATCTAAAGTCGAGCAAAAATCTTTTCAACCAAAGAAAATTACCAAACCTTGTTACTAGGGGCATCTTAACTAAATCACGTCGTATCAAGTTGAGATTCTTCGATGTCAAATAGAGCAATCTCTAGGGGCATATCAATCTTTGTCCTTATCTAAATCAATCTTCAAATTGATGTTCAGTTTTAATCACATCAAATCAAACTGGACAGTTTCTCTTGCTAATCAATTCTTGTTCAATCAAGTTCAGAATCGGTTTTATTTCACTTCGCTCAGTTGATTCTTGTTCAATCAAGTTCTAGATCAATGCTCGTTTCTTGATCAATCAAGTTCAAAAACGGTATCTCGCTCTTTGTTGATTCTTGTTCAATCAAGTTCAAGATCGATATCGCTTTAATCAAATTTGTTCAGTTTCATCGCTTCAAATCAAGCTAAATATATCACTCTTCATCGGTTTGGGATCCATCAAGTTCAGAACTAATTTCTATTTGACATCAACTATTCTTCGAACCAACGCGCTGCTCGCACATTAATTCAAAGAGGGGCAAATGTAATACCCTAAAAATGGTTAGCTAAACCATGGGCCCCTAATATCGACAACATCACCAAGGTCCTAACCAAAGGCAATTAAATCAACCTTGAGCACCTAATTAATTAATTCTTCAATCATTAATGTCACATGGCAAATTAATCACTCAATATTAATTAAATATTTATTTAATAAATTAAATCATTCCAAGTAAATCATTTTGATTAATTATCCTAGCATATTTAATTAATTAATAAATTTGTCATTTAATTAGAAAAAAAATAGGAATTAATTTACAAAAAGAGATTTATCACAAAAGAGGAATTAATCTGCAAAAGAAAAAGTTAAATTGAAAACAAAAGAAAAGAACTAATGAGAAAAGAAATCAAATGGAGATGATCTTGAAAATCAAATTAAAAATTGAAAAAATCTCAAAGAAAGCAATTAAATCTCAAAATTGAATAAAATAGAGAATAAATCAGTTATTTTCTGATTTTATCTTAATTTTAGTTCAATTTCCTTTAAAACTGAGAAAAGCAGCCAATCACATCAATTCACCTAGATTGTGCTTCTTCTTGGAAAATCTTGACCGTTCATCATCATTTGATCTCAACCATTGGTTTCTCTCTGAATTTTCTATAAATTCAGGCTCTCATCTCCTAATTGAGGATCTTGGAGAATATATTGTTATTATGCTATTTTTTCTCTAGGTTTATTGAGATTTTGTGCATTTAGATATTACATATTAGTTATTGCATACTTATTAAATCATCTAGCTTAATATTGCTTAAATCATGTTAGATTAATCCTGCATATCTATCTTAAATCTCGCATATCTAGCTTGATCTTGCATCTATTTAGCTCAATTTCATGCTCATATAGATTAAATCTTTTGTTTAGGTGTTGTCTAGTCACTAGTATTGCATATGAAATCTGAGAGCAAGACTAAACTCGCATCTACTAGAAGGCAATATGTCGCTTTGTGATGGTTTATTATTCATTGTTGATTGATTTACTAACCATGCATCTAATGACTTATTGAAGTGTTGTGTATTCCAGATACATATACGATCCACTTTTCACACACACATCGGTAGATAAGTATGTGGGTAGTAATAGCCATTATAGAGTGAATTTTAGTGTTGCTTTTGATGGTGTGCATGGACATGCATCAAAACCACATATAGAAATACAAACACATAAGTTTAGAAACAAACATATAGAAAATATAAACAAATGAATTCAATCAATTCTCTCATGTGCTATGACACATTTTCATTAATAACTTAAATCCATTACATCCAACTCACTTAATGCTAAAATCATTACAAGATGCCTCTATATATAGAGGTCTTTTAAAAATTCTAGAAACATTATAGCAACATCTTAGGCCTTTTTAGATATTAGGCTGAAAGTAACTTTGTAATGATGAATATATGGGTGTGGTCCTGACAATGCCATATTTTATACACATGTATATAATATGTGTGTGTGCATATGTGTATACATTCTTAAAAAACCATGCAAACAAATAGCAATTTCATGTTTTTTCAATCATAGAAATAAAATCAGATTTCAATTACAATCAAGAGTTTTAAAATTTTTTTACCTATTGTTCTAATGCATTTGAACATTTTGAGTTTTTAGGCTTTGTTTAACAATAATAATAGATTTCATTTCCTTTTTGGGTGAAAATGGAGATGAAAATACACTTATAGACTAAGGAATTTACAACTAATAATCATATATATGTATGTGTATAATCATATGTATGTGTGTGTGTGTATATACACACACACACACACACACACACACACACACATAGTATCCATACATATATACATATATGCATGTATATACATATGTATATGTATATGTGTGTGTATATATGTATATATATAAATATTTTTATGTATATATGTATATATATAAATATATTTATGTATATATATATATATATACATATACATATACATATACATATACATATACATATACATATACATATACATATACATATACATATACATATACATATTGTTGGCAGTTGACACTCAATTGGTTGGTTTCAATATGTTGTCATTGATGGCAACATGACAACTTGTTCTGACTTCATATTTTGGTTCAGTTGTGTACCAACAAGCGCTTCATAGGCACTTTACCGACATCGGCACTGACACCGACACCGATAGGTTGGAAGGATTTCTTTGGTTACCGACAATGCAGGCCGACATGGTTTAAAATCAGGTTCTCGGTATTGGAGGCCGACATCTTTTGGACCCGACATCGGCAAATGTTTTTGATATTCATTTATTTATGTTATCTAGCCGACATGTATATTCATATTATAATTATCTTTGTAAGCCGACATAAGGCATGTTGAATTGTAAAGGGTATATAGGTAAGTTTGCTAGATCATTTTGAAATAGTGGATGGATAGGAGAATATGACAATGTTATGTAATGTGAAACATATGAAAGAGATCGTGTATGTGAGGATATTTATGTAAGGGTTATTTTGGTAAGGGTTTAGGGTTTCAGACCGGAACAGACAGAGCTTAACCGAAATATATTCAGGCATAGAAGATGCTATCTTTGCAGTTCAATCATTTTTCCGGATTCTAGTCTAGATTTGTATGTAGTCAGTGAGGCTCCCTTTGTGATTGAGCAGTGTGCTCTAGGTTGTAAGCCTTCCTGCAAGTGCAGACCCCTATATTTTGTAATATCTCTTCATATGGCAAGTGGATTGATATTGTGGGTCACAAATCCCACTATGGTTTTTCCTCTTTGAGGTTTTCCACGTATAATTCTGTGTTTTATGGTATTCATTTATGTGATTGGCTTATTGGTTGCTTTGATTATTTCAATTCTATATGTACCAGTATACCGGTTGGTGTATGCATGTTTTAATAAGGTTAAAATTGATCATTCTGGTAGAACACTGATTCACTCCCCCCTCTTAGTGTTCTTGGATTCCAACAATTGGTATCAGAGCCTTGTGCCTCAGAGGAAGTTTAACAGCTTGAGGAAGATCTTGAATCTGAAATCCATGGATATGAGTTTGGAAAAGCAACTTGAGGTGGCACTTGAAGATTATGATGCTGAAAGGATTTAGAACTCGAAGCTACAAGATGAATTGAATTTTGCTCAAGAATTCATTCTTGTCCTACAGGAGAGACTGTCATTTGTTCAGGCTAGGAGGAAGGAACTTTTGCAGAATAAGGATAATGATAAGAAAGTAGCACTTAATGAGAGATGTCTGAAGCTGAGTCAGTAGAACATGGTTATGAGGAATGAAATGAAAGTTATACCTATGAGGATGTCTAAAGAGATTGAGGACCGAAAGAAAAAGGAAGAAAATCTTGTTGTATCACTGAAGAACAAATTTGAAGAATATGGTAGGTTGGTTCATGAGAATGATATGTTGAGAACTGATTTAGTACAATCTCAGAGAAATGAACAAGAGCTTGAGAGACAAATGATAATTCTGAGAGATGATCTGACTATTGCAAGTGAGTATAAAGAAAAATTCAAGATTAGTTTAGCACAATTTGATGAGATATTGAAGAGACAAAGGCAGAATGGAGATTCCAGTGGACTTGGATTTGAACAAGGACAGAGTTCTGGTACTGCAAATCAGGATCAAAACCATAAGGCACCGGTAAGGCAGTTTAATGCTTATAAATTTAATGGTAGATGCTTTGTTTGTAATAAATTTGGTCACATGGCTAGACAATGTAGAAATAGAGCAAATCAGAACCCTGATTCTGCTCCCGATCAATGTTCTAAATGTAATAAGTATGGTCATAAGATAAAAGATTGCAGAATTAATGTTAAATGTTTTGCATGTGGAAAATTTAGACATATGGCTAATCAATGCAGGTCCAGTAATTTCATCGATTTTAGCAAAGCAATTCAAAAGAACAATGTTACATGTTATGCATGTAATGAGGTTGGACATATTTCTAAGTTCTGTAGAAGCAGAAATCCACCAGCTGGTAATAATGGATCAAATGAGAAAGGAAAAGAGAAGGTTAATGAAATCCAGTGAGATCATACCCAGAGATGGGCCAGGAAGATAGAAGAACAATCAACAGATGGAAATGCACTAGTTACTCAACTGGCAAAGGAGGTTGCTCCTGCATCGATAGGTAGCTCATCCAGTAACTAAGGATGATGCCTTAGGGGTAGGAAAATTCATGAAGATGCTGCATATGCCTTGGGAAGAGGTTCTGGAAGATGTTCCAGATATTGGAGATGCTTATCCGGCATGGAGATGTTTGATTGAGATCCGGTATCTTCCATCGGAAGTCATTGACGTCAATGAAGGATTAGGGTTTCTTGGAGGATAAAAGGTTGAATTCACTTCATTTCTGATCACTTTGCATTTAGAGTGATTCAGAAGAAGTCTAAAGCGAATTAGTGTGATTGATATCATCTTGAGTGATTTCACTAGCGATTGGAAGAGGTCTTTAGGATTTTTCATCGGTAGCTATTCACAAGTATTTATCTTCAATCATGGAAGCAGGAACATCATCTGTACCCATATTTGTTACAAATCTGACTATAGTTAAGGTCAAGGACCATCCCAGGCCGAATTTCAAGTGATATCCACATGTTGCTACCCTGAATGATTTGGTTGGAGCTTTTTCCTATGTCCGGGAAGGAGTCGTGTATGTCGAAGATGTAAGAGCATACATTCACTGTCATATTGAGGATTTGGGAATGACCAATATTAAGAGCATGTACATGAATACAGTAATGGTAGATTCAAGAAAGATTAAGCTCGAATACCAACATATTGTGGATTTAAGGTTTATCGACATTCTGGATATTCCAGAATTTGAAGATAAATTTTTTAGGTATGTTTTAAGCAGGGTGCATGGAGAGTTTACCTGGTTGGATAAACCATATAAGATTACGAAGGAGGCCATAAGGGCAATCATCGGTTTACCATAGGTTGGACAATGTTCAGAGAAGAAAGTTTCAAATGATCAGGTTAACAAGATTACCGGTGCAACATCAGGCAAGCGGACAATGAGGATCGATACTATCACTGACACAGATATCAGATTCAGAAGCATGGTCATTGGTTACAAGGTAACACAATCAAACCAACTGAATTATGTTTTTAGCTCTTGCATTCATGCATCTCATAAAATGATAAGGGAGAATGAGAAGTTAGATCTATGTGGCTGGATGTTGGATGAATTGTTGATAAACCTAGGAAAGATTAAAGGAGAAAAGAAAGGAACATTCCGGTATGGTAACCTAATTGTCTGTTTAATGCTATTTTTCATCAATGAGACTCCCAGTTTTGGGAAGAGAAAATGGGCATTCGATATCCCGGTAGGGAGACAACTAAAATAATCAATTGCTATGTTGGGTAGTCAAAGAGATGACAAAGTGTGGGGTTACTTTAAAGCATTTCAAAAGGCTATGAATTCTAGGATGAGGGTTCCAAAGCACATTGTTGATAAGTACTCAACCAACATATGCTTAATGGTCAAGAAAGATGAAACTTTGATGGAAGCTGTAAGGCCCCAAAAGATTTGGATTGAGGAAATGGGTTATGATGTTGATGCACATATTCTTGATGCTTATGCACAAATGCTAATTGATGCACTGATAGATGAAACTATAAAAACCTTTGGCACTACTAATCAAAAGACGCAAGAGGTTGAAATTGAGTTCAACCAGAAGAAGAGAGAGAAGTAGGAGGGCAAGGTAAGTAAATTTGGGGAAAGGGTTTCACAGGACATCAAAGCATTGATTGATGTTGTCCAGGAGAAAGGCAGGAAGAGGAAAGAACCAAAAATATTCATTGAGCCTATTGCAGCAGAATCTGCATCCGAAGATGACACACCCTTGGCATTCAAAAGGGTATTGAGGAAGAAAACTGAAGAGACCAAGGTAGAGGCTAAGAAGTAACCGGTTAGGAAAGTTACTATCAAGGTACCGACACAAAGAAGAGCACCTAAAGAAACACCTTCAACCCTATCCAGTATTGGAAGGAGAAAGAAGAAGGATGACATTGATATTGAATCTGGTAATGTAACTATCATTCCACCAAAGACTTGTGCAGAGTTAGTTGATGAAATTACTAAAGATGGTATGTTAAAGAATGTCTAGTTTTATTATGATCATTTAGATAATGATGAACAAAGAGAAGTAGAGGAATCAATTTTGTTGTATTTGGATATTTATAAGAAAGCCTTGATAGAAATTGAAAACCAAATATTGACACAGTTGTATGATATTTTAGATGCTAGAAGACTATCAACAATGCAAGAGGACAAACATATAAAGATTCAAGAGTTGTTATTTGTTTGTGTTTCTATTGCTCCAGAGGAGATGGACAAGACACTTGAGGTTGTAGATAGGAAAATCTTTAACATCAAGCATAGAATAATCGGTCTTATGTTAGGTAGAGTGAATGAGATAATCAAGGAGACTCACAAGGAATGGGTTAAGTTCTTTGAAGAGAATCGTGGTTTTTATACTTTACCGAAACCAAAGACAAATATTGTAGACATCTCGGTTGAAGGGAAAGGTAAGGGTATTATGGGTACTTCACCCTCAATTTTGAAAAACATTAAGATAGTGGATATTGAGCCCCTGATAGATACAAATGTATAGACAAATATTGAGATACTGGTAGATATAGAGAGTGTAAAGGTTGATAATGTACAAGTTTCTAATGTTGAGGACAATAGTCTTCCAGATCAGTTTGTACAGGATGAGGTTACTATTATTAGGGAGGAATTGATAGTTACTAAGACTGCACCAAGTGGTGAAGCCACCGATGCAAGTGAGGAAGCTATAAATGTTTAAATTTTAGAGGAGAAGAACGGGGAATCCAACAGGGAATCGATAGTGAGTCCATTATTGTTGTCAATTGACATCTCACAGGTTGAAAAGAAAAGCATAACCGAGTTGAGTTCTACTGAACTCATGATGATGGCTGTACAGAAAATGTTGAAGGAAGGATCTTTGGATAAAGGGGCTATTGACCAGTCTATCATTGTTTTGCATAGACTAGTCCCGGAGTGCAAGTTTGACAAAGAAGTGAGCCCATCTGACAAGCTTAAGACAATCACAAAGTACATTTCAAAGGATTTTTAGTCTTTGCAGTAGATATCAAACCGACAAGCACTGGAGAGGTTCACACAGGCAAAGAGAGCTACATTTGATCAAGTGATTGAGT
Organism: Cryptomeria japonica; assembly: GCF_030272615.1. Taxonomy (NCBI): domain Eukaryota; kingdom Viridiplantae; phylum Streptophyta; class Pinopsida; order Cupressales; family Cupressaceae; genus Cryptomeria; species Cryptomeria japonica. The sequence continues at coordinate 190,714,163 of NC_081410.1, forward strand.
CTGAGAGGAAGAAGACTAATGATAAGTTGAAATTGATAGATAATGCATTGAGGCAATGTACTAATATCTATAGAGTATGTTGTAATACAGGTTTACTCACAGCTGAGATAGATAAAAAGATTAAGGATATTCAGGAGGAGATTGCAAGTATAGCCAATTATTTTGATGGATTGAATTCATTAACTACATCTATAGATGGTCAAATTTTGGTTTTGGAAGCCCAAATTTGTGCTCTTAAGAGAGAAAAATGTTAAATCATAAGGAGATCCAAAAGTCTTAGAGGATTGGTGAGTCCCCGATTGGATTCACTAAGTGTACATAAGAAGGAGTTTATTGATATGGTTAGTAAGCCCACACCAGTAGAGCTTAATGAGAAAGAGTCATTTGTCTATATGTTAAATGGAATTTATCTATTTTTGACACTTTCAAATCTGGTTGGGATACCTATCTAGAGATTTTGTAGAAGGATTATTTGGATATTTTCAAATACATTCAACTCTAGTAAGATATTTTGGGACATATTCATTGTATAGTCTTTCATTCTTCATCCCGGTTTTGGTACTTTTTTGTATTTTTGATGACATTGATGTCAAAGGGGGAGTGATATTTATGTGAAAAAGAAAAAAGGGAGTTTTATACATTAGGGGGAGTATAGGTGGAAAATTATGGAGGTATGAATTATTTTTTATTATGATCATAGATGAATATTCAGCTCAGGGGGAGCAAGCTCAAGAAGAAACCAACAAATGGAAACCATGATCATTTTTCACATGAGTGTTGCCATCAATGCCAAAGGGGGAGATTGTTGGCAATTGACATTCAATTGGTTGGTTTCAATATGTTGTCATTGATGGCAACATGTCAACTTGTTTCGGTTTCATATTTTGGTTTAGTTGTGTACCGGTAGGCACTTCACCGGTACCGTCACCAACACTGACATGTTGGAAGGATTTATTTGGTTACCAACAATGCAAGCCGACATGGTTTAGAATCAGGTTATCGGTATTGGAGGCCGACATCTTTTGGATCCGGCATCGACAATTGTTTTTTATATTCATGTATTTATGTTATCTAGCCGACATGTATATTCATATTGTAATTATCTTTGTAAGCCGACATAAGTTATGTTGAATTGTAAAGGGTATATAGGTCAGTTGGCTAGATCATTTTGAAATAATGGATGGATATGAGAATATGATAATGTTATGTAAAGTGAAACCTATGAGAGAGTTCATGTATGTGAGGATATTTATGTAAGGGTTATTCTGGTAAGGGTTTAGGGTTTTAGACCAAAAAAGATAGAGCTTAATCGAAACTATATTCAGGGATAGAAGATGCTACCTTTGCAGTTCAATCATTTCTCTAGATTGTATGTAGTTGGCAAGGCTCCCTCTGTGATTGAGCAGTGTGCTCTAGGTTGTAAGCCTTCCTGCAAGTGCAGGCCCCTATATTTTGTAATATCTCTTCATATGGCAAGTGGATTGATATTGTGGGTCACAAATCCCATCGTGATTTTTCCTCTTTGAGGTTTTCCACGTATAATTCTATGTGTTATGGTATTCATTTATGTGATTGGCTTATTGGTTGTTTTAATTATTTCAATTCTATATGTACCAGTATATCGGTTGATGTATGCATGTTTTAATAAGGTTAAAATTGATCATTTCGGTAGAACACCGATTCACTTCCCCCTTCCCCCCCTCTTAGTGTTCTTGGATTCCAACACACACACACACACATATATATATATACATATGTACATATATCTAGATATATACATATACATACATACATACATACATACACACACCCACCACACACACACACACACACTACCACACACACACCACACCACCACACACACTATCATACACCACACACCACCACACACACATATACACATATTATACATATCACACATACTACACTTACTGACTATATATGTATGTATATATATGTACATATATACATATACATGTATATGTACGTGTGTGTGTGTGTATCTACAAGGTTTAAATTTATAAAGAATCATAAATAGTGATAGAAGTTTAAAAATCGCATCGCGAAAAGTTCAGATTTCATTGATTTACAATTAACATTTAAAATGAGAAACATAGCAATAAAACCTATTTGAAACCATGGAAAATGAATTTGGAAGTCTTGATCAATATCTAGGAGTGAGGTTGAAGGATTCTCCAACCAAATCCTTTTCAAACTGGGAATTGGGTATTTCCATGCTTGCTACAATTCTCCAATGTTTTTGAGAAGATAAACTTTGTTATAACCTCCCCAATCCCATCAACTACCCACAGCTAGCAAGATTTTTAGAAAAAGTAATATGATTTCATGCTATAAACTATGTAATGCTAGCAAGATTTTTAGAAAAAGTAATATGATATCATGCTAGAAACTTTGTAATGCATCTTCTTGAGAATAAAAGAATACGAATGTCTAAATGTTCTCTATTCTAGTTTGTTATAGCAAATGAATACCTCTTATGCAAAAATAAATGAATACCATTGACAAAATTGATATCTATAGTCTAATTTTATTATTCTCCTTTCAAAGATGTTAGATCCCATGATGCAACTGCCTCCCATTTTGGAGAGGTGACTCCATTATGTGAGTCATCACTCACATATGTGTACACAATGAAATTCATTCTATAATTTTCCTTTTCCATTTGGATATCCACATTGGATGGTGTTTTATTGTTTCATATTAGTTATGTTTAATAGAATATGTTGTTGTATAAACAAGAAGGAATTTGCCTTTATTTGAGGCATTACACAATGGTTCAATATAGCATATTTTTATTTGCATAAAGTTGATATCATATGATTTGATACACATTTAATTTTATACTAATGAACTTGCTTTAGTTCTATACCATATGTATAATAATCGACTGCAAGGAATAACTTTAATGTTTGAGATTTGGTTTACATACCCATCGGCCTCCAATATTTATATATTTGTGTACATATGAAATCATATAGAATAACTTATCTTTATGTTCCATGTATATGTATATAATGTATACACTTATACATAGATACATATTATTTTTATTTTATAAAGAAATATGATATTCATTTAAAATCAAAGAAAACACATATAGGTACGAATGCGTTGTCATTAACAAGGTATGACGATTTTATTTTTCCATCAACCATTAAAATCATAATGATGATAGCAACGATCTTGGACAACATTAAGTTATTAAAAAAGAAATCATGCCATTAAATTTTTAGAACTAAATGAGTCTACATGATGTGCAATAGGTATTCATCGTGGTCATTCCTTACCAAGTGGCTAGATCACTTCTCCTCAACGATGTTCTAACCTTCAACTCATACCCGCACTCTGTCATACTTAGTCACACATCTGGTGTAGTCACTGGTTAGGAGGGACGTCAAAGATATCAATCGGGCACTAAGAGTAAACACAATGGAAACAAGAGGCTATGATGGAGGCAATGCATAACTGAATGAATTTATATCATGAAAATTGATTATAGATAACCGGTAACATCCGGGTTACAAGATCTGACTCACTGGCTTGCTACAAACATGCTTAATTACATAATAGGTCACTCCCAGATCTCCAAACCTAAGATCTATCTACTATATTCTATCTGATTTCTTTTTGATTGACTTCTAATGCTCAATTACAATGATTTATATGGTCCAAGAAGATACGGTCAACCCAAAAGGAATCAAATGCCAAAGAACAAGATCAAACATGTAAAACCAATAGGTTGGCCTCTACCAAAGAGATTCCCCTAGAAAATCCAAAGGATGAAGTGTGGATCAAAGGGAAGGTCGACCACACACCAAGGAACATCAGAATCAATGCACAGGGCTCTGCAAGCTATGGAAGGGATCTAGTAGATTCACCAATGTAAATAGGTCCAAACGGTTCCGGTGCTAAAAAACTTTCTCAGAATCCATAATCGATAACTTGTCGAAAAATGATCCAAATTCTTAGCGATTTAGGAATAAGGAATATGATCATGTCCTCAAGAAAAATCCAACACCACAAGATCTAATGAGCCAATGCAAGAAAATGCAAAATGAAATGCTGAAACTACAAAATAGAAAACAAACAAAAAATAAATATTTTGGGTTGACGGAAGATTGCCAAGAACCGGGGATGCTCCTACATCAGACATCCGGGGTTGTTGAAAAAGTGAGTCTCTCACTTTTTTGGGGTCAGAGGAAAACCAAGGTAGTCTATCTTTGCCTGAGAAATCCAAGTTGAATCTTCAGCTGGTTTGTCCTTCCATTTTACAAGATACTCCTTATACTGACTACTCCGGGTGCTACTCCCAATCCTATTGTCCAAAATGTCTTAAATATGATCTATTTCCTTCTGGGGCAACTATTTTTCCAAGTTTGCAATACTATCCTTATTGAATTATGATTCATAATACTGATGTAGATCTGCAATGTTGAATATAGGCAAAATACTCAAACTATCCGGTAACTCCACTTCATATGCATTTTCAAAACTGAACTTCCTCAAGATCTTACAAGGTCCAAACTTCCTCATCTGCAGCTTGTTATAGGTTCCAACTGGAAATCCCTCTTTTCTCAGATACACCATCACTTCATCGCCAACTTCAAATCCCTTATGTCTTCTTTTCGCATCTACTTTCTCCTTATCCTTGATGTTCATGTCCTCCAAATGTTGCTTAACTTGAATATGCAAGGCCTTCATGTGATCTACAAATTCTTCTGCCTCTACATTCTGCTTGTCTTCATTATTGATATCTCTTATTTTTGATATACCTCTAGGGTGTGCTCCGATAATAATCTTAAAAGGTTTTCTTTCGGTACTCCTGTTCACTGAATTATTATAGGTAAACTCTGCTTGTACAAGAATCAAATACCAACTTCCGCTTTTCCCTCCAACCAAGCATCTCAACAAATTTCCCAAGCTCCTGTTTACTACTTTTGTCTGTCCATCAGTTTGTGGGTGAAAAGTAGAACTGAATTTCAAATCTATCTTCATCTTCTTCCAAAGTGTTCTAAAAAAATAACCAACAAACTTAGTATCTTTGTCTAAAACTATTCTCTTAGGTAATCCATGCAACCTTATCACTTCCTTGAAAAATAGGTCAGCTATATGCACTGCATCTGATGTTTTCTTACAAGGTATGAAATGAGCCATCTTCAAGAATCTATCTACTACCAGAAATATAGAATCATCCAATCTCTGGGTCTTAGGCAATCCAAGTATGAAATCCATGCTTATATCCTCCCAAGGTCTCTCTGGCATGGTCAAAGGCTTATACAATCCCACATTCTGACTACTGCCTTTTGAAACTTGACAAACTTTATAACTCTGCACAAATTTCCTAACATCCTTATTAATCCGAGGCCAAAAGTAATGTTCACTTACCAATGCTACTGTCTTATCAACACCAAAGCTTCCAGCTAATCGTTCACTATGCTTCTCCTTTATCAGATTATCCCTCATAGAACTCTTAGTTATGCAACATTGAACTCCTTTGAATAACATCCCATCTTGAATGAAGTAATCCAACCACTTTCTTCTATCTACCATAACCGATTCTCTACATGCTTTCCAAGGTTCTGCAAAATTTGGGTCATCATCATACAAGGTCTTCAACTCCTCAGATCCTAATATTGTCACTCTCATCTATGTCAACAAATTCCTCCTCCTACTCAATGCATCAACAACTTTGTTAGATTTCCCACTTCTATGCTTCAACACAAAGGTGTAACTCTGCAAAAACTTTACCCATCTCATATGTCTTTGATTCAACTTACTCTGATTGTTCAAATACTGTAAGGCTTGATGATCGATATATAACACAAACTCCTTAGGCAATAGGTAAAGTCTCTATTTATTCAAGGCTTGAACTATGGTATAAAATTCCTAATCATACACCGAATATCTCCTCCTGGCATCATTCAACTTCTCACTGAAATAAGCTACTGCTCTCCCTTCTTGACTCAAGACTGCTCCAATTGCAGTTCCACTTGCATCACAATCTACTTGAAACATTTTGTTGAAATTTGGTAAAGCTAACATAGGCTACTCAGTCACTTTCTGCTTTAGTAATTCAAAACTTTTGTTTGCTTCGGTTGTCCACTTGAATTCCTTCCTATCTCCCCTCATTGTCTCTGTCATAGGGTTACAAATTGAACTGAAATTTTTGATAAACTTCAGGTAGAAACTAGCCAATCCATGAAATGATCTTACCTCTCCAATGCTTTCCAGTGTAGGCCATTAAACAATTGCTTTTACTTTCTCAGGGTCCATCTTCAGTCCATCCACAAATATCACAAATTCCAAATAGACTAACTCTTGCTTCATGAAAGTACACTTCTTAAGGTTTATTAGCAACTTTTCTTCTCTCAACCTCTGCAAAACTTGTTTTAAATTCAACAAATGCTCCTCTTTTGTCTTACTAAAAATCACAATGTCATCCAAATATACAATAACAAACTTACCCAAGAATTTCTTCAATACCTCATTCAACAACCTCATGAAAGTACTAGGTGCATTAGTCAACCCAAAAGGCATCACCAACTATTCATACAATCCCTCATTTGTCTTGAATGTTGTCTTCCACTCATCTCCTTCTCTGATTTTGATTTGATGATATCCACTCTTCAAGTCTATCTTTGTGTAGTATTTGGCTCCACTCAAATAGTTCATTATGTCATCCATCCTAGGTAAAGGAAACTAGTACTTCACTGTGATCTTGTTTATTGCTTTGGAATTAGTACACATCCTCCATTATTCATTCTTATTAGGTGCTAATACTGTTGGTACTACACAAGGACTCAGACTTTCTCTGATCAAACCTTTCTTCAGCAATTCCTGCACTTGTCTATTCAATTCTTCATCCTCTGTCGATGTCAACCATTGTGCAACTTTGTTAAGAAAACTAGCTTCGGGAATCGGGTCCATGCAATGACTGATACTCTTCACAGGTGGTAATCCATCAGGCACATTATCTGAAATGATGTCTTCATACTCTGTCAGTAATTGCTTTATCTCTTCCAGTTGTTCTTCATGCTTGAGGTTCTCTGTCTTCTTTGGAACTAAGGAAAAACACACATTCTCATGTCTCATTCCATCCAAGAATTTCCTTCTATCCACTAAACAAATTCTAGAATTCAGACAGACTTCACTCTTCAGGGGTTCCTCCAAGGGTAACAAGGTTTGTTTTATCTCATTTGCTACAATAGTGTATATGTTCTTTCTCCCATCATGTATTGCATGTCTAGAAAATTCCCAAAGTCTACACAACAAAAGGTGACAAATATCCATTGGCATAATATCACACAAGACTTCATCATGGTAATTTCCAAATTTCAATTTCATGAAACATTGCTCACTTACTAACAATTTATGATCATCCTGAATCCATGCTATCTGATAAGGCTTAGGATGTTTCAATATTTCCAATTTCAACTTATTCACCATTTCTTTTAAAACAAGATTATCCAAACTACCACTATCAATAACAACTTTACAACACTTATCGAATACCTTACATCCGGTCTTGAACAAATTTCTCCTTTGCAAAGGCTCCTCATCTTCTCCGGTATGACACAAAGATCTCCTCATCATCAATAGTTCTCCATCTTCCGGTTTGTTAGCTAATACAGTGGGGCTTTCTTTTACCAAAGTTGTTCTCCTAGTGTTCTCTGATTTATTACATTTGAAAGCATGATGTCCTTCTCCACACTTATAGAAAGTTCCTCTAAACACTCTCTTATCTTGTCTTCTGTCATCCTTTCAAAAAATTTCATTCCGATAGCCATCAGGTTCTCTTCTCTGGTAGAAATTTCTATCATCCTTCTGGTATGAACTACAATCTTTGTTTACTTTAATGTCCTTGTTCTGATAGGTACATGTTCCTCTTCATCTGGTATATCCTCTTCCTCCTTGAAATCTTCCTTCAGAAAACCTTCCACCTCTACCTCACTGTCTCTGCTCATGTCTTTTGTTCAACTTCTCTTTTGCTTTCAAGGCATATTGATAAGCTTCTTAAACACTCTGTAACTTGATCAAACTGATATCATCCTGTATAGACATTCACAATCCATTCAGATATCTCACAACTTGTTCAATCTCATCATCAACAAGTCTGGATCTAATATTCAACTTGTAGAATGCTTTGGTGTACTCCTTCACACTAGATTCTTTTTGCTTCAAGTTCAACAACTTCCATCATAGATTACTTGATAATCAACTGGCATAAACTTCGATTTTAACTTAGCAACCATCCACTCCCATTATTTGATCTTCTCTTTACCTCTTCTTTGTCTATCAACCTGCAAATATTCCTACCAAAGAGATGCATGACCTTTCAACCAGGTACATGCATACTTCACCTTTCTTTCCTCTGCGGTGTCTCTAAATAAAAATACTTCTCCATCTCTGAGATTCAATCCATCAATTCATCTAAATCCAAATTTCCATCATACTGCGGTGGGGTAAAATGTGGTTTAGTGTTCGCCCTACTCAAAACCCTCAAGAACCTTTCTTCATCTGGATCGATCGCCGGTGGATTTTCTACTTGTTCTGCTGAGGCCTCTTCTTCCTCATCTTCACTCACATCTTCAATATGTCGGCCTCTTCTCTAGGTTGTCTCAACAACTTCCAACCGGGCTGCAATTCCTCATAACATTTCCATGACAATAGGGTTTGCATTCCCACGCGCTCCACCATTCCTATTTCTTTTTCGCGCCATCTTCACGCCAGTTCTTTGTAGCTGGAGGTTGGATCCACAATTTGCCACCCTACAATAAAATTATTAGGACAACACAATCTCCAGAATGAAATCTCATTTTGATACCACTTGGTGTAGTCACCAGTTAGGAGGGACCTCAAACAGATCAATCCGGACCAGGAAACAAGAGTAAACACAACAAAAATAAGAGGCTATGATGGAGGTAATGCATAACTGAATGAATTAGATTATGAAAACTGATTACAGATAACTAGTAACATCCGGGTTACAAGATCCGACTCATTGGTCTGCTACATACATGCTTAATTACACAACAGGTCACTCCCTGACCTCTAAACCTAAGATCTATCTACTATATTCTATCTGATTTCTTTATGATTGACTTCTAATGATCAATTACAATGATTTATATTATCCAAGAAGATCCAGTCGGCCCAAAAGGAATCAAATGCCGAAGAACGAGATCAAATGTGTAAAACCAATAGGTCGGCCTCCGCCAAAGAGATTCCTCCAGAAAATCCAAAAGATGAAGTGCGGATCAAAGGGAAGGTCGACCACATGCCAAGGAACATTGGAATCAACACACAAGGATCCACAAGCTATGGAAGGGATCTGATAGATTCACTAATGCAAATAGGTCCAAACGGTTTCAGTTCTAGATAACTGTCTCTGAATCCGGAATCGATAAGTTGTCAGAAAATGATTTAAATACTCCACGGTTTAGGAACAAGGAATATGATTATGTCCTCAAGCAAAATCCAACTCCACAAGATTCGGTGAGCCAATGCAATAAAGTGCAAAATGAAATAATAAAACTGCAAAATAGAAAACAAATAAAAAATAAATATTTTTGGTTGATGCAAGATTGCCAAGAACCGGGGATGCTCCTACATCAACATCAATAGGTTAGCTCTCTAAACTATAGCTGAAGCAAAACATAATAATATCACAATTTAATCATCATATTTTCAGTTGCACTAAAAAATAAAACACTAATTCTAACATACTTAACCTTAATAAAATAATCAGAGATAATTAATTAATATTAAAATATAATTTATTTCATTAATGAATTAAGTCAAAAAGATGAGATGTGACAAAAAAATGTTTGGAAAAGATGAACTCTTGGAAGCAATACAATAATTTTTGGGCTAATAATTTATCAAAAGGGTCACAAGGCACAATGTCCACTAAAATTTCCTCACTACTCATAGGAAATGAGCTACTCATTACAAGAAATTGAGAAACTACCAAAGCCTTAGGGAGGTGTTTCCTTTAGGAGAAGTTCAAAGTGAAAATCACATACTTGAAGTGGATAAGACTAATCTAGAGAAAATCTCATTATTTTTGCTTACTAGATATGAATTCAAGGCTTGGTGTTAGTAAGCATAGTGAGAAGCATGAAAAATTGGCTTAACGGTTTAATCCATGAGATGGTGGAAATAATGGAAAATTAGCATCTCAACCATCACTAAACATTTTGAAATTAAACATGTCTCAGAACCCTACCTAATCCAAGAGTGCTTCAATATTGCACAAAAGGTGATCAAGTTCCTTGTGAAGCTAGCCCTTAGTAAGGATGACAAATGACACAAATGATTTTAACTATAATGCCACATTTTAGCACAAATCATATGTTTATGCTTAGTATCAAGTTCATAACATAACATAACAACATAGGTTTGATGTCAAGCTCTTTTTTATTGAATAAGTAATTATAAAGTTAAAAATGTTATAGTCAAGACTTGATTTGTTAATCTATGCAAAATTTGATAGTTCCAATTACCTCAAATATGTGTCAAATCAGCCTATATACTAATAATATTTCTATAAAGAAACTTCAATAGCTCATTTCAAACTTTGAATTTGAACACATCAAGTGAGACCATAACTCCTCAATCTATCAAAAAATAAAGAAAAAACCCATTTTTAATTTAAAAAAATAGAATTTCATCAATATAGTATCCTTCATAATGGTGAGTTATTATGTTAAACTTGGCAATGCAAAATCAAATGTATTACATATTGAACACACTCAATAAACATAGAATTGTAAATACTATTTTACTATAAATTTTATACTTACATGGAAGATTTAAGAAAAACTTACATGTAAGTTAATGTTAAAAAACATTATTAACCAAAGGGTTGTCACTCAATTGGTGAGGGTGATGGTATGTTCCTTGATTACATCATCCACAATATTTAAACCCTTGGAGGTATGATATAAGGGATGAGGTTGGGATTATGCCACAAGAAACTTGAAAATAATGGATGATCCTTAGTTATTATCTTTCAATCAAAGAGGTATCAATATAGGCTTGTGCTCCCACATTAAGTAGTAAAATGAACTTGTGGATGATATAAAATCCTCCAATATTAAAAGAAGCATATGTATAGAGATAAAAAATGTTTGTTAATTACTGATAAAAGAAAAATATTTGTTAATTGATTTTTAATTTAGTATTTATAATAGTTATTACTAATGTCTATTATGGTAAAATATTATCAATTAAATATAACAAATTTATTATATATATTTTTCAATATTAATATTGTGGAAAGTGATAATAATAGTTATTTTATTTTATTTTACTTAATAAATAGATCTCATTTTATATTTCATTATGAATTTAAATTTATTATTAAAAAATTAATTATATCTTTTATAATACTCTATATCTATTCACTTTAAATAATAAATATTGATTTTGTGTATAATTATGGCAACATTCATGAATGTGCCAACACGATGTTAGTGGGTCCCATGCCAATTTCCAATGTCTCCATCATTTCAACACTCAACACTACATCCTACACACATTCCCTTAGAACACAATGTTCTATCCTCACAATTAGAGCATTCATGAATGCTAACATAGTTATACCCTTTTCTATCTATAATTGACATGTTTTTTTGGTTGTACTACCCCGCCACATACTTCATTTGTACAATATATTATTGCAAAACTTTCAATCTTAGAGTATATATGGTGATATTAAATGCTAACAATAAGAAGCTCATTTATTGAGTTTTGAAAAACTCCAAGAAATCCTTAGCCTCAATACATGTGAAATTTTAGTAATTGATATACAACCAATGAAAAATATAATATTCTTTCACTAAGATTGTAAATTTAAAATAATTTGTGCAAAACTCTATTGTGGTTCTTTATATCCAATAATTTTTCCTTATAGGTCAATATATACAGGTCTCACTCAATAAATCATGTTGAAAAATGTGGTTTTTAGTATAATTGCTAACATAAGTTTTTGTTTATAACAAAATACTTGAGTTTATTCCAACTCTACTTGGGACAACTGCACCTTGCAAGTGAGTATATGTCCTACTCAAAGAGTTTTGACATGTTCACAAATATTGGTTTTCTATTGTAGGGTTTAGAAGTATTATAAGAAAATTGTGAAATTCCTTGCTTATTTTGTTTTAAGATGGCCAAAAATCCTACAAACTTATTTTGAAATGTGTGATACAAAAATAGTAGAGTATACTTCTACTTCCTCATTGTTGGTAGAGGGCACCCAAAATGCCTTATTTCTATTTTTCTTTCTAAGATAAATCTTAAATTTTCTTGCTATACTTGCTCCATCTTTAATAATAGAACCACCACCATCTCCTCTTTTGTTAAAGGATCTCACCTCTACCCCAAATATGGTAGTGCAATTCATTGATCTAATAATGCTTCATTGATTCTCCTCTTCAATTTAAACTGCTCATTTGAATGTATTTTTCACCTAAATCAAACTTTTGTTATCAATTTATATTATGATCTAATCCTTGAAGTATATCACCATTATTTTCTTTTCCCACTCTTATTCTAGTGAAGGTAATGCCCACATTAAAGAAAATTTCACATGTAAAGTATGACAAATGTAATGCCTTGCCATGAAACCCACAAGACATTAGCCAAGAAACATGGGAAAGTTTAATATTAACAACTTACTAGCATCACTATGCTCAAACTAGTAGATCAAAATGACTTGTTGCAATGCGATGATGCACAAGTAGAAGACTTTTGGTCCACAACACCTAATAGCCAAGGGGGGAAGTTTGGAACACATGAGGGATTGATAATTAAGTCTTTCAAACCTCACAAGACATGTTATATGATCTCATTAATCCTAGGTTTGATAATTAGCCAACTTTGAGCGAAAGGCACACAAACCAATGGAAAAAGCTATGATAAGTATTCAATGACATCACTTATGGACAAGATCTAAAATTCCCTAGAATCCTGAGGTCATAAGAAACACGTTTTTTAAAACAAAAGTCTCCATCTTAGGCTAAAAAATGCTCATTGTTCAAAGTATGGGAGGACTACAATGCTCAACCAGGATACTAGCACCCAAACACTAGTGTCCAATTTTGGCACTAGAGTCCTAATTGAGCTCATTTGACCATCTAGGTGTTGTAGTCTAGTTTAAGCACTATTGTCCTAGCTAGTAGGTAATTTGAAAATATGGATTGACCTCCAAGACACCACAATCATCGAGGAACTACCTAGAAGGGTCAACAACACTCTAGCGTCCACAAAATACCAAAACTCGGCTCAGGGAAGAACAATAAAAATGACTCCCCCAAGCACTAGACATTGTCGACCCACAAAAGGAGAGGGTAGGGAGGTGTGTTAGGACCATAAAAAGACTTCTACCTTGAACCTTAAGCTAAAAGATGCAAAGACCAGGACAAAATCGTATGACACTTTTCCAAGCCTTTACAAGAGAGTTCATTTTGGCCCAAAAACTTCACATCTTATGAATAAGTATCTAGGATCAAGACATGGACATGAAAAGTTCACAACGCCACTTAAGATGAATCCAAGACTCATTATATTCATTTTAAGCTAAAAATACAATTTCCTACATTCATTTTACCATTATCGTGCAATTAAACATAAAAAATGTCACCATGTTATCATGCTCAATATCGACATTGAGTCACATAACTAAATCTAATTCCATTATCATGTATAATTCACTCTTTAAGAGAGGTTCAAAGATAAATATCACACTACATCTAGTTAGGATTCAAACATCCTTGATTATACAAATTACTTTGAAAGAAACTATTTAAAGTGCATAGAAGAAATGATGAATAGATGAGTCCAATGTCGCCTTTGAACTTTAGTCCTTTGGTCCCCAACAATGGATTCCCTATCGCCCAATTATGTGATACTTGTAGGTTCACCCCACCATGCTAGGAGATAGTCACGTGGTCCAATCACACACACAATACAAATAGGTATAAGGGCATATACTATAGTAAGACATATAGGATACTTGGAATCCAAATATATAATAAATTCAACACCATAAGGAAAGGAATTACATCATCTTTCAAGTGCTACTCAACTTCTCTAGGAGTAGATGTTAGATAGCTAGTTAGCAAATGTCATCATTTATGCTCACCGGGATGGAATCACATGAAGCCTAATACTCCTCTTATATGGATGAGGTTTATTTATATTAAAATTCCAATGCTCCAAGAGTGGGCATGTCTTCCACAAACATCCTTCGTTTATATGAGCACTCAAGGAATGGGAGTAGGCATCCATTATCTTAGTTTATTACAAGTATTTATTTAATTTTCACTTAATTAGAAGAATCTTAGTACACAATTTCTAGCATGCCACTTTGGGTTGGGGATACATTGGGAGCAACTCCCATAACCCTCTCTAATAACTAGATCCTAAGTTCATCCCATTTTCCAACGAATGTGGAACAAAAACCAAGATAATACATAATTTCTTATTTTTACAACATTTTTAACAACATGGATTCAATAGATTCCACTTAACAAAACATGAATTACACCTTATTTTTCATAATATAATTCATCATAATTCATTTTCAATTCTCAAATCTTCCACATTTCAAAAATTCTAAAAACCAAGAAATTCATCAAAACTCCATTAAAAATGCTTGAAATTCTAAAAAAACTGAAATTGTTGAAATCAAATTTCTAAAAATACCCTTTAGTAGAGAAATTTCCAAACACCCATTATTGAACATAAAATTCAACATTTAACCATTTTCCAAAAAAAATAAATATTATAACAACATTTTGTAAAAATAATCTAGAATCAAAACATAATTTTAGCAAAAGCTTGAAATGAAGAGTTCTCCAAGCACAATCAACAATGTCTCAAATGCACACACAAGAAAGATCCCTTCCCAATTCCTATCCTAATGCATTTTTCCCCATCCGATTTTGTTCCCAATTTCTTTCCCAACCCACAAATCATTTTTTCTCTCAAAAGGGGGTTTTGCACAACAAAATTTTCTCCTAAATTTGAAGTGTGAAAATAAACAAGTCTTTTTCCCTATTTACCTAATTCCTATTCTCACTTTTTGAAAATAATAAAATAATGCATTTCCTTTCATTTTACCAATTGAATATATAAATAGCCCTAATTTCCTTAAAACCTAGATAAACATTTAACTATATATTTATTTAACATTCAACATTAAATTTACAATTTAAAATTGCAAGACCATATTTTTCAATTTAAATTTACAAAAAGTATGGATTTAAACAAAACATTTAAACACTCATCCACTATGCATTCACATTGTGTCAAGGTACCAATATTATACCTATCATTGACATTTGGGGTAATGATGAAAATAACATATTAAGGAAATTGTACTCAAATTGAGTACAATAGGTAAGGCAAAATGAGTAATGGCTCATGTGACATCTTTGAATAACTACAATTGGGGAATAACTAAGACATATAACTAGGTGGAAAAATTCCTTGTATCTATAATCACTCAATGCACGTCAACTAGTGTACCTGTGCATGTCTAATAGTTGAAGCATATATAATTTCCTTGGATAGTGTTCAACACAATACATGGAATAATTATCCAAGCATACACATACATAAATGGAAAGACAACAATATAGTCCATCATAACATAATAATAACATAAGTATGTCATAAATTGCACCCAATACTGGTTCCAATATAAAAAGAATGGTGATACAAAGCATCCTAAATCAATAAACAGGTATGGATATATGGATCAGTCCAAAATAAATTTGTCATAATGCAAAGGTGAGAGGTATTACACCGCCCCTTATGAGAAATAGGCTTACTCCTAGAAGCTTACAAAAATATGGCGATAAAGATTTATCTAAGTTGTATCAAATCCTCTGAAGTCACCGGAGACTCATGATTTGGATACTATTGTACCCTTACCTACTTTAGATCTTGACCCTTGAGGGTCAATTTTTGATGTTGGAGAATATACAAGCCCAAAATAAAGTTTCCTACCCTCTTTGACTTGCAAGGCACCTCAATAAATAACATTGGTCATATCCAGAACATACTATTTGAGAACTGGAATATGGAACACACTGTGGATGCATGATAGGCAAGGTGAAAAGGCAAGGTAGTATGCAAGATGATCAATACTCTAAAGGATCTCAAAAGGACCAACAAAATGTGGTGCAAGCTTAGAGCCCTTACCTTAATGGATGTGTCTCTTATATAGGCACACTATCAAGAAAACACAATCACATACCAAGAAGTATCAATCCAATCTACAAGCATTGACATACTTCTTTTGATAGTCATTGGATATCATCAAGTGCTCCCTAATTTGAACTACTTGTTGCTCCATGTTTTGAAGCATCTCGGGGCCCAAGACAACTCAAGATAGTCTAAATGAACCCAAATTAAAGGAGTATGAAAAGGTTGGCCATACAAGGCCTGGAAATGTGTCATTCCAAGAGAACCATAGTACTCATTACCATAGGGAAACTCCACTAGGTATAAATAGTCCTCCCACCTTGACTACTAGTCCATGACGTATATGTGAAGCATATCCTCAAGAACCTAGTTCACTCTCTCCACCTATTTGTCAGTCTTGGGATGGTAGGTGAAATCGAAATTAATTTTGGCACTCAAGGCATGTTGTAAGGATGTTCAAAAAATGTATGTAAATGCTATGTCCCAATCTAAAAGGATCCTATGAGGTATTTTGTGCAAGTGCACAATCTATTCCATAAACACACGTGTCATAGATGCAATGCTATATAAAGATCTCATGGGTGAAAAATGAGCAACCTTCGATAAATTATCCACCATAACTATGATAGCAACATGATGACAAGAAGATATCAGTAGCCTATCAATGAATTCTAGAGAAACCATATCCCATTTTCACTCAAGAAATTCATTTGGTTGTAAGAGACCTATTGGATGCTAATGTTTAGCCTTCACAAGTTAACACTCAAGGCATATAGCTACAAAATTGATATCATTGCTCCTCATCCCTACCCTAGAAGGTATCTTCTTGTTGAGCTACAATATGCTAAATAAGGAGCACAATGTGCCTCAAACAAAATAAACAAATGAAGATCATAAAAAAATGGGACATAGATATGACCAATATGATGAAAAATTACATCTAACTCCAAAGAGTATCCTAAAATCCTACCCTCTAGGGCTCTCTTGAACTTAATCTTCACTCTCACCTCCTAATACCAAGTATCACTACAAAGTTCCTTAAGGATATAACTTTGCAAATCAGTACTAAGGGTCAACACCAAGATCTCATATCTCCTCCTACTCAACGCATCTGTAACAACATTATCCTTCCCTTTCATGTGATGAACACCAAAGTTATACTCATGCAAAATATCCATCCAACAATGTTGTAAATTAAAGTTTGATTGAGTAAAGATATATTATTGACCGCGATGGTCAATATGAATCTCAAGCCAATGAGCCAAAAGAAAATTCCTCCATTGAAGAAGTGTGTCGGTAACTACTACTAACTCCAAATCATGAGGGATAACTCAACTCATGTTCCTTAAGCTTGTGTGACACATATAAAATCAATTAACCCTCCTAAATGAGAATCACACAAAACTATCCAAAAATGCATCAATGCAAACAACAAAATTTGATGCTAGATCTAGCACTACTAGGATAGGTGAATTGGTCAATAGCTGCTTAAGATCTTGGAATGATGCCTTGTACTTCTCTTACCAAATAAAATTATTCACTTCTCTTTGAAGAGAAGTGATAGGATGAGCTACTCTAGACAAATATCTCACATAATGATGGTAATAACCCACCAAACCCATGAAAATATGAACCTTAAAGATACTTGAGGGTAATGTCTAATCCATAATGGCTTGAAAATTCAAGGGATCCATTGAGATATCCTCAAAACAAATGATGTGGCCTAAATATCTCACCTCACTATGGGATAACTCACACTTTCCCAAGTTGCCATAAAGTTGATGATCATGTAGACACTACAAAACTTGATGCAAGTGGACCTCATGCTCCTCCACTATCCTTGAATATACCAAAATTTCATCCAATAACACATGGATAACATGATAAAGATAGGTATGAAATACCCAATTCATTAGATTCATAAAAATTAAAGGAGCATTCGTCAACCCAAATGTAACCACCATTAAATCATAGTGTCCATAACAAGTATGAAATGTTGTTTGATGAATGTCAACCTTATGAATATGAAGTTGATGGTACTCTAAATTGATGTCAATATTGGAGAGAACCTTGGCTCTCCTCATCTGATCAAATAAATCAACAATCATCAACAAGAGATATCGGTTCTTCATCCTCACTTAATTTAATTATCTTATAATCAATGCACAAACGAAAAGACTTATCCTTCTTCTTCATAAAGACAATTGGTGCTCCCCAAGGGAAAATACTTGTACTAATATTTACCTTCTTCATAAACTTATCCAACTTCAAATGAATTTCACCAAGCTCTTGTATTGTCATACGATAAGAAACCTGAGATATTGGCTCTGCTCTAGGAACAAGGTCAATACAAACGTCTATGTCCTGCTTCAGTGGCATACCCAAAATATTACTTGAGAACACATTTATGAACTCTTGAAGAAGAGGGTGATCATAAAAATATACCTCCCCACACTCACCCTAAAATATCATTCACTAACATTAAAAACATTTGACAACTCTTATGCATACTCTATTTCATCTACTTAGCTAAATTCATGTGAAGAGATATGGGTCTTTGAACTCCAAAAAGCTCCACTTGCTCACCAAGATCATCCACACACTTAATTTAATTACATGAATAATCAATACAATATTGATGGGCCTCTTTCCAATCCATACCCATGAAAATTGCACAGGATCCTAAGGGTAGGATGCGTAGGTCAATGATGGTGATAAAGGTGCCCAAATCCAATACAAAACCATGCCCCTAGGGAGTCTATTGCCACCTTTATACCAGTAGCTAACTCAATGGAGAAACTATCACTTTGCATCACTTCCACAAGAACACATTGATCCACAAGGAATGTGAAAATAAAAGATTTTGAAGCACTAAAAGAAAAAAAATGGAAGTATGAACTCTATTTAAGATTTTTTATGACTCAACCACAGTGCCCAAATAATCATCCTAGCAATCATCTATTGTTAAAAACACTTTGTGGTACCTACCAACATCCTCCACTATAGGCTATAAAACTATATTTCTTTGTATGCTCTTTATTGTTGACCTCCAAGGACAATATTTAGCAAAATGGTCCTGTTAGCCGGATGAGAAGCATGCTCCTCTACCCTATCCTCATCTTGGGGTTGTTGCATATGACTGATGGAAAATCCCATACTAGAACTAAGTTTACTACTCTACATTGGACATCTATATAGAGGGTCCCTAGGTCACTACCCACTATGATGCTTGGAATGATGACCACCTAAACCTTGCCCACTTTGAGGGGCATGTAAAGATATTTATCATTGTTTTTGTTGAACCAATCTAGAGGGTGCCAAGGAGGCTCTAAAAGGTTCTCAAGTTGACATTGAGAGCCTTACACATGGGACTAAATCCTCTAGCTAGGTTGTCCTTTATCGATATCACATTCTCCATATTGACCTCCGAATACTTATGCTCAAACACCCATACACCACTACTAATCCTAGCGTTCAAGTCACACATAAATCATTATATTAACATTCCCTTTTCCTCAACTACACTCATATATTGTTTGACCTCAAATAAATGGTTCTCATACTGATCTCAACTATCACACTTGAACGCCAAATCTCATGAAACTCATTAATACATCTCTACCTATAACAATTTAAGAGATAACATGCCTGAAACCTCCCTTTGAATGTCTCCCAAGAGATAATCATGATATCTTGATGGAGGAGAATCCCATAGAACAAGAAACCAAACCTAAAGGAGGAAGTGTGTGAAACTTCCTTAAATCTTCTAGAGCCTACACAACGTGCCACATGGTGGATATGGGGCTAGACAACCTTTAGATAGGTTTGCATTCATCCACGTCTAGTTTTGCACCTTCTTCAAGAATTTGGGGTTGATGCACATGTTACATTAACAATTGAACTTGGGGCCCAAGGGAGGCCGACATAGGTCATTTCTAGTGTTTGGATCTAATATATAAGCACCTTGAGAATTTTGGGAGAGCATCATCAGTAGTTAGAGAGTAGTAGTTATGAGAAGGTAGATCGAGAAAGACTTATGTTTTAGTATTGGGCTAATGAGCTGAATGTATTTGACATGTGAGAGCCCACAAGCATGTAAGCATTTTGTTACATTCAATTAAGTTTATTCTTTTGTTTCATATTTATTTTCCATTGTACTTTCATGCATGGTTTGACTACAAGGTTGGACAATCCATTTCAAATCCTTCATCCTTGATTGCATTAAGTGGTATTAGAGTGAGATTCAAGTCCTATAGAAGTGTGTTTTCTATAAGACCCTAGTGTGGATAGATCGCCAACAAGAGGCAGGTTGTGAGAGTTGTCCATAAATCACTAAATTAAGGTAGTTGTAACCCTAAACTAGATCATTGAATTGAGGCACCCACACCTAGTTTGAAGGAATGATACATCCAAGAAGGATGTGAGTTATGGATAATGTTACCAAGAGAATAGAGGAAATGATTAAATGATAAGATCCATGAAGAATCAACTAAATACCATGGAGGAGGATTGGAGAAGGGGCATAAATCCTAGACCAAACAAGGAAAGTGATGGTGAGGAACTAAGAATTAAGATCAGGGAGAGGAAAGCCAAAAGGAAGAAGATCTAGATGAGATCAAAATTATGAAGGCTATTGCTAGGATAAGAAAAAGGTCAAGGATTAAAATTCCTAGTTATGATAGAAGTTTGAATCTAGAGGAGTTGATCGGTTGGATAAATTAGATGGAAGAGTAATTTCAATATGAGGAGATTGAATATCTAGAGTGAGTGGGGTTTTACAAAACCAAGTTAAAGAGGCATGTTGGCATATGGTGGAAATAGGTGTAGTTGGATAGAAATTAGAGAGGAAAAGAGAAAATCACATAATGGGAGAGGATGGTGGTGAAATTGAAATGTTAGCTCATACTTGCAAATTATGAGTTAGAATCGCTAAAGAAAGTTCAAAACCTGCAATAAAGGGAGAATATAATGAAGGAATACACTGAGGAATTCCACAAGATGATCATCAAGATTGGATACAATAAATATGGGAGGGAAAAGGTGGCATGATACATCAAAAGTATCAGAATAAATATTTAGGACCTAGTCTAGATGACCACTATGGAAGAAGTTTTCCTATTTGCACTAAAGGTGGAGGAAAAGATATTTAAGAGAGTAGAGAGGATGTCGGGAAGTAGAAACCAAAAATTTCTGGAAGGATGGATACAATGTACAAAGAGGAGGCCTTACATTGAGAAAAATAGAGGTAGAAGCCCTTACCAAAGAGGAATGAAGACCCAAGGAAGAATCATATCACAACCAGAAGGAAAGGGAAGACTATCATTGTGATGATGGATATGGGGGACTGAGAGGAGATTTGATCAAAGATTATTCTAGGGAACTTGTTTCAAGTGTAGGGAAGTTGGGCATTGTTCCTTTGAATGTTGTCAAGGATGCACAAGGAAGCCTAAAGAGTTGAAAACCATAAGTACCTACACTAAGGAGAAACGAGAGAGATTATCTAGGTCCATGAGACATCTAGAAAAGGGAGATTCATTGGTCATGAGGAGAACGCTATTGTAGACAAAGACCAAAGATGAATCGAGACAAAAGAGGAATCTATTTCAGTAAAGATGCAAGTTGGGAGGCAAGTGTTGAAAGGTCATAATTGAAAACAACATAACTAACAATTTAATCTCAGAGGAGATGGGGCAAAAGTTGAACCTAAAGAGGACGAAACATCCAAACCCATACCGGATTCCTTAGATTCAAGATGATCACAAGATTTTGGTAAATGAAAAGTGCCTTGTTAGTTTTCAAATTGGTTCATATAAGGATGAAGTATTGTGTGATAATATGTCGATGGATGCCTATCATTTTTTGTTGGGTAAACTTTGGTAGTATGATAGAAGAGCCACACATGATAGAGGAACAATATATACACTATAATTATGAATGAGAAGAAACACACCTTGATTTCCTTGTAAGAAGAATAAAAGAAGGTAGTTTATGGTAGTGCAAGGATCTATTTGGTAGATGGGAGGAATTTATTAGATGGGTTGAAGCATGATAAAACTTACACTCATTCCTATGAAATGCAAGAATATAGATGTCGAAAGCACTAGCAAAGGAGTGTAAATACTGTATAAGGAGGTCACAAATTTGTTGGAAGAGTACCAAGACATTGTGTCAGAAAATGTTTTGGATAGATTTTCACCAATCCAAAGTATCAACCATGACATAGAACTTATATTGGGGGTATTTTTTCCTAACAATGTAACACATTGGATGACGCCAACAAAGAATGCAAAACTGAGTAGACAAGTACATGAATTATTCGAGAAATGATTGATCTAGGAGTGCCTGAGCCCATGTGCAGTATCTACTATCTTAGCACCAAAGAAATATGGAGAATGGAGGATGTGTAATAACTCAAGATCCATAAAAAAGATCACAATCAAGTATTGGTTTCCTTTGTCGAGGATGGTGACATAATGGATTGTTTGAGTGGTGTAAAATACTTCACTAAGATTGACCTCAAGAATGGATACCATCAGATCATAATTTGGGAAGGTGATGAATAAAAGACTATATTTAAAACCAATGAAAGATTATCTGAGTGGTCGATCATGCCTTTTGGACTCACTAATGCACCAAGTACATCCATGTGATTGATGAACAAAGTTTCGAAGCATTTCCTAGGCAACTTTCTCATTGTTTATCTAGATGACATTATGATTTTTAGTAGGACAATAGAATAACATATTTGACACATCAAACAAGTATTCCAATGGTTGAGGTAAGAGAAGTTGTTGATCAACATCAAGAAGTGTAGTTTTATGAAGACAAAACTAGTTTATTTTGGGTTTGCTATCTCTATGGATGGATTGAAGATGGATCAAGAGAAGGTGAGAGAAATTGGAGAGTGACGTAGATCGATAAATATTGGCGAAGTAAGATCTTTTCATGGTTTGACGAGTTTTTATTGGAAGTTCATTAGAAATTTTAGCACCATTTTTAAAACAATGGCATAGACAATGAGGGGAGATTGGAAAGATGTTCAAGTGGATGTACATAGCGCAAAGGAGTTTTGAATTCCTGAAGAAAAAGGTGATGGATCAATCGATATTAGCCTTACTTGATTTTGACAAAGTCTTTTAGGTAGATTATGATGCCAATGGTAGTTCTATTGGAGTAGTCCTAAGTTGGGAAGGAAAGCCAATTTCTTATTTCAGTTGATTAGTTGAATGATTTTTGGAGAAGGTATTAACAATCATTCTACACCATAACTCAAGAATTGAAGAAATGGAGACACTACTTGTTACTAAAGGAGTTTGTATTGTATATTGACCATCAAGCCTTTCACTAACTGAATAATCAAGGTGAGTTAAACCAAAAGGCATTTTTGGTGGGTAGAGTTTATGTAGAGTTACACATTCATCCTAAAGCACTAGAGTGGGAAGTCAAACTAAATTGCAAATGTACTAAGAAGGAGAAGAAACTTGATGATGTAGATGAGGGTGACAATAATGGGATTTGATAAATTGAAACATTTGTATGAAGATGATCTTGACTTGTAGAGGCTTGGAAGGTGAGTAGAGAATCAAAAGTAGCTAACAAAAGCAAGTGGTTGGAGCACTTCATCCAAGATGACATGTTGCCAGGGGAAACTAGTTGTGTATTGGAGCTCAATATGTGATAACTTGATCAAGGAGAAACATTTTAGAGGATTGGTAGGGCATTTTGGTATTGACAAAACTATAGGCTTGGTGAATGAAAGTTTCTTTTGGCTTAAAATCTACAAAGATGTTTGAAAGTATGTTCAAGAGTGCAAGACTTGTCAAGTGGCTAAGGGAGCTAGTCAAAATATTGGGCTGTATCAACCTCTTTCAATTATAGAAAGGACTTGGGAGGATATTACTATAGATTTTGTGTTGGGGCTGCCAAGGACTCAGAAAGGAAATACATCCATACTTGTCTAGTAGTATATTTATTCTCCAATATGGCACATTTCATTCCCTACAAGAAGATTCATGATGTAGTACACATCGCTAATTTATTCTTCCAAGAAGTGGTGAGATCACACAGGGTATCAATAAGCACTGTTTCATATTAGGATACCAAATTCACTGGATACTTTTGGAGGATACTATGGAAGAAGATGTAGAAGACTTTAATTTCAACTCCACATTTCACCCATAGGCCAATGGATAGACAGAGAAAATAAATAGAAGCTTGGGGAATTTTCTCAAATGTTTGGTAGGAGACAAAACTAGGAACTGAGACACGATCTTACCACATACAAAATTTGCATACAAAAACTCAGAAAACTTGAGTATTGAAAAATACACCATTTGAAATTATTATCGCAATTCATCCTAAAGAAGTAACCAAACTTAGAAACATCAACTCAAACGATAAGAGGAGTGTGGAGGTAGAGGATTTTGTAAAACATATGGAAGCCATCCACAAGGAAGTCAAGTAACATCTGGAGGCCATGGATAATAAAAATAAGGAATGGGAAGATACCAAGAGGAAACAAAAGAAGTTTGTAATTGGAGATGAAGTCATGGTGCATGTCCAAAAGGAGAGGTTTCTAGTAGGCACATCTAATAAGCTATAGATGAAGAAGTTTGGACCTTGCAAGATCATTCAGAGGTTTAATTATGGGAATGCTTATGAAATATTTACTAGAAAGCATTGACATCTCACCAATCTTCAACATCAGGAATCTCTATAGTTTCATGGAAAATTTACAAAGGAGGAAGACACCAAGGCATAATTTCAAGACCAATTACAAAAATTACCATCGAGGCAGACAAAACATATTATGGACAACTAGACTAGATGCAACACCTGGAACAAGGAGTACATGTAATATCTAGCCAAATGGAAGGGCAAGTCGATATAAGATGCAATGTGGATCTCAAAGGTTGGAATTGAGGGATTTAAATCACATCCAAAACTAACATGTAGGACAAACTTTTCAAATAACCTTAGGGGTATAATGCAAGAGCATCCTAGAGAACCATAGACCAGACCTAAAGGAGGAAGCGTACATCCCAAACCGTGCAAAGCCTACACAATGTGTCACATAGTGGATATGGGGCTATAAAACCTTTAGATGTTTCAACACCCATCCACATATAGTTCTTTAACTTCTTCAAGAATTTGGAGCCGACGCACACATTACACTAATAATTGAACTTGGGTCCTAAGGCAGGCCAACACAAATAATTTCTAGTGTTTGCATATGATATATAAGCATCTTAAGAACCTTGGGAGGACATCATTAGTAGTCAAGGAGTAGTATTTTTGGGAAGATAGACCTAGAAAGACTTTTTTTTTAGTATTTTCTTTATAATAAGCCCATAGTGACTTGCACACTAGCATGTGGTGCCAATGGGCCAAATGCATTTGACATGGGAGGATCTACAAACATGTAAGAATTCTGTTACATTTATTAAAGTTCATACTTTTGTTTCACATACATTTTATGTTGTGCTTTTCATGCGTGGTTTGGTTGCAAGATTGGATAGTCCATTTTGGACCCTCCATTCTTGACTACATCATATCTATATGATGATTTTTCTCCTAATGGCTCTACAAGTTGGAATCAAATCCTCTCAAGCGCATGATTGAATATTAAACCTTGGAATTGCTACCATATGTATGCATAAATTTTTTTATCAAAGGGTGAAAACCAATTATATGCTATAGAAGCCCTGATTAAACTCTTAAATGTAGGCGAATGGGCTCAAAGAATATCTCTCTTAAGCCTCTCTAACATTCTCTCCTCATCCACCACTTCCCTATCTTGTCTTTGAGGCGGCTCTCAATTTTCCTCCTTATTAACTCTAGAATGACTAGGGCTCCTAGAGTGATCTCAATCTCCTTTATTGGGTTGGCTTATCTTATTCTATTTGAAAGAGGGATAAATGCTTATGAGATACCTCCTATCAAATCTCAAATATAGTTGTCATCTCCTAAAGGAGATTGATGACCCAAGGAGCCTCAAACTGACCATCAAATTTATTATCTACTTGGGTTCCCAACTTGATACACAATTTGTTGAGAACTCTGATGAGTACTATGACCCTTAGGAGGAATCCTTCATTTAACAAGTGTTATATGGTTTAGAACTATAGAGTCGTAAATTGTACTCACAATTTCTCCTCACCTAGGCCTCACTTTGGCATCCCAACTTCTAATGCCTGATTGCAATACTAATTTTGCTCACACAATATTCCAAACTCACATTTTCATTACCTATCTGTTCCCCCCCGTCCCCCCCCATTTCAAAGTCCCATTTTTCTTGACTAGGGCATACTAAAATAGGACCAGGGTGGCCCACACCCTAGTTTTAAATCAAGACCAATACGTACCACACCTTGGTTCTCCTAATCAAGCCCTAAATTGGGGCATCACAATGATCATTTCATTTGAGTGGGAAATTTGATCCCATGTGTGACTGTTTCAAAAATTCAATTTGTTTTTCAGAAAAATAAGTATAAAAGGAGGTCTACCCCTCTCATTTGAAATTTTAAACTAATCAATCTTCTATGATCTCAATTACACTTTGGAAAAATTTAATTCAAGAGAGCAAGAAATCAGTCATTCATCAAGCATTGGAGCAGTAGTGAAATTAAGTTCAAGTATTGAAGATGGCATCCATGATCAATGTTTTATGGAGACACTCCGCGTGAAACCCTAAAACCTTTGTGTGAAGGTCAAACAAAACTTCATCAAGGTATACATTATTTTTCAAGCATTTCAGCCTTTCCCTAAAAAGGAAAGTATTTTTTAATTTTTTTTCATTATATTTATTAAATCAATTTCATGATTAATTCCAAAACTGGGGTTTAACCTAAGGTGAACTCCTATTCCCAACATATTTCTCTCTATTTATGTGTGAAAGAAATAAATGCAAGAGCTATACTTGAGAATTTCGACAAAGTCGACAGTGATGAACAAGTTCAACTTTTGACAGCAAAAATTTAAGAGGACAAGGGTGGATCTATGCTACTCGGTGTTAAAAAATCAGGCTAAACTTTTGGGAACAAGTTCTAAACATCTTGTTTTGACTAGATCTCAATTGATGGCTTCATGGACATCTATAGATTACTGTTTCTATCAATTTACTTCAATTATTTATGCTTTTACCCTAATTTCATAATTATCTTCCAAATTCAACTAAGATAGAGGATAACTAATTCCAACCAATTGGTTCCAATCAGAATCTCAGACCTTTCCCCATCGGGATTGAGCCTATATCTATTGGGTTAAACCCTCTTTCAAAGTATGTTTTGATTGTTAGATTATTTAGTGGATTTACTTAGTGAAACCGTAATTCCAAATTTGAAAATGAATGACAATGAATTTGAAAATCTTCAACAATGGATGAGTCAACAATACCTGAAAAGTGAGGCAATCCCTTTTCTTGAAGGATTAAAAAGAACGGTGAAAAGTGATAAAATTGGTGTTGATTTGTTGTGTGACATTTCTTATATTATTGATAATAATATCATGCCAATCAAAAGTTGTTTCAAAATCCTTGGTTACCCTCAACCTACTAGTCAAGTAAATCAATTTATTCCTATGCCTACATCCTTGCCTAGTGTGCCTACATTTACATCTTATATCATGGATACTTCCACACAAAATGTTAACCTTACACATGTTAGTCCTGGGGGCAATCTCATTAATCAATACTCTTACGTAGCTCCTTCCACGAGTCTTCCACTTGTATCCCAATCATCTCTCATACTCACATACCACAATGTTCCACCTCCTTATTATCAATCTCCACCTACATATAACAGTGTTACTCATCCATCACAATCCAACATGTCCAATTTCAATTCATCCACCAAAGCAACCATCAATAACCTAGCCCATTTTGTTGTACATCCCTACAACATCAATTGGCTCCCACTCAATCCAAGTTCAATGTTATCACATTTAATGTAGAGAGTCTACTATCCGATGACATTGTCCGTGTAGTTCCCGCTAAGAATATGGAAGTCCCTCAATTGGAGTTGTATAATGGAAAAGGTGACCCCTTGACTCATGTGAAGAAATTTGAAACTTTGTGTAGTGATTTTCTCATGACCAAAGACTTTTGGATAAATTGTTTACTAGAACCTTTAGAGATAAAGCTTTGCAATGATATTTTTCTTTGTCTTCTTATTCTATTACTTCATTTCAACAATTATCTAATGATTTCATTCAACAAATTCAAAATAATATCGGTCCCAAAATTACTTTGATTGATTTGATTCATTGTAATCAAGGAGTTAAAGAAAAAGTGACCGATTTTATTGGTAGATATAAACATTTGCATTCTCAAATTTCTTATCAAGTGCCTGATCATGATGTTCAAATAATTTTTATTGCTAATTTACAAAAACACATTAGAGATAAGCTTCTATTTTTTGAGTTTAATTCCTTTATGCAATTGTGTGCAACACTTCATAATTATTAGCTTCAAGTGAGTCAATTTGAATCATCCTTTTCAATGGCTCCAGTTGATAAGAATGAGGGTGCTCAACAATTGTTTGTAAATTTTAAACCCAACAAAGGTTATATCAAGATAAATGATAACATCAACACTCAAGTGGCAACCACGACATCAGGTGTGGTCCTTTATCCAAATACTTTAGAAAATAATTAACTCCTCTATCTGAGTCTTTGCATAGCATAATGTCGAGGTTGATAAATGTTATTATGTTGAAACATCCTTTCATCAAGCCAATTGACACTTCTAAAACATTGCCACCTTACCATGATCCTAAAGCCTTTTGTCAATATCATCGTCAATGTGGTCATGATACTGAGAAATGTTATACATTGAGGAATAAGATTCAAGAATTCATTGATAATAATACTATATCCATAGTTGGTGTGAATTACAAAGGAAACAAATATGTAGCTCCTAATCAAAATTTTCAAATATTCACCAATCCTTTGCCATCTCACTCTACCAGTATTGTTGAGTTTGAGTCTCTTTCCTTTTCTCCCGATGACCTTGGTATGGGATCTAACAATGTTGTGAATCTTGTTGATAAACCTACACCTCCTAAAGACCTATGCATTACATTTGATCCTAGTGTGACTATTGTTGCACCTGATGGCCCATTATATATCACTACAAAGATCAAAGACAAACTCTCACAAGGAGTTCTCATTGATCCAATCTGCACATTGAATGTGATTACTGGAAAATATCTTTATATTTTACAATTGCATTGAAAGTAACATATGATAAATTTGATGTTATGATCAAGGTGTATGATGGTTTCTCTTTCCCTACTATTGGCTCTAATACTCTGCTTGTTGAGGTTGGTACTAAGTGCTTAGATGTTGCTTTTTCTATTATTCCTACATCACATCAATTTCATGTGAAGCTGGGACATCCTTGGTTCTCTTACATGGAAGCTATACCTTCTACAATCCATAAATGTTTTAAGTTCCCTAATAATGTCACTATCATAACAATTAATCATAGCCTTTACCAGCCTACAATGAAGCATGGCAATTTTACACTTTATTAATTTTATCCTAAACAAATAGAACCTCTTAAGCCTCAAAGTGACATCCTTTTCTTATCTTATCAAAAGTGGAAAAATGAGATGATCATTTCCTTGCGTAATCCTAGATATGTTGTACCTATGGATAGTCCTACTTCTCATAATGGGCCTGGTATTATTCATACTCCTATTCCTCCTATATATGCCTTAGTCCTACCTCCTACATCTTACAAAGGAAAGTGCTTGGCATCTTCCAAGTCTCAACCTAGTGGGGTTTCTCCTGCTCCTCGTTTAAGAGAAAAAAAGAAGCATATGTCCATTGATCTTCAACCTTCGCAAGTCTCAGCTAAAACTAAAAGGAATCATTGTATGAGATAATGTTGATAAATTGGTTGTACCAAGGCTCATGAGATTTCTTCCCAAACTATTTCCTCCTCGAAGACACAAAATTTTGACTCGATCCCATTTGTCCAAGCTTCAGCTAACCCTAGGGAGGAAGTTTAACTTAAATCACCAAGATTAAAAATGCTTAAGAAAAAAGATGGTTCAAGTTCTTTTTGCATTAGGGATCCTATTTTTATTAATCTAGATGTTGATATGAATGATGATGTTTTTCATGCTAACAATGTTGATTGTAATGATTATGATGATATGCATGATCTTATTAATGTTAATAATGATTTATTTTCACATTTTTCAAAAGAATTAACCCTATCTCCTAGTGACAAACAAAGTGACTCATTGTTAGAGCATGGTCCTTGTTTGGAACTTATAGTAGCTCCATCTATTGTGATAGAAGCGGCTCCTCTTTCACCTTGTTCACCATCCCTAAATGTTGTTCAACAAGATTGGTGGGCAAATGATTTGATTGATTAGCTTCATTCATGTCGTGGATCCTCTCTTGTCTATTTGCTTGTTTGTAACGTGCTTCCTCCATGATGTGTTTCCTAATATGTTTTTGTGTTATGTTAGGTTCTCTTTGGATGACCCTTTTTACTCTGTTGGTGAAAGGTAATAAAGAGGAAAAATCTATTGTGACATTCTTCTATTTGTATCTCCCTTCTTCTACATGTCGTGCCTTGTGTTGTTTACTTGAGGATGATGCAAAGTATTGAGATCTCTTTTTTATCTCTTCATGTTGACTCAAAAAGACACTTGTGCTCTTCTTCAATTGTGTTTGTAGTTCCACTACCTTTGGGGGATGGGGGTACTCAATACAAATATTTTTAATATACATTATTTATCATAAGAGTGTACTGACCCCAAAGTTAGTGGATCTCTTATGTGCTTTTTCATATATGTTTTGTGACCATTATCCTTTGATTTTTCCTTTCTTGGGGGCATCTCATTGTGGTAAAGTGCTTGTCTTTTGGATGCATACTACCTTAAAGAAATTGCTCCTAATAAGGTGCTTGCAATTGATTTAATGTGGGGTTATCCACTCCACTCAATGTTACACTTTATGTACACACCATGACATGTTTTGATAATCTAAGTTAGTTTTCAAATTGAGCCTTTTGCTTTGTAATTTGGTATTTTTCTTTTTCATGACTCATAGTAAGCGAATATTACTAGACTAGTACAGCCATGTGTTCTCTCTCTTCTCCTTTACTATGTTGTCTCTTTTATCTAGATATTAGAGTAGTAAGATCCTAAAGTCCCTAGGGCTTAGTGTGTCTTGTCTCTTTGATATCTTGGTGAAAGTTTTTCAATGCAACTTTGTAAGTTTTATTATGAGTATGCTTAGTCTCACACTCCTGCTAAAGTGGGGGATAAATGTAGCATCGTTAATTGTATTCAATTGCAATTTTGTCTTCACCTAGGCCTCACGTTTGCATCCTAGCTTTTGATTCCTGATTTCTATATTGATTCCACTCACACCACATTTCAAACTCACATTTTCATCACCTATCCACCCCCATCATTCTAGAGTCCTAATTTTCAAGACCAGGGTAGCTCATGCCCTTGTCCTAAATTAGGATCAGGGTGTACCACACCTTGGTCCTCCTAATTAGGCCCTAAGTTGGGGCCTCACAATGATCATTTCATTTGAGTGAAAATTTTTATCTCGTGTCAACCTGTTCCAAAAATTCATTTTTTGGGGGCAAACAAGTATAAAATGAGCTCTAACCCTCTCATTTCAAATCCTAAGCTAATCAATCTTCAATGATCGCAATAACACTTTGACAAAATTCAATTCAAGTGAGAAAGAAATCAATCATTCATCAACCATTGGAGCAACAGTGAAGTAAAGTTAAAGTATTAAAGATGACATCCATGATTAATGTTTTATGAAGAAACTCCACATGAAACCCTAAAACCTTTGTGCGAAGGTCAAACAAAAGTTCATCAAGGTATACATTATTGTTTCAAGCATTTCGACCTTTCCCTCAAAAGGAAAGTATTTTATTATAGTATTTCATTACATTTATTAATTCATTTTCATGGTTAATTCCAAAACTGAGGTTTGACCTAAGGAAAACCCCTATTCCCAACATCTTTTCCTCTCTTTTCGTGTGCAAGAAATGGGTGTCGGAGCTATACTCAGGAATTTTGGTAGAGTCGATAGTGATGAATAGGTTCAACTTTCAACGGAAAAAAATTTAGAGGACTATGGTGGATCCATACTACCTGGTCCCCAAAAAACAGGCTGAACTTCTGGGAACAGATTCTAAACATCTTCTTTTGACCAGATCTTAGTTGGTGGCTTCATAGGACATTTGTAGCTCATTATTTCTATCAATTTACTTCAATTATTCATTATTTTATCCTAATTTCACAATTAAATTCCAAATTCAAATAAGAAAGAGGATAACCAATTCCAACCAGTTGAATCCAATCAGAATCTCAAACATTTCCCCATTGGGATTGAGCCTAGAGCTATTGGGTTCAACCCTCTTTCAATGCATGTTGTGATTATTAGGTTATTTAGTGGATTTACTTAGTGAAACTCTAAATCCTAATTTTCCATACATTACAAGAACACACAAGGGAATATCTACAAGCCCTTCTAAGTCATGAAATCATAGGTTCAAATACCATAAACTAAAATCCACAATAATATATGCCAAACACATATAATACATAGGCACAAATAACCCATAGCTCCCAACATATGAACATGACACTCTAATACTATATTTTATGCCCCCTACAATGAAACTCACAAAATATTAGCCAATAAGCATGGAATACATTCTTTAAAAAAAATTAAGTTTAACATTAACAACTTACTAGCATCACTATGCTCAAACTACTAACTTAATGCAACCTCTCAAAACACGATGATGCACATGTGAAAGAATTTATTTCCACAACACCTACCAACCAAGGAGGAAAGTTTGGAAAGCCTAAAGAATTACCAAAGAAGGGTTTAAACCTTCATATGACTTCACAAGACATGTTATACCATCTCCTTAACCCTAGGTTTGACAATCAGTCAACTTATAGTTAAGGTACACAAACCAATGTAAAATTTGCAATAACTCTTCAATAGCATTACATATGGACAAACTCTAAAATATCCTAGAATCTTCACAATTTCCTCTTCAAGAGAGGTTCAAGTATCAATATTACAACTAGATTCATTTATGACTTTAACTTCCTAGATTGTACATTTTTCTTTAAAATAAACTATCTAAAGTGTATAGAAGAAATGATGAATAGATGAGTCCAATGCCAATTTTGAACTTTAGTCCTTTGATCTTTAACTATAGTTTTCTTGTCACTCAACCATGTGATACCCCTAGGTTTACCCTACCATGCTAGAAGATAGTCACATGGCCTAATCACACACATATAATACACTTGGGAGAAGGTTATACACTCACATAAGATACAAAGAGTACTTGAAATCCAAATATGTAATGAAGTCAACACCATAAGGAAATTAATTACGTCATCTTTCGAGTGCTAATCAACTACTCTAGGACTAGATGTTAGAGATCTAGTTAGGAAATGTCATCACATTTTCTCATCGATATGACATGACGTGGAATCTAGTACTCCTTTGATACTGATGAGGATACTTGATCTTACAATTCCACCACTCCATGAGTTGGCATGTCTTCCACAAACATCCTTAGTCTACAACAGCACTCAAAGCATGAGAACAGGCATCTATTATCTTAGTTTATTACTCGTGTTTCTTTAATTTTCACTTAACTACAAGACTCCCAATACATAATATCCAACATGCCACTTTGACTAAGTACACGTTGGGAGTCACTACCATAACTTTGTATAATACCTACATCCTAAGATCATCACATTCTCCAATGAATGTGGCACAAAAGCCAAGACATTACACAATTTATCATTTTAAAAACATTTTTCACAACATGGATCCTATGGATTCTATTAAAAAAACATGAATTACACCTTCATTTACACATTATAATTCATCATAATTCATTTTCAATTCTCAAAATTTTCACTTTCAAAATATTCCTAAAACTAGAAATTCATCAAAACTCCATTGAAAAAGCTTGAAATTCACCAAAAATTGAACTTTCTGAAATCAAAACTCTAAAAAATACCCTTTTGTAGAGAAATTTCACAACATCCATTCCCAAACATAAAATTCAAAACAATCATTTCCCATAAAATTGGGCATTATAATGACATTTTTAGGAAAAATTGCAAACTTTTTACAACATAAGTAATCTAGCATCAAATTTAATGAAATGAAAAGCAAGGGAGTCTTATAGAACTCTACGAATCCTAATCCAACCTTTCAAAATGAGAAAGAATGAGCATAAACAAAGAATTAAGCAAAGTGCACACACAATCAATTAATGAAGGCTCAAATGCACACACAAGAAAGATCCCTTCCCAATTCCTATCCTAATGCATCTAGTCCCATACAATTTTGTTTGCTCACCCAATCCACAAATCATTTTTTCCCTCAAAAGAGGGTTTTGCACGACACAATTTTCTCCCAAATGCAAATTATAAAAAATGAACAAGTCTTTTTCCCTATTTACCCAATTGCTATTATCACTTTTTGAAAATAATATAATACTACATTTCCTTTTATTTTTCGAATCAAATACAAATAGCCTCAATTTCCCTAAAACACAGATGAACATTTAATTACATGCCTATTTAACATTCAACATTAGTTTTACAATTGAAAACCACAAGAGAATATTTTGAATTTAAACTTACAAAAATGATGGATTTAAATAAAATATTTAAACAATCATCCATTTGGCATTCATATAGGGTCGAGGTTTTAGAATTATCCAATCATTGACTTCTAAGATAAATATAGAAATAGCATATTAGGAAAACCAAACTTGGATCAAGTATGATAAGTAAGGAAAAATGAGTAATGGCCAATGTGATATCTTTGAATTACTATCATTGGAGACAACTCAAACCAATAATCATGTGGAAAAATTTATTGTACTTATAATCACTCAACGCATTTCAAGTGTACCTATGCTTATATATAATAGCCAAAGCACATACAATTTCCTCAATCAAAGTTCAATAATGATCTACGTATACACGTGCATAATAAATGGAAAGGAAATAGCAGAATCCATCATAACGTAATAATAATTGTAGACAATGACAACACCTTCAAGCTATATTTTCACTAATTATTCCTTTAAATTAATTAAATAATTTTTTAATTTAATCAAGCTAACACTATTCTTCTAATTCAACTTTAAATTTTATTTTTTCTTCCATCACATTTATAATTAAATAACTTTTAATTATATAATTATCTTAATTTATTCTAAAACTAATTAATTAATTTTTTTAATTATATAATTATCTTAATTTCTTCTAAAACTAATTAATTAATTTTTCCTTGCATAATAATTAAATAAATTTTGTCTAAGGGGTTGAGCTTAATTGGTTAAAACACTGGGTTCTCACTGTGGAGACCCAAGTTCAATTCCCAATAGAGACATCTAAAGTGAAATTATAAGCCGTGGCTCTTGGCCTTCCATAATGGGGAAGGTCATGGGTCAATTTAATCAAACATAATAATAATAATAATAATAATAATAATAATTCAAAATATTGCGGCTTCGGCCTATTACCTATCAAAAAATAATTAAAATAATTTTTTTATTAAAATATTTCATTCTTTTTCCTTTCTTCTCATTAATTAAATAATTTTTATCATTTATTTAATTTTTTTTATAATTCAATAATTATTTAATTAGCTAACATTCTCTTCTATAATGAAATAAATTATTTTAATTTATTTAATTATTCATTTCTTAAATATATTTCTTCTAATAATAAATAAAAATATTATTCTATTTATTTTCCACATGCACATTAATTAAATTATTTATTTACTTAATTCTTTTCTCATGCACATGAGTTAAATAATTAATTACTGTAATTCTTTGTCTAATTCTTTACACGTCGTTTAAATAATTTTTAATTATTTAATCAATTCTTTTTCTTCTAGTCTCTTATAATTAAATAATTACTTTTTCATGCTTGAAATCATAAAATTAAGCTAATTAGGGAATAAGGACGATCACAGATCCTTAAGTAATCTAGCTAAAATCAAACACATGGCAATAGAATAAACGAAAGAAATAGAAGATATATGCTGATTAAAACTCCCTACTCCACATATGTGCTTCCATTGTTCTTCTCCAAATTGCTGGTGTGGCTCTCAGGCATTGCACTAGGATTTCCTGCATAAGATGGCAATTATTTTGAAGAGTGTGATCTAGCTTGAATTGAGAAAATAATCTTGTTTATATAGATTTTCATGAGAGATGGGGAGAGATTTTGAACTCAAGTTCTGATTGGGAGTGAATTGATTTAGATTTATTAGTTAACAGAGTTGATTGATTTGTTAACTCATATTGATTGAGTAGTTAACTAGATAGATTGGATAGTGAACTTAATAGATTAGTCAGTTGACTGGATAGATTGGGGAGATGACTGATTTGACTAATTAGTCAAAAAAGGTGCTTTGGAGTGAAAAGGGGAGATTGGAGAGTTTACTGATTTGATCAACTAGTTATGATTTTCAACATGTACTGTAGGATATAGATTTTTGAATACTGAAATGCACATGAAATTAACTAAAATTTATTGAAATTCAGATTTAGTGAAATGCTAATTTGGAGAAATGAAATTAAATGGAATTATTTGAAATCCACATTTGGGGAATTTGAAGAATAAGTTAATTAATTTAAATGAAATTATTTAAACATTTGAAATAGAATTAATTAAATAATAAAGATTATTTAATTAAGGAATAAATTGTAATTAATTAAATAAATAATATTTAATTAATATTTGAGAAAGGGGTTTGATGATGAATTGAATAATAGATAGAAATTTGATAATTAGTAAGAAAAATGAATAATGATGATTAGGCCAGTTGAGAAGAATTAATTAGTTTAATTAAATAATTATTTAATTAATAAGATGAATAATTAGCGATGATTGATGAGACATTTTTAGGTGTCTACAATTACTCTAATTATTTAATTAGCTAAGTGATTGTACAGTTAAATAAGTTCTTTAATTTATTTAGGCACTCATTGTTAGGTCCCGGGGACAACTGAGAGGGGGGGGGTGCTGGTGAATCAGTTGTCTAAAACTTTAAACCAAAAACAACTTAATTAATTACTACTTTAATACCGGTGAGACAGTCTGTTATACCGGTGGACAGATTTAACATATAAATGCAATACCGGTAAAGATTAATGCATGAAATTAAAACATAAAATCATCCACAACATATGACACCAATATTTGTACGTGGAAAACCTATAAGGGGAAAAACCACGGTGGGAAACCTTACCCACAATCAGATGATACTACTACAGATAGTAAGTGTACATAAATGGGGTCTGCACATGCAGAAAGGCCAAGCGCTTAGAGCTCACTGCTCAAACACAAATGGGAGTCACATTAACTACAGTTGGATGGTTAAATCCAATAAAAATGTACTGCTTAAAATAGCATCTTCATATGCTGGATTCAGTACCGGTGTAATGCTAATATGCCTTCACAAAAACCTAGCTTCACCTTCAAATGATGTCTTCATGTATAGCTCTGCTTAATCTCGCATATCCCTTCACAATATACCTTCTTCACATTCCACACTTGATCTTACAATTAAGATCTTACATTTATACCATAACCTAAGACCAATTTTAGTAGGTCGACTCTACAAGATATTACAATAAAAACATTTTACAAACAATATAATATCCGATGCAATAACCAATTGAACATGTCGGCTTAATGCATTTACAACATTAATTAATCATCTCCATAGCGTGCCATGCCGATCTGGAAAAGATAAACCTGTCGGTGTAACCCTGGATAACCCTGGACCTATTTGCCGGTAAAAGCAAATATGCAAATATGAATATACTAACGATCAAATCTCCAAGATAAGATGTCCACACAATGTCTTTGACATTACCAAGTGTTTTCCATGCCATTCCAAGTGTCGGTGATCATTATATCCTGCCAGTGTACCATATACCAGTAACTGTGCAATAGTTACTTGCTTGCTGGTGAATGTTCGCTAGATCTCCAAAGTGCTTTTAGTGGGTGTTGACATCAATGACAAAACCATACCAAAATACCAA
The DNA here is from genome assembly GCF_030272615.1 of Cryptomeria japonica. NCBI lineage: Eukaryota > Viridiplantae > Streptophyta > Pinopsida > Cupressales > Cupressaceae > Cryptomeria > Cryptomeria japonica. The sequence continues at coordinate 190,752,504 of NC_081410.1, forward strand.
CACTCACTTTTAGAAATTGAATTCTTTTAAAATAAATAATCTTTAATTTTTTAATTTATCTCTCTCATGCACATAATTAAATAATTTTTAATTATTTAATGATAATTATATCTTCACTTTCACCTCTCAACTAACACTCACTCTGAGTTTAACCAATCAATAAATTCACTCAACAAATCAATTAATTCACTTAACAAATAAATCAATCCACTTATCAAATCAATCAATCCACTTGACTAATCAATCAATTCTATTTATTTATCCATCAATTCACCTAACAGACCAATCAAACCAATTAACCGATCAATCAATCTCCATCATGCAATTCGTTAACTCTCAATCAATTCCTCTCAACAAATCTCAACCATTGATAGTCAAATCTTCTTCTCATATGTCCACTATTAATCGATATTAGAAAATTTATAAAAGCAACCTTGATCATCTATATAAACAACCACAATCTTTGAGCTTTCTTGCATCCATAATATTAAAGTAGTGCTTAAGATAATTTCTGAGAGAAACAATACTACCTATCCTTGAAGGTGAGAAGAGAAGTGGAGGTAAAAAGGATGTGTGCATAAGGTTTCATTTGTGTTATTTGATTTGATTTGCATTCATCTTACTTCTTCATTGTTAATATTTGGATTCATTGCATTTCTGAGGTTCTTGTGGTTACCCAAGTATTGAATCACATTGTTTAAATTTCCTAGTCTTACATTTTGGGATGCTCAATGGGACTCACGTCCCTAAAATTTAACACTTTGTGAGTTTTTTTTAACAAAGTATAGGTCAAAGTGACACATTTGACAACTTTCACAACATATTTGATTACTTAAACGCTTGTGCATCATAACTTATTGCATTGGATTTGGTTGGTGATTGGTTGTGAGTATCCTTGTGGAAGTGTTTTGGCTTTTGTAATTAGGGTTTTGGGTCCCTTCAAAACCCATTTTACCTTTAATTAAAAACTTATTACATTGTATTTATTTTTAACAATGGATTTTGCAGGTTTTCTTGTGACTTTCTTTTCAAATCTGTGCTAATCTTTTATTCATAAAAAATGTTAAACATAGAATTTTGTAAAGTGATTTATGGGTTAGTTAGATCTTAGTCTTAGCTTTTGAGATAATTTTTGTTGTTAATATTTTAAATTTGTAGTGTTCTTTCATTCATGAAAAAATTACATGCATTTTAAAAAAAAATGATTTAGAGTCAGTTAGATATCAGTCTTAGCTTTCTAGATCATTTTGCGGTTTGCAATTTCACTAAGAATTGAGAAAGTTGTTGCTATTTTACTATTGCTATCATAATTGCTCATTCAAAGGTTACACAAGCATTTGATTTTTAAAACTAATGCCTTTGATCTATGCTTTTTGGTCACTAATGAAATTGGTGCAACTTGTCCTTTGTTTGCAAAAGACCCAAAATTAAAACTAATAACATGTATTTGCAAGTTGGTGATCATTAGGAGACGACAAAGCATTGAAACTCCTAATGAATTTCTTGTAAGGCTTATGTGTTTGCAATTTATAGGATAGATAAAATTTTAATTTTATTAAAGGAATGAACTCTACTTTTTTTTTTTTAATTGGTGAATTTTCACATATCTCTAGTCCAAAAGTTTGTATGTGCGTATCCTCTCCCCTTTCATTCTCATACAAGCCTTGGGAGTATGGTACATGGAACCCTCTTGGTCTCTTGATTTCATTTGTTGGTTGAGTGTTAGGTAGGTGGTCTTATATCCTAGGATGGTGTGTTGGTTCAGTTTGGATCCTTTTGATGTAATAAATAACCCGTTTGTAAGGCCAATTGGCTCTAAGGTCATTTATAAACCTAAAGACCAAATTAGGCCATGGGGTTAATATAAGTGTAGGAAGCATGTTGATAGGTTGTATTGAGTTGTTTTAGGCATAGGATAGGTCTAAAAATTCCATTAGGGACTTTGGCATTTCAAAAATGCAAAATTGTCAAAAGTTGCTAAGCAACATTTCCACCGATTGGAGAAAAGAGGTTCCAACGGCCATAACCAATTGTAGCCATTGGGGAAAGGCCTATTTGTGCCTTTGAGATCATCCATGTTGGTGTTGGATGAAGCATGTAAAGATTTGGTGGATTGAGTAACAAGAAAACTCAGATTTTACCCAATTTTCACTATTTTCGTACAAGTACAATCTAAAAGGGAATTTGATTGCAAGGAATTTTGAATTGGTTAAGTAGTGGTGTGAGTGAAGGTTCTAATGTAAGTTTTATAACTACATTTGGTAGATTTTGGAGCGAGTTGTGGGCATTTTACCAAATACTATCATTCAAAACCTTGGTTCATAGGGTTTCACCAAAGATGTGGCCCTAACTTGCAAATTCCTTTATGGAATTCAACGACCTCTTGGAAAATGAAAGTTATGGGAGTTTAAATTTATATTTCAAAAGGGTGGAATATGGGAGTGAGGGTTGGTGTGGTTTCCACCAAAATCTAGGCTAAACAAGACAATGTGTTTAGTCTAGCCTACAAGCAGGAAGGAACAAACAGTCACCTAGGGAGTGTTTGGTGACCGGTCTAGTGGTGGATTTGGCCTATTAGAGGACAAGGGATCATGTCCAAGTTTTGAGTTTAGTTATGCAACCCCATCTTCAAGTAATTGCTTTGGAAAACATGCCTAATTGGGCCTATTAGGTCTACAAACTCAGTAGGTTCTTAGGGGTCATGGAGAAGAGTCAAGACTAAATCTCTTGGGATTCAATATAAGCCCCAAAAGGGTACTAAAAACTGAAATTTTTTCCTAGGTTGCTTTGGAATAATTTTGAATAAGATTGGAAATACCGGTCTGGAAGGGCTACGGGTGCACAAAGGAGACTTCCAAACATGGTTGGAAGGCTAGGGTGAGTGATCTTAGTTGTTAAATAGTCTAAAATATCCTTAGGAAGTACTAGTAGATGACTGGTTGCATTGGTGTGTGTAGAACCCTAGTTTTGGGGTTGTAATAGGCCTTTGACAAGGCCCAAAGGGGTGATTTTGGGTCTTCTATTCTTCTAGTTGCCCACTCTACATTAGGTGGTATCAGATCCATAAAGGTTCTTGAGGGTGGAAGAAGAAGATTAACAAGATGTCAGAAGGAGAAGACACTAGTGATGGGAGAAAGATGACCAACGTTGAATTGGCCAAGTTGGTAAGAGTGCAAGCAACAACAAACAAAGAGATGAGAAAAGAATTGGATAGGTTGAAGGGTAAGATGGATAATAAAGAAGTATATTTTCATGAAGAAGAAGGGAATGATGACGATGCACTTTTGCAGGCAAGAGAGAGGATACCTGCAGATTAGAGAAGTTTCCTTGAAGCCCTTGAGAGAGTCAGTAGAAGAGATGAGAAAAACAACCCTACCTATGGTCATTGGGAAGATGAACTCTAAAGGAAGTCATGGATTGGTTGGAGGCCTTAGAGAACCACTTTGAGTATGAAGGTGTGTCTGAGAACCAAATGATGAAGACTGCTAAGTCTAAGATGAAGGGATCTGCCCTTAGTTGGTGGAACTTCTTACAAAATGAGAGAGTAGAAGAAGGGAAGAATCCCATCTCGTCATGGAAGAGGATGGTTGCAGAGGTGAAAAAGCAATTTGTACCTAAGGATTATGAAGTGAAAATGCACAAGAAGTTGCATAGCCTAAGACAAAAGGATTTGGATGTGAGTGGATACACAAAGGAGTTTCAAAATCTTTCCTTAAGAGAAAATGTGCTAGAGAGTGAGAAGAAAAAGTTGGCAAGGTACATGAATGGCCTCAAGTATGCCATTCAAGATGTAATAAGTCTCTTTAATCCCGAGACAGTTCACAAATGCTATCAAATGGCATTACGAATTGAAGAAAAGTTTAGAAGAAAGGGAGACCAACAAGGTAGAGGAAGAGGAGGAAACTATAGAGGAAGAGGTAGATTTGGTGGAAGAGGAACATCTTCTAAACCCCAAGGAGAGTCAAGTAACCAGGAATCATAAGGAGAACGAAGACAAAGGGGTAGTTTCAGAGGAAAAAGACCAAATGGCTAAGGTATATTGGGAGGTAGAGGAACCAATGTGTTCATTGGAAGGTGTTTCACATGTAATCAAGTTGGCCACTAGTCATTCAAATGTCCAGAAAAACAAGTTTCTAACAGTCAAGGCAGAGAAAGAAGAGTTTATTTGGCACAAGAGGAGGACACCCAAAGTGTGAACTCACCTTCAAGGCATGCAGATCTAGAGTAAGGGGAGTGTCTAATGTTCAAATGGACCCTCTTGAAGGTACCAACCGTCAAGGAGCCACCATAGAGGAAGGCACTTTTTAGAACTACTTGCAAGGTAAGTGAAAAGATATGTAGAGTCATTGTGGACTCAGGCTCAACTGATAATATTGCTTCAACGAAGATGGTTAGAAAACTTGGATTGAAGAAACTTACTCACCCCTACCCCTACAAAGTCTTCTAGTTGAGCAAAGAGCAACAAGCTTTGGTAAGTGAACAATTTTGGATTGACTTTCAAATAGGTGGATATAGAGACAAGATTTTATGTGATGTTGCAGAGATGGATTCTTGCCATTTACTCCTTGTAAGGCCATGGCAATACTATGTAGACTCAAGGCATGATGGGAAGAAAATTGTCTACAAGTTGACCAAAGATGGTGTACAATACACTATGACCCCAATATCAAATGATGGTAAGGACAATCATGTTGTGACTAGTGTCATGTTATTAGGTAGGGAGGAGTTTATGCAGACAATCAAAGAGAAGGATACCCCATGTTTTTCCATAGTGGTGAATCCAAGAGAAGAAGTGCAGAGGAAAGAAGAAGACAAGGTGCAAGGAATGACTGCAGGTCCTAGAGAAGTGAAAGAGTCGTTGGAAAGATACAAGGGTATAGTTGCAGGAAGCAAACCAAAGACCCTACCACCTTTCAGAGATGTAAGTCACTGCATTGACCTCATACAAGGCTCAACATTTTCCAACAAAGCAGCATATAAATTGACCACTGATCAAAATGAAGAACTTGCAAGACAAGTACATGAGTTGCTAGAGAAAGGGTTCATAAGGAAGAGCATTAGCCCTTGTGTTGTCCCTCCAGTATTGGCCCCAAAGAAAGAAGGTACGTGGAGATTATGTATGGATTCAAGATCCATAAACAAGATCACAATCAGGTATAGGTTCCATATGCCTCAGATAGAAGACTTTATAGACTGTCTAGCAGGAGCCAAGTACTTTTCCAAGGTGGATTTGGAGAGCGGCTACCATCAAATCAGGATAAGAGAGGGAGATGAGTGGAAGACAACCTTCAAAAAAAATGAAGGACTTTATGAATGGCTGGTTATTCCATCTGGCCTCTCAAATGCTCCTAGTACATTCATGAGACTCATGAATGAAGTCTTGAAACCCTTTATCAATCATTTTGTTCTTGTGTACTTAGACAATATCTTGATTTTTAGCAAGAATAGGGATGAGCATCTAATACATTTGTATTTGGTGTTGAAAAGGTTGCATGAAGAACAGTTGAAGATCAATTTGGAGAAATGTGTCTTCTTGCAGGAGGAGTTAGTATTTCTTGATTTTGTAATCACCAAGAGCAGCCTCAAGATGGATCTGTCCAAAGTAGAAGCAATCCCCAATTGGCTTACACCTAGAAATGCAGCTGAGGTAAAGAGTTTTCATGGTCTTGCAAGATTCTATAAAAAGTTTATTAAGAATTTTAGTGGTGTATGTGCACCTATGACTGACACTATAAACGGGGGTAGAAAATGTCAGTTTGTATGGTCTAGTGAAGCAGATAAGTCCTTTGAGTATTTGAAAAGAAGGGCAATAGAACAACCTATATTGGTTCTACCTGATTTCCATAAGGTCTTCACCATTGAGTGTGATGCTAGTAACAAGGCAATAGGAGGAGTCTTGAGTCAAGAAAGTAGACCAGTAGCCTTCTTTAGAGAAAAATTCAATGAAGCCAAACAAAAGTATTCAATCTATGACTTGGAGATGTATGCAATGGTCCAATCTCCGAGGAAATGGAGGCATTATTTGTTGCCAAAGGAGTTTATAGTCTATACTGACAACCATGCTCTGAGTTTCTTGAATAGACAAGACAAGTTGAACCACCGAAACATGAAGTGGATGGAATACCTTCAAGCATTCACTTTCACCATCAAGCACAAGAAAGGAGTGGAAAATAAGGTAGCTGATGCCCTTAAAAGGAGGATATTGATAGTGAAGGAGATTTAGTTAGAGAGCATAGGAATCACTTCTACCAAGGAAATGAAGACTTTAAGGAAGCATACCAAGTGTGTAAGGAAATGGGTGACAAGTACCATAAGGAGTTCTCAGACTTCATTTTGCAGGAAAGTCTACTTTTCAAAGGAAGCCAACTTTGCATCCCTAAAGGCTCCATGAGAGAAAACATTGTGAAAGAGAAGCATTGTGGGGGATTGGCAGGTCATTTTGGGATTGACAAGACCCTTGAATTGGTTAGAATATTCTACTTCTGGCCTAAGATGCAGACTAAGATCAAAAAGTATGTGGAAGGTTGTATGGTTTGTCAGAAGGCCAAGGGTAGCAGTTCAAATGCAGGTTTGTATACTCCTTTGCCCATACCAAACAAGCACCGAGATTCAATCAGTATGGATTTTTTACTAGGACTTCCAAAGACGAAACAAGGTTATGACAACATCTATGTAGTTGTTGACACGTTTTCAAAAATTGCTCACTTCCTACCTTGTAAAACCACACATGATGCCTCTCACATAGTAGGTATATTCTTCAAGGAGGTTGTAAGGTTGCATGGTTTGCCATTGTCAATCATTTCAGACAAAGATTATAAGTTTATTGGGAATTTTTGGCGAAGACTTTGGAGAAGGCTAGGTACCAATTTATCGTTTACATAAGCTTATCATTGCCAATGTGATGGACAGACTGAGGTCATCAATAGGTCACTTGGAAACCTATGAAGGAGTTTAAATAAGGATCAAGGAACTACATTGGATTCAGTACTTCCTCAAGCATAATTTTCTTATAATGACTCAGTGAATATGAGCATTGGTCACAATCCCTTTGAAATAGTGGATGGGTCACACCCTAGAGGTATATTGGAGTTGAGAGATGTGAAGGATTTGAAAAGAAGTAGTGCACAAGCAGAAGACTTTGTAGAAGTGATGTGAGACATATACCAACAAGTGAGGGATAGGTTGGAACAAACCTTAGACAGATACAATTATGCAACAGCTAGGAAAAGAAGAGATTTGCAGTTTAAGGTTGGAGATATGGTGATGATTTATCTCAAGAAGGAGAGACTCCCTAAGGAGAATTACACCAAGTTAATGATGAAGGAGATAGGTCCTTTCAAGATCATTCAAAAGTGTGGCAGCAATGCCTACAAGATTGATCTCCCACCGGATATTGGCCTTTCTAACACTTTCAATGTTTCAGAAATATATGCATATAAAGGTCCTGTTACTGATGTGTGTGATGCAGGTCAAGATGATTCTCGCAGGGAAAAGATGTTGCAAGATCTCCCTAAGTAGCCTAAGATTGCAGTTGAGCATGTAATTGACAAGAGGGTGAGTAAGAAAACAAGGAGGCATACCTACTATAAGTACCTGGTCCAATGGAAGGACAAGTATTTAGAAGATGCAACCTGAATGACAGAGCAAGCTTTGGAGAAGATTGGATGCAAGGTTCCAGATTTGCCAACTCAAGAGACTTGAGTTTTTTCTAGCCCTGGGAGTATGGTGTAGGGAACCCTCTTGGTCTCTTGATTTCATTTGTTGGTCGAGTGTTAGGTAGGTCGTCTTAGATCCTAGGATGGTATGTTGGATAAGTTTGGATCCTTTTGATGTAATAAATAACTCATTTGTAAGGCCAATTGGCTCTAAGGTCATTTATAAACCTAGAGACCAAATTAGGCCATGGGGTTCATATAAATATAGGAAGCATGTTGATAGGTTGTATTGAGTTGTTTTAGGCCTAGGATAGGTCTAAAAATCCCATTAGGGAGTTTGGCATTTAAAAAGTGTCAAAAATGCAAAATTGTCAAAAGTTGCTAAGCAACATTTCCACCGATTGGAGAAAAGAGGTTCCAACAACCATAGACAATTGAAAAATAGTTGTAGCCATTGGGGGAAGGCCTATTTTTTCCTCTAAGATTATCCATGTTGGTTTTGGATGAAGTATGTAAAGATTTGGTGGATTGAGTAACAAGAAAACTCATTTTTTAACCAATTCTTATTGTTTCTGTACAAGTACGATCTGAAAGGGAATTTGATTGCATGTAATTTTGAATTGGTTGTGTAGTGGTGTGAGTGTAGGTTCGAATGCAAGTGGTCTGACTCCATTTGGTAGAGTGTGGAGCGAATTGTAGGCAGTTTACCAAATACTATCATTCAAAACCCCGGTTCATAGGGTTTCACCAAAGATGTGGCCCTAACTTGCGAATTCCTTTGTGGAATTCAATGGCCTCTTGGAAAATGCAAGTTAGGGGGGTGTAAATTGAGATTTCAAAAAGGTGGAATCTGGGAGTGAGGGTTGACCTATAGTTTCCACCAAAACCTAGGCTAAACAAGACAATGTGTTTAGTCTAGCACAAGGAGGAATGAACAAACAGTCACGTATGGAGTGTTTGGTGACCAATATCATGGTGGATTTGGCCTATTAGAGGAAAAGGGAGCATGTCCAAGTGGTGAGTTTAGTTCTGCAACCCCATCTTCAAGTAGTTGGCCTATTAGGTCTGCAAACTCAGTAGGTGCTTAGGGGTGATGGAGTAGAGTCAAGCCTCAATCTCTTGGTATTTTATGTAAGCCCCAAAATGATACTTAGAATTGGAATTTGTTCCTAGGTTGATTTGGAATAATTTTCAATAAGATTGGAAATATCGGTCTGGCAGGGCTACTAGGATTAGGCCTAACTAGGGGTTTCTTGACCTGGGTGCACAAAGGAGACTTCCAAACTTGGTTGGAAGGCTAGGGTGAGTGATCTTAGTTATTAAACTGTCTTAACTCTCCTTAGGAGGTACTAGTAGGTGACTGGTTGCATTGTTCTGTGTACAACCCTAGTTGTGGGGTTGTTATAGGTCTTTAACAAGGCCTAGAGGGGTGATTTTGGGTCTTCTATTCTTCTATTTGCCCATTCTACATCAGGTGGTATTAGAGCCATAAAGGTTTTTGAGGGTGGAAGAAGAATATTAACAAGATTTCAGAACGAGAAGACACTAGTGATGAGAGAAGGATGACCAACGTTGAATTGGCCAAGTTGGTTAGAGAGCAAGCAACAACAAACAAAGAGATGTGAAAAGAATTGGATAGGTTGAAGGGTAATATGGACAAGAATTAGGGAGATTTTGATGAAGAAGAAGAAGGAAATGATGATGATGCCCTTTTGCAGGCAAGAGAGAGGATACTTGCAGATCAAAGAAGTTTCCTTGAAGCCCTTGAGAGAGTAGATAGGAGAGATGAGAAAAGAAAGCCTACCTATGTTCACTGGGAAGATGAACCTAGAGGAAGTCATGGAATGGTTGGAGGCCTTAGAGAACCACTTTGAGTGTGAAGATGTTCCTAAGAACCAAAATATGAAGACTGCTAAGTTTAAGATGAAGGGATCCGCTATTAGTTGGTGGAAGTTCTTACAAAATGAGAGAGTAGAAGAAGGGAACAACCCCATCTCATTATGGAAGAGGATGGTTGCAGAGGTGAAAAAGCAATTTGTACCTGAGGATTATGAAGTGACAATGCACAAGAAGTTTCATAGCCTATGACAAAAGGATTTGGATGTGAGTGGATACACAAAGGAGTTTCACAAAATGTCCTTAAGAGCCAATGTGCCAGAGAGTGAGAAGCAAAAGTTGGCAAGGTACATGAATGGCCTCAAGTATGTCATTCAAGTTGAACTAAGTCTCTTTAATCCTGAGACAGTTCATAAATGCTATCAAATGGCATTAAGAATTGAAGAAAAGTTCAGAAGAAAGGGAGACCAACAAGGTAGAGGAAGAGGAGGAAACTTTAGAGGAAGAGGTAGATTTGGTGGAAGAGGAACATCTCCTAAACCCCGAGGAGAGTCAAGTAATGAGGAATTAGAAGGAGAACCAAGCCATAGGGGTAGTTTCAGAGGAAAAAGACCAAATGGTTGAGGTATATTTGGAGGTAGAGGAACCAATGTCTTCACCGGAAGGTGTTTCACATGTAATAAAGTTGGCCACCAGTCATTTAGATGTCCGGAAAAGCAAGGTTCTAATAGTCAAGGTGGAGAAAGAAGAGTTCATTCGGCACAAGAGTAGGACACCCAACATGTGAACTCACCTTGAAAGGCATATAGATCCAGAGCAAGGGGAGTGTCTAATGTTCAAAAGGACCTTCTTGAAGGTACCAACCGTCAAGGAGCCACCATAGAGGAAGGCACTTTTTAGAACTACTTGCAAGGTAAGTGGAAAGGTATGTAGAGTCATTATGGACTCAGGTTCAATCGATAGTCTTGTTTTAATAGAGATGGTTAGAAAACTTGGATTGAAGAAAATTCCTCACCCCTGCCGCTACAAAGTCTCCTGGTTGAGCAAAGAGCAACAAACTTTGGTGAGTGAACAAGTTTGGGTTGACTTTCAAATAGGTGGATATAGAGACAAGATTTTGTGTAATATTGTAGAGATGGATGCTTGCCATTTACTCCTTGGAAGGCCATGAAAATATGATTTAGACTCAAGGCATGATGGGAGGAAAAATATCTACAAGTTTACCAAAGATGGTGTACAATACACTATGACCCCACTATCAGATGATGGTAAAGACAACCATGTTGTGACTAGTGTTATGTTAGTAGGTAGGGAGGATTTTATGTAGAAAATCAAAGAGAAGGATACCCCATGCTTTTCCATAGTGGTGAAGCCAAGAGAAGAAGCGAGGAACAAAGAAGAAGCAAGGTGCAAGAAAGGACTGCAGGTCCTAGAGAAGTGAAAGAGTTGTTGGAAAGATACAAGGGTATAGTTGCAGGAAGCAAACCAGAGAGCCTACCACCTTTCAAAGATGTAAGTCACGACATTAACATCATGCCAGGCTCAACATTTCCCAACAAAGAAGCATATAAATTGACCCCTGATCAAAATGAAGAACTTGCAAGGCAAGTACATGAGTTTCTAGAGAAAGGGTTCATAAGGAAGAGCATTAGCCCTTGTGTTGTCCTTGTAGTATTGGCCCCAAAGAAAGAAGGTACATGGAGATTATGTACAGATTCAAGAGCCATAAACAAGATCACAATCAGGTATAGGTTCCCTATGCCTCAGATAGAAGACTTGATGGACTGTCTAGCAGTAGCCATGTAATATTCCAAGGTGGATTTGAAGAGCGGATACCATCAAATCAGGATAAGAGAGGGAGATGAGTGGAAGACAGCCTTCAAAACAAATGAAGGTCTTTATGAATGGCTAGTTATACCATTTGGCCTCTCAAATTCTCTGAGTACATTCATGAGACTCATGAATGAAGTCTTGAAACCCTTTATCAATCATTTTATTCTTGTGTACTTAGATGATATCTTGATTTTTAGCAACAATAAGGATTAGCATCTAATACATTTGGATTTGGTGTTGAAAAGTTTGAATGAAGAATAGTTGAAGACTAATTTGGAGAAATGTGTCTTCTTGCAGGAGGAGTTAGTATTTCTTGGTTTTGTAATCGCCAAGAGCGGCCTCAAGATGGATCCGTCCAAGGTGGAAGAAATCCCCAATTGGCCTACACCTAGAAATGGAGGTGAGGTAAAGAGTTTTCATGGTCTTGCAATCTTCTATAGGAAGTTTATTAAAAAATTTAGTGGTGTATGTGCACCTATGATTGACACTATAAAGGGGGGTAGAAATGTCAGTTTGTATGGATTAGTGAAGCAGATAAATCCTTTGAGTATTTGAAAAGAAGGGTAGCAGAACAACCTATACTGGTTCTACCTGATTTCCATAAGGTCTTCACCATTGAGTGTGATGCTAGTAACAAGGCAATAGGAGGAGTATTGAGTCACGAAGGTAGACCAATAACCTTCTTTAGTGAAAAATTTAATGAAGCCAAACAAAAGTATTCAACCTATGACTTGGAGATGTATGCAATGGTCCAATCTCTGAGGAAATAGAGGCATTATTTGTTTCCAAAGGAGTGTATAGTCTATACTGACAACCATGCTCTGTGTTTCTTGAATAGACATGACAAGTTGAACCACCGACATATGAAGTGGATGGAATACCTTCAAGCATTTACTTTCACCATCAAGCACATGAAAGGGGTGGAAAATAAGGTAGCGGATGCCCTTAGCAGGAGGAACTTGACAATGAAGGATATTTAGTTGGAGAGCATATGAATAACTTCTACCAAGGAGATGAAGAATTTAAGGAAGCATACCAGGTGTGTAAGGAAATGGGTGACAAGTACCACAAGGGGTTCTCATACTTCATTTTGGAGGAAGGTCTAATTTTCAAAGGAAGCCATTTTTGCATCCATAAAGGCTCCATGAGAAAAAACATTGTGAAAGAGAAGCATTGTGGGGGATTGGCAGGTCATTTTGGGATTGACAAGACCCTTGAATTGGTTAGAAGATTCTACTTCTGGCCTAAGATGCAGACTGAGATCAGAAATTATGTGGAAGGATGTATGGTTTGTCAAAAGGCCAAGGGTAGCAGTTCAAATGTAGGTTTGTATACTCCCTTTCCCATACCAAACAAGCCTTGGGATTCAGGCAGTATGGATTTTGTACTAGGACTCCGAAAGACCAAACAGGGTTATGATAACATCTATGTAGTTGTTGACATGTTTTCAAAAATGGCTCAATTCCTACCTTGTAAAACCACACATGATGCATCTCACATAGCAAGTATATTCTTCAAGGAGGTTGTAAGGTTGCATGTTTTTCCATTGTCAATCATTTCAGACAAAGATTCTAAGTTTATTGGGCATTTTTGGCGAACACTTTGGAGAAGGCTGGGTACCAATTTGTCATTTACATCATCTTATCATCCCCAATCTGATGGACAGACTGAGCTCATCAATAGGTCACTTGGAAACCTATTAAGGCGTTTAAATAAGGATCAAGGAACTATATGGGATTCAATACTTTCTCAAGCAAAATTTGCTTATAATGACTCAATGAATAGGAGCACTGGTCACAATCCCTTTGAAATAGTGTATGGGTCACACCCTAGAGGTATATTGGAGTTGAGAGATGTGAAGGATTTGGAAAGAAGTAGTGCACGCGAAGAAGACTTTGCAGAAGTGATGCAAGACATACACCAACAAGTAAGGGATAGGTTGGAAAAAACCTTAGACAAATACAAGCATGCAGTAGATAGGAAAAGAAGAGATTGACAATTTAAGGGTGGAGATATGGTGATGATTCATCTCAAGAAGGAGAGACTCCCTAAAGAGAAATACACCAAGTTAATGATGGAGAAGATAGGTCTTTTCAAGATCATTCAAAAGTGTGGAAGCAATGCCTACAAGATTGATCTCCCACTGGATATTGGCCTTTCTAACACTTTCAATGTTTCATATATATATATGCATATAAAGGTCCTGTTACTGATGATTCTAGAAGGGAAGAGATGTTGCAAGATCTCCCTAAGCAGCCTAAGTTTGTAGTTGAGCATGTACTTGACAAGAGGGTGAGTAAGAAAATAAGGAGGCATACCTACTATGAGTACTTGGTCTAATGGAAGAACAAGCCCTTAGAAGATGCAACCTAGATGACAGAGCGGGCTTTGGAGAAGATTGGGTGCAACGTTCCAGATTTGCCAACTCAATAGAGTTGATTTTTTTCTAGCCCTGGGAGTATGGTGCATGGAACCCTCTTGGTCTCTTGATTTCATTTTCTGGTTGAGTGTTAGGTAGGTGGTATTATATCCTAGGATGGTGTGTTGGATCAATTTGGATCCTTTTGATGTAATAAAGTACCCATTTGTAAGGCTAATTGGCTCTAAGGTCATTTATAAACCTAGAGACTAAATTAGGCCATGGGGTTCATATAAATGTAGGAAGCATGTTGATAGGTTGTCTTGAGTTTTTTATGCCTAGGATAGGTCTAAAAAGTCCATTAGGGACTTTGGCATTTCAAAAGTGTCAAAAATGCAAAATTGTTAAAAGTTGCTAAGCAATTTTTCCACCAATTGGAGAAAAGAGGTTCCAACAACCATAACCTATTTAAAAATAGTTGTAGCCATTGGGGGAAGGCCTATTTTTTCCTCTGAGATCATCCATGTTGTTGTTGGATGAAGTATGTAAAGATTTGGTGGATTGAGTAACAAGAAAACTCAGATTTTACCCAATTTTCACTGTTTCCGTACAAGTACGATCTGAAAGGGAATTTGATTGCATGGAATTTTGAATTGGTTGTGTAGTGGTGTGAGTGTAGGTTCAAATGCAAGTGGTCTAATTCCATTTGGTAGAGTTTGGAGCGAGATGTGGGTAGTTTACCAAATACTGTCATTCAAAACCCCGGTTCATAGGGTTTCACCAAAGATGTGGCCCTAACTTGTAAATTCCTTTGTGGAATTAAACGACCTCTTGGAAAATTCAAGTTAGGGGAGTTCAAATTGATATTTCAAAAGGGTGGAATCTAGGAGTGAGGGTTGGTGTGGTTTCCACCAAAACCTAGGCTAAACAAGACAATGTGTTTAGTCTAGCCTACAAGGAGGAAGGAACAAACAATCACCTAGGGAGTGTTTGGTGATCGATATGGTGTTGGATTTGGCCTATTAGAGGAAAGGGGAGAATTTACAAGTGGTAATTTTAGTTCTGCAACCCCATCTTCAAGTAGTTGCTTTAGAAAACATGCCTAATTAGGCCTATTAGGTCTGTAAACGCAATAGGTTCTTAGGGGTGTTTGAGCAGAGTCAAGGCTGAATCTCTTGAGATTTGATGTAAACCTGAAAAGGGTACTCAAAACTTAAATTTTTTCCTAGGTTTCTTTGGAAGAATTTTGAATAAGATTGGAAATACCGGTCTGACAGGGCTACTAGGATGGCTACTAGGATTAGGTCTAAATAGGGGTTTCTTGACCCGGGTGCACAAAGGAGACTTCCAAAATTGGTTGGAAGGATAGGGTGAGTGATCTTAGTTGTTAAAAAATCTAAAATCTCCTTAGGAAGTACAAGTAGGTGACTGTTTGTATTGGTGTGTGTAGAACCCTAGTTGTGGGGTTGTAATAGGCATTTGACAAGGCCTAGAGGGGTGATTTTGGGTATTATATTCTTCTAGTTGCCCACTCTGCATTAGGTGGTATCAGAGCCATAAAGATTCTTGAGGGTGGAAAAAGAAGTTTGACAAAATGTCAGAAGGAGAAGACACTAGTGATGGGAGAAGGATGACCAACGTTGAATTGGCCAAGTTGGTAAGAGAGCAAGCAACAACAAACAAAGAGATGAGAAAAGAATTGGATAGGTTGCAAGGTAAGATGGACAAGAAGAAAGGAGATTCTGATGAAGAAGAAGAAGGGAATGATGATGATTCCCTTTTGCAGGCAAGAGAGAGGATTCTTGCAGATCAAAGAAGTTTCCTTGAAGCCTTTGAGAGAGTGGGTAGCAGAGATGACAAAGCAATCCTGCCTATGTTCACTGGGAAGATCAACCATGAGGAAGTCATGAAAAGTTGATTTCGATATGAAATGTTGATATGAAGCTAGTGTCGATATGAGATTGATATGAAATTGATGTCGAGATTCGATATGATGCCCCAGATACGAAGAATTGATTTGATATGAAAAGTTGATATGAAGCTGGTGTTAATATGAAACTGATATGAAATTGATATGAAGATTCAATATTATAATGCACCCTCGAGAGATCGTTTGTGCACTAAAGGCATGAATGATCTCTCGAAAGAAGAAAAAATCTATTTGAAAGATAGAAGAATGGATAGTTGATGACATGCATGGGTTTGACAAGATTGATTAGATTGACTGGATTGATAAGATTGATTAGATTGAGATTAAGTCTGGTTTCAGGAATGCCACTTCTTGTATAAGACAAAGATGATCAAAACGTCTAGTTTCAAGAACGATATATCTTGTATAAGACTTGATCAAAATGTTTGGTTTCAGGAAAGATACATCCTAGATAAGACATGATAGAATGAATTAGATGAAATGGATTGATAGAATTGATAAGATTGAGATCAAGTCTGATTTCAGGAATTACACTTCCTATATAAGACAAAGATGATCAAAATGTCTGGTTTCAGGAATGATATATCCTGTATAAGACTTGATCAAAAAGTCTGGTTTTAGGAAAGATACATCCTGTATAAGACATGATAGATGAGATTTGGATGAATGATGAAGATATGAGAGTGAAGAAAGATTCCATGATGATGCGATATATATGCATGCGAGGGATGCAATGATGAATGTGACTAGATGATAATGATGAGATGTATCTTGAAAATGAAATGTAAATGATAATGATAATGATATGAGATGTATCTTGAAAATGAGATGTAAATGATAATGATAATGATATGAGATGTATAGATGTAGCTAAATGAATGCAACTGAGTATGAAATGCCACTAAATGATCATTGTAATCTTGTCGTTATCATTCAAGTTAGTCACTTTGTTTGTGCTCTTTTTGTCATCATTGAGCTTTTGATATGTTGAAAGTTAATACAACCATCATGGTATAATTAAACCATGATGACCTGAGTATAACTTACATGATTTTTGATATTGCAAGATGACACAAGTGTCGAGGTATAATTGAACTAAGATGACCTGAGTGTTGCTTGCATACAACAAACAAGAGTTAATCATTTGTATGTGCAAAATAGAAAATGTCTTCAATGATATGTTTCCAATCACATCTCGAGACAAATTTGCACCATATGAATGATCGCCTCACAGACAGAAAACCAAAGAAAATATCAGATTCCTTCATTGCTTCTCTAGCTCAGTGCATCCTTGAGTAGCTCAGGAGATCTAATGATTCATAAATCAAGATACAAATAGTCAAAAATTTATGCCAAATGTAAACAAATCATAACACATAATATATCATCCATCGTGTGTGTTTTGAATTTGTAGATGGATAATGATCCTGTTTTCTAGTCCGATAAGCAGTTTTGACATTGGTTTCCTTAGTATGTTGCGATCCTTGTTTGTTGTCTGAATGCTAATGCAAGATGAATGCTGACCCCAGTTATGGACACTTGTTGATGTAGATATATACTTTGATCACCAAGCCATGGTGGGATATGATATGGATAACTATTTAGATAATCAAGGACAATGACTACGCTAAGTATGTCCAGGATAATGCTGTGTATAAGTGTTCTGCGATGACTATGAGCTTAGATTAGATGGATTAAAGATATGATGTGAGTACCGATAGATAAAGGAGTTGTTCTCTCACAAATAGTACCTGGTACCAAGTTTTCACTTGTTTCTATTGCACTTTTTTATTTGTTTTTTATTTTTCTGATTTATTGATTTTTTTTTTGTGTCACAAGGTGCCTGCTTTCCAGGTTTTCACCATAGTGAAGATTTTTGATACTTTTTAAATTTTTTTCCACTTCATCCGTGCATTGGACGACTCAAGTGTAGAAATTATTCAGATGGATGCTATTGGTTGGTTCATCAAACACACCCCCTTCTGAATTTGACAACTGATATGCTCCTGATCTGTAGGCTGATATGATGACAAAGGGTCCCAACCAATTAGGTTCAAATTTCCCCTTCTTTTCTTAAGTTTGCTGATTTATAGGATTTTCTTTTAGAGCCAGATCAACAATTTTGAAAGCCCTTGGGATGACCTTATGATTATAGCTTATGCTCATTCTTTGTTGATATGCCTTGAGATGATCAAAGGCACGTTTGTGATGTTCATCAAGCAACTCTAGCTCTTGTAACCTATTGACTCGATATTCCTCATCTGGAATGAGGCCTTTCAAGGATACCTGGAGTGATGAAATCTCTACCTCAATAGGTAAAATAATTTTTGATCCATACACCAAATAATATGGTGTAGCTCTTGTAGGTGTGTAGCTACTTGTTTTGTAGGCCCAAAGTGCAGGATTGAGTTGCACATGCCAATCTTTGCCAACATCATTCACAGTTTTCTTAAGGATTTTCAGAATTGTTTTATTTGAGGCCTCTACTTGACCATTCCCTTGCAGATAATAAGGTGTCGAAAAGCGATGTTGGATAGGGAATTGCTCACAAAGCTCTAGGACATCTTTATTTTTAAAGGGTCTTCCATTATTTGTGATAATGGAGCTAGGGATGTCGTACCGACAGATGAGGTAATTCAAGATGAAGGAAGCAATTTGTTTGCCAGTCACTATAGTCAATGGAACTGCTTCAATCTATTTGGTGAAGTACTCAGTGGCCGTGATGATGAACTTGTGCCCATTTGACGAGGAAGGATGAATTTTTACCAATAGATCATGTCCCCATTAACATAAAGGCCATGATGTGGTGAATGGTTGCAATTATTGCATTGGTGCATGTATGAGGTTGCCATGAATTTGGCACTTAGGACATTTCCTAGCAAATTGATAAGAATTTCTCTCCATTGTCAGCCAAAAATATCCCATCCTTAGGAGTTTCTTAGCAAGAGTATGACCACTTGAATACGTACCACAAATACCTTTGTGAAGCTCATGTAAGGCGAAGTCATATTCATTACGATCGAAGCATCGAAGAAGAGTACCATCAAGACCTCGATGATAAAGTGTGTCAGCGGTTAAGGTGTAGCGGGCTGCTTGTTGGATAAAGCTTCTTTTTTGGTTGTGAGATAAGTCAGGTGGGAGGGTATTATCTTTGAGATAATCATGGATTTTCCTGTATAGAGGGGAATCAGAACCGGTCAAGGCACATATAACTTGGGATTCTGAATTGTCATAGGCTGGGGAAAATAATTGCTCCACCAGGAATTCATAATGATTTTGTTTATTTGGAAGTTGTAGGAGCGAGGAGATAGTGGCCATTGCATCAACAACTCTGTTATCTAACCTTGGAATCTTCTCAAAGGTGATGTTCACAAAATACTTCATGAAATCGTCCATCATGCATTTATAGGACATCAACTTGTCATCCTTTGTTTGATAATCATTGTTGACCCAATTGATGACTAATTAAGAATCTTCATAAACTTTCAATTCCATGATTCTCCATTCCACAACTATTTTGATACCAATCTCCAGGGCTTCATACTCAGCAATGTTATTGGTGTAGGAGAACATCAATCTGTAGGATCTTGGAAGTGTGTGTCCTTCTGGAGTGACGAATAGAATACCGACACCTGATCCATGTTGGGTATAGGATCCATAAAACTATAGGGTCCATTGTTTGGGTGTGATAGTGAGTACATCTGTATCTGGAAATTCCACCTGTAGTGGATTTTCATCTGGTAAAGGTGCTTCTACCAGTTGATATGCAATTTCTTGTCCTTTAATGGCTTGTTGTTCTATGTATTGAATGTCAAACTCACTTAGGATCATAACCCATTTAGCTAATCTCCATGTGAGAGTAGCTTTGCTAAGTAGATATTTTAGTGGGTCAATCTTTTCTACTAGCTTGATTGTATGGGCTAGCATGTAGTGCCAAAACTTTTGAGAGGCGAACACCACAACCAAAGAAGCTTTTTCAATGAATGTATTGTTGAGTTCATATCCATTCAAAGTCCTGCTAATGTAGTAGATATCCCTTTCCTTTCTCGCTGGATCTTCTTGTGCCAGGAGTGCCCCTAGTGATACTTCTATTACTGATATATAAAGAATGAGTGGCTTTCCTGCTATTGGTGGTACCAAAACTAGTGGATTCATTAGATATTATTTGAGCTGGTGGAATGATTCTGCACATTTATCTTCCCACTTGAAATGTACACTCTTATGAAGCAAATAGTTGAATGGAAGACATTTATTTGCTAACTGAGCAATGAATCGTCAGATAGATTGTAGTTGTCCCTGTAGAGATCTCAATTGGCTGATATTTTTAGGTGGCATTTCCATGACAGCTTGAACCTTTGTTGGATCCATCTCGATGCCTTAATATGATACTATGTATCCCAAAGTTTTCCAGATGTTACCCCGAAGACACACTTCTTAGGGTTCAATCTAACATTGAATTGTTCCAGTCTTTGAAAGATTTTATCCAAGATGTCCAGGTTTTCTGTTCTTGTGAATGATTTGGCTAGCAAATCATCCACATAATCTTCCATAAGAATGTGCATCATGTCATGGAAGATTGTTGTCATGGCGCTCTAATAAGTTGCCCCAACATTTTTCAAGCCAAAAGGCATGACATTCCAACATTAGGTACCCCACGAACATGTGAATGTAGTTTTATCTTGATCTTTAGGAGCTATATTTATTTGGTTATATCTAGAAAAGCCATCCATGAGGGATAACATAGCATATCCCATTGTTAGATCAACAATGGTGTCGATGCTTTGCAAAGGAAAATCATCCTTTGGACAAGTTTTGTTGAGATCTCTAAAGTCTATACAGATTCTGATGCTTTTGTCTGGTTTGGACACTGGCATGATGTTAGAAATCCATTCCGCATAATCACTGGGTTAGATGAATCCTACATCTAGTAACTTATTTAGTTCTATTTTTACCAAGATGACCACATGCGGGTTCATCGCTCTTAATTTTTGTTTTACATGTTTATCTCTAGGAGAAATGGATAAGTGATGCATGATAAGGTTTGGATCTACCCCTGGCATGTTTGTATAAGACCAAGCAAAATTGATTTTCTTTTCCTTGAAGAACTGGATGTAGTTTAGTCTTTCTTGTTTTGTGAGTGATTCTGCCAGATGTATGATTTTGGTTGCTGGTTCAATGCCAATGTTTATTGAATGAGTTGGTTCAATTAATATTGGTGATCGCTCCTGGTAATGTTCAGGAAGAGTGTCAAGTTGCCCATCCTCAGGCGCCTCAAAGAGGTTTTCACCATTAGATGTGTCCTTTGTTTTTACTTTTTTTTCTATCTAATACTATCATTAGATGGTTTTCACCGTTAGATCGATTTTCAATTTTGTTCTTTTTGGAACTAAGAAACTTGGCACTCCCTTGATTGCAGATATTGTTATGTGGTTCGCTGGTGGAGCAAGTTTTCGGATTAACAGAGCGTAGGTATTGAACAATGGCCTCATCCTTTTGGAATATGGGTATATCATGTTCAAGTTCTTCCCACTCTATGAGGTCAGGATATATGAGCGGTAGGGAGTCATTTGGCAGGTCAAGATCAATCATTGTGAGGATCATGATAGAGACATTATCATAGTTGTCTTCATTAGGGGTAAGATCTATAATAGTCTGAAGGTTTTCGATTGTACTCTCCTTGACATTGCCTCTTTCATATCGAAGATGTTCATTCTCACTAGCCTCATAGATATGTTGTGGTCCGAATTCAAATGATGTAGAGCTCAAGTCTTGTTCCTCATAAGGAATGGGTGTGTATGTGAGGATTGTATCCAACTCAATATCCTCAGTAACATCAGATTAGGTGTCCCACTCATACTCATTGGAATCTATTTTTGAATCACTATCTCAGGTGGCTTCACTAAATCTTACAGGTATGTTGTATGCTAAGAAAAGATCACTGATAATTGACACAAGTTTGGTAGCTTGTTCTGATTCATGATCGATGCTTTCTTGTACTCTTTGAATTTTTTCATACACCATTTCCCTTCTTTGAGTAGCAATTTCCTCAGGTCATGGTTCAGACTCAGCTTGATCAGGTTCTTGTACATAATGTATTTTTTTTATAAGAAGCTTCCTCCCTTTGGATAGCGAATTCGTCTTGTTTCTTTTCTTTTTCTTCACACTCTTGGTATTGTCTTGTCTTTATAGCTTCTTGATGTAGTGCTTCTTTCCATGAGTCTTCGTTATGTTTTATCTTTTCTTTCCATTGAGGTTTTTGATGGTGATCTCACTTTTGAATAGGTGGAACATATTGGCCATACCCAAGTCCTGTTTTGTCTTTTGAAAATTGTGAACGAGGTTGTATGGGTTCTATGATGCCTTCTTTATGATTGCCAATATGGCCTTTTCCTTTGTACCCCATTAGTTGCATGATTTTGAACCCATTGCCACACTGTTCTATTGGAATGACCACCTCTAGGGCAGCAAATTTGATTTCTTCCTCGTCTTTGTATAGCCAACTAAGGATGTCTTTGTCTTATGACTCTTCTGCTAGTGTTCCTATTTGTATAAATTTATCATCAAACTTCTTGATGGGTTGTGCTGTCTGGTGCCTTGATGTGGAAGGTTGTCCATGAGACTTTGGTGAAGTTGGTAACTTAGATAGACACAAGGGTTCAAAAGAGTACTCCCCCATGCCTTGGTCTTTTATTTTCATCTTTTGCTCAAAGTTTATGGACAATGATTTGAGTTTTTCTTGATCCTAGGATGATGAGGAAGCTTGGACCTCCCTATTATGTGGAACCAGGATATCTTGAGTTGCCCCCATAACATTGCAGTACTGAAAAGGGTTAGTATCTGTAGATATTGAAATTTCTTGTCCATTGTAGGGGAACTTGAGACATTGCTAGTACGTGGAAGGTACCACTTGCATTTCATGGATCCATGGATGACCCAATAGTATGTTGTATGTTAAGTCTTGGTCTGAGACTTGGCATAATGTGTCCTTTTGCACATGCCCTACCTAAATGGGTAGTACCACTATTCCTTTAGATGACCTTTCTTCATCATCATAGGCTTTGATGGTGATCTTCTTTTTGGGATGAATAGCTTGCTCAGAGAAGCCCAATGCATAGATAGATTTAGGGTACATATATTGAGACTAACTCCTCCATTTATGAGTACTCTTTTCACCCGATGTTTGTAGACTAGGACTTCAATATGAAGCAGGGTGTTATGTGGATGACTCAAAGAGATGTCATCGTGTTTAGAAAAGGATATGTTATGTGGCACTATTATATGGGCCACCATGGCTTGGAATAAATTGACATCCAAATCATTTGGAATAGTTGTTTCAATAAGAGCTTGCTCCAAAATATCTTTGTGTTTTGGTGAGAGTTTGAGCAACTCAAGTATTGATATCTAAGTAGGTGTTCTCCGCAGTTGGTCGACCAAGTTATATTGAGTCTTCAGGAGAGTTGTTGTTGTTAATGTGTTCCCCTTCAAGACATATTTTTGAGCCCTTGTTGTCACATTTATCGACACATGTTCTTGTTTATCTTTAATCTTTATGACATTTATTTGATTGTCATATGCTGATATGTGATTGATGATGTTTTCATATATGTGATTGATACGAGCTCCTTTGTTGTTGTTTGATATTGATGCTCCTCCCTTGTCATAATTAGGAAGAGGATTTTTGAAGGCTTCATGATCATCATTGGTTTTATGACCATCTATCATTATGTCACCATTATCGATTAGATCTTGAACCAAGTTCTTCAATCTTAGGCAAGCATTTGTGCGATGCCCTTTGTTTCTATGATAATCACAATAGTGTGTATCATTCCACCATGGTGGTTTGATTTGAGGGTCAAAATATGTTCCATTTGGTAATGTAATGACCTTATTTGCCAATTGCCAATATCTCTCAAAACACGGATTCAAGGGTGTGTCCCTAAGGTGCGAACTTTCATCGATATGGTGTTGGTTTCATATTAGCGTTATTGTTATTCCCTTGGTTGATATCGATGGACTTGAAAAGAACTAAGAGGGCGGGGGGGGGGGGGGGGGGTGAATCAGTGACACCAAATAAAGCACTACTTCAAACACTAACCGATAGATGAACTTAATCAAGCATTTAAACAAAATACATGCTATCCAAAATGATATAACGACATCCACAAAAAGTAAAGCATCCACCATAACACAAGTGTTTATACGTGGAAAACCCAAATAGGTAAAAACCACGGTGAGATGGAACTCACAAGTTAACTATCTACAATAACAGATAACTGATCGGTTAAGGTCATACAAAGTCCTCTGCTAGGAGTGAATCTTGTTAGAGATCCTGAACTTGATTAGAAGCTTATACCCTGTTAAGAGTACTACCCTATTAGGAGTAACCTCGTTGGAGGATTTGAGAATCCAAACTAATGGATCACCTTGTTAGAGGATTTGTACAATGAAGCTTGGTAGAGCTTACTCGGTTAGGGGATTTGATTATGTTGTAATAATTAGAAAACAACAAGAATGGTTTGATCTCTTCTGAGTAGCACAATATTTGCTTGATCAAATCATTCTAATTACAGTCAACACTACTCTTCATCTTAACACTTATCGCTCTTCAACAAAAGCTTTCGCTCTTTATGCATATCAGTATTCACATAATTTCCTTTCTATCAGTATCATTTTCAAATTATTCACTAAGATGTCTTAATATAGACATTCAAATCTTATGTCGGTCATAGGAAATCAAAACACAATTTCCTAGGTGCAATATATCTAGACATGTAATCATAACTCATCAGAAAAATGAGCGTCAAGAAGTCAGTGCTGGTAACTCATCACAAAATCAGATACCGGTTAGAATAGTCAATACTAGTTGGAACAAAACATGTGAGCCGTTGTCTTGGAATCTTCCGCTTGATCTCCATCTTCATCTTCATCTTCATCTTCATTTCGATGCTGACTTAGTGTAGCCACATATTATCTCTTAAGTACATACCGGTTGACACAGAGTACTGGTTAGAGATAAACCTTAAACATACCGGTTGACAGTGTAAACCAATTGAAGTTACACCGGTAGTCAATGTAATCATATGTGTGTGTGAGAGTGTTTCATCAATGACACCAAGTGATGAATACATTACAATCATCATCAAACCAACAATCTCCCCCTTTGGCATTGATGGAAACACTTAGAAAATTTTAGAGTAATACAATACTGCTAAGTGTGCATACACAACATATTTACACATGTGCTCATACTCCCCTTTAATGCAATACTCCCCCTTAATGCATGCATAAATACAAAATTTTCAAAAACACACATACATATTATTACTCCCCCTTTGACAATATAGAAAATCTGTATCAAAGTGTTCAACATATATTACAACTTAAAAAAAAATTCATACATTGGCTAACCTCATAAAAATATGATTGAAGTTCTACTCCATCTGTGATAAAGCATTTTCCCATGATTCCAATATGTTAGTAGTGTACTCAAATGTAGACATTAGTTGGGAATGGAATTCTTCCATTAAGTCCAGCGTGCAGGTTTTAGGAGTAGCAAGGATAGCTTTGGCATTGGAGTAGGCTCTCTAAAGAATGTTGACCTGTGAGGTGAGCTGACTCTTGAGCTCTTTTAGAGATCAGAGTCTCTTAGCCTTCTCATTATCATTATTGTTCAATCTGTCATGCAAATCATCTACAGACCGGTTAAAGGCATGAATGGAGTCCTGGAGTGGGACATATGCCTTGTATATCCTTTCTATTTATTGCTTGGTTTCAACTTGACTCTTAGAAATGTCAGAGTAAAAGAAAGAAACATTGGAGGTAAGAGGCAAGATACTTTCCTCCAGATTCAATAGCTTTCTTCATCAGACTTCCATTATGAGATAGAGCCATTTTTCCACTTCCAATGTTCTTTGCCAGTTTCTCTCCATATTTCTTCTTGTGGCTCTTCTCAGCAGACATTTGAGTAGCATATTCAAGCAACTTATTTGATCAAACACATCTGCAACTAACTGACCAAGTTTTCTAATCGGTGTAGGAAGATGTGCAACAACTGCTTTCAATAGTAAACCAGACAAAATTTCTACTGCATTCTGGATTGTCTCTGCTTCAATCCTTTTCTCTTTCAGTCTCTTCTTGTGCACTCGAGATTGCATAACATTAGCAATCTTCATCATTTCTGATGCACTGAAAGTGTTCATGTCAATGGGTCCTAAAATACTGAAAGAATCATCATCATCATCTTCAAGTAGTTTCTGCTTCGTCGGTTCAGGGGGTACACTCTTAATGATAGTTCTCTCTGTGTTCTACTCTATTGTCTCTCTAGGTAACTGAGTGACAATTTTCTCAGTAGACTCCTTTTGAGTATTTTCAATGACTGGTGGAGATTGGGGTTTCTCCAGTTGTTCTATTGCCAGTTCATTGTCCACTATTAGTTGAATAGCCGGTTTATCAACTAATGTAACCTGTACTTTAGTAATTGTAGGAGGCTCCATATTTGGTGTAGTGATGTCTCCAGATAGGTCTACTACGTTTTGAACATCTTCATCAACAAGAATAATGAAATCATCCTTCTTCTTGATTGGATAGACTATGTCAGATTTTACAATCTCCCCTTCATCCATTTTCGGTCGAGGAACATCATCCATAGTATCATCCTTATTTCCAGAGTGGATGAGTTCTTCCCTCTTTTTGATTACATAGGCTAGCTGACATGTCTTAGACTCAATAACTACCCTTTTTGCATTAAGAAGCTTCAATATTCTCATTTTGAAATCAAAATATACTTTGTATTGCTCAACTAAAGCACTAATTCCATCTGATGATAAATTGGGAAAATATTTTACAAATATTTCATGAATAATCTTCTTTTCCAATTGAATAGATTCCTCCCATTTATCTAAAAGAGTATTATACAAAGAGATTGACATATCTTTTTCCGAGTCATGCAGAAATCTATTGTAATGACACAAATAAGTTATTACCTGTTGAACGACTTGCTTCTGCTCATCTTCACTGAAAGAATCAAAATATTCTTTGACATTGTAAAACCTATTTCTTCCTAATGTCTTTATTGTTCTCTCAAAAACTGTGTCAGGTTTGTAGGTAGCAATATCTATAGGTGTAGTTGCCTTCAACACTACCTTTACCTTCTTGGGTGTTTTGCCGATTGCTATTTCTTTCTTTGTTCTTCTTCAGAATCTGTACCCTCAGACTCTGGTTGCAAAATCAATTTCTGATTTCTCTTCTTTGGTGCACTCTCCTTCTTTACATATACTTTAGGTACCGGTTCCTTTTTGGTTAGGACACTCCGAGTCACCCTTGTGGTCTTTTTCACAAGATACTTTTCATCAAACTTCTTTTTCTTTCCTTTCACATTAGCTACAGGTACAATGCCAGTTTCTTTTGGTACAACTTGGACTGCCACAATGTCCAATTTTGCCTACTTTTTATCTTTAGGCGATGCTAACAGGGTATTAGCATAGCCAACCAGTAAATCATGATTAACCTCATAGCTCATATCTTCCATCTCTTCCTCTCTAGGCTCAAATGCTTGCATCAAGCAAAAGTTAGTGGTAACAGTGAAGACTATGTCTTTTTCAAAGTGTTTTACCACATCTTCAGGTAACCTCATTCTCATGCTCATCTTTTTGTGAAATTCATTAAAATACTTATTCACGATAGCTGAAAAAGTATTCTTCACAACCTTAATGTTGTTCTTGATCTGTGCATTGACCGGTAGGTCTTTGGACCATTCAATATCTCCAATACCCGGTAGGAAGTTCTGAAAATAGAAAAATAACCCGGCTAATAGTTGACCATATTTGAACTTTTCTGTGTTGTCCTTCTTAATGGATTGCAAATTTTGAAATAATTGCACTCTGATGGCTTCACAGATATCATAATCTGCATTATCAACAATCATTTTATGTGCTATATGAATTGTTGTAGATGGAACACTGTTAAGTCTACTGGAGTAAAATACCCAGTAGTCTATCACCATTGCTGCTAGTTTCACTACAGGGTCTCTACTATTGTTGATAGAAAAATTACGCTTATCAAATGTAGAACCAGTTAATTTGAAGACAATATCCTTTGAAATTATTCTTAGCACAAGAATTTTACCGGTTGAGAAATAACCCGTTACAACCCTAATAGCTTCCTTGGTTATTGTGTGAGTCCTTTCTAAATACATTTTCTCTCTGTGGACTCGACTCGAAATGATTCTTATGTGTTCTTCCTCAAAATCTTCAAGAAAGTAGGTGGCATTATGAAAACCTTTTTCAAAAACCCTAGCATATTTTGTTACAATTTTTCCGTTCTTATCATAGAGTGATTTCAATTGTGTATAGATGTGAAGAGTTCCTAAATCTTCTATTTTGCAATCTATATAGCTGGACAAGTCACTTTTGACCACAACACCACTCAGGACTTGTGACAATGCATTGCAAGACATAATTTGATCTACCTTTAGAGCTTCCTCAGGATTGGTAGTGATCATCAACCTCTCTATAGACTTAGAAGTAGATACCATTCTAGATAAACAAGTTTCGAAGTGGTATAATCAAAGAAATACCTTGTATCTTGCACGTTGCACCGTTTCCCGGTTGAAATGCCCTAATGCACACCCGTTCGCCTCTTTGCAACTTTTGATTCAACTTAATCTCTCTAATCACAAAACAATTCGCCAATTGACAACAAGACAATTTTTTCGGCTCTGCAATCGCTTCAAATTTCTCTCTAAAAAAGAAACAGGGTAAAAAAGATAGAGTAAAACTTGCTTTATCCCTTTTACCAACCGTAATAAATGCTCTCACTTTAGGTTACAAACCCTAATTTCACCGCTTAAGTGAAATAGCGGTTGATAACACGTCAACAAAAAGTCATCAAAATTTTTTTCCCGCTCATTCTACAAGGGGTCCGGAGATGTTTTACCGTTAAGCTCCCCTTAGCCATGTTAAACAGGCTTAAGTCACCGGTGTTGGGTTCTCTTCACTAGGTGAAGGAACAGTTTCTTCTCTAGGCGATTCATCACCTTTCTTTTTCCAAATCTGATTCATATCTTCTCTGGTTTCCTTAACATCAACTTTCTACTTGCCTTTCTGATCCTTGAAAGAGTTGACCGGTTCACTATTTCTTGACCTACAAAACTTTGTTAAGTGCCCTAGTTTGTTGTAGTGGTAATAAACCATACCAGATGATCTCTAGGGTCCTTCATTTCCTCTTCCTATTCTTTTTCTGCAGTTCATAGCCACATGACCAAAGTTATTACAGAAGGTACAAATAACATTTGTTACCTTTTCCATCTCGAATGGACTAAACCGGTTGCCATAGGATCTTTGCTAGTTCAGATTTACCCAATTGTCAAAGTTCCTTATCTGCACTTAATATGTCTATGCCCATACATTCCACATGTGAAGCAATGACCTTCAAACTTTCTAGACACATACCTAGCATTAGTATTGTAATTTGTATTTCTGTTAGGTTTGTCTCTACAAACATTTGCAGTATGACCAGGCTTATGGCAAACAAACCTAATAGGTTTAAAAACCTTCTTACCGGTAGTCTTTTTGAATTTAGGAGCAGTTTTGCTCTTTGTACCAGAGGATTCACCTTTTTCAGTTGTATGAAAACCAAGTCCACAGATATTACCCTTCATTCTCTATGATTGAATTTGTTCTTCCAACATGGTAGAGCTTTTGACAAACTTCTCCAATTTCTCATTAGCTTCAGTAATCTGTTTGAAAAGATCTTCATTATGCTTAGACAGGTTCTCTTTTTGAGATGATGCCAACTCAAGATCTAGCTTTAGGTTCTCCTTTTCTTTTGTTTCAGCAATCAAGTTCTCATGCATAGTGTCCTTTTCTCATTTGATCTTTATAATCTCTTCATCTCTTACCTTGATAAGATCTTCAACAGCTCTTCTGGTTTCCAATTCCCGACTCATGCGGATAGTGAGACCTTCTAGCTCTCTCCTTAGATTTAGTTTCTCACAATTCAACTTTTCAACTTCTCCTACTAAAGCTTCAATTTTGGCTTCATCTGAAGAACTATTATCAGATATTTCTAACAATTTTTCAGATAGCTCTCTCCTTTTGACTTGCGAAGCTTTTAGTTTGCCCCTAAGGGATTCAACTTCATTTCTTCTAGCTTCTAGCTCTCTAGCCATCTTGAAGTAGCTCCTGTCCCCCATGGTAGTTTCAAGACTCCCTTCTAAGCGGTTAGGCTTGAAAGAAGTTAGGCTCTGATACCAATTGATGGACTTGAAAAGCACTAAGAGGAGGGGGTGGGTGAATCAGTGACACAAAATAAAGCACTACTTCAAACACTAACCAGTAGATGAACTTAATCAATCATTTAAACAAAATACATGCTATCCAAAATGATATAACAACATCCACAAAAAGTAAAGCATCCACCATAACACAAGTGTTTATACGTGGAAAACGTAAATAGGTAAAAACCACGGTGAGATGGAACTCACAAGTTAACTATCTGCAGTAATAGATAACTGACCGGTTAAGGTCCTACAAAGTGCTCTGCTAGGAGCGAATCTTGTTAGAGATCCCAAGCTTGATTAGAAGCTTATACCCTGTTAAGAGTACTACCCTGTTAGGAGTAACCTCGCTGGAGGATTTGAGAATCCAAATTGTGATGTATTCATCACTTGCTGTTATTGATGAAACACTCTCACACACATATATGATTACATTGATTACCGGTATAACTTCAATTGGTTTACACTACCAACCGATATGTTTAAGGTCTATCTCTAACCGATACTTTGTGTCAACTGGTATGTGCCTAAGAGATAACCTGTGGTTACACTAAGTCGGCATCAAAATGAAGATGAAGATGAAGAAGAAGATCAAGTGGAAGATTCCAGGACAACGATTCACTAGTTTTATTCCAACCAATATTGATTGTTCTAACCAGTATCCATTTTGTGATGAGTTACCAGCACCATTTGTTTGGTGGTCATTTTGTGATGAGTTATGTTTAATGTCTAGATATACTGCACCTAGGAAATTGTGTTCCTATGGCCGACATAAGGACATAAGGTTTGAATGTCTATTTAAAGACATCTTAGTGAAGCATTTTAAAGAGAGATGAAAAAGAGAGAACGGATATAGAAGAGGTGATCTATGCAAATACTTTTGCTGAAGAGCGATAAGTGTTTAGATGGAGAGAAGTTTTGAATGTACTTAGAATGATTTGATCAAGCAAGTTTTGTGCTACTTAGAACAGATCAAATCTTTCTTGTTGTTTTTTGATCATTACAACATAAGAAAATCCCCTAACTGGGTAAGCTCTAACAAGCTTCATTGTATAAATCCTCTGACAAGGTTATCCATTAGTTTGGATTCTAAAATCCTCCAACAAGGTTACTCTTAACAGGGTAGTACCCTTAACAGGGTATAAGCTTCTAATCAAGCTTGGGATCTCTAACAAGATTCCCTCCTAGCAGAGCTCTTTGTAAGACCTTAACTGATCAGTTTTCTATTACTGTA
The DNA here is from genome assembly GCF_030272615.1 of Cryptomeria japonica. Classification (NCBI taxonomy): domain Eukaryota; kingdom Viridiplantae; phylum Streptophyta; class Pinopsida; order Cupressales; family Cupressaceae; genus Cryptomeria; species Cryptomeria japonica. The sequence continues at coordinate 190,783,626 of NC_081410.1, forward strand.
GATAGTTAACTTGTGAGTTCCATCTCACCGTGGTTTTTACCTATTTGGGTTTTCCACGTATAAACACTTGTGTTATGGTGGATGTTCTACTTTATGTGGATGCTATTATTTCATTTTGGATAGCATGTATTTTGTTTGGATTCTTAGTTAAGTTCATCTACCAGTTAGTGTTTAAAGTTGTTCTTGTTTTGGTGTCACTGATTCACCCCCCCTCTCAGTTCTTTTCAAGACCATCGATTGGTATCAGAGCCTAACTTCTTTGAACCTAACCGCTTGGAAGGAAATCTTGAAACTACCATGGGGGACAAAAGTTACTTCGAGATGGTTAGAGAGCTAGATGCTAGCAAAAACGAGATTGAATCCCTTAGGGGCAAACTAAAAGTTTCTCAAACCAAAAGGAGAGAGTTATTTGAATAATTATTAGAAATATCTGATAACAGTTCTTTAGATGAAGCAAATATTGCTGCTTTAGTAGAAGAAGTTGAAAAGTTGTAGGTGTTACTACTTATCAAGTTGCCATTAGTTTTATATCCAAAGTCATTCTATATACTCTAGTCGGTTACTACTACCAAAATATTCAGTCGGTATGTACAGCGCAGTCGGTAATAGAAGAAACTAGTCACAGAGCCCAGTATGCATCGAACTGTCTATCGAGTATCATTTCATGTCTATCAAGTAGCAAATATGACACACTGAGTGAAACGTGTTACCAGATTCATTGAACCTGGACATACATATGGAAACATGTTACGAGATCGAGGTACATAGAACCGTTATCACATTGGAAATTGCAATTAAAGATTGTGTATGATTTCAAGGTCATTTAACCAATGAAATATTTTGCATGATTATTCATTCGATAAAACATGTTTGTAAGATCGAAGCAATGAATGGATCACCGACATAAGAGATCTATTTATACAACATGAGTTAAGAATTAGAAACGTGTGTGTGCATGAGTGTATGAAGCAAGACATGAGAAAGCACTAAGTGTTATGGCTGTTACAGAGACACAGAGGTCACCGAGAAGGTTTTCAGAGAATAGTCAAAGAACAGAGTAAACAGAAGGGTTTACCGAGTTACTATATGGGTTATCGAGGTATGCTATAAGCAAGGTAATCTTATTTGAGCACATAGAATCTGCTATAACATTCCAGATGTAAAGTTGCAGATATTTGTAATAATTTCATTGTAATATTTTGAGTTATAGAGAAACCTTTAACAGGGTAAAAGACTCTAATCAAGTCTATAAATTGTAAAGCCTCTAACCAGGTGCAACATTTATATTAAGTGTTGTAAAATCCTTTAGCAAGGTAGATCTAATAGATCTTGATACTCCTAATAGGGTAAGCTATCAGAAATAGCTAAACATGTAGCTTTAGTCGAGCATCCTTTATTATTGTAGTAGTGAAGTTGTGGGTGCCATCCCCACCGCAGTTTTTCTCTCTAACCAAGAGTTTCTGCGTAACCAAAATATGAGTGTTATGGAGTGAATCATGTATGATTGTTATTCATTTGTTTTAGCTTTATGTTATGTTACAACAGTTTTCAGTTTATGCATAATAGTAAAGATATTGTTGAAAAAAAGTTTTGAATTACTGATTCACCCCTCCCCTCTCAGTACATTAGCTTTCCATATTGGGCCTAACAATTGGTATCAGAGCTTGAATCTTGGAAAAGGGTTTAACTGCCTAAAGAGAAAGATCTTATCAATGGAAGGCTATAAACAATCTTAGAGGATTGTGTATCTGCAAGAAGAATTGGATCATGCTAATCAAGTGATTGCAAACATGCAAAAACAAATGCAAAAATCTCTAAAAGTGAGAAGAAGATTATCTAATGATTTGTAGGACTCTCAAGAGTTAGTGGAACAAATTGAGACATCATCTGAGAACAATATATTTGAAGAGACTGAAGAAATGAGGAGTATTGAAAGAAAAGAACAAAGCACTGGTTGATCAACTAAAAGCAATGAAAAGGGAACATGAACATTTCAGCACACAGATGACTGAAAATCTTGATGCATTAAGGACAACTGAGGATAAAGTAAGAGATCTAGAAAGAGAGAAACAACAACTTGAAGCATTAGTATCTAAAAAGAATAATGAAATCACAAGGTTGACTGGGATTCAACAAAATCTGTCAAATCAACTAGGTTATGCACATCATGAAGCAAATATGAAAGATGATGAGAATCAAGCATTGAAACTTGAAGTATCAAGGTTGACCAATGAACTTGAAACAGAGAAGAAATCCAAAGAAACACTGAAGAGTTATGAAGCATCAAAGATGTTGGAGGAGCAATTGAATACAAGAAGACTCAACAAAGATGCAGGACTCGGTTACAAAGGAAAAGATTCTACTGAGAAAGGAATTCGTACTACCGAGAGAGGAGAATCATCAAAGCAAGCTAGAATCAAGAAGAACATCAAAAGAAAGAACCCTACTTGCAACTACTGTGGAAATCAAGGTCATACTACCAACATGTGCCAAATCAAAAAAGGTAAGCAACCGAATGTCACTAAGTCAAATGGTTATTGTTACAATTGCAATAAATATGGTCACACATTTAATTAATGTAGGACAAAGTCTGTTAACAATTATCAGAAGGCAAAATTCAAAGGGTTTTGTAAAAACTGCAATAGATATGGACATAGTACCGAGAAGTGTTGGTTTGAGCAAAAGAACTATATGTGGTATACACACCAAGCAAACACTGGAAGCTACCAAACCCACTGAGATCCTTACCAACAATATGCTGCAGTACCATGGGATTACAATACAAGGATATGGTGTGAATGTTGTGGAAGATATGGACATATAAGTGCCAATTGCTTTATAAGGTTTGGAATGAACAACCGAAGATCATGGAGAAATCCTGGTATGGCATGTTTTCATTGTCACAAAGTTGGACACTTGGCTGGAGATTGCAGAGATCAACCTAGAGAAAACACTGAGGAAATAAAAGAAAAATTAAAGATGATTTGGAAAAAGAAGGAAATTGTGTCAAATAAAGAAAGCACCTTACCTACCGAGTTAGGTGCACCTATTCCAAATTAATCGGTAAAAGTATGAAGGGACTGCATTCTCTCAAAGGTTAAATCATAAACAGTTCCTACTTTAGTATGTACTTAATTCAAAATCTGCATAGCTAAGATGTATTAGTAAGTTTGAAATTCTATCAAAGTCCTTTTGAAGCACTATACAAGAAGCTTGTCAAGTCGGTATATGAAGGAAGTTTGGTTACTCGGTTAAAGCGCAAAACAAAGGAAATAAAGTTTAGTGGAACCGAGTGCATTTAATGTTTTTGACCTAACCTGCATGGAGCCTGATAAGGTATATTGTGTACTTAAAGCATTTACGCGGTCATTTTTCACTCACCAAGTTTTCAAGAGAGTAGAGAAAAGTGATTCAAAGGCTATCAAACCTCCTACAAAGCAAATTTCAAGGTATTTACATTAATCTCAATGTACTGTTAAGCTGGTTTACCGATCTTATCAAGTTGTCATTATCTGCTAAGTGTGTAGTGTCTGCCATTTAAAAATATTCAAACCCTAAGGATCTTTTGTTAAGTTTTTATCTGAAATCTACAAATGGCACCTAAGACCCAAGATCTTGTTGTTGTTAAGAATGTCGAGAAGCCCTCACTAAAATACTCTTTGACTCCCAAAATTGCATCTGAACTGGATGACAAAACTGCATTTTCACTCATCCCGAATCGAGTTTTGTTAGTCGAGGATGTGAGATTCTTCACCAAATGTCGTGTTGAAGAACTCGATCATGTAGAAATCAAAGACACATATGATGAATTGTGCACCGATGGCAAAATGGATAGCAAGTATGAGCATATTAATATCAAGGGATTAACTGAAGCCCTAACCTATCCCCGTGTGTTCAAACCCCAGTGGGTCAAGTTTGTTCTGAGCAAAGTTCACGATGATTTCATGTGGTTAGAAGAGAAACCGTTTAAGATTACCAAAGAAATCATGCATCTGATCACCGGTTACCCTATTTATGATCATTCCCGAGCACAAAAAATGATATCACAGAAAGAATTGATCAGTTTAACCGGAGTAGAATCAGATTATAGAGGACTAAAATTGAACAATGTCACTAATGCAGAACTAAAATTTCCCATTAGAGTAATTGGTTACTGTTTCTTCCAATCGGCAAGGGAAAACAGTGTACCCTGTGCATCAGTAGATTTAGCATACAAAATTGTGAAAAAGGGAATGAAAATTGATTTATGTGAGGTGTTGCTGAAAAACCTGTTTGAGAATCTGAACACCATCAGGAAGCCGAAGAAGAACAACTCGGCTAATACACTAAAGTTTGGATCATTGTTAGTATGCATGTTTTTCTATTTTGAAAAATTCTTTCCATCAGTCGATAAAGTTGTTTGGGAACTACACCGACCAATCACCCATCAGATCAATGACTTCATCAAGAAGTTAGGTAATAATTTTTATGATATTATGGATGATTATTTCAGTAAGTTTCAAGAGAAGATGCATAATAGATACCGAATTCCACCCAAGCTAGTGGAGAAATACAAAGATGACATATGTTTTGAAGTAGACATTGATTACTGTTATGTGAATGTTGTGGAACCAAGAACTCAATCTTTGCCACCTATGGGTTATGAGATTGATTTTGACATCACACAACAACAAATTGATGCATTTCTTACATTACCAAGGCATTCTACCGAGCTAAGGTATGGAACATATGAAGAAGTGAAGGAGAAAGTAAAAATGAGCATTGTAGTACCCAAAGCTACAAGGAAGGCTACAAAAATGATAAAAGCATTAATGGAGAAATTTGGAGAAGATTCTTCCTCCACACCTAACAAAGGCACTCTAGTAGTTACCGAAGAGGAATTTGAAGCCCAAGAGGCAGCTATAACACTAAGCACCGAATTGCCTAAGGGAAAAGTGTTTAAAAGAAAGATGAAGGATACATCAGAGGTATCACCGACCCCTCCTACTAAGCGACCTAATACAAGAGCATCAATAGCTTCATCGAGTAAGAAAAAAAAGAGTGTTGCCGCACCTAAGGTAACAAAAACTTACAAGAAATCTACTCAGAGACTCATTTTGGCAAAAGAGTCTAGTGATATTGAATCTGAGGATGCAAGCAAATTTCAGATTGTGAAAAGCAAGAATGAAAATGTACATAGTGTTGAAAACTTTTGTGCTAATATGAAGGAATATGGTGGATTTGGATCCTTTAGATTTGTTAAATATGAATCTAGAAATGATGATGAAAAGAGACAAATTGAAGAAGTTGTCATCTGCACACTTCTAAAATTCTGATTGGTCCCATTGGAAGTATCTAATTCTCTTCCAAAAGAATTGTATGAGCATATTGATAACAGGTGGAAATATGCAATGGACACGGAAATGCAAATGAGAGAAAGAAGTCTGGTACATCTCTTTCCAGACATGTCGGTAGATGAAATCAAAGAACATCTGACAAACTACCACAAATGCTTCCAAGTCAAGCAAAGAGCTTTAAAATTGATGAATGGACTCTACTTAGATGTAGAGAATGCAACCAAAGAAAAGTGGCAGGAAATCTTTAGAATCAAGGATGCCGGTGAGCAAGCAGAAATTGAAATAGTTGATGTCATCGAGCAAGATCCTAATGTTACCAAGCAAGACCCTGCAGACACCATTCAAATAGATGAAGATATCATGGATATAGAGGCACCGAAATAGGAAATGATAGAAGGCAATGCATATGCAAAACTTGTATCCAGTGAATCAGTTTTGGAACAAGTTCAGCCTTCTCCACCGGTCAATCAGCCTGCCTCAACCGAGGTCCCTCAGGATACTACACAAGGAAAAGAGGATGACAAGTCTACAACAAGAGAAGGTACTTCTCAAGCAACCGGGGAACAACCCTCTCAAGCACCCTCTAGCTCCAAAAATGTTGCAACTAAGACACCTAGTATCGAGACATCAAAGGACACTTCAAAGGCTAAAGTAACCGACCAAAGTGTTGCCTCTACCGAGCAACCTATCGAGGGTCAACAAGCCTCACAAGCCATTGTCTTAGTTCCTTCGGTGAAAGGTAAAGAAAAGAAGATGAAAAAGCACAGTTTCAAAGTTGATTTGTCAAAACCAATAGTGTTGCCGAATGTTGATATATCAAAATTAAAAGGGCAAGCACTCATTGATTTCGGTGAACTATGCAAAGCAAAGGCCGAACAAGAAAAACAAATGGCCATACAAAAGAAAAATGAAGTACTTCAGAAGGTAAAGACACTATTATCGGATATGTTACCTGAAGCTACAGTGTCAACTGATGCAGCCATCCATATTAAATTGGATGAACTCCTAACCAAGATAGAGACATCTGGAGTAGATGCATCTGAGTATTTGAGCAAGCTAAAACACAAGGAGCTCACTGCAAAAATGATAGAAGAGGTACAGAAAGCTATAGCTATTGGCAAAGTCAAACTTGTCAAATTTATTGCTGAGTTGTCCCCTCAACTTAAGCACATTCTTTATTTATTTCAAAAACTCTCTACATTCTCTTTATTCATTAAGGACATCAAAAATAAAACTGAAGCAATTGAGAAAGAGATCACCGATCTCTCAAATAAGTTGACCTCAGAGCCCAATTCAATTCAGAATTTCTATACAAAGTTACAACAGCTCATGGCTCAACAATTGGACCTAAGAAATGAAGAACACAAGATCGGGATGGATATAATGACACTTCAAACATTATTCCTTCCTCATCTTTCATCTGTCCAAGAACAGATCAACCAAGCCACTCACCTATCTACTACACAAGAGGGAAGCACATTAGATGGCTTCATTTCTTTATTGGCTAATATTCAAGCACATAATTCTTTAATGGACAGTGTAAAGAATGCATTCTCTATCGCTCTCACCGAAGCACGGACAAAGTACAAATCTATTTTTGACCAGTTGCCACCACCAAATGGTAACTAAATTTTGATGTTTGTCAAAAAGGGGGAGTGATATAGTATTCAAAGTATCAAACAAAAGGAGTATAGTATACAGGGGGAGTATACCGAGCAGAGTGAGCAGTGTATCCAAGAGCAGAGTATAACGAGCAGTGAATAGAGTAGCACATAGAACATTGATCACCAAGCATGCAAAATCAGAGTTTTGTATAGTATATTGATAAGGGAAGTATATCCGAATATACTATTTTATTGACTAATGTATATATTGTCAGTTTCGTCAAATTTTGCAAGTATATAGATTATTGAGTTATGACTTTGAAAGTAGTTTTGTCAAACATCTCAACTAATGTCAAAAGGGGAGATTGTTACTACTTATCAAGTTGCCATTAGTTTTATATCCAAAGTCATTCTATATACTCTAGTCGGTTACTACTACCGAAATATTCAGTCGGTATGTACAACGCAGTCAGTAATAGAAGAAACTAGTCACAGAGCCCAGTATGCACCGAACTGTCTACCGAGTATCATTTCATGTCTACCGAGCAGCAAAGATGACACACCAAGTTGATATACACCGAGTGAAATGTGTTACCAGATTCATTGAACCTGGACATACATATGGAAACGTGTTATGAGATCGAGGTACATAGAACTGTTATCACATTGGAAATTGCAATTAAAGATTGTGTATGATTTCGAGGTCATTTAACCAATGAAATATTTTGCATGATTATTCATTCGATAAAACATGTTTGTAAGATTGAAGCAATGAATGGATCACTGACATAAGAGATCTATTTATACAACATGAGTTAAGAATTAGAAAGGTGTGTGTGCATGAGTGTATGAAGCAAGAAATGAGAAAGCACTAAGTGTTATGACTATTACAGAGACACAGAGGTCACCGAGAAGGTTTTCAGAGAACAGTCAAAGAACAGAGTAAACAAAAGGGTTTACCTAGTTACTATATGGGTTACCGAGGTATTCTATAAGCAAGGTAATCTTATTTGAGCATATAGAATCTGCTATAACATTCCAGATGTAAAGTTGCAGATATTTGTAATAATTTCATTGTAATATTTTGAGTTATAGAGAAACCTTTAACAGGGTAAAAGACTCTAATCAAGTCTATAAATTGTAAAGCCTCTAACCAGGTGCAACATTTAGATTAAGTGTTGTAAAATCCTTTAGCAAGGTAGATCTAATAGATCTTGATACTCCTAATAGGGTAAGCTATCAGAAATAGCTAAACATGTAGCTCTAATCGAGCATCCTTTATTATTGCAGTAGTGAAGTTGTGGGTGCCATCCCCACCGCAGTTTTTCTCTCTAACCAAGAGTTTCTGCGTAACCAAAATATGGGTGTTATGGAGTGAATCATGTATGATTGTTATTCATTTGTTTTAGCTTTATGTTATGTTACAACAGTTTTCAGTTTATGCATAACAATAAAGATATTGTTGAAGAAAAGTTTTGAAGTACTGATTCACCCCTCCCCTCTCAGTACATTAGCTTTCCATATTGGGCCTAACAACAGGGTGAGAAACTGAATCTAAGAAGAGAGCGAGAAGGTCTCACTATCCACATGAGTTAGGAACTAGAAGCCATAAGAGCTACTAAAGATCTTATCAAGGTAAGAGATCAAGAAATCATAAAGATCAAATGAGAAAAAGATACTATACATGAGGACTTGATTGTTGAAACAGAAGAAAAGGAAAACCTAAAGCTAGATCTTGAGTTGGCATTGTCTCTGCAAGACAACCTGTCTAAGCATAATGAAGATCTTGTCAAAAATCTTACTGAAGCCAATGAGAAATTGGAGAAGTTCATCAAAAGTTATACCATGTTGGAGGAAAAAATTCAATCACAGAGAATGAAGGGTGATATCTCTGGACTTGGTTTTCATACAACTGAAAAAGGTGAATCCTCTGGTACAAAGAGCAACTATCCAAAGAACAAAACTACTTCTAAAGTCAATAACATTACCAGTAAGAAGGCTTTTAAACCTGTCTGCTTTGTTTGCCATAAGCCTGGTCATACTGCAAATGTTTGTAGGAACAAACCTAATAGAAATGCAAGTTACAATACTAATGCTAGGTATGTGTCTAGAAAGTTTGAAGGACATTGCTACACTTATGGAATGTATGGGCATAAACATATTAAGTGCAGATATGGATCAAACAATCCTGTACCACACATGCATCCTAGACCATATGGTGACCGGATAAGGAATTTTGATAACCAGGTGAACATGAACTGGCAAAGATCCTATGGCAATCGGTTTAGTCCATTCGAAATGGAAACGGTAACAAATGTTGTGTGTAGATTTTGTAATAACTTTGGTCATGTGGCTATGAACTGCAGAAAAAGAATAGGAAGAGGAAATGCAGGACCTTGGAGATCATTTGGTATGGTCTATTACCACTGCAACAAATCGGGGCACCTGGTAAAGTTTTGCAGATCAAGGAATAGTAAACCGGTCAACTTCTTCAAGGATCAAAAAGGCAAGCAAAAAATTGATGTTGAGGAAACTAGAGAAGATATGAACTAGACTTGGAAGAAGAAAAGAAAAGAATTGCCTATAGAGGAAATCATTCCTTCACCTAGTGAAGAGAATCCAACACTGGTGACTTAAGCCTGTCTAACACGGCTAAGGGGAGCGTAACGGTAAAACATTTCCAGACCCTTTTTGTAAAATAAGCGGGAAAGAATTTTTGAATTTTGAATTTTGGTGACTTTTTGTTGACGTGTTATTAACCGGTATTTCACTTAAGCAGTGAAATTAGGGTTTGTAACCTAAAATTGTGAGCATTTATTGTGGTTGGTAAAAAGGATAAAAACAAGTTTCACCTTATCATTTTTACCCTAACTTTTTTGAAAAAGGAAAATTGAAGCGATTGCAGAGCAGAGCAAGATTGTCTTGGTGCAAATTGGAAAATTGCTTTGTGATTAGAGAAATCGAGTTGAATTGGGAGCTACAGAGAAGTGAACGAGTGTGCATTTGAACAGTTCAACTTGGAAACAGAGCGACATGCAAGATTCTAGGTATTTCTTTGTATACCACTTCGAAACTTGTTTATCTAGAATGGCATCTACTTCTAAGTCTATAGAGAGATTGATGATCACTGCTGAGCTTGAGGAAGCTCTAAAGGTAGATGAAATTATGTCTTATAATGCATTGTCGCAAGTCCCAAGTGGTTTCATGGTCAAAGGTGTTTTGTCTAGTTATATAGATTGTAAAATTCAAGTTTTGGGAACTCTTCACATTTATACTCAGCTGAAATCACTCTGTAATAAGGATGAAAAGATTGAAACTAAATATGCTAGGGTTTTTGAAAAAGGGTTTCATAATGCAACCTACTTTCTTGAAGATTTTGAGGATGAACACATAAGAATAATCTTGAGTCGAGTCCACTAAGAGAATATGTATCTGGAGAGGACTCACACAATAACCAAGGAGGGTATTAGGACTGTAACGGGTTATTGCTCAACCGGTGAAGTTTCTGTGTTGAGGAGAATTTCAAAAGATATTGTCTTCAAGTTAACCGGTTCTACATCCAATAGGCGTGCTTTTTCTATCAACAATATTAGAGACCCTGCAGTGAAACTTGCAGCAATGGTGATAGGCTACCGAGTATTTTACTCTAGTAGACTTAACAGTGTTCCATCCGCAACAATTCATACAACACATAGAATAATAATTGATAATGCAGACTATGATAATTGTGAAGCTATCAGACTCCAGTTATTTGAAAATTTGAAATCCATTATGAAGGACAATACTCAGAAGTTCAAATATGGTTAGCTGTTAGCTGGGTTATTTTTCTACTTTCAGAACTTTCTACCGAGTATAGGTGACATTGAATGGTCCAAAGAACAACCGATCAATGCATAGATCAAGAACAACATTAAGATTGTGAAGAATACTTTTTCAGCTGCCACAAACAAGTACTTTAATGAATTCCAGAAGAAGATGAGCTTGAGAATGAGGCTACCTGAAGATGTGGTAAAACACTTTGAAAAAAACATAATCTTCATGGTTACCACTGAATTTTGCTTGATGCAAGCAATTGAACCTAGAGAGGAAGAGATGGAAGATATGAGCTATAAGGTCAATCATGACTTACTAGTTGGTTATGCTAATACTCTGTTAGCATTGCCCAAAGACAAAAAGAAGGCAAAATTGGACATCTTAGTAGTCCAAGATGTACCAATTGAAACCGGTACTGCACCTGTAGCAAAAGCAAAGGGAAAGAAAAATAAATGTGATGAAAAATCTCCTGTGAAGAAGACTACAAGGGTGACTCGGAGTGTCCTAACCAAGAAGGAACCAACACCTAAAATATCTGAGAAGAAGGAGAATGCACCAAAGGAGAGGAATAGGAAACTGATTTTGCAACCAGAGTTTGAGTGTACAGATTCTGAAGAAGAACCTAAGAAGGAAAAAGCAACCGACAGAACACCTAAGAAGGTAAAGGTAGTGCCAAAGGCAACTACGCCTATAGACATTGCCACCTACAAACCTGACACAACATTTGAGAGAACAATGAAGTCATTGGGAAGAAACAGGTTTGACAACATCAAAGAACATTATGATTCTTTTACTGAAGATGAACAGAAGCAAATACTCCAACAGGTAATAACCTATTTGGGTCATTATAGTAGATTTCCGCATGATTTGGAGAAAGATATTTCTTTCTTTGTATAATACTTTGTTAGATAAATGGGAAGAAGCCATTCAATTAGAAAAGAAGATTATTGATGAAGTATTTGTATAGTATTTTCCCAATCTATCATCTAACGGAATTAGTGCTTTAACTGAGGAATACAAAGCATATTTTGATTTTAAAGGAAGAAGACTGGAGCTTCTTAATGCAAAAAGGTCAGTTGTTGAGTCTGAGACACATCAGCTAGCTTGTATAATCAAAAAGAGGGAAGAAGTCATCCACTCAAGCAGTAAGAATGATACTACAGAAGATGTTCCTTGACCAGAAATGGATGAAGAGGAAATTGTTCAAGCTGACATAGTCTATCCAACCAAGAAGAAGGATGATTCCATTATTCTTCTTGATGAAGATATTCAAGACACAGTAGACCTATTTGGAGACATTACTGCACCAGATATGGATCCTCCTACAATCACAGAAGTACATGTTACATCAGATGATCAACCGGGTAATCAACTAAAAGAGGTTAGTGAACCAACAACTAAACAACTGGAGAAACCCCAATCTCCACCAGTCATTGAGATCACTCAAAAGGAGTCTACTGAGGAAGCTATTACTCAACAAACAAAAGATACAATGGAGAAGAACACAAAAAGAGCCATCATTAAGAGTATACCCCTTGAACCAGCAAAGCAAGAACTACTTGATGATGATGACGAAGACTCTTTAAGTATTTCAGGACCTATTGACATGAATACCTTGAGTGCATCAGAAATGATGAAGATTGCCAATGTTATGCAATCTCGTGCACACAAGAAGAGAGTGAAAGAGCAAAGAATTGAGGCAGAGACAATCCAGAATGCAGTAGAAATTTTGTCTGGATTACTACAGGAAACCTCTATCTCACATCTTCCTACTCCTATCAACAAACTTGGTCAGTTAGTTGCAGATGCATCTGATCAAATCAAATTGCTTGAAGATGCTGCTCAAATATCTGCTGAGAAGAGCCACAAGAAGGTATATAGAGATAAACTGGCTAAGCACATTGAAAATAGCAAAATGGCTTTATCTCATAATGGCAGCCTATTAAAGAAAGCTATTGAATCTAGAGGAAAGTATCTTGCCTCTACCTCCAATATTACTTTCTTTTATTCTGATATTTTGAAGAATCAAGTTGAAACTGAACAGGAAATAGAAAGGTTATGCAAGGCATATGTCCCACTCCAGGACTCCATTTATGCCTTTAACCGGTCTATAGTTGAATTGCATGACAGACTGAACATGAATGATAATGAGAGAGCTAAGAGATTCCAATCTCTAAGAGAGCTCAAGAGTCAGCTCACCTCACAGATTGACATTCTTCAGAGAGCCTACTCCAGTGCAGAAGCTACTCTTGCTACTCCTGAAACCTATACGCTAGACTCAATAGAAGAATTCTAATCCCAACTGCTGTCTACCTCTGAGTATACGAACAACATACTGGAATCATGGAAGAATTCTCTATCCCAGATGAAGCAGAATTTCAATAATATTTTCATGAGAATAGCTAATGCATGAACTTGATTAAAATTGTAATATATGATGAACACTTTGATACAAATTTTCTATATATATATGTATATATTTTTAACAGGGGAATATGAGTACATATGTAAATATATTGTGTATGCACACTTAGCGGTATTGTATTACTCTAAAAAAAATTCTAAGTGTTGCCATCAATGCCAAAGGGGGAGATTGTTGGGATGATGATAATTGTAATGTATTCATCACTTGTTGTCATTGATGAAACACTCTCACACACATATATGATTACATTGACTACTGGTATAACTTCAATTGGTTTACACTACCAACCGGTATGTTTATGGCCTATCTCTAACCGGTACTTGGTGTCAACTAGTATGTGCCTAAGAGATAACCTGTGGTTACACTAATTCAACATCAAAATGAAGATGAAGATGAAGAAGAAGATCAAGTGGAAGATTCCAGGACAACGATTCACTAGTTTTATTCCAACCGATATTGATTGTTCTAACCAGTATCCATTTTGTGATGAGTTACCAGCACCGTTTGTTTGGCAGTCATTTTTGTGATGAGTTATGTTTAATGTCTAGATACACTGCACCTAGGAAATTGTGTTCCTATGGCCGACATAAGGACATAAGGTCTGAATGTCTATTTAAAGACATCTTAGTGAAGCATTTTAAAGAGAGATGAAAAAGAGAGAACATATATAGAATAGGTGATCTATGCAAATACTTTTGCTGAAGAGCGATAAGTGTTTAGATGGAGAGCACAGTTGAATGTACTTAGAATGATCTGATCAAGCAAGTTTTGTGCTACTCAGAACATATCAAAAATTTCTTATTGTTTTCTGACCATTACAACAGAATAAAATCCCCTAACCGGGTAAGCTCTAACAAGCTTTATTGTACAAATCCTCTAACAAGGTGATCCATTAGTTTGGATTCTAAAATCCTCCAGCAAGGTTACTCTTAATAGGGTATAAGCTTCTAATCAAGATTGGGATCTCTAACAAGATTCGCTCATAGCAGAGCTCTTTGTAAGACCTTAACCAGTTAGTTTTCTATTACTACAGATAGTTAACTTGTGAGTTCCATCTCACCGTGGTTTTTACCTATTTGGGTTTTCCACGTATAAACACTTGTGTTATGGTGGATATTCTACTTTATGTGGATGTTGTTATTTCATTTTGGATAGCATGTATTTTGTTCGGATTCTTAGTTAAGTTCATCTACTGGTTAGTGTTTAAAGTTGTGCTTGTTTTGGTGTCACTGATTCACCCCCCCTCTCAGTGCTTTCCAAGACCATCAAAACTTAATCAAGCATTTAAACAAAATACATGCTATCCAAAATAATATAACAACATCCACAAAAAGTAAAGCATCCACAATAACACAAGTGTTTATACGTGGAAAACCCAAATAGGTAAAAACCACGGTGAGATGGAAATCACAAGTTAACTATCTGCAGTAATAGATAATTGACCGGTTAAGGTCTTACAAAGTTCTCTGCTAGGAGCGAATCTTGTTAGAGATCCCAAGCTTGATTAGAAGTTTATACCCTGTTAAGAATACTACCCTGTTAGGAGTAACCTCGCTGGAGGATTTGGGAATCCAAACTAATTGATCACCTTGTTAGAGGATTTACACAATGAAGCTTGCTAGAGCTTACTTGGTTAGGGGATTTGATTCTGTTGTAATGATTAGAAAACAAAAAGAATGGTTTGATCTATTTTGAGTAGCATAACATTTGCTTGATCAGATCATTCTAAGTACATTCAACACTGCTCTTCATCTTAACACTTATCACTCTTTAACAAAAGCTTTCACTCTTTATGCATATCAGTATTCACATAATCTCCTTTCTATCAGTATCAGTTTCAAATGTTTCACTAAGATGTCTTAATATAGACATTCAAATGTTATGTCGGCCATAGGAAATCAAAACACAATTTCCTAGGTGCAGTGTATCTAGACAAGCAATCATAACTCATCACAAAAATGACCATCAAGAAGTCGGTGCTTGTAACTCATCACAAAATCAGATAACGGTTAGAACAGTCAATATCGGTTGGAACAAAAAATGTGAACCGTTGTCCTAGAATCTTCCGCTTGATCTCCATCTTCATCTTCATCTTCATTTTGATGCCAACTTAGTGTACCCACATGTTATCTCTTAAGAAAATACTAGTTGACACAGAGTACCGGTTAGAGATAAACCTTAAACATATCGGTTGGTAGTGTAAATCAATTGAAGTTACACCGGTAGTCAATGTAATCATATGTGTGTGTGGGAGTGTTTTATAAATGACAACAAGTGATGAATACATTACAATCATCATCAAGCCAACAAATATTTCCTTGATTGTTTGTTCCTGGATTGTTGGTTCTTTGTTTGTTGTTTTGAGGATTTATTGGTGGAGTAATGCCAGATAGGTTTAACACTGGTAGTTTTGTTTAACGTTGTCTACCACACCATCATTAACAATATTTTTATTCCTTGTCCAAAACTTGGACTTGTCTGAGTTGTTGTTGTTATTTTGGTTGTTGTAGGTGTTATTATTTGATGAACTAACACCTTCCTTGAGGAACTTCAAGGTCCCTTTCTTGATGGAGGCTTCCTCTACTTGGATGCCATTTTTGATCAACTTTGTAAAAGTAGGAAGACATTGTAGTTTGAGTCGATAACTCATTTCACTATTTAAGTTGTCTATAAAGATCTCCATCTTTTCTTTTTCAGGTACGTCGCGTGGGTACCTTGAGACCACACGTCTCCATCGTTTCAAGAAGACCATGAATGTTTCATTGTTCTTTTTATTTGTTTTGCAAATGTCAAGCATGGTGATTTCATGTTGGATGTTGTAGGAGTATTATGTAAGGAATTTGTTTACCAACTCATCAAATAATCTCATGGGAGGTGTGAGTTTTGACAGCCACTCCATTATTTGCCCTCTCAAACTTCTTGGGAATAGCCTCATCATGGACATATCATTGTGAGAAAACTCCAAGCTCATAGTACAGAATTCCCTGACGTGATCATGGGGATCACTTTTACCATTGTATTTATCATACTTTGGTATATTTGAATTTAGCGGGAAAGGTATCATGTTTATCCTCTTGTCAAATGGGTAAGGAAAAATATCCTCCAAATAATACCTTGTTGTAGACCCTTGTTTCATATCTTGCATTTGGTGTTGGAGTGTTTGGATTTGTTGTGTAAGAAGAGCTAGGGCCATATTTCCTTCTTCAAACCTTCGGTGAGGAAGATTCCCTTCTTCACCAAGGTTGTCATGATCATGGGTAGTGTCTCGGTTGCGTGTATTGTCTTGATCGTGTGTGTCTTCCTCTCTCAAATGCTCTTGATTTTGGGTATTGTAAGTATAGGTCCTTTCCATTGTTGATGAGTTTCTCTCCTTAGTATTCCTTAAATTGTCTATGTCAAAATCTGTAGGAATCCTGACTCCTTTACTAGTTAGCATGAGGAAATACTTTTGCTTATCTGATTTTATAATCCTTTCCACGAGTTTTTGGAAAGAGGCACTCTCGTGACATTGTTGTAGAAGTTCTTCGATGATCTTTGTTTCTCCTACATTTACATATTCATCAAAAGGATTGGACTCAATTTGTTGTGTACTTGATTCTGGTTGTGGATCCTTTCCTTTGTTTCTCTGAGATCTAGTGACATTGGGCATCAATATATCTCTATAGTAGTGAATTCCTCTTCTTCTATTGGGGTTATTGGTGGGGTTGGTGGTTCAGGTTGAGTTTCGTTGTAGGTGATAAGAAATTTTGAAAACAAGGGGGGATTGATCCTTCCTCCACTATTAAGGCATTGATTGAAGGCTGATTTTTGAATTTAATCCCTGCTTCTCGAAGGTTCTTTGTCAAATTCATTGGTTTTTCCTTGGAGATACAACCGCATATGATGCAAGAATTCATGATGTGATTTAAAAATTTGATGATTGATATAGAGAAATTTACTCCTCTTGATAAGTTCCTTAGAACTAGGTTGTCTCTTCTTCAACTTAGTCTTTTGATGAAGACTTCTTCTCAAAATACGGGGAGTGGTCATACAAATGATCAATGTTGATGTTGATGGTTGATATGGATACTTTATTTTGGATACTCAATCTTACTTTTCAAGTAGAGGTTTAGTTCGATTCACCCCCACAACAAAGTGTGCCAAATGATATGACTCAAGTTTTAGGATATAGAAACTTGATTTGGCAACTTGAGAACCTAACTGGGTATTGTTTTGATAAGATTTTTTGGATGGTGGAACCTTTGATCACTCTATTTGATACTCAATTTTGCTGGATGAAATCTTATCTCAAGGTAGTTGAAGATTTGATACTTCTTCCTAAAGATGCTAGTTGGTTTTGGAAATTTCTTTACTTATGATCCCTCTTTACAAGTTTTCCTTTTTGTGTTGGATTTATCAGAGGACCTAAAAGGGTATCCAAAATTGTTGATGAAAATTTCACAAGGTTACTGGTTTGCTCTCTATTTTTTGCATTTTTGATCATGTGCTAAAACAGAGCCCTAATGTGCTAAAGGATGACCCCAAAGTGCTAAAAAACATTCCAGATGCGCTTATGATGTACTTAAATGTGCTATTTCTTATTGTGTGCTATCACAAAGGTTGAAAAGGTTATGTGCTATTACGTCCCTCTGAAGCGCTAATGTTTGGTCTGAATACACTTTACTATGGTTCAGATGCACTAGGTTGATGCTCTGATGCACTACAATGATGTTGGCAAGCACTGTCTAATTTTTCACCAATATTATACTGATGATGTGCTACTGAGAGTGATGGAAGCGCTAATTGTTGGTTGAAATGCGCTCTCTGATGGTTGAGATGTGTTAGGTTGTTGCTCCCACGTGCTAACTGTCCTGATAACTTTGATTTGATGACTTTGCTGATATATTGAGAAATGATTTTTGTGTTTGACGGATGATTTTCTGAAAAATGACTTGAAAACATAGTAGACAAAGCAGTAACAATTTACCCATGCTAAAAAATAGTGTATGTTCTTTTGAGGATGTTTTCAAATCCCCAATATTTTCACTAGTTTGGATTACAAAGAAGACATATCAAGTAGACTCTTTATTCAAAGGTCATTAACAATATCATAGCCCACTAGTCTCGATACTCCATAAGATCAAACATCCTTGTCACCCCCTAGGGGTGCCCCTTTTTTGTGTTTGTCCAGAAATTAACCCAAACTGAATTGCTTCATAATTGGGTAGTTGTCTTGGGAGATATATGGTGAGTAATCTTGGGGGTGGATTCTTCCCCACCTTTGCACTATGATATTGTCAATGTTTGGTAACTGACTCGACTCAAAGTTTCTAATGCTAAGGTTTGTAATCAGGCTTCCATTCGATCTTTAGTGATAAACTCCCTTGGGAGGCTTCCCAACCTTTAGGACAAAGACTTTACATATCTTAAAGATACTGGGGGAAGACTAATCGCTAAGAAAGACCATTGAAGGGGATTTTCATTAGCCTCCACATTTGATTATAGTGGGTTGGAATACTTGGCGATAAAGCCATTTCCCACTTGGGTCGTACCCTTCACACTAGCCCTTTCGAGGCTTCAGGAAGGCATGCCCTCTAAAGGATGTAAGATACTTGAAGTAAAGAAACCATTAAAGAGTGGGTTTGGTTTTTTCATCACCAAGTTAAGGGGAGAGTACATGCCTACCACTTTTGAGACACAAAATACACACTTTCTTTTTATCCGATATCGCAGTTGTTTTCTAAAGATCTATTCAGAAGACATAAGGTTTTTTTTAACCCAATATGGCAATGTGTGAAGATAGCAAAAAATTTGAACCAAAAAGCTCTTGGTCAACCAAAGTAAATTCCTCAAATGAATAACAACAGTTTTGCAATCTTGAAAGCTTTTTTTTGAAATGAAGTGAAGGTTCTTTTTAAATCTCCCTAATGTTGTTCTCTATCTCACAGGATCCCTAAAGACAATAATTTTCTCTTAGATCATTGAGAAAATGACTTAGGAATGACAAATCCATTCTAAGATCTATATGATATGTTAAAAACTATGATGCTAAAGCTAAGATTGAGATAGTGATATGATAAAGAGATTAACAAATTATGTTAACATGATATACTAGCATGAATATTCTATGATATGAAAAGAAATGCTTCTAAATGTTATGATGATATTTTAACAAAGAGAGGCTAAAATGCTTAGTAAATTAGACTATAATGTAGATGTATGAAAGTTGGATATAGAGAATGAGGAATGTGAGCTCTATTTACAAGGAAAATAGGAAAATGGAGGGTTAAGATTGAATAATCTTAACAATGGTTAGGATTGAAAGTTACTCAATCCATGTTTACAATTTTCACCAATGAAATGGTGAGCATTGTCAACAAGAGGTGGCTTGAGAGGAGATGCAAGAGGCATTAAATACTTGATGAGACATTAAGGTTGCTTTAGGAGGTAAGGTTATGGTTAGGTTAGGTTCATCCATTGGATAAAGCTTTTACCCAAGGGGTAAACTCTTGTGCAAGGGTTAATAGGATAACCAAGGTTAAAGCCATGGGTGCTTGATAAGACCCTTGGGTTAGATGAGGGTTAAGTTAGAGATAAAGTCTCTAACCATGAGGGGAAGGTTGAGTTAACCATTAATGGTTTGTAAGACTTTGGGGACAAATTAGTAAGAGTCCTTCCAAATTTGGGGGAACTCGACAAGTTAGCTTGTTGAAAAAATATAGCCTTAAATGCATTTAGAAGACTTTCTTCCAAATTTGAGAAGTGAATTCCTCAAATTTAGGGAAAGGACATGATTAGGAGTTGATTAGGCCAATTATGATAGTTTAGAAGAATCTAGAAGGCTCTAGAAGAGGCTTAAGAGGCAAGTGGGAGATGTAGGAAAATGCAAGTGGGAGAAAAAGAATTTTAATAAAAATAAAATATTTTATTTCAACTAAAATAGATGCAACTTGCATAAATACAAGTGGGGGTATTTTTATAAATAAATTAGATCTATTTATGTGCAAAGGTCAACTTAATTAAATGTAAATTTAATTAAAATGAAGAAAGGGGAATTAATTAAATAAAGTAATTTATTTAATTAAAGGCTAGAAAAGGTTTAGGTGAATTTAATTAAATAAATTGAATAATTTATTTAATCAAATGGATGAAAATGAAGAAACTAATTAAATAGGATTTAATTAATAGGAGGGATGGGGTTAAAATAAATATTAAATATTTATTAAAGAAAGTGGTCAGATTTATATGTCTACAAAACCCTTACTACGAATTTTAAGAGTCAAAGTCAAACCGAGTCAGTTATACAAATATTTATAATATCATAGTACAAGGGTGGAGAAGAATCCGTCCCCAAGACACTCACCATACAACTCCCAAGAAAATGATCGAATTGAGAAGCAATTCTCTTTGGTTCAATTTCTTGCAAAAGGGGAAAAATGGGTGCACCCTAGGGCGTGACAAGACTATCTGAGTTGAAGGAGTATTAGGATGTGGGCTATGATATTATGAATGACCTTTTTGAAAATAAAAGAGTTTGATTGATTCATAATTCGATTGTTCAAAATTGGTGAAAAACAAAGAGGTTTTGAAAAGATCCTAGAACATGCACATTTCATTGAATTCAATTCAAAGTTATCAAGAAAAAGAAGCATTTATATGTGCTTGTGTGATTGACATGTATTCTTGTAAAAAAAATCAAAGATTTCAAACAAGTTACACCCCAACAACAATCTAAAAAAATAAATCACCATAAATTTTACAAATGCATCATATCATTAAATCCCTCAAGAATATCAAGAAGTCCATCTATTGTCATCTTGAGAAGAAGAAACCTATCCAAAAAGAGATCTTAAAGAAGTAAAAATTTTCTCTACATAAACTACAAACTATTGTTCAAACATCGAACATTCCTTCACCATTTTCACGATTATCTAAATGGTCATGGACATGAGTTTGATGAGGAATCTTTAAAAAACACATGCCTTTCAATAAAGATCCGCTTTGTACCAATCTCTCAATAGAAGTGGTAAAATCTCATTGTCATATCTACCTTAGAAAGAAATCACCTATTGAGTCATTTTCCATCTAGAGTAGTCTTTCATCAACTCATATTCTTAATCTCATCCACTATATTACTTTCCACAACTCACAATCACTTAGAAGAAATTCCATGGTTCCACATTTTCTATATTTCTTCCATAATTTTCTTAAGTCAAGTTAAATGCACATCTTCCACATTTTCCACTCAAATCATTCAAAATCACTCATCAAACTCCTAATTTCAAGGTTTACATTCACTCCAAAAACTCAAAGTCAAAACATCAAAATTCCATTCAAACTCTCAACACAAAGAGTTCTTGATCTTAGTTCTTTCAGATATTGCTCATCACACCAACAAAAAATACTCTCTAAGTGTGTTTCTACATCTAGGATCAATCATCCTAAGGGGGCATTACTAAGCATCATAAATAGGTTAAAACTATCTTTTGAGTGCATCATCTCCTAGTTAGGTAGCTTGAAAACACAAAACTTTCTACACCTTATCTCACAATTGTTGAAAACCAAGCAAGCAATCCCCAAAGAGGACTTTATTAACATCCACCTTTAAGTGAAAGAGATCACTCATCCACCAAACTTTTCAACTCAAATCTTCACCATTATCAAATATTGGACTTATAAGAGGGGATCAACCACCCACCTTTTCATTCATTTCATTACCGAAACACAAACTTCAACATGGCTGAGACTAGGTCTTAGAGGTAGAGACACAGACAAAAGGAAATACATCAAGAATCAAAAGAAGAAGAAGACGTCAACCCCTTCCATCATGAAGAATTTGAAGGAGCAGATCCAAATACTCCCACACAAGTGGAAAGTGAATGAGCAATACGTGATCCCAAATTTAGCAAACTATTTAATGAAATTATCAAGGGGAACACTGACATCCATTTCCTAAGACTTTCTCAAGAGGGAGCAAAAATCCCTGCAAATTTTGATGTATCACAACTAAGGGAAATAATAGAACAAGCCCAACATAGTCATTGACAAGAGAGAAACGAGAGCAAGTCGAGGAATAACCACCATTATGATGACAACCAGTATCGTGCCAAGGTAACATTCCACCTCCTCCCACAAAAATGGATATGTTGAGACAACAAATACAATACCTCACCCAACAATTTAATTCAGGGAGGGCACACAAGAGATGTGCTCTCAAAGATATTTGTCCCTATCCATTTGATAGGAATATTGTCATGCCTCCTTTCCCCCAAAATTTTGAGACTCCAAAATTTGACAAATATAAAGGAAAGGGGGATCCAAGAGATCACATGAGAGAATTCTACTCCACTTGCTTAGAGGTCGCATATGATGAAATTTATTTAATGCACCTTTTTCATCAAGCCTAAGAGGATCGGCCATGCAATGGTTTTCACGCTTGCTCGACATAATTAGGACATTTGACGACTTAGTGCAAGAACTTGTCACTCATCATGCACACAACATAGAACATGATGTCTCCATGGCTGATCTATGAAACACTAAACAAAAGAATAGGGAGTTATTCTGAACATTATTGCAAAGATGGAGACACCTTTCTAGTAGACGTTCCTTCCCCATTCCTGAGGAATAATTAGTTGAAATCTTCATTTCAAACTTAAATGGAGAGATGAAATTCCACTTGGAAGTCAAATGTTCAAACACTTTTTAAGACATGATAGCCCAAGGACTCAAAATCAAGAAAGCCCTTATCAAAAAGGGACTTGTCAAAAGCTATAAAGACAACAAGGATGGTCCATGACCAACATATAACAGTGACAAACCCAAGTTTTGGTCCAAGAACAAAATAATTGTTAATGATGGTATTGTAGATGCAAGGACTATCAAGATCACCCAGCCTATAGTCAAAATAGCCAGGCAAGTGGATAATCGTAACAACCACAATATCAATAAAGGTGCCCCCCAAACAATAAAGGAAATCAAGCGCCCAACACACAACAAGAGGCACCTAAGAGTAGGTACTCTACCTACAAACCAAATCGAACATATACACCCTTGGGAGAACCTCTTGAAATGATATTTCAACAACTCATATCTTCCAATCTTATCATGTTGCCTAAAACATCAAACTATGAACCACAAGTTGAACCTCCGTTATGGAGAGATAAAAAATATTATGAATTCTACAAGAGAAGAGGGCACAAAACAAACAATTACTATAAATTAAAAGACATCATCCAAGACCTCATTGATCGGGGTGAGATTGAAGTAGATGGCCACACTACAAAACTTCCAATATAGATCACACCATGTTCAAGAATCCACTTCCATCATATGAGAAAGGAGGTCCTTCCCGTTAAGGTAAGAACCAAGATATCACAACAAACTATACACGCACATCATATACCTATACCATCAATAATATTTATGATGTTGATCAACAAATTGTACCTATTGCAATCAAAGGAAAAAATACCGAATGTAATGTTGTTACCCGCCATAGCAAGCTTATCTTACCAGGAGCACCATCAAAAGCGACATACATGCCCAAACAATATAACCTTTTGGAGGAATTAGACAAGATGCCGACACTCATTTCCATACTAGATATTTTGGGCCTATCGCCCTGTTGGTTAATAGATTTATCGCCTAACTCTATATTATCACACCCCACAGAGGCGACAAATGTAACCACTATTGAACCAACCTCTAACAAATATTTACTAACTGATTCTCTACTTATTTTAAAACGTGGCAACTACCTTCATCAAATATTCAACGAATAATATTCTAATCAAGATTGCTTTTAACCAGAAATCTTTGAAAGGAACACACACACGACATGAATAAATTTTTTTAACTTTTCAAACTTTTAAAGAAGTAAAATAATCACCACAAAAGCACCATTCACAGATAATCCTTTCACAATGATAGGAACAACCAAAAAAATCACTTTCAATAGTCTAAATGCATGTAATGTCTAAATAGGAAAAACCTGTTTGAAAGAGAAATCAAGGTTAGTCCATACATAACACTTTACAAGGTGGCGGTGCCCGAAATCTTAGGCAACACTCACAGATCGCTTGATCGTGAGAAATTAGAACTTCAAAACCAATGATTGGGACTTTTGGACTTTTGATAACTTCAACCCAAGCAACCAAGGCAAAGAGACTAAGGAGGCAAGTCGAGCAATCAAGAACTTATAGAAACTTATAACTCTGTGACATGGTTAAGAAATGCGAGGGGATTAGTGAATGGGTTTAAAAACGCATAAAAGTTGCGACTTAGGACTTAGATCATCAAAGTGAACAATGAGATTTACAATGAAAGACACACAAAGACCCGAAAAGTAAAAGGACACAATACTTGTGGGCCTTTAACATAATTTAGGTTTCATGGATAATATTGGCTCTCAATGGGGACAAGGACTAATAGGATGTAGAGAATCCATAAAAACCTTGGCATAAATCCTTATTAATGGGCAATAGAATCAAAGAATGCATGGCAAAACACATCAAAAAAGGAAAACAAAAACATATGTACAAAAGACACTAGAAAAACTTAAATGAAAGATTTCAGATATTGCCCATTGTAGGCAAGAGGCAGAGGAGTACCATCTAGATAAGCCAGTAGGAAAGTATTGTCACTGAGAACTTGTCTAATTTTGAAAGGTCCTCTCCACAATGAATCAAATTTCTTGTGTACACCCTTTGGTTCTCTTTTTCTATCCCAGAGAAGGACTGAATCTCCAACTACAAAGCTCCTTTGTTTGGCTCTCTTATCGAAAATTTTCTTTACCATTTGTTGATGCCGAGCAATCTTATCCACCACAATATCCATTTGCTCTTCTAATTTTTTTAAATACATAATCCTTTTTTCAACTGCAGACTAGAATTTCTCATCTTCTATGGTCTTCTGTAAGTTTTGTGTTAAAATCTCCAAGGGTATGAAAAAGACACTCTCTACTCCATAGACAAGTTGAAAAGAGGATAAACCAATAGATCTTTTATACGTTACTCTATTGTCCCACAGAGAATCATACAACTTCTTATGCGATTCCCTTTGGTTTTCATCTACTAGCTTCTTAATGATAGAGACAAAATTCTTGTTGCTAGATTCGGCCTGCCCGTTGCCTTGGGGATGATAATCTGATGAATGTGCAAGACTTATACCACGTTCATAACATAAAAGAGTGATTTCAGTAGATGAAAAATAACTAGCATTATCAGCAATGAGCTTCTTAGGAACCCCAAACCTTACTAGGATATTCTCCTTTAAAAAGTTCATAAAACTTCAGAAGATGTACATTTCACAGGAATGGCTTCCACCCACTTAGTAAAGTAATTTGTAGCTATCAAGATTGTTAGAGTATTCAGGTATTTACTTGATTAATTAAACAATATTTGTTTAATTATTTAAGTTCCCTTTATCTCTTTTACACTTAAGCTAACTTTAGGTGCATAATAATTAATTCTTTTATTAATTATTATGTGCAAACCTAGGTTTTCCCTTTTAGGGTTTCTTGACCTATTAAAAGTTAAGTTCATTCTTTTCATTGTAAGAAGAAGAAGGTTTTTTACAGTACACATTTTGTGAATATTGAGCTCTCTCTTGTTGAGCATATTTTCTGTGTATTTCTTTCTTCTGTGATTTGCTTCCTTGCTTCTCCTTGTAACAGGTTTTTCATCTTGCAGAGATCATTTGGGCTCCTGTGGTGTTGTATTTTCTCAACTCCAACATTGTATCAAAGCTTCAGATATGTAGCTATTTGTTCTTGTTTTGAGAATTTTTGCATTGGAAGCAGATCTGGGGTTTCAAAATTTTTTTATGTACCTAGGGATAGGTTTTTTTTCTAAGCACTTTGGGCCTAAACGGACCTCACCATCGTGCTCAGAAGGCCTGAAAACCCATATGGTCATATAAAATTTGACCTATTTTGGTTCCTAAGCCTCTAGGAGTATTTTTTCTCCAGATCCAGGTCGTACGACCTTGGCATGCAATTCGAGAAAAAAATTTCAAAATTTTATTTTTTTTTGCCTTTTTACGACGTGCAGGCCGAAATTTGATTTTTTGTAAAAAAGTTGAAAAATAAATATTTGTTGTCAGTCCGGCCCCCGGCCCCACGCTGGCCTTGTCTTCCGGCCCCCGCCGGCCACCGACCCTCCGACCCCCACCGAACCGACCCCCACCGGCTGCTCCCTGCAGCCCCGCCGCCGCCGACCTCCCTACGGCAACCACCACCTGACCCAGTCCCGCCGCTGCCGGTCTCCCTGCAGCCCCCGCCACCCGACCCTGCTCCGCTGCTGGCCTCCCTCTGGCCCCACTAGAATCCACCGCCTAGCCACCACTGCAAACCCCCGGCCACCGGAGCTCTACCCGACCGCCACCAGAGTGCCACCCAATGGCCACCTCCGCTCGCCAGAGCCACCAAACTACCCCTTCCTCTTGTTTTGAAGGGGCGTTTGGTTTTTGGGTCATATCTTGGGCATACAGAGTCATTTTTTCAAAAACAAATAGGCATTGGAAAGCTGGTTCCGAGACAGACCTCTTCATGTTGGTATTTTTTCCAATTTTTTTGTTTGACTATGTTTTTTTCCATTCAAAGTGAGGTCTTGTTTTTGCACTCCGGGAGCCATAGAATGAGCATCCGAACTTCATTTTTCAAAAAGTTTATATTTTTGGAAAGAGTGTGTTGTGTACTTTCTAGCCATATAAGTTTTATTTCCAGATTCTACTTCATGCATATTTTATTCAGTTCTTTTCTTTTCAGCACTCTGGTGGATATCTTGGTTGTTTCAGGTCCTGGGATTTCTTCTCTGAGTAGGGTGTCTCTAATTTGGTTCTCGTTTCTATTTCTAGTCTTCTTATCATTGTAGCATTGTATTTTTGCAAACACAATGAGATAAAGTGCCTTCATGCATTGTTTACTTGGGATCTTGCACATCTTGTGCCTCATTGTACATGCACTACTTATAAAGTGCCATGAGGGGGTTGATGTTTGCCTGTTGTTTGTCATCTGCCTTTGTCCACTGAGTGTTCCTTCCATGACATTCACCTCATGATGTGTTTCAAGTGAGTGTTCCTTCCACGACACCATGTACTTTTCTCAACACCTTTGATGTTCCTAGTTCTTCATCATGCAGTTCTTGTTGGTTGTTCTTTTCAGTGTACCTATCCCTCTCCCTCTTCAACATTATGGGGAGGTTTGTCCTATTGGTTCTAATGCTTCTATGGTTTGATTGATCAGCTCTTTAGGTTTTGTTTTTTCATGCCATCTGTATCTTCGGTTTCAGTTGTTTGCCTTGTTTGCCTTCTGATTCGAGTAGTGTCATTTGAGGGCACTCATACAGATTACAGTCTTCTCTACCTGGTCATGTTCTATTTTAGTGGAGGTTCTTCAGATCAGCAGTTATTCTTTGACAGAGTTTGCAGGTTCTTCATGCTTCAGTGGTGTTCTTTTCTATCTCTTTTTGGAGTAGATTTTTTTCCCACGTGGTTTTCTCTATTTCTCTAGTTCATACAGATTTGGTTGTATTTGGGTACTTGATCAGGCTTTGTTGCCGAGACCCATCTTTCCTGCTTTCAGTAGTTGTTCTAGGTTTTAGCTTCTCCCTAAGTCTAGCTTAAGGGGGGGTGTTAGAGTATTCGGGTATTTACTTGATTAATTAAACAATATTTGTTTAATTATTTAAGTTCCCTTTATCTCTTTTACACTTAAGCTAACTTTAGGTGCATAATAATTAATTCTTTTATTAATTATTATGTGCAAACCTAGGTTTTCCCTTTTAGGGTTACTTTACCTATTAAAGGTCAATTTCATTCTTTTCATTGTAAGAAGAAGGAGGTTTTTTACATTACACATTTTGTGAATATTGAGCTCTCTCTTATTGAGCATATTTTCTGTGTATTTCTTTCTTCTGTGATTTGCTTCCTTGCTTCTCTTTGTAACACGTTTTTCATCTTGCAGAGATCATTTGGGCTCCTGTGGTGTTGTATTTTCTCAACTCCAACAAAGATATGGGTGTGTTCAACACTAGAATTGGGATTAATTAGGCCAATAAAATCCATACCCCACTGCTGGAAAATTTCATCAATGACTACCAGTCTCAGAGGCAAAGAAGCCAAATGAGGTCTACTAGTAAACATCAAACATTTTTCACATTTTGACACCCACTCATAAGTGTCTTTGAACATTCCTGGCAAATAGAAATTTTGATGAAGGATTTTGAACACTATCATAGAGGCTCATAAATGAACCCTGCATGCTTCGTTATGAAAGAATTCTAACAACTTTTTCTGTTGTTCTTTGTCAACACATCTAAGAAAAGTGCCATGTACTCCTTTTTTATAAAGATTTCCCTCCCAAAGAACATACTTATTAACTTTAAGCTTCAAATTTCTCTTCTCCTTTGAGGAAAAATGTGAAGGGCAATCACCATATGTTAATAAATATGAAATATTAGAGAACTAGTCATCTGTTGTACTGGTAAGTAGGACCAGGGGTAGATCTTCTTCTTCAATTTCTTCAGTTTCTGCAATCATCCTGACTAGACCCTTTCCCCTAACCAAATTGGTAGGCTTAATGTTTACATCATATTCTTGCACTTTGGGTATCCATGACCCCCTTTTATTACACCTAAGGTTTTGTTGAGTAAGGATACTCTTCACAACAGTTTCAAGAATAAAAACAATCACATGGGAATGCAGAATATTGAATCTAAAACTTTTTTAGGGATTTCATTATAGCATAGGCATGTTTTTCAAGTGAAGAATACTTGAGTTCATATTTCTTGAGAGGAATACTCATAAAAGAGATGGGAGCTTCGATACCTTGTTCAGTTTTTTGCAACAATATAGCAGACAAAGTACGTTCTAAAGCATAGTCCTGGGTAAAATCTGGATGTACCAAAGTTGGTGCATTTTCAATCGCCACTTTTATATCTTCAAAAGATTGTTTCCCTTCAACACTCCATTTGAAAATAGGGTGATTTTTCATCATTTCCGCAATGGGCTTTGTCAACTCAGCAAAAATGAGTAAAAGTTTTCTAAAGAAGTTTACTTGGCCGAAAAAAGATCTGATACCATCCTTATTCACGGGCAAGTTCAACTGCATGATAGTCTTCACTCTCTCAAGATCAATCTTCAGGGATATATGTATGAAAGAAAGTCTATATGCACCCAATCATTCATTTATGCTATGTGATTATTGTCAACTTATGGTTATTCCCAGTGTACCCACCGTAAGAATAAGGACCAAAAGCAGCTAAAGTGGTTGAAGAGAAAGTACAAAAGGGCAAGAAAATCCTACTATTCTCTATAATTTATTTGAGCCGATAGCTGGTAATGTATTAATGCAACTAGAGGTGGGTGATAAATCTACATCCTAGGCAAATTGAAGTTGGGGGCCTAATGCAGAGGTATCTCGAATTGGTCAATTAATTAACCTGCTAGATTAAGGGCATGCACACATGATTCCTTCTTTTGAAACAACATGACCCAGGAGTTTCTCTTCAGTTACAACACAAACATATTTCTTAGGGTTCAACGAAATCCCCTCTTCTTGACACCGTTGCAAGCCTACTTCAAGGTCATGTAAATGATCAGCCCTCTTCTTGGAATATACTGTCAAATCATTCAGATAAATCACAAAAATATTATTCTTGAGATCTCCAAAAGACAAATCCATGACCCTCTGAAAAGTTGTGCTTGCATTTATAAGGCCAAATGACATTCTATTATAAGCAAATCCAACAATGAGGATAGTGAAAGTTGTTTTATGTTGGTCTTCTGGGGCTACTTCAACTTGATTATAACCGGAGAAGCCATCAAGGATGGAAATCATTTCAGAGCCAACCACTGTCTATAGTATATGATCCATGATTGGTAATGGATAATTGTCTTTTAAGGAAGCCTGATTCAAGTTCCTAAAGTCAACGCAGATCCTTATCTCTTTATTTTTATTTCTAACAGGAACTATATTAGCTACCCAAGTGGAGTGATGTATAGGATAACTAATCTTTGCACTTCGCATCTTCTCTATTCATTGAAAATGGAATCATCTATTTTGGGGTTATAGCTGATTTGTTTCTGTCTGAAAGGTGAGACTCTGGGTTTTAATGGAATCCTATGTTGAAATTTTCCATTGCTAAACTTCTTCAGGTCAACATAGCTCCATGCAAAAACATCCTGATAACATATCAACAAGGTGATAAATATTTATTTTTCTTTTGGGGAACACCACTTACCAATGTAAACAAACTTAGGGTCATCATCAGTCCCAATATTCACTCGGTCATACTCTGCAAATATTTCAAAGGATTTACTTTTCTGTTTCAAATACTGATCATGCCCATTGAATAGGTTTTCAAGAGAGACTAACCCCTTAGGGATCTTGTTGCCTTTTAGTTGCACAACTTTGACTTTATTTCCTTTAGAAGCAGGGATATCTTCTTCCAACACATCATTACTTTCATCACTACTTTCCTCAAAATAGCAATGGGCAAAAGATTGAGACTTCTCAAGAAATTCGATGATACGTTGATCATCATTGAACATCTGCCGATGATCCACGTTGACAGGAACAATAGGTCAATATATGACCTCTACTTGAAAGGATTTGTATACAAAATTAGGATGAGGCAGAAGTAATGAAGCTCAGATGGCCAGGGAATCAACTCTAGTATTTTGACTTCTTGGGACAGACTCAATGAAAAAAGCATCAAACATTTCAATACAGCCCCAAACCCTATTTCTGTAATGTTTTAGCCAACCATTTTTTACAGTATACACTTTCCTGACCTATTTAACAACCAATTCAACATCCCCCATGACTCTCAACTGTGTAACCCTCTTTTCTTTGGCCAGACCTAGACCGAGTAACAAAGATTCATACTTTGATGTATTGTTGGTATTAGCAAATTCCAATTTAAAGGCAAAAGGGAATTTGTAACCATCTGGTGAAACTAGAATTGCCTCTGCTCCTAACCCAAAATTAGCACAACTTCCATCAAATTCCAATATCCATAACTCATTCACCAAGTCAAGGCCGATTTGATCTGAACTCTCATCTTGAGTAGAAGAACACATGTAAGTGCTAGGCCCAGTTTCTACAAACAAAATGTCTGCTCTAGGATCTCCAGACTTTAGTACTGTGAACTTGGCCTTGGGTTCAGGGTTCAAGCATATATTTTCCCCTTCTAATGGAATTAGGGCATGAGACCAATCCATTTTTATTTCTCCTCCCAAGTCTTTGCAAAAAATTCTACTCAAGAGCATCCCATAGCTAGCAAGAATATCAACAACTAATATAGCCAACTTCAATCTCATTTTGAGAAAAGCAGGTAAGGCTACCTATACATCTTTGATCTATCCTATAATAGGGACTGTAGAACCATCCATGGAATAACATTTACCTTGAGAGGAAGTGATAGACAATCCTAAAGCTTGTGCTACTTGGGCATGCATCACATTTTCTGAAGCCCCATAATTAATCATACACTTGGTTAATCTAAACCCAACAAGGAATAAGGATACAAAAGGGTTTTGGTTTAGCAATGAGGTCCTGTGAGCTAGAAGGCTAACTTTTAGAGTTTGAACAAATATGTTCTTCAACACAAACTTCATTTTCACAGGATAGTTGGGCATTACATTGGGGTGATAAGGTTCCTTCTTTGACATACTTGACTAACCTATCCAGTTTTGCAGGGTTTAGTCGAAGATACTTAGCATGAGAGATTTGAATTTTATTATTCTTGCAAGATTCGACAATATCAAAAGAATTGGGGGTTAATCTAATAGAAGGAGTAGGTGTTACCTCAATTTGTGTATATCCTTGGGAGCACCTTGATCTCTTTTTTTTTGTTTCATCAAAAGATACTTTGGAGTGGAGGAAGAGTTCCCTTGTTCTCCTTTTGCTTGTTGTATTATGGTGAATACGACACAATTGAGATCATCTAGTTTGACAAGCACATCTTCCTTGTCTTTTGTCTCAGATACATACTCAAAAAAATTCACACTAGCATCTTTAGATGAACTTGGATCATTTGTATACGGTTCAATGACAGGTTCGTTCATTGAAACAATCTTTGTATATCTTATCATCTGTATATGGTTCAATGACATGTTCGTTCATTTATACTGGGAGAAGAAGGACCTTCAACTTCCAACCTCTAGTTCAGAATGGTTATGGACAACGTTTTACTGTGAGCTCCTTGATAGTTATAATCCCTTCTAGGAAAATATATATATGGAGTTGATGAAAGACCCTTTGGCATCTATCTCTTTAAAGTAATTATGTCATTTGCCAGCCATTGAATAACCAGGTCAGTAGAATTTACTGGTGATGATTTACCAGTCTGCAACTCTTTCTTCCATTTTCTAGCCACTATTAGGTCATCCTCAATTGCTACTACCAAGTTTTGGGCAACATCCACATTAGCCAAACCTTCCCTTTTAATGGTGAAACTTATATCGAGTGGTAGGGTGTTGATGAACATAGCATTTAACAAATGAGATTCGGGTCTCATATTTGTAGTGATTCTATTATACAACATTAAATTTGGCCACGAAAGCTCTCATGGTCTCATGAACTTCTTTTTTCATAGACCCTAATTAAGCAACCAAAACTGAATCATCTTCTGCCATTTTAAACCTACTTTCAAAATTGTTTCTCAACGTGGCCCAATTATTGATAGAACCATTAGGAAGAGAATAAAACCAATTCACTGTAGGGTAGACCAAAGATTCTACAAACGATCTCATAGCAACATCTTCATGTTGCACTGTGAGGATAGAGGATGCAACGAAGAAGGCTTTCATATGTTCATCAGGAGAAACCTTCCCATCCCCACTAAACTTGGGTATAATTCTCTTGGACCCCTTTGGTAAATCATGAAGTTGAACCCTGACTCTAAATGTGAGGGTACCTATTGCGGCCCCCTAAGGGATAGGTTGAGCCATGACTAAGGGATTATACATTGGGAAATTGAGTTGTATAGGTAATACATTGTCATGTAAAACAAGAGCCTAACAAAATGTATTTGAAATCCTAGATTTAATAGGCTTGGGAGGGGAGGTTGGCCTATTGATGGACTTAAATTTTTTATTAGGTGGGAAAACTGAAAAGTTAACGAATTCTAAGAACTCGAAATCCTTATCAACAACTCCCTTCTTTTTATCACCCTTGGTATATCTTTTGGAAGTTAGAATTTAAACAAAAAATAATAAATCTCAGAGTTTCCAACTTCTACTTATTGACCATTCAATGGAAGATTTTTTGTTTAACTAATTCCCAGGGGCTTGCACTGGAGGAACTCCGTCAACTTTTATTATTACACCTTCTCGGGCATTATCAAAATGCATGACGTTTTCTCCAAATTCTTCTTCCTTTTCCAGTACTTTGTTAAACCTATGAAACCGATAGTCAGTCCATCTTTGCTGCCAAATAAGTAACCGAAGATCCACAATTATATCTTCTTGATTATTAACTAACCAATCTACATTAGGTTGAAGAATGGGAGAACCATGCCTTTGCCAAACCTTGACTAACTGCTGAAAAGTATTTCATGATACAAAATGACTGGTTTCCCTCCCCTAGCAGAGTCACCACAAATCTATTGGTTAATAGATTTATCACCTAACTCTATATTCTCATACCCATGGAGGTGACAAATGTAACCATACGTTGAACCAACCTCTAACAAATATTTACTAACTAATTCTCTGCTTATTTTAAAATATGACAACTAACTCCATCAGATATTCAATGAATAATATTCTAATCAAGATTGCTTTTAACCAGAAAGCAAATTAAGGAAATATTTTTAACTAGAAAGCTTTGAAAGGAACACACACACAACATGAGTCATTTTTTTTAACTTTTCAAACTTGTAAAGAAGTAAAATAATCACCACAAAAGCACCATTCACAAATAATCCTTTTGTAGTGATAGGAAAAACCAAAAGAGTCACTATCCCAATATCTGATAATCCACTGATGAAATATTCAACATAAGTAGAATAAATCCATATACCATAATTCAAACATCATGAATGCTTGGAATCCAACAATCTTTTTCTATATTGAGATTAACCAGAAAAAACAGAAAAAAAAATGCTTGAAAATAACATGTCTTTTTGCTCTTATGAGAAAACAAAGTTTGCCCAAAAGATCCTAAACTTAGTCCACATCCAACTATTTAAAGAACATAAAAGTAACGGTTTCTTGAAGACAACCATTTTAAAAATGAGTCTTTAAAAATGTCATGAGAACCAAAATTAAGAGAGCAATTAAAACTATAGAAATTAAACAACCTCTCCCTCTCTAACATTCTTGTTTTCTATCACCTCCACCTCCTATTGATCTTGTGCTTCTTCACATGCCCTGATTCTTTGTCGGTACTCTCAGTATCTAGTGATAATTGTAGTGATGTTCTTTCTCCCTGGTGTAGTGGTGATCTGTAGCCATGTTTTCCATTTTGGAAGCATATTATTTTCTTTGGCTAGCGTCCTGTGTATACCATCAATTTCAATTTCAAATGACACTGCATAAGTTTGCAAATTACTTGGCTTCCTAAACACATTTGAGGTGGCAGTTTGAGGAATATCTACTTTCCTTATGGTATACAACATTTTATTGCTTTGTCATTTCCTTCAGACCTCACACATTCTCCTCGAACCCATCCATGAGGTCTACTTCCAAGGCATTAAAATTTTCCTTTATTTTAACCAGAATTTCAAAGTATTTTTCCAATATCTTATTGATATATTTTATGTAATCATCGAATATTGTCACCTTCCATTCCAAGGCTTCAAGTTAGGTAGGATCAATCTCCTTAGGGTTTTCTACCAACTTTTTTGCAACTAGCATGACGTGATTCAATGAGAGAAGTTCCTTGATTTCTTTAGAAAGCACATATGTGCTATTGTGTTCTTTTCTAAATTGTTGAAGCTCAGTCACCAATTCTCTTCTCTTATTAGTTACATTAATGTACAACCATATGAATTTGGAACAATAGAGAAGACCACCCTGATACAATTCTTCTATCCATTCACTGGCAGCTTTGGTGTATCCGAGATTATTTTTAACCTTTTGGACAGTATTAGGGTCAATTCCTTGAAAATTCAAGCTCGAAGCTCCTCTGGTGATAGGGTCTATAATTGATGAAATGAAATCTTTTAAAGATCGAACCTAGGATTGCAACTCTAGATTTTCCTTTTTCTATTCATTGGCTCTTTTAATTAATGCATTAACCAAGAAATCAACATGATACACATCCCCCTCCATGGTAGATGGTCTCATGTCAACATGGCTGATTTTATAATCGGTTTATGTTATTTCATTTTCATTCATATCCCTCACGGGATCAACAATCTCTAATAGTTGATGTCCAGACACAGAATCGAAGATGATCTGAGACATTCTTTTAGATTTATTTGGTTTGTGAGAGCCTTGCAGAAGTAGAGCGACGATGTCAATCTCATTATCATGGGAGAGACACTTTTCCTCTTCTTTTCTACTTCCATTTTCAACCAAGTTGGAGAAGTGGTCTCAAGTTTTGTATCTTTATTGGCATCATCCACACTCCTCACAACTTCTACCAATTGAGAATTCATAGGGGCATTCCGAATAGGAGAAGTGGGAATTTTCAGGAGTGGAGGGAAAGAATTATCATCAATTATTTTTTGCTAAATGGCTTCAAAGTCAACAAGTATTGTTTTCCCGTTAGTCCGTACAGATTCATCATCTTTCTCACAAATTACTTTAAGCTTAGATCTAGTCTCTTTAGGTTTATTGTCGTCACCTCGTGATTGTGAGCTTTGGCTGGATGATTTTGTTGCTGACTTATCCATAGACACCTTCACAGTATTGGTAGATGTGACCCCTTAATACCTCCTTGATGAAGATTTATGTTTTTGAGCAAGATTGACATTTTGTCACCACTTTTCATTTAACCAATCTGAAGTTCTTCTAAGAACAGGGGTAGTACAAACCATCAAATCTGAAATTTCATTTTCGAACCAATCAATTTTGGATGGGGTTTTGGCAACAAGGGCATGATACTCTAGGTCAATAATGACCTCATCTTCCTCTACATCATCAGGGACATTGAAAGAGATACCAAAGGCTCAAACTTGCTTCAAAGTCAGCCTCATGAAACTTCTTTTATACACCTCACCATCTTCTAAATAATCTTCCCATAAATCTTCAATATCTGGACGATGCATATAAATCTTGCCTCCATACATATATTGTCTCACATATCCTTTGTTGTCAAAGTTAACCCTTGCCGATAAGTATTGAAAATGAAATTCATCTAGGGTTTTCTCAACCCCCTTGGCAACACTATTCATTGTGCAAGAAAAGAAAGACATAGATAATGGGAATGCATACCCCTTCTTTCCCATATTCAAATATTTAACATTATCCACGACCATTTTCCAACACACTTCAAGGAAAACAAGAAAATCAATATGAAATCAGGGTAGCTTCAATGGAGATTTTTTAAAACCCCCAATTATGAGGTAGGTGAACCTATCAAACTGAGTATAAAAACTCCCAAATTTTGTTATTAGAGCAACAACTTCATGTGAAATCCACAGTCCAGGGTTTCCTTCAAGCTTTTTAACAATTTCCATAAGGAAAGCTTCATTGACACGTGAGTAAATTTTCATCCCGAGTTGCATGGTGAGCAGGGGAAACTTTTAATAAAAAGGCACATTTGATGTAGGAGGACCTTGTAATTCTAACCCGACCTAGATGGTTTCTTGGCTAGCTAAAACATAAATTAAATATGAACACATATTGAAAACTACAGACTATCGGAGGTTTTTCAATCGTTCATTTAAATGATAGCTAATTATTGCAACCCAATTGACTGAATTCTTCTAACTACAGATGACCAAGATAAAATGACACATCCAGAATTCAAAAGTGTCTGAGTGAACACTTCCCACCACTCGGTGCAACATTCCTTCCCTAAAATGCATTCTTCTAAGTTTGGCGGGCAATTGGGACTTACCTCCTCTTTTGGACTTTAACCAAGATTTGACTATATAATTCTTGCACCAATCCTCGTGGGCTTTCAAATATTTTTCTCCCGCAATCAGAGACATTTCTTCATGAGCTTCTTTTTCTGGAATACACGGTATGTGAGAAATTCTCTCAGGGGTGATTCTCTCTATCACGGTTCTGTCTTCAGCTCATATTTCTTGAGTCGTCGGATTATATCTTTTTGAGCATACAATTACTAAATCAACACTGAATATAGTAGACGAAAAAACCTCCTGCATGAGCTAAGCCATTCTGAATAATTTTTTCTTGCAATGTGGTTCTATCACCTCGCTCAAGTTGTTCCAAAAACTTCTCAATATCAAGGTGTTAAATCTAAGTATTGCTTATGCTAACCCAGTGATTTTTAATTCTACTCTGCATGAGCACAAACTATTGAAATAGAATACTGCATGAAAAGTAGAAATTAAAAATGATATATAGGTTCAAGTGTTTCACCACCCCGTCCATGTACTTATTTCGAGATGACACACATTTAATGTTGCATTTACTTCACCCCTCAAAAAATGGTCTTTTAATCTACATGTCCTTGTTTGAAAGAGAAATCAAGGTTAGTCTGTACATAACACTTTACAAGGTAGTGGCGCCCAAAAACCTAGACAACACTCACAAATCGCTTGATCATGAGAAAATAGAACTTCAGAACCAATGATGGAGACTTTTGGACTTTCAATAACTTCAGCCCAAGTGACCAAGACAAAGAGACTAAGGAAGCAAGTTGGGAAATCAAGAACTTATAGAAACTTATAACTCTGCGACATGGTTAAGAAATGCGAGGGATCAATGACTGGGTTTGAAAACGCATAAAAGTCATGACTTAGGAGTTAGATCATCAAAGTGAACAATGAGGTTTATAATGCAGGACACACAAAGACGTGAAAAGTAAAAGGACACAAGACTTGTGGGCCTTTAACACAATTTAGGTTTCATAGATAACATGCCCTCACATAAAACCCTCTTGGACCAAGCTCTCCAAGAAGCATAAGTTCCATCCAACCTAAACACAGATCAATTTCAAGCCATGGTTGGAAGCCTCAAATCATCACCACGTCTTACTTTCACTGAGAATGGTGATGCATCCATTCAACAACCTCATAATTCCCCTCTTCACATTGAGGGAATCATACATAGACACATAATTAAGCGAGTCTTTATTGATAATGGAGTTGACCTTAACATTTGTACCTTGTAATTAATAACAACATTGGAGTATGCAAAAGGAGTATTTGATGCCAAAAAGAGGATCACCATTGAGGCCTATGATGATGTAGAATGCTCCTATAAAGGGTGCATTACTCTACCAGTAAGGGTAGGACTTGTGGTGAAAAAAGTTTGTCAAGTCCTAGACCTCCCTCTTCCATACAATCTCATACTAGGTAGATCATGGATTCATCCCATGCAAGGAGTACCATCCACCTACCATCAATACATCAAATTTCCACATAACGGAGTGGAGATAACTATCCTTGGTGATGCTAACCCATTCGCCTTTTGCAACAATATAAGGTATCAACTAGACATCATGGGACCCAACAACAGAGAAGCCACTACCTCATCATCCTACACCCACCCAACTTCTATCACTAGTATACCAATCCGTACACCCAAACAGAACAAGCTGAAGATGAAGGTAAAGGATGAAGGCCCAAGAGGGTACACCATTAGCTAAAATTTTTGTATTGGCCAACTACCCCTCTCACCTAGGACTCATGGAAAACCACAAATTTCACTCAAGCCACTTGTTGCAACCAATACTGATACACTTGATGGATGCTCCCCAGGAAGATCACAAGAACAAGAAACTATGGATGAATACTTGGCAAGGTGGATTTCCAAGGACCCTTTAGACAAAGGTAAACAATAAACCATGATCCCTACAGAGAAGTATGGAAAAGGTTTTACAATGATTCAAAATATGGGCTATGATGGCCATAGTGCATTAGGATCCCACAAGAAAGGGGCACAAGAGCCATTACAACCCTTGTTAAAACCAAGAGATAAAATAGGACTCAGATTCAATTCTAGTTTAGAGGGATCTTAAGCTCAATCTTATAAGAAAACAAAGCAACCAACTTATAAGTCCACCACTCCCAAAATCAAGCTAATGTCCATTGCAGACAAACCCACAACATCAAAAAATCCAAGTCACGCAAGCACTTCTCAATCAAAGTCCGCACATGCAACAAACAAGCAAAAGGGTTATGTTGTACAAAAGTCAATCACTTCCAGGTTACCATTCCTATCCGTTTCAGACACTCAAGCAACAC
Source organism: Cryptomeria japonica (assembly GCF_030272615.1). NCBI lineage: Eukaryota > Viridiplantae > Streptophyta > Pinopsida > Cupressales > Cupressaceae > Cryptomeria > Cryptomeria japonica. Next base: position 190,823,116 of record NC_081410.1, read on the forward strand.
CAACAATCCTGTCAGATATAACACCTATAGTAGCTGTCGACAAATCTTTAACACCTGTAGACATCCCTATAATATATAGTGACAGAGTTCTACAAAGTGATTCCGAGATGAATTCACATGAATCTTAAGGGGACTTTCTTGATACTTTTGAAGATAAAGGAGTTGAAGGAGAAGCATGGATCAAGACCTTTTGGGATCAGGGAACTAAAGATAATTCTAGGAGAGATAGGTCACCTCCCGAGCTCGATTATGAAGAGGACAATATCAACGATAGCTTCAATACCGCCATCCTCACCATAATTGATGCATCATATGAACTCAACCTAATTGATGAAGTCATGCCAATCATCCACCCTGAACTCATTAACTAGGACCAACAAAATCCTTCGTGCCTTGACACCATCCAAAATGATGAGGTGATAATAGACTTTCTCGAATTACGAGGTGGCATACCAAGTGAGGATCACAAGGTTGGGCATGCTATTAATCTCAACAACATGGCTTACGCTGGAGAGAATGCCAAACCTTTCAGTCGCAAAATATTACAATCAAAATATGATCTTCAAGTGAAAACTGCACTGCGACATGTTTAGATCCTAAAAAAGTAAAAACAAAGGACACATCCAAACGTGAAAACCTCTCTGAGGCACCTGAGGATGAAAGGTTTGACATTATCCCCTTCAATACAACTCAAGAATGATTAGTCATCCTCAAGGAGGAAGGAAAAGAAATAAATCTGGGAGCACCAGAAAATCCCCACATGATACACCTAGCAGAATCATTGACTCTAGAGGAAGATCCTAATTTTTCTGAGTTCTTTCAAAAGAGACAGATCAATTTTGCATGGACCTATGCAAACATGCTAGGACTAGACCCAGATCTAGTGATGCATCACTTGATAGTAGCAGAATGAGAAAAACCAGTAAAACAAAAGCTCAGAAAAATGCATCCTCAAATCACATTATTAGTGAAGGCAAAACTCAAAAAGTTGTTAGATGTTAGTTTCATCAGACCAATTGACTATGCAGAATGAATATCCAACATCGTACCAATAGAAAAACTGACTGGGGGTATCACTATTTGTATAGATTTTAGATATCTAAACAAAGCATGTCCTAAGGATGACTTCCCCCTACACAACATTCTTATGATTGTGGACCTAACAATATGACATGCAATTCTATCTCTCATGGATGGGTTCTCAGGATACAACTAGATCAAGATCACCCTTGAAGCTCAATATAAAACTGCATTCACATGCCCATGGGAACATGCGATTGGAATGTGACGCTATTCGGTCTCAAAAATGTGGGAGCCACCTATCAAAGGGCAATGACTACCATCTTCCACAACATGATGCATATACTAATGGAAGACTATGTGGATGATTTACTAGCAAAATCATTAACAAGAGAGGGTCACCTCGCAGTGCTGGAAAAAACTTCACCAAATTGGAACAATATAATATCTGCCTCAATCAAAAGAAGTAGGTCTTTGGAGTGACCTCTGGAAAGCTCCTAGGATACATTGTCTCGAACAAAGGAATTGAGGTTGATCCTACAAAAATAAAGGCAACCATGGAGATGTCACCTCCTAAAAACATCAACCAACTAAGAACAATACAAGGGAGGCTACAGTCAATCTATCGGTTCATTGCACAATTGGACGATAAATGTCATCCCTTCAAACATCTACTACATAAGAATGTCTGCTTCAAATGGGAAGAGAATTGCCACAAAGCATTCCAACAGCTTAAGAACTACTTGATGACACCACCATTGGTAAGACCACCATATCCTGACAGGAATTTGTTATTATACATATCATCTACGACTACAACCTTAGGGGTATTTCTAGCACAACATAATGTAGAAGGAAAAGAATGTGCGGTACACTACATCTCTAGAACACTCATGGGCTATGAACTCAATTATACACTTATTGAATGAGCTTGTCTCATAGTCATTTTGACCATAACCAAACTAAGGCACTACATGCTAACACATAAGATACAACTCATCACCAAGATAGATCCACTCAAGTATTTACTTAGTAAAGCAACACTAACAAGCCATTTGGCAAAGTGGGTCATGATCCTCAATGAGAATGAGTTTGACATAGAGTATGTGGTCCATAAAGCAATATAAGGGCAAGTCATTGTAGATCAATTGGCTGAAGTGCCACTCATAGGAGATCATTCGCTCATCTCAAATTTTCAAGATGAGGAAATCTTCACAGTCATGCTAGCACCATAGTGGAAGTTGTATTTTGATGGGTCATACACTAGGTATGGTTTAGGATCTGGCATTCTCTTCATCACACCTCAAGGTGATAACATTCCAAAATCATACAAGCTCACATTACTATGCACAAACAACATAACAGAGTATGAGATCTTGATCACAAAACTTAGCATGGCCATACAATGGAACTTAAAGGAGCTACAAGTTTATGATGATTCACAGTTGGTCATCTGACATGTTAATGATTATTACAAAACTAAGGATGATAAGCTCATGCCTTACAAGAAAATGACTGATATTTTCAAGGAATTATTCACAGCTATCACCTTCAATTAGATTCCTCAAGAGTAGAATAGAGCTACGGATGCCATGGCTACTGTAGACACATAAATTTGTCCACTAAATTAAATAAATAATTGTTTAATACACTAATATTCCTCTATTAATTAAATAATAATTTAATTCATTCATTTCAACCTATTCTTCTAATCTAATTAAATAAATTTCATAAATTTATTTAATTACTAACTATAGTCCAAGTATTAAATAAACTAAGAAATTTATTTAATTCCCCTTTCCTCTCATTTAAATAAATTAACATTTATTTAAAATCCCTAACCAAATCCCTATTTAAATAAATTAAATATTTATTTAAAAATCCCACCCACTTGCATTCTCCTACAAATACAAATTGCACCCATTATTTTAATTAAATAAATTATTTAATTAAAAGCCTATTTACCCTCACCTACTTGTCAAGACCGCTTGCTCACTAACCCCCTTCTAGATTCTTCTAAGCCCTTCTAAATTAGTCTAAACAACCTTCTAATCACTTGCACAATACTTATCCCAAATTAACCCCCAACCCATCATCTCACCCATTTAAGACTCTTACATAGACTTAAATGCTTCCCTTCAACAAGTTAACCCACATGGGTCTTGTCCCCTTGACCAAAGCTTAACCATGGGTAAAATTTGCACAAGATTTTACCCATTGGATAATAACTTTACCCTTGGATAAAAGCTTTATCCAGTAACTCCAACCATCCATGGTAACCCTCATGTCTTCTCAAGCATTTAATGCTTCTTCCCTCTTCTCTCAAGCCCTCTCATGTTGCCACTTGTCACCATTGCATTCGTGGAAGTTGCAAAAAAGGATTGGAGATCATGCAATCATATCCCTCTATAAGCTAGATATATCGCGACCCTCCAATCAACTATTTTTCCTATAAATAGAACTCTCATTATCAAGCAAAGGAGGGAGCATTTTTGAGCATTGTTATTAGACTTGCATAGGCGTTCACACTTAATATTTCTCATAGCAACATTACTCTTTTGCATTAGCATACTAATGAGTTCATATTCAACTATTTCAATACTCCATTTGGCATCAATGGCTTCATGCTAAACTGAGAGCGATGCTCACACATTTAGATCTTGGAGAGGAGAGAGACAAGGGAGAGCTATCAAAGGGCATCATTGGAGCATCATGGGGAGTATCTTCTCTCTTCTTTTCTTGTGTTATGATTCATTTACATGCCTTTTAATCTCTTTTGGTATGCATTTGAAGGTTTATAGTTCATTTGGTTTTGGTTGAAAACTAACTTATTAACTCTTGAGCTTTGTTTTTGTATATGTTCCCTTTCATGTGAATTAGCTACAATAGCATATCTTCTCAATCTTCCACATAGCTCAACATGATACGAGTTCTTAGTTGAATAGCTTTGGATCCCTGCTTATGATATCCCAAAATCCAAGATGGTATGTCAACTCATCGGTCTCAATTCCCCATTGTATGGTAAATTTTATGCTTACCTACAAGATCAAATCCTTCCACTAAACCAATCACACAATCAATGAAAAACCTTCATATGCCAATCCTCTTGATACATAATCATTTCCAAAACCCTATACTGATGAAGTATCGATGGTACTTCCCTTCAATGTTTAGAGCAAGGTGAGGTGACCACAACTTTAGAAGAAGTACATGAAGGAATCTATGGGGCTCACTCAAGTGGCCCTTCATTAGCTAAAAAGATCATGAGGACAAGATACTATTGGCCCTCCATGAAAAACACTCCTATTACTTTGTTAGAAAATGCAAGAAGTGCCAAGTACATTGAGATTTGATACATGCACCTATGCAAGAACTACAACCCATAGCAACACCATGGCCCTTTTGTCAGTGGGGACTTGAACTTGTGGGTAAAATCCATCTGTCTTCATCCGCTGGTCATAAATTCATCATTACTGCCACTGAGTACTTGACAAAGTGGATTGAAGCCGTTCCACTCACCCAAGTCACCAACAATCAGATCGCCTCATTCATCCTAAATTACATCATCTTCCAGTATAGTGTACCCATGTCCATCATCACAAATAATAGGCTTCCCTTCAAAAATAAAGATGTTTGGGAACTCTGTAAAAAGTTTCATATCCAACACTGTTTCTCCACCCCAAATTACTCATAAGTAAATGGTCAATTGGACACCTTGAACAAGAACATATTAAGGATCTTAAAGAAGACATTCAATGATATCGGTCATGATTGGCACATTTGCCTGAATCCCGCACTATAGGCATATCGAACTAGAATTCGAACCCCTACAGGCGCAACTCCCTACTCACTTGTTTATGGAGAAAAATATATCTTGCCTATTTAGGTAGAATTACCACCCCTTAAGGTTTCCTTGCACAATATAATTAATGATGAAGAGTATAGAGTCTCCCATCTTAGGGACTTGGAACTTCTTGATGAGATATGACAAACTACCTACAATCACCTTAAAGCATATCAACAACGCATGAGAATAAGCTACAATCATAGGGTCATACCTTACACATTTTTAGGTAGGAGATCTTGTTCTAAGAGAGAATCGTTGCAATCAACAAAACAGAGAACATTGAGGCAATTTTGAATCCAACTGGTTGGGTCCATATGTCATCACCGTCGTCTTCAAGTCTGAGACATATCAATTAGCAACTTCAAAAGGGGAACCACTGGCAGATCCAATAAACAACGTGCATCTCAAAAAGTTCTACACATAAGCTGTGTAGAGCATTATGCTCAAAAATCTTAAAAAATACCAAAAACGTTGAAAAAAAGTACAAAAGAATACAAAAAAATAGAAAAAATCAAGAAAATAGTAAAGACAAATCATTCATCCAAATGGTGAAAACCACGTCGGTGGTGTCTTTGATAAGTACAATGGTGAAAACCTGGAAAACATGCACTATTCATAAATGTTGTGGCTCCATTGTCTCTCAGACTTGTTTCGATCACATCCATTGCATTCGCTAATACATCGTATCTACCATGGCTTGTTATTGATCTACAATCAGGGTTATTGCCACATGTGTCCTGCATCATGCTTTCACACTAACACCTAACTAAGGGCACCTTTTTAACCTAATAATGGGAGTGGATTCTCAATACCAGTGATTTGTCGAGTTAAAGATTTAGCAAATGTCCTAAAATAATCCAAAAACATTCGTAAAATCTCAAACTTCCAAAAAAATTCAGAAAATGTCCTGAAGAAAAGCAAAAAACATTTAGAAACAAAAAAAACAAAAACATGAGAAAACATCAACATCAATAAAAAAATTGCAAAAAATTTGTTCCTTGTACATAAACATCGAGCCAAATGCAAAACAACATTTCAGCTACCTAAAAGATGACCACCTATCGTACTCATCAAACAATCAACATCTGAGCAAAACATACGTGTGAAACCATCTTAACAAGGATATAAATTTCCTTACCATAGGACATGGTGACATCTCTCTTTGACAAAAAGATTTTTTTTGGTTGATGGGCACTTGCTTAGATTACTACTTTTTATATATCAGGTTCCTATGCTACTCTAGGATATCCACAAGTGATTAGAGTGGCCAGGATGGTTCACGATATCTTTTTCTTTGTTTTTGTCTGCGGATTGTTCCAATGAAGCTTTGGGGCAAATACTAATGGTGTCTATGTGGGAAGTTCACTAAGCTACAAGATCCTATGCAAAAAAATAGTCTTGGGTCACTATGGCTTATTGACTACATCGTATACCTCGACCATGTGTATATAAACCAAAATGGAGGGGAACCTTCCTTGTCTACGATGTTAGTTTATAGGTGGAGTGCAAAACTTTGGTTTCTAATACCTCGGCCAAGATTAGTACTACCATGCTCGATGAGGAAATAAAGCATTATGAATAAGCCATGGATCACCCCTTCCATCTCATCTATATATATATTGCATTTCGTTGCATTTCACCCATCCATGTATCGATCCATACAATGTAGTTATCATGTATGCATACATATGCAAGAAACAGATGCCATGAGAAGCTAGGTACATGAATCTATAAACATGCAAAACTTTTATTGATCCACAAAAGAATGAATGAGTACAATTATAAACATCACATCCATGTCAATTGATACTCTATTTGATCCTCTTCAAAGGTAGCCTCAAGATAAAGGACTAGGTACTAGGTCTCCAAACCTTCTCTCTACAACTAACCTCCCCACCCTCCCCATTCAAATCATCATCATCACATACCATATATCATGTTCCACAAGCTCATCAAGCCAAGCACATTGTAGTCCATCTGTCATAGGAGGGGTTGCGTAGCCTATGTCATCTAGGTCATCCTATAAGCAAAATAGGTTATTGTGTTAGCCATTTTAACCCAATTGTCAATTGGTCAACTCATCAAACACAGTCTAAATAGACTATTACATCAATTGTCTAAGTCTCAACAGGTAATTTGACTCAGATACCTCAACTTCATCGAGCAACTACATAATTTGTCTAAGTCGCAACAAGTCACTTTGACTCAATTACTCAAACTTTATCTTGTCCAAGCGAACAACCGACATCAACTGTCACGCTTTGACTAAGATTGGGGCAATTCACACAATTGCAATAGACTATCCAAACAATTGCACCAAGAACATATTGATCAATTGTATAGCATCAACCAAAGCCACCACAAAACATTGCATTTGTACAGTCTCTCCTACATGACCTAAGGGTACTTATCGACTTACCTTTCTCTGCTCTTCGTTCATGTCCAACTCATCCTTTCTTCTCTACCACTCGCCACCATTCAATCCCAAATCCTTCGTTCTATCATCCCTCCAATTCTTTCTATTTTTTGAGAGATCGCTCGATTTGTCAAAAAAATTGGCCCATCTCTCGAGGGGGCATACCATCCACTAAATTAACATCCCCAGGGCATCTTTCTCATGCCTATCCATTTTTATTTAAAATGGCACGATAAATTGCACCCTCTCAAAGAGGGAAAAAATGTAGACACATAAATCTATCCACTAAATTAAATAAATATTTAATATTTGTTTAATGCCAAATGTTCTTCTATTAATTAAATTTACATTTAATTAATTCATTTCAACCCGATTCTACTATTTTAATTAAATAAATTTCATAAATTTATTTAAATTAATATTTCTAACTATAGTCCAGCTATTAAAGAAATCTATCAATTTATTTAATTCCCCCTTTCCTCTCATTTAAATAAATTAAACATTTATTTAAAATGCCTAACCAAAATCTCTATTTAAATAAATAAATATTTATTTAAAAATCCTCTCATCCACTTGCATTCTCCTACAAATGCAAGTTGCACCATCATTTTGAATAAATAAATAATTTATTTGAAAATCCCTAAATCCTCACCTACTTGCAAAGTCCACTTGCTCACTAACCTTCTTCTAGATTCTTCTAAACCCTTCTAAATTAGCCTAAACCACCTTCTAACCACTTGCACAATCCTAATCCCAAATTAACCCCCAACCCAATCATCTCACTCATTTAAGACTCTTACAAAGTCTTAAAGGCTTCCCTTCTTCAACAAGTTAACCCACATGGGTCTTGTCCCTTTATTCAAAGCCTAGAACCATGGGTAAACCTTGCACAAGAGTTTACCCATTGGATAATAACTTTACCATTGGGTAATAGCTTTATCCAATAACCCAACCACATGAGGTTACCCTCATTTCTCCTCAAGCATTAACTGCTTCTTCCCTCTCCTCTCAAGCCCTCTTATGATGCCACTTGTCACCATTGCAATGGTAGAAGTTGCAAACATGGATTGAGGATCATGCCTCTCTCATGAAATCCTAGCCCTTGTTAAGCTAGATCAATCTCGACCCTTCAATCAATCATTTTTCCTATAAAAGGATCCTCGTTCCTCAAACAAAAAAAGGAAGCATTGTGAGAATTATTACTATAGCTACATAATCATTTTATTTAAGCTTTTTCATAGCATAACAATTCTAGTTTGTGCATTTTCATAGCAATAGAACCATATTTTCAACCACATTCAATCCTTCATTTGGCATCCATGGCTACATGCTAAAAATTGAGGGCTACACTCAAGCAAGATTTTGGATCTTGAAGAGGAGAAGAACAAGGATCAGCTATCAAGAGCATAATGGGAGCATCTTATGGAGTCTCTTTTCTCTTCTTTCACTTGTTTATGCTTCTCTTGTTTGCTTTTTCATCTCCTTTTGTATGTATTTTAAGGTTTTTTAGAGTTTGTTGTACTTATTTGGTTTTTGGTTGAGACTAACAATACTAACTCTTTGGGCTCTTGTTTGCTTGTCCCCTTTCATGTACATCAACAATATCAACCAAGTTTTGGTAGATGGCGAACCAGGCCTAAGCATTTGCAAATTAAACTTTGTTAAAACATTGGGATTCTCTAAGGGTTGTATTGATACATTAAAGAAAATTATTCTTAGAGCATATAATGATGTAGAATGTCCTTCTAAAGGCATAATTACTCTTCCAATTAGAGTTGGACCTACAATTTAGAACTCATTATTTCAAGTCTTGGATCTTGATCTTGGATAGGAACTCCTCCTCGATCAACCATAGATTCACACCATGAAGGTTGTCCCATTCACATACCATAAATACATCAAATTCCCCTATAACGGAGCTCAAATCACTATATCAAGTGATCACAATCCCTTACAATATTGCAATATCTTAAAAGGAACTTGTGAGTACCAAGTACCTATTAATCAGGAAGCTTCATCTTGCACCATTTTTGCCTACATCAACCCATTATCATTATCTAAGTCTTTCATTCCATCTTCCCTTCCTAAGATCAATATTCATGTTCAATAAAAAGGGTGTGGTGAGTACACTATTGTTGACTCATTTTGCAAAGGAAAATTACCCACCTCATCTGGTTCATATAGTAAACTGTGGCCAATCCAATGACAACCTAAGGTCATCTTACAATATTAGCCTCCTACAATCTTCACTAAGTGGGGTGAACTTGACAAAGAATCCATAGAGGAGGATATTTCAAACCTTCTTTACAAAGATGAAGATATAAAACCTATTAAGTTATTTGTAGAGCAATATGGTAAAGTATTTACCATCATGAAACAAAAAGGCCATGATGTTCATAGTGGGAATGACTCACATAAAAAAGGAATTGCAGAACCAATTCAACCTCAAACTCTACCCAAGAACAAATGACTGGGGTATACACCATTGAAATCAAATGCTTTAAGTAGTGGTTACTTATCAATAAATATGTTAATGTTATAGATGATATCAAGATATTTAACAATAATTTTAAGATAGAATCCAATGAGTAGGAGTGTGGATATAATGCCACTTGTGAAGACAAATACATAAATGGCCAAGCTTGGATTGATACCTTTTGAAGTGCCCTTCCATGATTCATCCTTTATGATGGGTTATGTCACATTTTGGTGGACTCTTTATATGCCTTGATACTCTTTGCTTCTTGTTTGTCTCTTTATATTGATATTCTCTTTGATATTAGTGGATTCATTATGATTACTATGATGATGTTGATTCAATACTCTGGATGAATTATGATGTTAGGGTTTCTATTTGGTTAACTGGCGTTTATTCATTATCTAGAAGATGGGGTTTATATTTATTAATTATGATGACTTGTCACGTGCTAACCCTTATTTCATGATTACATTAGATGTAGATTATTTTGATGTTATTTATTATGTTATATTTTTGCTATTGTGTCTTACTATTGTGAATGTGAAAGGGACGATGTCACATCACTCATATATGAGTAGGGTTGATGTTGTGATTCTCTTTCAACTGCTTATGTATTTTATGTTTATATATATGTTGTGTATAAACTTTTGGTGTTATGTAGGATGCAGGTACTAGGAATTGACTCCACCTAGTTTCACAGGTTTGAGTGTGTCTTTAATCCCAATAGAAATTGATTGAAGGTGACACTAAGGCCCTACCACATCTTAACCCTAGTCAATATCTTATGTAAGTTCCAATGTTCGTGGTCAAGAGTCATCTTGTTAGGATTTGAGTGGTTTTATGTATGTTGTGTTTTATTTAATCACTTTGATGGTTTTGGTGTTATATGTAGTTGTGTTAAATAATAAATAAATTATAATATATATCTTAGGTATAAATGATTAATTATGTGGATTTTATTAAGTGGGTCTCATATTATATTATTTTATGGATTGTGTTTTAGGGATTATATTATATGTGGTAACTATTAATTTATATTTATTTGTTGGAAATGTTAATTAGTAATTGAGTTTAATTTGCTATATGATTTAATTGATTTGAGTGATTTCTTGTTCGTACTCGGGTTGCTAATTCGGTCCCCAGTGCAAGAGGAAAGTCTTGCTTTGCATTCAAGTGTATTTTAGGAATGAACGGAGAGTACTTTTGGGTAATTTTGAAAGTTGTTTTGGGGGTATTTTTTTGAAAATTTGGATTTTGGAGAAGGATTTTTTGATCTACATGTGTTTTGTACTGAATTTTGATGAGGATTTGAGAGGATAATTTGTGAAATTTTGTAAGGGAGGTTCATGGAATTTCTTTTGAGGCTTGGATTTCATTTTGAATTGCATTTTGGAGGCTTTTTTATTCATGTTGAGTTATTTCTCATGTGGAGATGTTGTTTGTGTGGGGGTTTGCTAGTTCTTCGTTCACTTAGTCCATTTTGCTTCAATTTCAAGGTTGGATTCTTGTGCTCATTTGATTTTATGAATTGAAATAAATTTCAGCTTTGAAAAGATTGTATTCTCTATTTCTTTGGTGTTAGATTTCATTCTAGGAAGATATTGCATTTATTGTTGTTAGATTGTTTATTAGAATAGGTGCTCTCTATATTGCTTAATTTTGAACTATTTTTAGAGTTTTGCTTCTTGGATTTTTGTTTTTCATCTTGGGTGTGATAAAATTACATTTCTCATTAGAAAAATCACCAATCTCAAATGGGTTTGACTCAATTTTTACAATTTTAGTTGTTTATTTGTCAGGATTTTAGCCCAGAGTTGACCTTGGGTCCTAGTCTTGCTTTTGTCCCAAAAGCGTAGTAAAAGACTGTAAATAAGCCATTTTATGTTGAGTATGCACTATTTTATGGCTCATAAGTGCTGAGAGATTTTGTAAAAGTACAGTTAAATGAAACAAATGCACAGTTTCATAGTTTTGGGTTTTCAGGTTGGGTTTTGGACCCTGTTTGATTTCAGTTGACTTCTAGGGACTTGTTACGGGTTTGTTCCTGTTTGTTTCAGTTTTGGGGGGTTTGTAAGGTTTAATTTATTTTGGTTTCATAATTTCTCATGGTTCCTATGCTTGGTGGTTAGTTGTTCAGTTGCATTGTCTCAGAAGTGTCTTCATTGGTGTACTTGATTAGAAAGAATAAGAAGGCTTTAAGTTTGTATCAAATTTAGTTTTGATCTGATTTATGTATGCATATTTGGATTTATATTAGTGATCATAGGCCCAATCCCATGCTTATATGATTATGAATCAGCGATTGTGCATATGTTGTCAATTTAGAACTTAACCCCTTTGTCGATTGGGGTCTTATGGAAGTCCTATTTCAATTTATGAGATCTTTACTTATGAGATAAGGTTGTAATGAATCATCATGTGTACCATGGATGTTATGAGGTTGTTTTGAATCTCTTTGTTTTATCCATAGGCTAGTGGTGTCTAGGTGCAAGCTAGGGGGAATAGCTCTCAAGTGGGTGTTGGAGCCCTAAAGTGGCTGCCATAAAATCTCATTAAGAGTTGGTTAAATCAAGTGATAACATTAAATTAAATGAATTAAGGAATGGGTAAAACAAACATTAATAAGATGATTGGTTGTGCCCCACTCATGTCCTGGAGTGCTCATTTATACTCAAGAGGAGAATGAGAAGGCCTGTATGGAAGATTGAACTTCCTTGCCTCCGTAGAAAGATTGTTTGGTTCCACATGCACAGTCAAATGGGCGCCAAGGTCTAGAGTTTGGAAAGGGTCACACTGCCAAGGAAAATCATGTTGATTCCATGTCATGACACTCTTCCCTAGTTGTAGCTTGGTACCCTATCCTATGTGGAGTTGTGGAAGCCTCAGGAGATCTTGTGTCATGTGGTGTTTTAGTTCTTATGTATGTTTATTCCTTTTAAATTTTTGTATTCCCTTAGATTTATAGGTGTCGCCTTAGGTCAAGTGATGTGTGTGGGGCCTTATGTCATTCTCCAGAGCACAGGGGGTGGACTTTTTTGGTTCCACATGGTCAGGTGGTCGATGCGTTCTTCCATTGGGAGATCTAGTGGTTTGTTGGTGAGCATAGTGAATGGTTCTTCTTCTCTTTAGTTTCAGAGCTATGGTTTAAGATGCATAAGTATTCTCTAATGTATATGAAATATTCACCTATGTACCTTGTAATTGGATATCATTTATATAAGTAATGTATCATGATACTCTCTTTAGAAAGATTGGTGTAAAATTGTAATGTAAATTATGCATAGGATGTAAGATGTAATGTAATGATGTTATGTTTAATCAATGAGGTTTGGTGCCGACTATATTTTAGGAATGAATAGGTCCCTTATGATTGCAATATTTAATAGCATAGGAACATTTGGTATTGGTGTTTAAAATGAATGTAAGATCTTAGAAGTATTAAATATGTTATATTTTATGGTTATCTTTCTATGTTTTAAATGAGTACTTACTTATGCTTTATTTAATGATAAGTCCTTAGTTTAAGTAGGGAATGTTTCATATATCTGTATAGTTGTTGCATTATCAGTAATGACATTGGGAAACCTTAGAGGACATAAGTTAGATGTTATGGGTTTATTTCCGCTTGTGCATTAGTGTTATGTGATCATGTTCTTTTAAATCCATGAATTTCCTTTAAGTTTAATGTGATGTGGTATCTTTTTAAAAAAACATTTATCTCTCAAATGTTTAGTTGGATAGTTAGTTACTATTATCCTTTGGGGTTTCTTGGCTAGCATTACATCTGGTATCAAAGCCTGTGTTGCAAACATTGGGATTTCTGGTTAAGTTTGTTGCTCTTAGTCTTGTGTGGTGTGCTATAGTATTATTTTTGTCTTGTACTTGTCCTTTGATATTTATGTTTGGGAGAGGTCATTAGGACCTTGGTTATTTTAGATGTATCTTCTCTCTCTCTCTCTCTCTCTCTCTCTCTCTCTCTCTCTCTCTCTCCAAAAATCATAATTGTGTGCAACATGTGTATTCATTTATTGTGAATACCTCCTTGATGCAAGTAATTATTATATGATGCTATGTGGCCTTGGTTTTCCATGTAATTTCTAGGGCTGAAACTCGAATGTTAAAGGTAGTTTTGGGAATATAAATTATCATGCTATAGATTATGAGTAAATTGCATGTATTCCCTTGATTGATGCTATGTTTATATGACTAGCTTATTACGTTGGACTAATACATTGCTTTCTTTATGAATAGTTAGTTGAAGTGCTTGTGTTATACATATGAATTTGAGAGTATAAATCATGATGTGTATGTGAAGAACTTGCATGGAATGTATGTATATATATAGTAGTTGAATGATATCTTTTCTCTCATGTTCTTCTCATATCTTGATATAAAATATAAGGATGTGAACCAATGATGTGATTTTATCGATTAGAACTATTAAGTGTTTATATATGTGATACTATATGTAAGAAAAAGATTTTTTGTTTAGATCTCACCTTTTAGTAAGGATTTAAGACTTTTAGTTGCGTTTGTAATGTTAGGAGACCTTACGAAAGGTTGGATTTGCATGTCTCGAAGTATGTGGTAAGTAGTTGCATTGTACAATAAAGATGGTGCTTATAAAAAACTTAATATTCCTTGCATGACCTTGCGTGATCTGGCGCGTGTGTGTGTATCTCTCTATATATATATTTGATTGAAAATTTTCTCCTTCTTCTCTCTATTTGGATATAAGATTCATAAGGATGTTACTTAGGGGTGTGTTTGATATCAAATAGAAGTATTGAATGCTTATTGATGAATATAATTTGGAATGTATTAAAGGAAAAAATTGGTTAGAATAAATTATTTATTAAAGACCTAAAATTCAAGCATTTCATCTATGACCCCATTTAAAAATGAATAAGTTAGGTAGAATTTCTTTTGCATAAATAATATAAGAAGTCTTATAAAATATTAGATTAATAGATCATGTTATAGTATAAGTGTTGAATAAGGTAAATTTTATGCATTGCATGTAAAGTGTGTATATGAAAATTGAAATCATTCCATAGTGGTCCCTATTTGATTTGGAAAGGTAAAATTCTTTAGCTTTGTCCATAGTGGTCCATAGTGTGTATTAGATTAATAGATCATGTTATAGTATAAGTGTTGAATAAGGTAAAGTTTATGCATTGCATGTAAAGTGTGTATATGAAAATTGAAATCATTCCATAGTGGTCCCTATTTGATTTGGAAAGGTAAAATTCTTTAGCTTCGTGAAAGATCTGCATGGTTTGGATGAAATGTTGTGTTTGATCAAACGAATAAGTTAAGAAATGATGATATCTCCTTACCTTATTTGCATTTCAAAAATAATGTTCTTGCTCAATGAATTTTAGTAGAATGGATTAATAATGAGATGAATAAGGTTATAACATATTAAAAAAACTGACAATTTTCCTTGAGTTGCTAAAAACATTAAGTTTTTGAATGATCATATTTAAGCGCTAATGGGAGAGGAGTTTGATAAGAACATATATAAGAAAATTGATTGGTTAGTAATATGTTAGGAAAATTATCATAGATGATAGTCCAGTGAATGTAATTGAAATTTGATATTAAATTTTGTTTATCAATAAAGTAATGAGATTTGTCTCTTAAAATTAATGATGCTATGTTATGTGTGAGTATTTAAATGACTAAATTGTCTTATGGCATCATGAAGGGCATTCTAATCACCTGCATGTTATTTATTGTACATTGTGGGCAATGGTGTATGTTGTAGTATATCATCGAGTGATTAAGTGAGAATATGATATCTATATCCATTTTAGTCATAACCCAGTGAATGTAATTATTTTGTGAATGAGATATCTTAAATGAGCGTCGATGATTTATTGAGTGTATTCCTTGTGTGTGTATGAGACACTATATCTCTCCCTTGAATATGTCTTCTTACATAAAGGATAATTGCATAGATTCTGGTGTGCAAGAAAAAATATTGCATTACATTAAGGATGGTAAATGGTTGTAAGTAGAAACCATGATTGCTTTTAGTGTTGCATAAATTTTTCTCAAGAAAGATATATATAAATAACTCAATTGTCTAATGTGTGCGGTGTACATTCTCTAATGCATTTAGGATGTTGTGTCCTTGGGTATCATGCAATGATTACTCCCTTTGGTGTGGCTGATATTAGTCACCTCATTATTAGGTTATGGATGTGTTAGATGGTTTGCCTTGAGTTATTTGTGATTTGTATTTGGTGTCGTTGGGGTTAGCCTGATTTTTTTATTTCCTTATGCTAGGTTTGGCCACTAAATTCCTTTTTATCTATTTTGTGGCACTCATCACACCTTATTTATTATTGATATTGCTGACATTTTCCATGATTTAATGTTGGACTTGATAATTTTTCACTTTGGGTTTTCTCTTTTGATGTCTATGGTGGTCATTCCAAATGTTTAGTATTGTTGGCCCTAGTTATGTGTTAAGTGTCATTTCTATCATGTTCATTTCGAACCTTTGATAGTGAGTCTAAGGGAGGACACCACATAGAAGTGCACTAGGCATGGTGGGCAATTAGATAATACTAATGTTGGTTAAGGAAATTAAATATGTTTTTCAAGATGAAATGCATTTGTAACTTTCTAGCTTATGTGGAATGTTAGAGAGAAGTGTGTTTGGATAAAAGAAGTTTGTATTATATGCAATAGTTAAATGTTAATGAACTGTAGTTTCCTTGTCTTCAATGAATGCTTATTGTAGCGTCGTAAAATTGCAACACTTGCAATTTCGACTGCATTTGGGTCTTCACGATGGTGGCGCAACGTTGAACCTGAATGGAGACCCCGAAACCTGTTTACGACATCAAAAACTGCATCTTTCTGCACCTTGGCCCGATCCTCCTTGCACCTTGCTATCCCGAGAGGTGGGACCATGGCGTCCAGCGCCCTGGTCCCTGGCCCTATTTTGGGCCCGGTCTCTTGTTGGGCATCGGGTCTTCAAGTTTGCAATTTGGAAAATAATGCTCCTAGGTCGACCTAAGGTTAGAAAAATCAGTCTCCTAACCCTAATTGACAAGTATATAAACTACATTTCCCCTCACGGAAAGGGAGGAGGAAAAACATATGTGTGCAAGAAGCGGAAGCGATAGGCAAACATTCAAACATTCAAACATTCAAGCATTCCTTCAAGCAATTGAGCATTCTAGGTCTCCATTCAAGGCTAGGTGTTGCATTCAAGACAAGGATTCAACCATTGAAGAGGAGATCACCTACAACATACAACATCATTACACCTTCGCATGTAAGAGTACAAAAATTCTTACAACAAGGTATCAGTACTTGATTACATTACAAACATTTACATTTACAACATTCTCATTTCTTGGTTAATTCCAAAACCGGGGTTTGACCTGAAGGCAAACCCCTAATCCCTAACCCCCCAATCGTCCTCTCTTTTCTGTGTGTAGGTTGCAGGTATGCGGCTGTAATTGAAGATCTGGAATCCTTGTGCAGAGACGAACAGATCCCCCTTCGTTTCGCAGATTTTTCGGAGGACCGTGTGCACTCCGGGCGCCATCGTCCCGTCAACTTTCGCTCAAACTTGCAGGATAGCATCATCTCGACATTTTACTGCTAATTTCAGGTCCGCAGCTTCATCCTATGTCTCTATCTCCGTCTACAAGCGAATCTTTCTTACTTTCACATACACTCCTAGTTCAATCCTTCTATCTACATTCTTTACAAAAGAGGGTATCCTTGCTGTCTCAACCCTTGAAACTCATTTAGAATTCAATCTTGCATTGTGTGGGATTGGATCTTGTGAGTTTCAACCCCTCTTTTGAATGTAAAGTCTCTCCTAAGTGAAAACCGTCAATCCTAGTGACCTCCTTTCTCTCTCCTTGGAGTGGGGGAACACCCAGGGTTCGATTTTCCGCTTTACATTTTGGTGAACCCGACGTGAACATCCTAATTCTGATTATTCATGGTTAGATCTGAAAAATTTTGCTTCCTTAATTACATTTCCATGTTTGATCTTTTGCAAATTTTAGAGGATAATTGCATAAAAACCCTAAAATTTCTTTTTAGTAATTGAGCTTGTGAAATGTTTAATTGTTAATGCTTGTTTCAGATCTACCCTTCTATTGCAAATTATCAATTCATATTTGTGCTTTAATTCTGAAAGTTAAGTGGTTAAGTGTCAAAACCCTAATTTTTAAAACCCTCTTGATTCAACCTTTGACCAATGATTTCACTGATCAAAACACCTCCAAATCGGCTGTAACTTTGGATTCCGCAACAAAATCATAATATCTCTCATCCTTGAAAATTTTGAAAAAAGTTGCGAGGACCGTGTGCACCCCGAGCGCCCTCGTCCCCGACATTTTTTCCAAAATTTCGGGAGCTAGATCGTACTGTATTTTTCTGCTAGAATCCAGAATCTTGGCTGAATTCATCAATTCTAACACTTTCAAAATTAAAGTCAAAGTTGGTCTAGTGATTGCTTGGATTAAGGCTTCTAATCATTCAAAAATTGTTGAAATTGAAATTTTGTGTTAAAATTGTGTTTCTTACTGTCCTAAATCTGAAAAGTGTGTTGGCATTCATTCAAAGTTTCAATGCTTTATTCAAATTTTTTGCAATTTGTGACTTTTGAAATTAAGTGTTTAATTGCAACAACTTTGATTTCCGCTTTCAAAATTGAATTTTGCATGAAATTGAGTCAACTTTTAAATTTCAAAGCTTGCATTGCTTTTAGTATTCCCTCTAAAATCATAAAATTCAAAATTTTAGTTTCCCTCTCTTTTTTCAAAATTCAAATTTTGGCATTTTTCAACAATCTTGGTAGGGTTCAATTTTGAGATTGCAACTTTAATTTGGCCTATCTACAGATCGTAAAATCACTCAATTTTTTCAGATTAGCTTTAAAATCATCATAACCTTCATCCCTAAAAATTTCGGAAAAAGTTGCGAGGACCGTGTGCACTCCGTTCGCCACGGTCCCCGACATTTTTTTTGAAATTTCAGGAGATTGTCATGATTGCATTTAACAGCTTAAATCTAGGAGATTGGCTGATTTTATTGAAATTTGCTACCTCTAAATTTGAAAATAAATTCAAAATTCAAGATAACAATTAAAATTAAGAGCTACCCCCCCTTGGCCCTAATTTTTCAATTGTGCCTACCTTTCTTGGAAGTTGTGTTTCCCTCTTCTTTCACAAAGTTCAAATTGGATAATCATTATCTCATTGTTCAATTTTGCCAACTTTATTTTTCAAAATTCAAATCTTCTCTCTCTCTCTCTAGTGCATGAGTTTTACAACAATAAGCCCTACTTACACTATTCCCGTTAGACGAAGCCCTAGAATTAAGTCTTTCCAAGGTTTAATTACCGAGGAGATGGAACCTAATTTGAATGGCCTTTTTAACGAGGACATGGGTAATCCTCTTAATGATGAAGAAGCTCTCCATGAGGTTTCTATAGAACAACTTTCGAAATTGGATAACCAATTTGATGATTTTCAGCAATGGATGTCTCAAGAATACCCCGATAGTCGAGCTCTTTCATTAATTGAGGGTCTAAAACATATGGTTCAAAGTGATAAGAATGGAATTGATATTTTGCGTAGTATTGCACACATCGTGGATTCGAATGTGATGCCTATGAAGAGTTGTGCCGAAATTTTAGGTTAACATTCTATTCCTTTGACAACTTCTATTGCTAGTATACCTACTTTTACATCAAACATAATGACTACTTCAATACAAAACATTCCACCTATGATCACCAGTCATGGGGGCAATCCTTCTGCTTCAATCAACCCTCTTCCTTCATTCAATCCGACTTCTTCATTCATTCCTTCAATGAGTGTCCCTATTACATCTCCACAAATGAACATGACGCAAGGGGACAATTCATTCAACCATTTCATTCCTCCTTGTAGTGTTCCTTCTTTCCAATCATCTCCTATGACTAACTATCATAGTGTCCCACCACCTTAATCTCAATCAATACCTTCTTTCAATAACATATTACCTCCATCACAATCTAACATGTCTAATATGAACTCTTCGACTGAAGTGACCATTAACAATCTTGCACAAACTGTCTCTTCTTTACAACAACAAATTGCCTCTATGAATCAATCTAAGTTTAGTGTGCCCACATTTGATGTTGCGAGCCCACTTTCTCTTGACATTGTTTGAGCTATCCCCCCTAAGCATGTTGAAATCCCACAGTTGGAGCTTTATAATGGTAAAGGTGATCCTCTAACGCATGTTAAGACCTTTCAAACAATATGTACCGATTTTGCTCATGACCAAAGGTTGCTTGCAAAACTGTTTACTAGAACATTAAGAGATAAGGCTCTACAATGGTATTGCTTGTTGCCTTCCTATTCTATTACTTCTTTCCAACAACTTGCAAATGGTTTCATTCAACAATTCCAAAACAATATAAGTCCTAAAGTTACTTTGATTGATTTAATGCATTGTAAACAAGGTGTTAAAGAAAAAGTGACTGATTTCATTGGTAGATATAAGCATTTGTGTGCTCAAATTTCTTTTCCAGTACCTGACAATGATATTCAAAGAATCTTTATTTCTAATTTACAAAAAGATATTAGAGAAAAACTTATGTTTTCTGAGTTTACTTCTTTCCAACAGTTGTGTGCAACTCTTCACAATTATCAACTGACTGTGAGTCAAATGGAACAAGCAAATCCTATGGCTCCGAGTGATAAGGGTGATAGTAGTCAACAACCATTTGGGAAGTTTAAACCGAACAGAGGGTTCGTTAAGTTCAATGAAAACATCATCAACAACAATGTGAATGCAGCATCAGGTGTGCCTCCTATTTCTAAGTTTTTCAAGAAAGAAAGAGAGTTTACTCCTTTGAATGAATCATTGCATAGTATTATGAATAAGTTATTGGAACGAAATGTGCTTGCCCTCCCTCCTATAAAGCAAATAGATCCTGCAAAGGTCAATTCACCCTATTTTGATAACAAATCTTTTTGTCAATTTCATCGTCAACCTGGGCATGATACTGAAAAATGTTTTGCTTTAAAGGGTAAAATTCAAGATTTGATTGATAATAATACTATCTTTGTTTCAGGTGTGAATGATAAAGGCAACACATCTGTAGCTCTTCCTAACCAAAATCTTAAGATTTTTACTGATCCATTACCTTCTCATACCTCTAATGTGATTTGAGACTAATGATTCCTCTTTCTCACCTGATGGTCTTGTGTCTATGACTCCGAATGTGATTAACTTTGTAGAGCAGCAGAAAATCCCTAAAGAACCTTTCATCACATTTGATTCTAGTGAAACTATCAGGGCACCTGATGGTCCTTTATATATAGTTGCAAAAGTCAAGAATACACCTTGTCGTGGAGTGCTGATTGATCCTTCTTGCATGGTTAATGTTATTACTGAAGAATTTCTTTTTACTTTGCAATTGAATCAAGTGATCTATGACAAAACAAATGTGGTTGTGAAATTATTTGATGCATTTTCTTCTCTTGCAATTGGTTCTATTACATTACCTATTGAGGTCCATAACAAATCCCTTGATGTGAGCTTTGCTATTATTCCATCATCCGAACAATTTCGTGTGAAGCTAGGCTATCCTTGGCTATCTTCCATGAAAGCTATTGCTTCTCCTATTCACAAGTGTTTGAAATTTCCCCATAATGGTGAAGTTGTTACTGTCAATCATAGTCTCTTTAAACTAGCTGAAAGAACTTCTAGCGTTCCTATTGATTATTTTTGGCCTAAACAATTCCAATCTCTTCCACCATGAAGTGATCATCTTTTCAAATCTTATCAAAAGTGGAAAAAAGATATGATCCTATCTCTAAGTGAACCTCGAACACCCAAACTTGATATTCCTATCGTTCTTGAGAAGGAAGTTCTTCCTTTGAAAGATAAAACTAATGTCTTTCCTCAAGAAGATTCCCAACCCATTCCTATGGATGTGACTATGTCTATGTCTAATAAAATTTCTAAAAGTAGACCTATACCTCCTCGTCATGATGGACTTGGTCTCCTTCCTAAGAGACCACAACCTAAACACCCAAGTGATAAGGATGAGAACATTCCTCCCCCTCAATCTTCTCAACTTCCTACTAAGACTAGACGAAATTGTTCTGCGCATGAACGCCGACGAAAGTGTCGTCTTAGAGCTCGTGCAGCTGCTTCTCAAACGTTGCAATCCCCAAAAACACCTTCAGCTAGTATTATTCCATTTTCTCCTCAGCCGAAAATTGACCCAAAATCTCCTAAACATAAGATGCGTGATGGTTTTGATCTTGTGCGAGTTAAAGATCCTATTTTTATAAATCTTGATGATGATATAGATGAAAATGTTATTCATGATGAAAATGTTACTCCTCTTGCTTCTGATAGTGAATATGAATATGTTGATATTGATAACCATTTATCTAACGAATTTTCTAAAGCACTTATCCTAGCTCCTGGACAAGAACAATGTGGCTTGGAACATGAACATAGCCCTTGTTTGGATCTTGTGATAGCTCCATCTGTTGTGTTGGATGTTCCTCCTCTAGCGTGTTTCCTGCCTTCCTGAAATATTGATCAGCAAGATCGGGGGGTGGATGACGTGCTAGACTAGTTCATTAGCATAGCAGACTCTCTTCTCCTCTCTTGATCTCTTTTGTTACTTCTTCTATGTGTTATTCTCAATCTTCTATTTGTTGTCCTTAGTGTTGTCTACTTGAGGACGATGCAAAGCATTGAGATCTCTTTTGGTCTCTCTCATGTTGACTCAAAATACACATGTGTTCCCTTCTTCTAGGTGACTTTCCTTGATTGGGGAATGAAGAACAATTATGCATACATACATATGATATACATGAATTATCATACAGCATACTGACCCCAAGGAAAGCGAAGTCACCTCGTGGTTTGTGTTTTGTGTCTATTATCCTTGGGTTTATCTCACACTTGGGGGCTAAATCTTTGTGATAACATGCTCCTTTCCCTTCTCATTTCTTATGTGTATCACTACCTTAAAGCAATCACCCCCGATGAGGCATGTGCGATCGCTTTAACGTAGGGGGCATACACTCCATCCATATCTCTTCAAGATTCTTAAAAATTTCTTGGCGAACTTAGCTTTGCCTTGAAAATTTTTGATATTTTTCTTGCATGACTCATGGTGAGGGAACCGTACTACTGTCAGTCATGGTTCTCCCTCGTGATCTTCCCTTTTACTTTGTCAATCGAAGTCGTAAGATCCTTAGTCCACTGGGGGCTTGGTGTATCTTGCCTCCTTGACATGGTGAAAGTCTTTCAATGTTGTTTCCTTGTACTTTACCGGAAGTATGGGCGTACGCTTATACTCCCGCTAAAGTGGGGGCTAAATGTAGCGTCGTAAAATTGCGACACTTGCAATTTCAACTGCATTTGGGTCTTCACAATGGCGGCGCAACGTTGAACCTCAATGGAGACCCCGAAACCTGTTTACGACATCAAAAACTGCATCTTTCTGCACCTTGGCCTGATCCTCCTTGCACCCTGCTGTCCCAAGAGGTGGGACCATGGCGCCCAGCGCCCTGGTCCCTGGCCCTATTTTGGGCCCGATCTCTTGTTGGGCATCAGGTCTTCAAGTTTGCAATTTGGAAAATAATGCTCCTAGGTCGGCCTAAGGTCGGAAAAATCAGTCTCCTAACCCTAATTGACAAGTATATAAACTACATTTCCCCTCACGGAAAGGGAGGAGGAAAAACATATGTGTGCAAGAGGCGAAAGCGATAGGCAAACATTCAAACATTCAAACATTCAAACATTCAAGCATTCCTTCAAGCAATTGAGCATTCTAGGTCTCCATTCAAGGCTAGGTGTTGCATTCAAGACAAGGATTCAACCATTGAAGAGGAGATCACCTACAACATACAACATCATTACACCTTCGCATGTAAGAATACAAACATTCTTACAACAAGGTATCAGTACTTGATTACATTACAAACATTTACATTTACAGCATTCTCATTTCTTGGTTAATTCCAAAACTGGGGTTTGACCTGAAGGCAAACCCCTAATCCCTAACCCCCCAATCGTCCTCTCTTTTCTGTGTGTAGGTTGCAGGTACGCGGTTGTAATTGAAGATCTGGAATCCTTGTGCAGAGACGAACAGATCCCCCTTCGTTTCGCGGATTTTTCGGAGGACCGTGTGCACTCTGGGCGCCATTGTCCCGTCAACTTTCGCTCAAACTTGTAGGACAGCATCATCTCAACATTTTACTGCTAATTTCAGGTCCGCAGCTTCATCCTGTGTCTCTATCTCCGTCTACAAGCGAATCTTTCTTACTTTCACATACACTCCTAGTTCAATCCTTCTATCTACATTCTTTACAAAAGAGGGTATCCTTGCTGTCTCAACCCTTGAAACTCATTTAGAATTCAATCTTGCATTGTGTGGGATTGGATCTTGTGAGTTTCAACCCCTCTTTTGAATGTAAAGTCTCTCCTAAGTGAAAACCGTCAATCCTAGTGACCTCCTTTCTCTCTCCTTGGAGTGGGGGAACACCCAGGGTTTGATTTTCTGCTTTACACTTATGTATGATTCATGTATAACTATTTAATAAGGATGCCTAAAAAAAATTTAATGCATGATGAGTACATCGAGTGTTTGTAACATTTATTGGGGTTCACTCCTCTTTAGTTGAGACTATGTTGTGCTTCATGCTTAGCACTTTTGGTGTGGATATTGAGATATTTTATATGCCATGAATCTTATTTTCTTTTTATGAGTATGGACTATGGATTTTGGATATAGTATGATATCTCAATTACGTTCAAATTTGAGAAACTTATTCCGAGAAATATTCCACTCATATAGATGTATGATATGACTTCTTCGATAATATAGAGGAGTGTGTATGTGTAAAATGTCATGTAAAATGTATAACTATCTTCCTTACTATGTATATAGATGTTAAAGAAGTGTTGTCAAGCTTGAAAATTGTGAGTTATTGTGTTTTGTGTTTTATGGATACCAACTTGGTGATGGGAATTATGATTAAAAATTATATCCTACAAGAATTTTGTATAAATGATAGTCTCTTGAAGGTAATGGAGTAAATTAGTATGCTTATTATAGATAATAAAGGTGATGTATCTTGTTGCATTAATTCAAATAGTTAAAGAAGGTAAAGGAAAAATCTTGTTGTTACTATCTTACTTTGAGTTAAGGAAATGATTGGACTAAAATATTTTTGTACCTAATGATAAATCCTATAATGAGGAGATTAGTTATGTTGTGTGTATTTATCCTAAAGAAAAGGTATTATTTGGTATCATTCAAATAAAGTTTATAGACTAATGTGTGCATTTGTTCATCTTAGCCTTGTAACTTATAGGAGTAAGTCGAGTCTTAGGGGGGAAGATGTAGTGCCCTTCCATGATTCATCCTTTATGATGGGTTATGTTAGATTCTTGTGGACTCTTTATATGCCCTAATAATCTTTTCTTCTTGTTTGACTCTTTATATTGATATTCTCTTTGATAATAGTAGATTTATTATGATTACTATGATGATGTTGCATCTATACTCTGGATTAATTATAATGATATTTAACATCCTGTACCAAGCAATGAAGGCTTCCAAAGAGAAGAAATCCACCTCTACAAAATAACTCCTCTCCACCTCAACAGAAGAGGAACTCACCTCAATAGGAATATTAGAAGAAGAAAGCATGAAAAATAGAAAAAACACCCAAGACTTCTCCAAAACTGAGCATCCATGGTAGAGACCCACCACCAAAGCACCATTTACAACCTCTTCCCCATGACATATCACCAGCTCCATAGGGAACACTACCATCTCTATAAGACCAAAAGAAGAGGAAGAAGACAACACAAGGGGCCAACTCTTGACCATGGCCACAAAAAAAATGCCCCACCTCAAGAAAAGATGACTTCAACTCCAAGGGGATCAACTGAAGAAGGAACATGGGCAGGAAAATGAAAAAATTCAACCAAAAGGCTTCAAAAAACACAAGCCAGTCCTCAAAAAGAGAAACCCCAAAGCCACAAATTGAAAGAAGGTCCAACACAGACATTGAAAGGTGAAACTAGTAGAAGAACAAGGGAAAAAAGACAAGCCCCCACAACCCTAAAAAATTCCAAGCTGAAGAATACCAAACCACACTAGTGGTTAACACAAGAACTCCCAACAACAAGAAGAGGGAAAGCTAGGTAAACACCATGTAAGAAGAACTCCCTCCAACTGCACAAGACCAAAGCTTTCCTCCCAAAATGCCCCATAGAAACAACAATTAAGAGAGCCCCACCATCAATCACTTGGAATGAAGGAAAATCAATCCCCACAACCATAGGGGAGAAATGGACAACTCTGTCCATGCAGCACACAACAGTACCATCACCGAGATTTGGGACAAGAGCCAAAACTGCAACAACCAAACCAAAAGAAGGGCATCAAAACAAAATAAACGCCAAAAACAAGGGGGCACCCACAACTAGGGTCCAAAAGAGGACAAAAGAAACCAAGAACGTGACAACAAATGGGAACACGAGAGAGCCATTGTCCATACCCTTGCCACCATCCACATCACCATCATCTGTGTCTTCTCCCATATCTCCCTCTCCTTCTCCGCTACCTACAGAAACCCTCTTTCCTACCAACAAGTGTACCATGAATGTTATGAGGTTATTATAATTCTCTTTGTTGTACCCATAGGCTACTGGTGTCTAGGTGCAAATTAGGGGAAGTGTCTCTAAAGTGGGTGTCGGAGCCCTAAAGTGGATACTAGGGAATCTCATTGAGAGTTGGATTAATCAAGTGATAACATTAAATTAAATAAATTAAGGGATGGGTAAAACACAAATTAATAAGATTATTGTTGGTGCTCCACTTATGGCTTTGAGTGCTTGTTTAAACTCAAGATGAGATTCGAAAGGCCTGCATGGCAAATCAAACTTCCTTGCTTCCATGGAAGGATTGTTTGGTTCCACATGTGTAGTCGAATGGGCTCCAGGGTCTAGAGTTTGGAGAGGTTCAGACTATTAGGGAAGCTCATGTCGATGTCATGTGATGACACTTTTCCCTAGTTGTAGTCCGGTACCCTATCCTATGTCAAGTTGTGGAAGCCTCTAGAGATCCTATGTCATGTGGTGTTTCAGTTCTTATACAACTTACATATATTCCTAGTGAATGTTTGTATTCCCTTGAATGTATAGGTGTCGACTTAGGTCAAGTGATGTGTGTGGGGCCTTATGTCATTATAAAAAGAATGGGGGTATACTTTTTTGGTTCCACATGGTCAGGTGGTTGATTCCTTCTTCCATTGGGAAATCTAGTGGTTTATTCATGAGAATGGTTAATGGTTCTTCTTTTCTTCAATTTCAGTTCTATGGTTTAAGATGCATAAGTATTCTCTAATGTATATAAAAGATTCACCTATGTACCTTGTAATGGGATATCATTTATATGAGTAATGTACCAGGATACTCTCATTCGAAATATTGGTGTAAAACTATAATGTAAATTATGCATAGGATGTAAGATGTAATGTAATGATGTTATCATATGTTTAATCAATGAGGTGTTGGTACCGGCTATATTTTAGGAATGGATAGGTCTATTATGATTGTAATATTTAATATTACATGAACATTTGGTATTGGTATTTAAAATGAATGTAGGATCTTGGAAGTGCTAAACATGTTATATTTCATGGTTATCTTTCTATGTTTTATTTGAGTACTTTCTTATGCTATGTTTAATGATAGGTCCTTAGTTTAAGTAGGGAATGTTTCATGTATCTATATAGAGGTTGCATTATTAGTAATGACATTGGTAAACCTTAAAGGACGTAAGTTAGATGTTATGGGTTTATTTATGCTTGTGCATTAGTGTTATATGATCACATTCATTTAAATGTCTGAATTTCTTTTAAGTTTAATGTGATATTTTTTTATTTTATTTTTTAAATTCTCTCTCAAATGTTTAGTTGGATAGTTAGTTAGTGTTGTCCTTTGGGGTTTCTTGGTGGGCATTACACCTTTTGGGACAAAAATGACTCTTCAATCTATACGTTAACCACCTCAGCCATTGCCTTTACAAACATTTATGATAACTTAACTCTAGTCCATCTACAACTCATCGATTGGAATAAAAAAGGTACACTGAGCTTAGATATTTTTGAAAATGATGAAGCTATCGTTGATTTCATGAAAATTTGAGAAGACATACCTTGGGCGATCATAAAGAAAGATTTGTAGTTGATTTCAATAACAATACTTTGGAAAATTCAATCCTAGTCACAAAAGTAAAATTATAATTATTTGTCTTTAGTTGAAGATAGAAAAGCACCATCTAACTCTAAAAAGGTAAAACTAAAGGATGATTGTGAACGTGAAAACCTTTCTAAGGTATATGAGGATGAAAGGTTAGATTTTTTCCCTTAAGTCAAGAAAGATCTCCACTCCTAGTAGAGGAGTCACAAGAAATTAATCTTGGTACATGTTGTCACGGAGGATACACCTATTTTTGCAAAACAAATCAGTACTAGTGCTTATGCAATCATGTGCAACATGGAAACGAAACTCAAGTTGTGGGTAAACTCAGAAAGAGAAACGAATCTCCTAGTTATGGGTTGTCTCCCTTTGAAATACCTCCTAAAACTAATGTTGGGTATGGAAAAGAGAAAAGAATGATTACATTAAGCCAAAAATTGAAACTATTCTAGGAGGTGAGAACCAAATTGTGATGATAAACTGTCATGATTCACAAAAATCTATCAGAAATCCTGCCTACACAAGATAATTAACTTCCCTATAACATGAGCATTTCTTACAAAGGTTAATTAATTAATTAACTTGAAAGAAAAGTTAATTTCTCAACACAAATTTACCAAAACCTACAACACAAACTAAGACTTGTGATTCTGAAAAAGCAATGATGCATGCACACTAAGGAGACAAAATATTCAAGGTTTCAAATGAAACACAAAATTTATTCTATCAAATCTGTCATGAACAAACATAATTATCAAGGTAAACTTATAAAATTCTACAAATAAAAGGAATCTTGCTAAAATATAGAACTGAAAAACTACTCCAAATCTCTATATATCAATCTCTGAGTTACAAATCTCTGAAATTATCTTAAGGCAAGAGAAAAGCAAAGGCAAGAACTGATTAAAAAGCTAACAAGCTTTCATCTATATACAATGATAAGGCATGCAAACCCTAAAAGAAAGATCTGCACTCCCAAAAAGGTGAACTCAAGTCTGAAATCCGAGCACAAGGAAAAAACCTGAAAAGTAGGTACCAAATCTACATGAAAAGATACAACAATATTGCCAAAAAGTCCTCAAGTCAATGTGTAACCCAAAAAGACTCTCAAAATAGCCTCAGTCTGCCTCAAACTGCCTCAAACCACCTCTGAACTATTGTTGAACTGATCCACTGTCAGACGCATGTGTGTATAAGGGGAAAATAGAATAAATACTAAAGTTAGCCAATAATGACTTCACTTTTAATATTTATTATGTATATGTAATTTATCCTTTATATTTATATGATAAATATTATAAGTTATTTATAGAATTATCACTTTAATATTTTTTTTACATTTCATTTGTGCATGGATGTATCTGACAGAAAATAAAACTCCTAAGTGCATTAAATGAATTATTTTTATTTATTATTAATAATGGTATATTTGTATTTTCAATATTTTTAAATACCATTATTAAATAAATAAATGCAATAAAGACATTTCCATGCACATAAAAAAAAGAAGGGTTTTAAGCCCCCACGACTAGCATGACTAAGAAATAAAGTCTTAGTGGGAGTTAAAAACTCGACCACCATTCAATTAAAAGAAGCTCTAAAAATAAAAATAAGCCCATAAAAATCCGCATGGTATTAGAACATGCCAAGGTAAAAGGATTTTGAAAATCCTAAAAAAAAATTATTTGCACTTTGTATCTTTTAGTCTTCTCAGAGAAGACTCCTCCTTTGGCCGCTACTGTGGTAGGGTTTGAGTTGGAGTTTTGAGCTTGGGACTATTACATTCTCTGCAGTCGGGTATGCATGATTTCTTTTTCTTCCTTTTCTGCTACTCTCTAAAAAAATAAAATTGTGAAGGCTTTTAACAAAATATTTGCTTTTATAGATGCAACAATTTAGGGTTTTTCTGTGTATATTCCTTTATATGAACATGAACAAGAGTTGCAGCTTTAATATTCATGTATACTGCACTTTGCATGAAGAGAAATGATAAAACCCTATTCAACCGTGAATATATGAATTCTTTTTCGGTCATAGAACTTGGCAACTCTTTCATTCATTTTCTTTAAATGCAAACTTTATTCCTCTTGCGTTCGTTCAACTTTTAAAGGCTTTTGATGATCTAGATTATTGGTTGTTCATGTTTCCTCTGTAAATGTGAATCTGAGTATATGGTTTATGGTTTTCTCTTATAGTATTTGTGATAGTCTTTAATAAATGTTCTTAGTGGTTGTGATTTTTATATACCTTTGACTACTTAGCCTCATCAATTTGATAGCTTAGCATGACAACCCTTTTGTTTTGAAGAGGTTCCTATTGTTGACATTTATCATATCATGCTCCTAATAGCTATAGTTGTTTTGGCTTGTTTGTGAGTTGTTCACACCATCAATCAATGTTGTGTCCAGGTCAACATGTTTGACTGTGGCTATGCCTTGAGAAATTCATTGTCTTTTTGGTCATTGTTTTATTCATTCCTCGAATTTGGGACTACTTTTTACCTTTCTGTAGACTGCTCTCTCTTTTTTTTTTATCTCTGTGGCTGCCCTAAAAACAATGGCATTGACTATTTTGAATGCTTTGGATATATCGCTATATCATTTCTTATTTGTTGCTATTGGCAATATTGCATTATAACAGACAATGAAAGATTGTTGGCATTTCATAAGGATATTGAGAAGGTTGTTCATGATTATGGATATAACTGATTAAAGATGTTTATTGCCTTGATATTATTATTTTGTCATTGATGTCAAGAAATTGATTTTTTAATTCAGTATGATGTTGCCATATCTTGAGAAGTATGATATGAAGATTATAAAGATGTCGGTAAAAGACACAAGAAAGAATATAATGAATAAAGAATGAATAAGGTATTCAATGGGCAACTAGTACTGAGTCAAACAATGATGAGATCATGATGTTTAGATTGTTTTAACATCATACATATGTTGTAAAATGTAAAGGTTAATACTATACTATGTTATCAAGCAAGGAACCTAGTCGGTAAACCCTAAGGAACCTAATCAGTAAACCCTAAGGTTATCGCTGTCGATTAATGAAGGCAGAATGTCTACCAAGTGAAGTTTAGTATTCACCGAGTTGTTACCAAGTTGTAACCGAGCTATAACAGAATGCATTAAATGTCTACATGCGTTATTTAATGAAGGAAGCTGATGAGCTGGAACTAATCAATGATTGATGAGTCGTGAATGAAGTTTGTTAACGAATCTAAGGCAATGAAAAGTCGACATGAAGATCTACAGCTCAGATTGAACCGCAATACCCTGGCACAAGTTCCAAGACTAATATGCAAGTTCCAAGGCGGGGTAAAATGTTTTCAGATCGAAAGATGCATTGAACCTGGACAAGATTGAAGATCTGATGGCTATGATTGATCATGGGAAATGTGATCAAGGAAATTAAGCGGTTACCTAATTGTTTATAAATAGGAAACTGTTGATAAACAATGTATGCGGGCAAGTGTATGTACAAGGATGCTACATAGTGATTACCGAGCACAGAAGCTTGAAGACCTGTTTGAATAACAGAGTATAGAAGCCCAGCAGATAGACAAGATTAGCTCTATGTCTAGATTGTATTGAACAAATAAGAATCTGCTTTAGCATTTTATATGTGAAGTTGCAAATAGATTTTATTACTGTTATTTTGTGAAAGTGACAGAAAATCTCTTTACCGAGTGGACTTAACAGTCTTATTTGTAAAACCCTCTAGCAAGGTGACATTCTGATTGAGTGTTTGAAATCCTTTAAAAAGGTCACTTCTAACAAGGTGAAGATCCTAACAGATCTAAGGGAAATCCCTTAACTCGGTCACATCTAGCAATGTGTTTGTAATCTTTAACAGGATTTGCTTTTAACCTAGCATACTCTAGAAGAGTATATTTCTTAGTGGGTCCAAAATCCCAAAGTGGTTTTTCCCTATTTGGGTTTCCACGTTAAATTTGGTGTTATGAGGTTTATGATGTTCATATGCTTTTGAGTTTGCATGTTTAACAGTTTTGGTTATATTACTGAAATATATGTTACCGAGGTTGAATCTGATGTTTTTATGGAAGATTAAGTTTGTATGATTCACCCTCCCCCCCCCCCCCCTCATCTTGTTGGCTATTAGATCTATACTTATATTAATTATCAGAACTATTAATTGGTATCAGAGCATTGGACTCCGGAAGGAAAGTTTAAAGGCACTTGAGTTAAAGATCCAAAGATGTATAAGAGGGATGCACCAAAGCTGAACAAGTCAAGTTTCTCTACATGGCAGAAAAGGATGAAGCTACATCTATCAGGAGTTGGAGAATATGTTGTATACTATCTGGAGAATGATTTTGTCACACCAAGCACCTATTAATTGACTATGGAAGAGATAAAGGCAAAGCAAGAACATATTCAAGCAATGATTGAAATAACATCTGCATTGACCGATTCAGAGTTTAATGATCTAGAAGGCTGCAATGATGCAAAGGCAATGTGGGATAAGCTCATATCAGTATATGGAGGAGATGAACATGTTCAAAGAGAAAAAGTAGATAGTCTAAGAGGACAACTTGAATCTATGAGGATGAATGAAGGTGAAAACATAACTTAGTACAGTACAAGACTAAAGGAGATTGTTAATCAAATCAAAGGAGCGGGTGGAACTATTGAAGAAAAAGATATAACAAGTAAGTTGTTAAGAACCCTTCTACCAGCTTATGCAATCTGAGTCTCTGCAATCAATGAATTGAGGTCTATACCTAATATGCCAGTTTCTTTAGATGCTACTATTGGTAAGCTACATGCATTTGAGTTAAGTAATTTTGATAACAGTGGATCTTCGGTAAATAAAGTTGAATCTGCATTTAGTTCTTTTCATCTTGATGAATCTAATGATTTCAATGAAAGAAAGTATAAGTACTCTGAAGGAGATCACAGTGGAGCAAGTGAAAGATTTCATAAGAACATGGAGGCAATACACAAATTATATGAGGAAATCAGAAAGCAAGAAGAGTTTGAAGCACTATTAGCCAAAAGGTTACCGAGAGGCAGAGGTAAGTATAAAGGAAAACTACCTTTGAAATGTTTCAATTGTGATAAAATAGGACATATGGCTTCTAACTATCCTGACAAAGATTCTACTGAAAAGAGAGATTACCGAGATGATAGACAGAAAAATAATCATTACAGAGGACACCGAGACTTCAGAAGAAGAGAAAGAAAGACATGCCTAATAGCTGATGAGGAATCCAACGATGATAAATCAGATGAGACTGATACAGAGGAAGTAGTTTATGTGGCTATCAAGGATGGATCAAATGAAGAAAGGTATGAAGAAAAAACCCTAATATCTCACATAAACACTAATGATTCTTGGATTATAGATAGTGGATGCTCACATCATATGACAGGAGATAAACACAAGTTTGTTGTATTAGAAGATTATGATGGAGGCTATGTTAGATTTGGTAATGATGCACCATGTCTGGTGAGAGGTAAAGGATCTATAACAATTCTTGATAATGTAAGATGTAATGATGTTTATTGGGTTGAAGGTTTGAAATACAATTTGTTGAGTGTAGCACAGCTAAACAACACAGGTTGCCGAATAGAATTTCAAAAGGGAATTGTCAAAGTTCATAACAAAAATGGAAAGTTAGTTGCTACTGGGACACAAAAAAAAGGTAACACATTTCACCTTGACTCAACTCGGAATAAGTGTTTGCATGCAAAGTTAGATGATACCTGGTTATGGCATAAAAGGTTTTGTCATTTTAATTTTGATAATCTGATCAAAATAAGCAAGAAACACAGAGTAGGAGGTCTACCGAGTCTTGAAAAACCTGAGAATGCTATGTGTCGAGGATGCCAGATGGGTAAGATGACAAGATCAAGCTTTACAAGTAAGTCTTACACTTCTAAAGGAATTTTAGATCTAGTGCACACTGATCTTTGTGGTCCTATGAAAGTTCAAAGTTATTATGGTGATAAATATTTCATATTATTTGTGGATGACTATTCAAGGATGATGTTAGTAATGTTTTTAAAAGAAAAATCTGAAGCTTTTCAAATGTTTAAATGGTACAAGGCAAGAGTTGAAAATGAAACAGGAAGACAACTGAAATGTCTTAGATCAGATAGAGGAGGAGAGTTCACATATGATGAGTTCAACTTATTTTGCAATGATCCTGGTATTAAAAGACAAGTCTCTGCACCGAGAACTCCACAGCAGAATGGGATAGCTAAGAGAAGAAACAGATCTATTGTGGATTGTGCTAGAACACTGATGATTGAAAAGAAGGTGCCACAAACATTTTGGAGAGAAGCAATAAGCACAGCAGTTTACACCTTGAACCGAGTTCAATTGAAGAAAGGTACTTTGAAGACACCATATGAAACCTGGTATGATAAGAAACCTAATGTAAGTTATTTTAAAATCTTTGGAAGTAGATGTTATGTTCATAAAGATGATAGAAATGGCAAATTTGATCAGAAAAGTGAAGGAACGTTTCTAGGTTATTCTTCTAGAAGCAAAGCATTTAAATGTCTGATCAAATCATCTAACAAAATAGTAGAAAGCGCAAATGTGAAAATTGATGAATTTGCAGAAAGAAATGATGAAGGAAATTCCAAGGAACCAAAAGACTATGATGAATTTGTCTATGTTCAACCGAGAAGTCCTACCGAGAAGACTGTTGAAGAAAATGAAGAGAATATCCAGTTACCGAGTGATGAAGAAAATCATACAGAACCTACCGAGCTTGTATTAGCCAAGTATGTCAGAAGACATCATGCACCAAGTCAGATTATAGGAGATAAGGATGATCCAGTGATGACAAGGAACAAACTGAGACAGAACACATGTTTGATATCTGAATTTGAACCAAGAATAGTGAAAGATGCATTTAACAGTGAAGATTGGATAAATGCTATGACAGAAGAGATTGATCAAATCAAGAAGAATGACACATGGACACTAATCCCAAGACCGAAGGACAAAAATGTAATCGGTACAAAGTGGATTTTCAAAAACAAGCTAAATGAAAAAGGAGAGGTCATTTGAAACAAAGCAAGACTAGTTTGCAAAGGTTATGCTCAAGAAGAAGGAATTGATTATGGTGAAACTTTTGCACCTATTGCTAGACTTGAAGGAGTAAGAACATTGTTGGCCTATGCTGCTTTCAAAAATTTCAAGATATATCAAATGGATGTCAAATCTGCATTTCTGAATGGAATATTAGAAGAAGAAGTTTTCATTGAACAACCTGAAGGATTTGTTGAAGACAAAAATAAAGATCAGGTATGTAAATTGAACAAAGCTTTATATGGTTTGAAACAAGCACCAAGAGCATGGTATGAAAGATTGCACTCTTATTTGATTAAGATTGGTTTTATAAGGACAGGTGAGAACAACAACATGTACATGAAGAATGATGAAAATGGAATATTGATCTCAGCCATATTTGTTGATGATATTATATTTTGTGGAAATGACTCTTTATGCAAGAACTTTGGAAATGAAATGAGCAAATAATTTGAGATGTCATTAATCGGTGAGATAAAGTATTTTATAGGTTTACAGATATTGCAAATGAAAAATGAAATTTTCATTACTC
Organism: Cryptomeria japonica; assembly: GCF_030272615.1. Lineage (NCBI taxonomy): Eukaryota > Viridiplantae > Streptophyta > Pinopsida > Cupressales > Cupressaceae > Cryptomeria > Cryptomeria japonica. The sequence continues at coordinate 190,858,769 of NC_081410.1, forward strand.
AATCCAAGTACATAAAGGAAATCTTGAAGAAATTTGGAATGGAGGATTCAAAACCAGTAAGTACTCCTATGTCTACCAACTGCAAATTATCAAAGAATGATGAATCTGCATCTATTGATGAGACACTTTACCAATCCATGATTGGAAAGCTACAATATGTTGTTCACAGCAGACCAAATATAGCACATGCAGTAGGTATAGTTGCAAGATTCTCTGCAAATCCTAAGGAAACACACATGACAACAATCAAAAGAATTTTTAGATACTTGAAAGGAACAGAGGATTATGGCTTAGTATATCAAAAAGGAAATGATTTTGATTTAAAATTTTATACTGATGCTGACTGGGCAAGCAACATTGATGACAGAAAAAGCACAAGTGGAGGAGCTTTCTTTTTAGGAGAAAGACTAGTGAGTTGGCTTAGCAAGAAAAAAGGATGTGTTTCACAGTCAACAGTAGAAGCTGAATACGTTGTTGCAGCATTGAATTGTACCAACATTGCATGGATCAAACAACTGTTGGAAGGTATAAATGAGAAAGTTACCGACCCAGTAACTATATTCTGTGACAATACTAATGCCATTAATATTTCAAAGAATCAAGTTATGCACTATAAGACAAAGCACATATCTATCAAATATCATTATCTTAGAGAAGAAGCTCAAGAGAAGAAAGTGGTATTGGAGTATGTTAGCACAAAGGAACAAATAGAAGATATCTTCACCAAACCACTACCGAGGGACACTTTTGAATATCTCAGAAGTAAGTTAGGGGTCCTACCCCTAACTTCTACTCACTGATCGAGTTCGGTGAAAGCATCAATCCGATGACTCTAATGAATATCTTTTGGGAGTTGATGTTGATTTTTACACTTTAGGATGTTTTCTAAAAGTGTACAAGAAATATTACAGGGAACAGGAATTGAGGATAAATGCTCTGACCGAGACTTAGTTGATACACAACAACAGGAAATAACTTTTTACATAAAGTAATTATGTTTTAGTTCTTTACTTTTTGGCATTGTTGTCAAAGGGGGAGAAGACTACTATAAAGGGGAAAAGACTAATATAGAGGAAGAAGACCTATCAGGGGAGAAGACTAAAAGAAAACTGAGTAGACTACAGATTGGAAAGACGACTAAAAATAGGAGAAGTCTAATGTATGGGGGAGAGCATTTCAGCATTTCAGAATCACGGCAATCTAAATCTTTTAAGGTCAAATCAATTGGTTTTTCCATCAATGCCAAAGGGGGAGATTGTTGGAAATATTGCATTATAACAAACAATGAAAGATTGTTGGCATTTCATAAGGATATTGAGAAGGTTGTTCATGATTATGGATATAACTGATCAAAGATGTTTACTGTCTTGATATTATTATTTTGTCATTGATGTTAAGAAATTGATTTTCTAATTCAGTATGATGTTGCCATATCTTGAGAAGTATGATATGAAGATTATAAAGATGTCGGTAAAAGACACAGGAAAGAATATAATAACTAAAGGATGAATAAGGTATTCAATGGGCAACTAGTACCGAGTCAGACAATGATGAGATCATGATGTTTAGATTGTTTTAACATCATACATATGTTGTAAAATGTAAAAGTTAATACTATACTATGTTATCAAGCAAGGAACCTAGTCGGTAAACCCTAAGGAACCTAGTCGGTAAACCCTAAGGTTATCGCTATCAGTTAATGAAGGCAGAATGTCTACCAAGTGAAGTTTAGTATTCACCTAGTTGTTACCAAGTTGTAACCGAACTATAACAGAATGCATTAAATGTCTACATGCGTTATTTAATGAAGGAAGCTAATGAGCTGGAACTGATCAATGATTGATGAGCCGTGAATGAAATTTGTTAACGAATCTAAGGCAATGAAAAGTTGGCATGAAGATCTACAGCTCAGATTGAACCGCAATACCCTGGCACAAGTTCCAAGACTAATATGCAAGTTCCAAGATGGGGTAAAACATTTTCAGATCGAAAGATGCATTGAACCTGGACAAGATTAAAGATCTGATGGTTATGATTGATCATGGGAAATGTGATCAAGGAGATTAAGTGGTTACCTAATTGTTTATAAATAGGAAACTATTGATAAACAATGTATGCAAGCAAGTGTATGCACAAGGATGCTACATAGTGATTACCGAGCACAGAAGCTTGAAGACCTGTTTGAATAACAGAGTATAGAAGCCCAGCAGATAGACAAGATTAGCTCTATGTCTAGATTATATTGAACAAATAAGAATATTCTTTAGCATTTTAGATGTGAAGTTGCAGATAGATTTTATTACTGTTATTTTGTGAAAGTGATAGAAAATCTCTTAACCGAGTGGACTTAACAGTATTATTTGTAAAACCCTCTAGCAAGGTGACATTCTGATTGAGTGTTTGAAATCCTTTAACAAGGTCACTTCTAACAAGGTGAAGATCCTAACAGATCTGAGGGAAATCCCTTAACCGGGTCACATCTAGCAATGTGTTTGTAATCTTTAACAGGATTTGCTTTTAACCAAGCATACTCTAGAAGAGTATATTTCTTAGTGGGTTTGAAATCCCATAATGGTTTTTCCCTATTTGGGTTTCCACGTTAAATCTGGTGTTATGAGGTTTATGATGTTCATATGCTTTTGAGTTTGCATGTTTAACAGTTTTGGTTATATTACTGAAATATATGTTACTGAGGTTGAATTTGATGTTTTTATGGAAGATTAAGTTTGTATGATTCACCCCCCCCCCCCACCTCTCATCTTGTTGGCTATTGGATCTGTACTTATATTAAGTATCAGAACTATTAGTTTCTACCATGTATCTCTGTGATAATCATGCAATGAAGGAATGACCATGCATTCATGGCTCTTCATGAACTGTCAAAATCGTATGCCTCCATGAATCATTATGGCCTTTGATCTTCATAAACCTTCTTATATATGATTGAAAATATTTACTACTAAAGTAGAATAATCATAAGGACTGCAAATTTTTATTTGAAGACTATTCTTTTACCGCCCTCACTGTTTGATGTGTACTAGCTACTCATAAGGACTGTCTTATTTTGCTTTTGAGGTTCCTTTTGCTTTTGATGAAGATTACTATTATAGACTCTGTCAAAAATGTTCCTTCATATGCCCTATTTTTTTTGTATTTTTAGCTTATTATCTTAATTGTGACAGTGATTTCTATTTTTAATAATTGTCAATGGCTTGGTCATTGACTATGGCTTGAATGCTAATGAGTTCTCTAAAGCTTGATTTGTAGTTGTATCTATTATGAATACCCTACCTATTTCAACCTGTGTTTGGATTTGGTATCCATGGTGGTCTCTCTTATGCTATTATTGGGATTTGATGACATCTTTATTATAAGACCTCATTGATATTAGTTGGGGACATGATTGGAATATTCATAGACTATAGGGCTTCTATTTTTTAGTGACTGATATGAGAATTCTCAGATATTGTTGTAGCTACACATGCACTTGCTATGTATTCACTGTTACTCTTTTCTATTGAATTTAACAGTTTGTCTTTTAACATTGTGATTACCTTTGACTACTTTTGTTAAAACTGTGAGTCCAAAATCATTGTATTTTATCCTTGAATTCTTTTAAAAGGTTGTTAAAGATGTTCGTTGTATTTTGGTCTTCATGAATACACCTGTGATATGTTTCTTTTGTTCAAATTTTGTAAAAGGTCTGATGCTTATTGTCTTAATGACCAAAGGCTTGTAGATGCTACCTTTAACTGTAACTGTGTTGGATTTGTTGATCATATCATTAATACACTATGCTAAACTGTCTCTTCTACCATAATTGACTGTCAAAGCTCACTGTTCTTTGAGGATTAACTATGACTGTGATGGTGATTTTGTTGTAGCAATTTTTGGCAACCTTAAATGTTACACCATTTCATGACTTTCAAAATGGCATGGAATGTCTTCTTGAAGATGACTGTCCTTGTGGCAATGGAGCTTCAAAACTTTTTTACTATTGTTGTGAGTTACCATTGATAGGGACCTAGGCCTTTATGACTGCATTATTGGATAGTTTGAATGCATTGTACTTGCTTGTGACAGTTCATTGGACCTTTTCACGGGGATCCATGAACTGTTCTGTAACTGTCCCTTGACTGTCACCAATGATTGGTGACTATTTTATTATCATGGTGTAAGGCTATGATAATGATCAATAGGGTATTAGCTCCATTATTTCCCTGTATGACTATCATGAGCCTGATTCAAGACTAACTTCCTTGGTTCCTGTGTCTTTTCTTTTATGTCTCAAGTCTATATAGAAGTCTTGTCACCATTTGATACTCAACCTTGAGTCCTTTATATGCCTTGGTTGTGCTCTTCTAGCTATCTAGGATTGTTGAGAGGTTTCTTGAAAGGTTGTACTTTATGATTTTTACTTTGCACTCCATAACAATCATTCTCGGTGTTATGCATTGTGTCATGTAGGATCTTTAGGACTGCACCTTTCTTTACTCATTGCTTTGATAGTAATATCATTGTTTGATGCACATGATTGTCCTTTTTTTATTGTGATCTTTGTGGTTGTGCATTTATGGTAACTATTCATTGCTCACTGTCAGATTGTATTGGTTGTCTGCATCCTATCAATGGTGCTTGAACTCAACTCTCTGTTGATGCATGATACAAAGACCCAAAGAGCATCATCGTATGATATTCTTATGACTTCTTATGGTATTGTGGATGTGTATTATGACAATGATGACTTCATTTTCTTACTTTTCTTCATGGAATAAAATAGAGATGAACCTATTGATGAAGGCAATACTGTTCCTTTTCATGACTGCTTACTGCCTGCTGATGTTCTGAATGATGTACTGACTATCTCTAGCTACTTATAAGGATGATACACCTACTCACTATGCACTCTTCTTGTGCTCTTTGACTTGGCATGATGTTGTTCATTAAAGGTAATTATCCTCAAAGACCTTTATATCTTTTAAATCCTCCATGATTTGTGTCTTAGAGCTCTGTATACTTGCCATTATTCATATGATTGATTTAGTCATCTGTTAATCATAGAACACAGTTTATTCATTTTTCTATGTGTTGTCATTGGATGACAGTTCAAACTGTCATTGAGTGTCAATATATGGGACCATAGATACAGTTGTGTCTCATGTTTGATAGTTCATTAGTGTCACCTTGTGAGTGATTACTAGTATGTTGAGCTCAACCCTTGTGGGAGCCCATTTTAACCCACATACTTGATACTTATGAGATGGAAACCTGTTTTATACCTGCACAGTGAACAAACAAGTTATAAAAACAAGAAGCTCATGAAGCTTCTGATGATTTGACACTCTGATCACTGACTCTCTTGTTGTTTTGTTATGATTCTTTCCATCTGTGGTCTGATATACATGTGTATGAGTAGATTAGTTAAAGAAACTGAGATCTCGAGCTCTAGCATGCCTGTCCTTCACCTCTTGTAGGCACTCTAGGAGCGTTAGGAGCATGAAGATACAAGATGCAACTTGATCACATTAACAGTTCGTCATTGAAAGGCAATGACATATCCCCTTTTCTCTCTCTTTTATTTGTATATATGTCTATCATTCTATTTACTATACATTCTTAGTCATACCCACGTCTTGTGTGGGTCCTTACACATTTATGTAAATTAAAAGTTTCTCTCATATGCAATTTTTAAAAGTACATGATTGAAATACATTGCATTTTGAAAACAAATCTTCATTTGTACATTCAAATCTGATAAATGATGAAGTATAAAGAAATTTTTTTGTGTACCTTTCTTTCATTTAATGTGTAAGGCCGGTCATAGGCCTATCAAATTTTTATGATTCAAAATTTAGATAACAGTACAAGAGATAGTTTGAAATTTTTTCACTTTGTTGTAGTCCTAATGGGAACAAGATAAGGAGACTAAAAATTTCTTCATGACAAGACATGTCAACTTTTCTTGGTCCTATGTAAACATGCAAGGATTAGATCCTAGACTAGTCCTTCATCATTTACCTCCTTATCCAAGGGCAAAACCTGTAAAGAAAAAGTTGAGAAAAATGCATCCACATATTACCTTATTGGTCAAAGTGGAACTAAAAAAGTTATTAGATGTTAGTTTTATCCAACCTATTGATTATGCCAAATGGATCTCCAATCTTGTCCTAGTCACCAAGCCCATTGGGGGAATCATAATTGACACAAAATTTAGAGATATAAACAAAGCATGTCTGAAGGACAACTTCCCTTTACCCAACATAGATATGATTGTTGATCTCACAAAAGGGTATGAGATGCCACTTATGGATGGATTTTATGGCTACAAAGAAATTAGAATTGCTCGAGGATTAACATAAAACAAATCTTACACGTCCTTAGGGTACATATTGTTGGAATGTCATGCCTTTTGGTTTTAAGAATGTCAAGGTAACCTATTGGAGGGCCATGAATAAAAAATTTCATGATATGATGCACACTTTGATGGAAGATTATGTCGATAATGTCCTTGCCAAATCAATCTCACAAGAGAATCATCTAGACATTTTAGCAATGTCTTTCACATATTAGAACATTATAAAGTCAGACTCAATCTTAAGAAATGTGTCTTTGGAGTAGCTTTGGGAAAAATCCTTAGGTTCATTATCTCTCATAGAGGAATTGAGGTAGATCCAACAGAAGTGAAAAAAATTATTGATATGGATCCATATTTAAATTTGAATCAACTTTTTAGTCTTTAGGGAAAGATACAATCCATCCATAGATTCATTGCACAATTAGGAAACAAATGTCACCCTTTTCAACACCTGCTTGATAAGGGTGTGCCATTCAGATGGACTGAAAAATGTCAACAATCTTTTCAACAGCTTAAGGATTATTGCATGCTTGATCACTAGTGCTAATGCCACCCACACAAGGAAAACTATTAATTCTCTATATATCAACTACAACATCAACAACTAGGGGCTCTCGTTGCACAAAATAATGAAGGGAAAGAAAGGGCCATATAATATATCAGTCACACATTAGTAAGGTATGCACTCAATTATACACCTATTGAACATGAATTTCTAACAGTTGTCTTTAACCCCCAAAATATACATTGTTAATGCTAAATCACTAGACCAAGCTCATAACAAAGATAGATCCCCTTAAATATTTTCTCAACAAAATGGCTCTCAAGGGAAGGCTAAAAAAGTAGGTAATGATACTAAGTGAATTTGATATACATTATGTTGATCGAAAGACAATCAAATGAAAAGTGTTTTTTGATCAAATAGCAGATGCTCCTATGGTAGTATATCATCCACTTGTATTAGACTTTCCAGATGCAATAGTATTCACAATGACTACATACACAAAATGAAAATTATAATTTGATGGATCTTATATCGAACATGGTTCAGAGAAGTAGTCCTTTTTACCACACCTTAATGGGATGCTATTCCAAAATCTTATAGAGAAGGTTTCTCTTGTACAAACAACATTGCATAATATGAAGCTCTCATCATAGGTCTTAGAATAGTTGTAAAGTGGAAGATCAAAAACCTTCATGCCTATGGTGATTCATAGTCCATTGTTTGATAAGTCAATGATGACTATATGATAAAGGAAAAACACAATGCCCTACAATTAGATGGTTGATGAATTCAAAAAGTATTTTAATTACACTGTATTTGAGCATATTACAATAGTACATGATAAAGTAGTTGATGCCATGGCAACAATTGGATCTTTACTTGACATGCTCGATAATGTATCATAGTATATTCTTGGTAAAACAACTATTGATCCCTACTTTCAAAATTACAAGTCTAAGATCATGTACAAAATTGTTGGTCTCAATTTGCTCTGGTATAAAGACATATATGCTTATCTCCATGAACAAAACCCTTCCTCGGGCTTGTCAAGAAACCAACAGAAAACCTTTATTCACCAAGTCTTTCAATATGTTATCATTAATGATACCCTATATCGACAAAGTCTAGATAGAACCCTTCTAACATGTCTTGACTCAGATGTAGCACATGAATTTATGAGAAGTACACGATGGTAAATGTGGAGCCCGTTCTAGTGGTCCAACCTTGGTCAAAAAACTCATGAGAACAGGATATTAGTGGCTAACTTTGGAATGATATGTCTACAAATTTGTTAACAAATTTTGCTTGTGTCAGATACATGGAGATCTCATTCATTCACCAGCACAAGAACTTTAGCATATTACATCTCCATGGCCTTTCTCTTACTGGAGACTTGATCTCATAGGAAATATCCATCCTACCTTTTCCAATGACCATAAATTCATTACAACAACCATTAAGTATTTCACAAAGTGGATCTCAAGATAATTGACAAAAAAAATTAATCTCATGATTTCAATTCTATCTAATCAATTGAGCTTATCAACAACAACCCTTGTCTACCATCAACTAGCATTCTTCAATTATTACTAACAATTCTTCTCTTTCATCATTATTCATGTTTCATCTAACATTCTTCTTCTTCTTTCTAGAAATCATTCATGTCTTTAAATGTATAAACCCTCTCTCAAGGGGGCATCCTGCCTCCTCCTTGCATTCTACTAAGGCACATTACGGAAAGAGACTATTGAATTATCCTTTGAAACAATGTGCAAATCACTTTGTCTCACTAAGGGGCAAAATGTAGAGATTGAAAATTTTCCAATGCCCGTTGGCTACATTTTCACTAATTATTCATCTAAATTAATTAAATAATATATAATTTAGTTAAGCTAACATTTTTTTTCTCGATAATAATAGTATTTAATTCATATTCAAAAATTGTGTTACAAAAAGAGACTGTCTTCCAACAGAGTTATCTATATAGCCATAAAATCAAAAACACCCTCTAAAACATGCCATTACAAAAAGTTTTCATATGAACAATGGCATCTATAGTGCCCAAAAAAGAAACTACCCCCCAATCACTATCCTGCTAATTTTAAACAGTAAATAGAACAAAGGATAACCACAACAGACAAAAAAACCCCAATAACTGACATAACACCAACTCACTAACTTCACCTATGTCGTGGGCCTTGTATTTCAGCTGGCTTATGCATCTCTATTTCCTTTCATTTTCTTGGGAGCAAGAATCTCCTCCCACCACTGCCTGCTTCCGCCTTCGCAATTTTGATCACAGCCTCCAATTGTTTGATTTCAACCAACAATTTTAAAGCCTCTCATCTCTGCATCGCCTCCTCTTGATGGTCAAACTGGCATAGCCCCTTCGGCCACCGTAAAAATGGTATTACACCTACTTTGTGACCATAAACACCTTCCACCAAGCCTTCCCGCATGTCAAAACCCACATCCGACATTGCCCACTCTAGGAAAGAGTCCATCCCAACCAAGAAATCTTCATGAATTATCATCTCCATCACCTTCCTCACCGTTCCTATACTCTCCCCAAATTCCAAACCACATGCCATAATCAGCGAATAGATTTACATTCGCGTCTTGTATCTATCACCATAGAATGGGCAAAGTTGCCTCTTGGAGTGAAAAGTGAAGTTAGCCTCCATTGCTTCCTTCCATACCGCTTCACCACCTCACACCACTCCATTTCATTCCTTCCCAGCAAAGAGCCCCTATAATTCACTCAGCTTTCTTCCTGAAGACGAGACTAAACTGAGAAGACAATCACTTAAATGTTATAAGTAATCACTCGTCCTCCAACAATAAAACTACTACCATCTTTAAATGCATGTCGTCTCTAGCCTTTACTTTTCTGCTATATGTGTGCTCTTATGTGCAAAGTAATCATTATCCTCTTGTCATCCTATTCGTAAACAAAAATCTTATGCCTAAAATATTCAAGTCTTAAAACTCCCACCTCATTAAATAGCAGATCCCATTTTGATAATATATCTGCCTCCGTAATACCTATTCTCCTAACATGGTTAATTTGATATTCTTCAAAAAAACAAAGTTCCTCTATAACATTAGCAATCAGATTTTGTAAATGTCACGCCTCTATACTTCCCTTCATTAGAGCCTATATGATTATCAATGAGTCCCCCTCTAGATGTAACTTCCTGACTCCTAAAATATTGCCAACTTTAACTGCTAGCATCACCTCCATTGCCTCTGCAACATTATTTGTGCCTTTTTCAAGTTTTTGAGCACCTAGAGTTGCCACTTCTCCCTTCCAATCTCGAACTATAAGCCTCACCCCTAGTGGTCTAGGATTTACTTTAGAGGTTCCATCAAAATTTATTTTCACCCAACCTTTTGAGGGTCTCATCCAATTATCTATGGAGAGACAGTCATTGCTAGATTGACCCCATCCACTCCCCTTAATGGGCTTAATTAAGCTAACATTATTCTTCTAATTCAAATTTCGTATTTCCTTCCATCGCATTTGTAAATAAATAACTTTTGATTATTTAATTATCCTATTTTCTTCTAAAATTAATTAAATAATTTTTATTATTTAATTAATTTATGCTTGCACAATAGTTAAATGATCTTTATAATTTAATTATTTAATTATTTTCTTCTCTTCTCATTAATTAGATATTTTTTAATTATTTCATTAATTATTTTCTCCTTTAATTAAATAATTATTTAATTACCTAACATTCTCTTTTATAATTAAATAAATTATTTCAACCAAATAAACCTTAATTTTAGATTTGATTAGGTACAACAATAACAGAAATAATCACCACATCAACAACACACATAACACATAGGTTTTTGATGTGAAAAACCTAGTTAAGGAAAAAACCATGGTGGGAACCTACCCACAATAACATGATACTCTGGAGTAGTATGTGAAAATATTACAATGGGGAATGCACATGCATTCAAGAACACTGCCTTACAAAGATCGAACAACAATCCAAATTACATGAGCTAAAAGAATAGCATGTACAAATGCCTGATTACAGCTCCGGTTAAGCACACTGTCTGCACAACAACTCTTCTCTACTCTTCCACACTTTCGAATGATAGATTCGCTTGTTCGTACATACAATATACTCTCAGATCATAAACACAACCATAAACACACAACTTACATGATTGCATCACCTATTTATACAATTCATCGAACACGAAACACCGCCAAATAATTCACCAAGATTATCCACAACACGCTACACAACGAATATGTCACATAACACGAAGAATATCATCGGACCAATAAAATCTTCAAGAACGCGCACCACGATCAACATGGAGCACCAAAACACATAGGACATGATCAAAGAACATCAACAAGCAACATGAATTCCACTACAACAACTTGGATAACAGGAATCATCATTAACACTATCACTAGATCTCAAGAACACCAACTGATAAACTAAAAAGTATGAACCATCTGATCTGAGGACACACATGAATGTCCCAAACACTCTCCAAAATCCACAACTCAAGATATCATCATTCCAAAGCAATATGAATCAAATACCACAACTCTGCAACATAGAACACTGAATAACCAATCACTATACCTAATCATACAACTCAATCAAATCACCTCATAGCATCATGAAACTCATACTAAATCAGCTAGAGATAAATATCTCAAAACCCAATAAATTACATCAGCACATCTACAATAGATCACCGAAACCAACTCTCTGTAATACACCAATTCTCTGCAACATAGGAATATGTTGACATCAATGACAACAACACATTCCAACATCTCTAATAGCCAACATTTCTATCCTAATTTAATTAAATATTTTATTTTTTAATTTATGTGGCCCTTTTTCTATTATTTATTTTATTTTTATTATTTGTTTGTTGTTTGCAGTTTGTATCATCACTCCTTGAAAATGGTATGTGAGTCATCTATGTTTTATGATATCTAGATGCTTGCAATCACTTGCCATAATAAGCTCAATGATGATATAGTACAAGATTTCATCACTCTCATTCATCTCTATGTCCCATATCTACTCTCATTCGTAACCACATTTGCGGCCATCGATTTGATATCTCCTTATCTATTTGCTTCCAGCTTTATCTCCCATCTTTCCTTTGAAGAGCACACGTGTTCTCCTAACCCATATATCCTTTCGAGGGGGCACCATCCTACTAACTTGTTATCCTTCCTATTACTGAGGCATCATGCTTCTAGTCCTTATCCCTATCCTAGTCACTATGTTTTAAAATTCTTTGAAACAACGCGATAAATTGCACTGTCTCAAAGAGGGGCAAAATGTAGACACCTAAAATTGTCCTAACCTAATTAAATGAATAATTTTATTTATTTAATTTTCCCATTTTCTTCTATTAATTCAATAATTTTTTATTTATTTAATTAATTCGCTAATTTTTTTCTAACCTTTTTTCCATCCTAATTTGAATAAATATTTTTATTTATTTAAATTCTCTTTTTTTTTCCAAATTAAATAACTTAAAAAAAAAAAGTTAAGTGGCCCTCCCTCTATTAATTAAATATGTTCTTTAATTTATTTCATTAATTCATTTAGCTTTTTCCCTCATTTATCTTAACCACTCCCTTTATTTTATCATTTCCTCTAACTACCCTTCAATCTTATTCGACCATCTTTTATCCCACCTCTTAATCCCATCCCTTTGTTTTTAAGATGCTCTCTATATAAAAGGATTGTTCGCCTCTCTTTCCAATCAATCAACCTTGGAGAATACTTGCATTCTATCGAAATAATTCTAGCATACATCATCACATCAATCTTTGCATCATAGCTATACATCATCACAACCACATCCATTCTTCATTGAGCTCTCATGCAAGCATAAAAATGTTGAACACATGGTAAGACAAAGAGGGGTGGGTGTGAATCAACGTAGAACTTCGAAACAGATTAATTATAAACAACATCAAATAAGATAACAAGAACACATCAATCATCAACATATGAACATCAACCATCAAAACATGAACACCAAATTTACATGGAAAACCCAAACTGGAAAAAATCATAGTGAGAATCTAACTCACAATATGAATAAAATGATTACAATGTTTTACGCTTACTGCCAAAAAGAAACAATACCTGATGGACTTGGAAGGCTAAGGCACACTGCCTTAAGGCAATATACAAGGACTTGCACAACTAAGGATCAACTTCAATGCAAGTTACAATCTATTGTCGAAGGACCCACTTCCAATTAACAACGAAGGAAATAGTAAAATGAAAATGAGAAGGATCCCCTAAACATGAAATTATCCCTGAACAACTAAATCAAGCGACCATCATCATGGAAATTATCTTAGATGGCCACCACTATCACAATACACTGTGTCATTGAATATATCACCTTCAAAGCTTTGACTTTTGCACTTCTACAATCTCAAATCTTGTTACACATCATTCACATACTCTTCTCATCAATTTAACACATAATTGTGTGGGGGAAAAAGTGACACTAAGCAAACATGCCCTAATCTCACCTTTAATCACACATTTCTGGAATACGAAAGAGCCTAGAGGTATCACACAATTGGCTACTTCTTCTTGTGGAAGAGAGAGCCACGGGCTACCTATTAGGATTTCTATTCCTTTGTTGTAATTGAAAGATAAAATGATGCAAGTTCAATTCCTAACCCCAAAATGCAAGTATGAACTAATGACAAGATTGCAGAATTGAACTTAAACAATGGAAAGTTGTAAATACAAGGATAAGACAAGAATGCAAATGCGTACCCAGAGTTAAAATCTGACTGAAAATGTTCGGGACGGGGGTGCGAGCGCCACTGTCCTGATTCTGCCCCTGAAACTGCTCCGAAAACTGTTGTTTTGCACTCTGGAAAAAGCTGTCAAAAATGTTGAAAATGTTGTCTGTCAGGAGGACCAGGGCGCCCAGCGCCCCTGTCCTGGCAGGACCAGGGCGCCCCATGCCCCTGTCCTGTTCTTTTGCTCTGAGATTTGGTGTGGAGTTCGGTCTCTGTCTGCTTCTTCCGGATCTGTAACTTGCGGCGTCGTCCGAATTCCGAAACCTGCACTTATATCTGAAAAGGTGTGGTGGGCGGCTATATAGGGTTTTGCCTTAGTCAAACCCCCGCTTCGGTGATTTCCACCCAACCCTCAAGGGAGGAGTACAAGCCAATCTTCAGTCGGTAATCTCCTATTGTTCTTCAATGTCTCCCAAGCCCTAAATGGATGAATGAAATTGATAAATGCTTGATAGAAGGATGTTGAATGTTGTTGAAGTCTTCAAAGATCTGCTCTTTCGCTGCATAGAAGATCCTCAAAAGCCAAAATTCCCATCCTTTCAAATGAAGAAAGAGAGCTCTTATATATGAAACCCTAGGTCTTAATTTTGACTTTTGGCCGACCTAGAGATTGAATATCCCGCCAATTTCTTGGGGTTAAGCTTTATTTTATGATTGGGTCGTGCTCCTAAAATTTCGGGAAAAATGTCCGGGACCATGTGCACGCCGGGCGCCATGGTCCCGACAACTTTTCACCAAATTTTCAGGGCCGTCGGATATGATGATTTTAGAGAGAATCCCGAAGTTACAGCTGATTTCGAGATGTTTTGACCCCCGAAATCAAGCCCCCAAGTTCAAAATAGAACCTAATTAGGGTTTTTGATTAAATGATGTATAGGAGGAATAAAATGAAAAGGGCACACTTTAATGAAAGGGCCCAACTTTATGATGTGGGAGATGATGAAATAGAACCTTAGACCTAATTAATTTGACTAATTAAGTGCTAAAGGGGAAATGCAATGCAAAATGCAAAATGCGCCAAGGCGGGTGCTAAACTAGGTGTGAAATTGTACCACCCTAGCAAGTGCGTACAATTTACGACGCTACATTTAGCCCCCACTTTAGCGGTCATATGAACACTACGTGCATATGCAAGCTAAAGTACAGAAAAGTAAACATTGTTTGAAAAAGGATATATCCATAAGTTGTCGGACGAAGCCCCCAGCGATATCTGCAGTACACAGTTAGGAACCGCACCCTACAAAACACACGTTAGATCACAAAATCACCTAATGCTTACTAAGGAAGGTGATGAAAATTAGAGGGTAGCTATATGCCCCCCCCTGTTTCGGCTTGCTAATTTTAGTGAGTTGAAACAGGGTATCATGTTTACCACTTCGAATTATTAAAGAATATTGATGACAAATGCTCACAAGAAGATTTGATATGAGATCAAAAACTAATGGAGAATCATTTGGTAAGAAAGAGGACTAAATCTCAATTCCAACACAACAAAGAGTGTGAGGATTTGAGAGTTCTCTAACACAAGATGAAGGATGTAAATGGAAACAAAATGCAAAGAGAAGAAAAGAAAGGAAAAAAGCATGAATACACACATTGGTGATCCATGAGAAGAATAGTGAGAGAGAAAAACACGGACTTCTCGCCCCTAGATCTTGTCTAGGTGATCCATGTGAAAAAGGACATGGAAAACTAGCCCCTAGAGTCTGTCTAGGTGATCCATGTAAGGGAGGAAAGTGAGAAAGTCTAGCCTTATGCCGCTAGTTCCACTCAACCTCGTGCATGTGTGTGTAAGTGAGGTTAGAAGCATCTCATAGGAGTCTATGCCCGAGTATGCTACAACCTGTATATGTATAGTACAAAAGCGTGACATCTCGCTCTAAGAGTTTGTGCTCTGGTTCCGAGAATAATCACCTTGCATAAAAGAAAAATGGAAACATCTCGCTCTAAGAGTCTGTGCTCTGGTTCCGAGAATGACCCATTGCTCAAAAAGTGTAATGTTTATGTCATAAGTAAAGTAGAACAAGGATACCTACCTTCATCACAAAGGAAGATACCCCAAAAATGCAACAATATCATAGATCCAAGCAAGAGAGTTCTGCACTCTTTAAGAAAGGATAAGATAGTTGAAAAGGGATATCTTGTAGTATGTGTAAAGGAGATCCTTAGAGGAGAAGAGATCTTTGTACAAAAGACACCTATCCTCGAGAGGAATTGTGTTAGACAAATATAACATCTTCTAGATTAAGACAAAGAAGAGAATAAGAATGCAATACTTCCTTCTTTTGTGAGGTGAAAGTGATTCTTAATGAAGGATGACACTTTTTTTAACCCAATTGGGAGAGTGAATTCATTATGGATGTATTTTACCAAGTGCAAAAGAGGTTGTAGTCAAGGACTTACACCTCTTGTAAGAGAGAATCCTTGAACAAACAACAACAAATGCATACAAGGAATAACATCAAGTAATAAAGTTCACACCATCCACGTAATAGGAAAAAGTGGATCCTTAGATAAAAATAAGGAAAGATCATTGCCTCCCAAGGATAAGGTCAATGAGAAGGACTTACTCAATCTTCCAGGGAGAGATTTAGACATGAACAAAATGTACTACATACTCACATGAGTTCATGCAAGCAAGACATTAGTGTATGTAAAATGCTCCTCATAAGAAGTGGGTAGGATAAGAAAGAGAATACACATCTTCTCCCATATCTAGGAAAAGAGGATTCTAAAGAAAAGATGATCAATATTTCCACATTATTACCCCAAAGGGAAATTTTAACCATAAAAAGAAGAGATGTATGAAATCACTCTTGTCCCCCTAGGAACAAGAAAATTAGGCTATTATGTTGCTTCAAAAATATGATTGCACTTGAAATTGTACCATCATGAATGACAATGAGCCCCCAGTAAATGAGCTACCAATGTCACATAATGATGAGCAACATAACAGCCATTAATGTTATTTAAAGACATGATAGATTGAATGAGGTATTTGAATATGACATGCTAAATGCTCAACTATAAGTGAGATCAAAAACATGTATAAAGTGATAAAAATTGAAGAAGAAAAGTCACAAGAAATCTTAGAAGAGGGATGAGTGTAATTTATTAGAGCCTTATCCCTAGAGGAAAGGACTTTATGATGAATAGGAGATAAAGATTCATAAGTGGATTTAGAAATTTGAGGGGAGTCATAAAGAGATTTGTTCATCGCCAAGATTTCCTTATGAGGGGAATGAGAGTTGATAGAAGTAGAAGATGATTTAGTTGAAGTGAGATCATCATCACTACTAAATATAGCATTCACATTGAGAGATGGTCTTTTAGATGCTTTGGTACGTTTGCAGGGATTATAGCCGAGTCCAAAGGCATAATTGTGAAAATTAGTCTCTAGAGGAACTTTTATCCCTTGTTCATGAGCGCCACAACCATTTCCATGATACCCATGCTTAGCAAAAATGCGAAAACCACGACCATAACGATCAGCCATTTCAGGAAGAGAAGGTGGTTTTTCATAAGACAAAGAATCAAACTCTTCATAATTAGAGGTGTGAGGAGAAGAAGTTTGAGAAGCGGCCACAAAATTATTGCTCATAGGTTTAGGTAAGATTGATTGATTTTTAGTTTCTTCCTTCTTTTTAACTTTAAACTCTCTAGGAGGAACCCTATACTCACCTACAAAGGTGGGATTAAAGTCAAGAGATCCCCAATCGTCTTCTGCGAGAACCTTCTCAGGATCAAAAGCCTTTTCATGTGTAGATTCAAGTTGAGAAGGATCTTCTTTAGGAGCTTCAGACTCATGCAAAGAATTTTGATTATCAGAGGGTAAGGATTCATCCATAGGTATCTTGTTTAACGAGTCATCACTAGAAGAGGAAGGCTTAGAAGAACTCCCTTTGGAAGTAGATGTTTGCAAACAAGCTTGAAAATTAGTATCACCTATCAAGGTATATGTCTTATTGTTATAAATGAATTTAACTTGTCTATGCAATGTAGAGGGGACAGCTTGCATACCGTGAATCCAAGGTCTCCCTAATAACAAGTTGTATGTTAGATTTCCCGACATAACATGGATAGGAGTAGGCAAAGTAACAGGTCCCACTGTGACGGGTAAGGTGATAATACCTAATGAAGACTTAGCAACATTATCAAAGCCTCGAATGGGATGAGAGTCAGGCTCAATAAGGGATGTATCCACATTCATCTTATGCAATAGATTGATGCTACACACATTAAGGCCAGAACCATTATCTACCAGTGTTCGTCTTATAGCAGTGTCATTTATGATAACCACAATCATCAAGGGATCATATTGATGTTGAATTTCACTAGTAGGCAACTCATCTTGGGTAAACACAATTTGAGCTTTAGGATTCATCACAGAGTTAACCAAAGACTCTATATTACTAGATGTATTAGGTGGAGGAACATTCAAATCTTTCAAGGCATCTTGTAACATTCCATGATGAGCAGAAGAAGTTTGGATCAAATGCCAAAGGGATATCTTAGCAGGAGTAGTTTTAAGTTGTTCTATGAGATCATATTCCTTACCAAGAACTTGTGAAATACGTGGAGCTTGGGGAAGAATAGGTTGGGAAGGAGGAAGTGAAGTTGGGATAACTGGAGGAGGATTAGGTTGCCTATTGTTTCTAGTATTATAAGTATGGGCAACCGCATGATAACTCTCTCTAGTCAATTGCTTAGCATACTCATAAGGGCTCTTAGAGGAATAACCTCCTTGCACAGTAATAACCGGTTTCTTAGGAGTGCAAAAAGAATCATTAGCATAACCACCTTGAACCACTAAGATAGGCTTATTTAAAGGTTGAGAATTTTGAGAAGGGCAAGCACCTTGGACAGTGAAGAGAGGTTTGTTAGGTGTCTCATTCACATGTATCAAATTGATTGAGGATGGTTTAGAGGAATGAACAAAAGTGTTGGAAGAATTATTGATAGTCTTCTCTTGCACTAAAATCTTATCACAGATTAGATCAATTTTAGGAGAGAGACAAGGGATAGGCATTGATGTTCTAGTAGGAAGAGTAATACTAGGAAAGGTCATATCATCCTCTATCATCAAAGGATCTACATGGGGAATAAACTCTCTAGGAGAAGGATCAACATTACTCTCTAAAGTCTCACTTTTGAGAGGGAGATCTTTGAAAGAGATGTTAACCACCTTGCTTTGAACTAGGGTATCCTTATGAGTAGAACCAAGTTGAGGAGAGGGAGATGCTTTATTTTTAGAGGGAGAATAATTGAGATTCAAGGAAGGTGAGAAACTATAAAGGGAGTTTTCAATCTTGATTTCATCCCCTTTGGCTAGGGTTCTCTCATGGGGTAGAGAATAATCTAGACCTTCTTCTAATGGTTCATCCCAAATAGTGAGGTTGTTGAAAGGAATGTTTGAAGTATTGTCAATTTCGGGAGAGGAGATAACATTGTTTATTAATTCCTCATCCTTAGGAGGGAGAGCATCAATAGATGTGTTAAACTCATCCTCTTTCCTCAAAATATGTTCAATAGGGGAGAGAGAATTAAGGAAATTGCTTATTATTTCATCTCCTTTCTCTAAGGGATGCTTATGGGTAAGACCAACTTTAGGAGAAGGGTAAGCATTTACCATTAATTCATCATCTCTAGTGGGAATTTTGTTGGGAAAGGAAAGGCCATCACTAGGAAATGTAGGGATAATGTCATCTTCTTGCACAAAAGGATCCTCATGAAGGGAGTGTTTTTTCGGGGACACAAAGGCATCAAGGGCATCATTCAACAAAGCATGATCATATCTATTAAAAGGTTTATCTTTTGATTCAAAAGGAGATATCTCTTCATAGAGGGGATCATTGAAAACAACCATGTTACTAGATTTAGTGGAAGAGCTGATAGGAATGTACCCTTGAGAGGAATCATTCGACTTATCTTTCTCATCACAACGAAATGGCATAGTAACAATGTTTATGAGTTTTTGGTAAAATGAAGGTTTGGTATATTTAGGTTTCAAAAATTCATCTAAAGCTTCATCTAACTCATAATCATCACAAATATGAATATCTTGCAAATAAAAATCTGACATTTTGAAATCGCATAAAATTTAAACACACAATGCAAAGAAAAACACTTTTTTTTTTTTTTTCTCTTTTTAATGAAAATGAAATGAAAACACACTAAATCTAGATCTAGATCTAACAAATGCAATGCAAGAGGAAGCAATGATAGATTCACATCGGGTTCACCAAAATGTGTGGGGGAAAAAGTGACACTAAGCAAACATGTCCTAATCTCACCTTTAATCACACATTTCTGGAATACGAAAGAGCCTAGAGGTATCACACAATTGGCTACTTCTTCTCGTGGAAGAGAGAGCCACGGGCTACCTATTAGGATTTCTATTCCTTTGTTGTAATTGAAAGATAAAATGATGCAAGTTCAATTCCTAACCCCAAAATGCAAGTATGAACTAATGACAAGATTGCAGAATTGAACTTAAACAATGGAAAGCTATAAATACAAGGATAAGACAAGAATGCAAATGCGTACCCGGAGTTAAAATCTGACTAAAAATGTTCGGGATGGGGGCGCGGGCGCCACTGTCCGGATTCTACCCCTGAAACTGCTCCGAAAACTGTTGTTTTGCACTTTGGAAAAAGCTGTCAAAAATGCTGAAAATGCTGTCTGTCAGGAGGACCAGGGTGCCCAGCGCCCCTGTCCCAGGGACCAGGGCGCCCAGCGCCCCTGTCCTGGCAGGACCAGGGCGCCCCACGCCCTTGTCCTGGTCTTTTGCTTTGAGATTTGGTGTGGAGTTCGGTCTCTGTCTGATTCTTCCGGATCTGTAACTTGCGGCGTCGTCCGAATTCTGAAACCTGCACTTATATCTGAAAAGGTGTGGTGGGCGGCTATATAGGGTTTTGCCTTAGTCAAACCCCCGCTTCGGTGATTTCCACCCAACCCTCAAGGGAGGAGTACAAGCCAATCTTCAGTCGGTAATCTCCTATTGTTCTTCAATGTCTCCCAAGCCCTAAATGGATGAATGAAATTGATAAATGCTTGATAGAAGGATGTTGAATGTTGTTGAAGTCTTCAAAGATCTGCTCTTTCGCTGCATAGAAGGTCCTCGAAAGCCAAAATTCCCATCCTTTCAAATGAAGAAAGAGAGCTCTTATATATGAAACCCTAGGTCTTAATTTCGACTTTTGGCTGACCTAGAGATTGAATATCCCGCCAATTTCTTGGGGTTAAGCTTTATTTTATGATTGGGTCGTGCTCCTAAAATTTCAGGAAAAATGTCCGGGACCATGTGCACGTCGGGCGCCATGGTCCTGACAACTTTTCACCAAATTTTCAGGGCCGTCGGATATGATGATTTTAGAGAGAATCCCGAAGTTACAGCTGATTTCGAGATGTTTTGACCCCCGAAATCAAGCCCCCAAGTTCAAAATAGGACCTAATTAGGGTTTTTGATTAAATGATGTATAGGAGGAATAAAATGAAAAGGGCACACTTTAATGAAAGGGCCCAACTTTATGATGTGGGAGATGATGAAATAGAACCTTAGACCTAATTAATTTGACTAATTAAGTGCTAAAGGGGAAATGCAATGCAAAATGCAAAATGCGCCAAGGCGGGTGCTAAACTAGGTGTGAAATTGTACCACCCTAGCAAGTGCGTACAATTTACGACGCTACAATAATACATCATTCAACTTATCAAACCACACACCTTATATATGAAATAGATCATTGAAAACTTAATTTAGGGTCGACCAAAAACAAAATAAATATTATTACACAAAATAAGCCACCCATACCAAAAATACTCAAAGTAGTCCACCCCATGAGAAAGAGGGAACCCAAATACATCACAATGCATCCAATGATTTGCACATGCTAGCACATACTCCAAATTTATTACCAAACATAACATGTAGACATATCAATTAGTAAGCCAAATAACATCTTTTGATGCAAATATCTCGCGCACATCTCCACACACCATCGTGAGACCCATAACAACTTCTTAATACATCCTCCAATGCATATTTCAACCAAAGGAATATGATCCAATCAAGATAATCCAAATGGACACACCAAACCATAACACACCTGAATATTTCGAACATAAATTAACATAACTCATTTGTTGAACAGAAACATCACCAAAGAAACAAACTGATAGTATTACACAACCCACATAATCACACCCACTAAACAACACCACATACTTCAACATATCTGAAAGTCATCAAAGACTTCTCGAACCAAAAGCTACAACATAAATAGGAATATATCTAGACCAGAATCCATCTAGACAACCAAGTTTGGCATTAATGACAACAATACAATCTCCTATCAAACTCATATTTCCAACAATCTCCACCTTTGTCATTGATGGCAACACTTGAACAATACTTAAATATTCGAGCAAATATCACAAATTTCTCCCCAAATATCACAACAACTCTCTCTCCCTTTGACATCAAAGATAAAGGGTGTTGTAAAACATACTGACCAACACACACCACTGCTCCCCCTAAGCTTCGAATCTCCCCCTAGAAGATGCACCACTATAATACATCTAGTTAGAGAAAGGAGGGATGATAACCCCTAGTTTTTGCCTAAGATACTCAAAAGTATCCTTTGTCAATGCCTTAGTGAAAATGTCTACTACCTGTTCTTTTGTAAAAATGTATTCCAATTTGACTTCTTTTTGTGCAACTTTCTCTCTTAAGAAATGATATCAAATTGAGATATGTTTAGTTCTTGAATGCATTACCAGATTTTTTGAAATTTTTATAGCAATGGTATTATCACACATAATAGGAATAAATTCATCATATACCACTCTGATATCTTTAAGAGTCTGATTCATCCACATAACTTGAGTATATTAAGATGTTGCTGCAATTTATTATGCTTTTGTACTAGATAATGATACCAAGTCTTACTTCTTACTTAACCATGAAATCAATCTTTCCTCAAAAAGAAAGCACCACCACCAGTACTTTTCCTATCATCAATTCTTTCCACCCAATCAACATCTGTATATGCTTTCAACATGAAATCTATGTGCTTCTCCCAAGGACCAAAATCCTGAGTCTCTTCCAAGTACTTGAAAATCCTCTTCATAGCTTGTTAATGAGATTGCTTCGGATTAGCTTGAAATATCACAACCAAACATATAACCTGCATAATATTTGGTGTAGAGGTAGTTAAATATAACAATCCTCCAATTATAAATATTGACATCTTTTTATCAACATCCAAAGATGTATCATTTTTGCTTAATTCGCAACCAATAGTTAAAGGGGTGGTAAACAATTTACAATTCTACATATAAAACTTATTCAACATCTCTTTGACATATTTAGCTTGAGAAATAAAGATTCTATCTTCCAACTAAGTAACTTGTAGACCAAGAAAGAATGACATCTCACCGATCATTGACATTTTGAATTCCTTCTACATATTTTCTGCAAACTCTTTACATAGACCATCACCTCCTCCAAATATAATATCATCAACATAGATAGAAACAATTAACAACTTGTTAACTTCAACTTTAAAATAAAAATTACTATTAGTAGTGCCTTTCCTGAAGTTTTTTTGTAATAAATATCCGTCCAATCTAGAATATTAAGCTCTAGGTGCTTGTTTGAGTCCATATAATGTCATCTTTCACCTACAAACCATATCCAGATCATCTGACAACCTGAATCCATCTGATTGCTAAGTATATTCCTCCTTTTCTAGTTCTCCATTAAAAAATGTTGACTTAACATCCATTTGATATTACCTTAAATTTTTTATAAGCTGAAAAAGCAAGAAACATTCTTAGAGCTTCCATCCTAGCTACTAGGACAAAAGTTTCCTCAAAATCAATACCTTCAACTTGTGAATAGCCTTTACATATCAATATCATTTTGTTCCCTGTAACTTATTCTTGTTCATTTAGCTTGTTCTAGAACAACCACTTAGTTCCTATCACATTTTTGTCCACTGGTCTGGGTACCAGCTCCCAAGTTTGATTTTTTTGTATCTAATTCAGTTCTTTTTCCATTACTTTTACCCAACTTTCTATTTTTCTTTCTTCCTCGTATGATTTAGGTTCCACTAGAAAAGGAAAATAATAGTTTTCTTGCTCATTTTTTTCTGTAACACTTCTTCTTATTTGAACTCCTTTGTTTTTGTCTCCAATTATCTGATCTTCTGAATTATTATTTTGTACATATTTTGGTGGGGTCTTATTCACTTGCTCGGATTCTTCTTCTGAGTCTGTCTTTTCTTCTGCAGCAACAAGAATAATCTCAAATTCAATCTCTTGTATGGGTTCAGAGGCAGTCTGATCTCATGTTGCACGTACTTTCACATTTGTGCTCTCCATTATCTTGTTCAATCTCTTATTGTAACACTAGTAGGCCTTGTTGTTTGTAGCATATCTCAAGAATATTCCTTCATCTTCTTTGGTATCAAACTCTCCAAGATCATCTTTATCTCTTCTAATATAGAACTTACTTTCAAATATTCTTAGATACTTTAATCTAGAAGGTCTTCCATTCCATAGCTCATAAGGTGTCTCGGTATGATTTACTTTTATGTGTACCCTATTAATAATGTAAATAGTAGTATGCACAAAGTCTTTCCAACATACATTAACCATGTTCACATCCTTCATCACAGTTTTGGCCATTTCAATAACAGTCATAGTCTTCTTTTCTACCACACCATTCTGTTGAGGGGTTCTTGGAGAAGAAAAGTGTCTTCTAATATCATATTTCTCAAAAAAAATTTCAAATTCATTTCAAGTAAATTCTACTTCTCTATCAGATCTTAAACACTTGATTTTAGCATCAACTTGATTGTTTACCATTGATTTGAACACTTCAAATATTTCAAAATCTTTAGATTTCTCTTTAAAAAATGTAACCCATGTCATCCTAGAATAATCATCAATAAGTAACATGAAATACCTTTCTCCATTAAGTCCTTTTGTTCTTGTAGGTCCACAAAGATTTGTATGAATCATCTCAAAGGGTCTCAGATTGGAATACTCATTGTTCTTGAAACTCCTCTTTGTTTTCTTTCCTAACTGACATTTTGTGCACATAGTATCAATAGGCTTGATCATTTTTGATAAATCTCTCACTGCTTTAGTAGTACTGATCTTTATCATGTTATTAAAGTTGACATGTCCCACCTTTTGTGTCATAACCAGCGCTCTTTGCTTTGTGTTAAAAAATATCCAATTCCACTCTTCCCTTTTATGTAATAAATATTTCCATTTGTTTGCTACCATTCTTCCATTTTTTCCTTTTCTAATCACTCATCTGATCTTACTGAATAAAACTCCATAACCTTTATTGCACATCTAACTAACACTCAACAAACTATGTCTCAAACCTTCAACATAATAAGCATCATCAATTTTATGCTTACCATTAATTGAGATACTCTCAATTCTGCAAATAGGTGCAACTTCCCCTCTTGCAAATTTCACTGATCCTCCATCATACTTTTTAAGATTGATGAATTTATCTTTGTTACCGGTCATATAATTTGAACATCTGGAATTGATGATCCAAGCTCTCAATTCAACCTTAGCATGCAATGTAGTCTTTTCTCTTACTATCTTTTTGTTATCTTCAACATCTTCCTATCTTCCAGACTTGTCACAATTTTTCTCCTCTATGGCTCAAAATAGTGATTCTTCATTCGAATCGATACCATCTTTTTCCTCTGATGAATGTGTCTCCATAGAACATAGACTTCTTTTCCCTTTATCTCTATCAAATGTTCTTTTTTAAAATCATATTTTCTATATCTACTTTTCTTCTCATCATCATCAGATTTTTTGTAATCTCCCTTCTACATACATTTAGAAGCACAATGACCAATTCTACCACAATTAAAGCATTTCAAGGGTAACGTATCTTTGTACTTTCCAATTCCTCTCTTCAATCTCATCCAGGTTTTCACTTGTTTCCTGTTCATCTTCTGATATTTTTGAAATGTTAAATGCAACTTCTATCCTATAGATTTTATATCATCCATCTCTCTAATTTCATAAGCGATTAATGTTCCAATGAGTTTATCAATTGAGTAGTTACTATAATCATGGCATTCTTCAACATGATCTTTCTTATGACATTGCCTTCTTCTAAAGTTCCACCAACAAATCAAGTAGCCTCAACAGTATCATTCACTCTGTGTATGTAGTCTTTAAATCTTTCATCATCAAACATCCTTAAACCTTCATGTTTCTTTTTTAGATTCATCAGCCTAGGTTTCTTTGTCTGAGGATCATCTTTATATTCATAACACACAACTTGTTCTAGATCACCTTAGCTTCTTTCAATCCTTTAACCTTACCGACTACTACATCACTCATACAACTGATAAATATTGTTCTAGATTTTGCATTTATCTCTTGAGCCTTAAAGTTCATCCAGAGTTATAGGTCCATTATGTTAAAACTAGAACCAGAAAGATAAATCTCAAAATCTAAAAGTAGAATTTTAATAAGAACAAGATACACAAAAAATTAATCCTGGGAAAAACCCTCCACCCGAGGTTGAAAAACCCAACCACACTAAAAATTAAATTTTATTGAAGGCACAAATTTAAAATACAAAGCTCTCAAGCTTAATATTCAATCATCTAATCATGATTGATAGCACTTAACAAACAAGAGAAGTCGAGAAAATCATAGCAAATTGAAGGCTTTTACAAATCTGCTAGCAAATAGAATTGTTGAAGAAGATATGAATCAAAAAAACTTCACACGCATATATGAACACCCTAGCATATGAATAAATGTATTATTTCTTCTGAACTTCACCCGCCTCCTGAATACAATCTATAATACTTGAAATGACAAAAGCAAAAACCAAGAATGAATAACTCAAAGTTAAATAATGATCCAACACTTCACGTGAATAATACTAAAAATGATAGTTACATAGAAATACATTACATCAACCGAGCCACCAAGGCAAAGAGAAACTAAAAATTTTGACGAATAAAAAGAGTGCACTTACAACTAGTACTCAGGTGGGTGACGGCATAAAAAGAACTCGATATATATACAGCTGAATCAAGTAAATAATGAATCGACAGAATACAAAAAGAACAAATAACAAAACAGTAATACAACCAAGGCAAATAAATGAAGTCTCCTACAGCTACAACCATTAACACTCCCTCTTAGCAAAGGAGCTATCATATACATATATTCAAGTCATGGAGTCTCTCAACATGAAAAACACAATATGAATAGAAAACAACAAAATTTAATCACAAATTCTCTCGACGTGATAGGCATCATGGATTCACTCAACATGATGTTCACCATGGCTACTCCCATGAGTGAAATAACACAAGCTCTCATCACAGAGTCACTCAACATGATGTTGTCATGGAGTCTCTCAACATGACATCCACTATGGCTACCCCCATAAGTGGAAAGAGCCTCAAGGGTTTTCACCTCAAATTTCTTCATCACAGAGAAAAATGCATCACAAGGGATTGCACCTCTAATTTCTCCCTCATAGAGAAGAAAACTCATTAACAACATGTAAAAGATTCATTGAAGATGAGATTCTCTCTCAGCAAGAGCATCATTCTCCAGAATACCAAGCTTGTCTCGAAAATAACAAAACTTTGCTCTAGGAAGTGGCTTGGTGAGAATGTCTATTGTTTTCTCTTTTGTGCAAATGTACTTGAGCTCTATTGCTTTCCTTTGAACCATATATATCAAGTAATGATATTTTATTTCCACATGCTTAGTTATATCATGGAAAACAGGATTAACCGAAAACTTCACACAACTTTGGTTATCACAAAAAATCACTGTAGGTTCCAAAGGTTGTCCAAACAGTCCTACAAGAAGCTTTCGAATCCACACTACTTCTCGAGTTGCTATAGCAGCTGCAACATATTCAGATTTTGCTATACTTTGAGCCACACATGATTTCTTCTTGTTGCACCAGGAAATCATAGCTGAACCTAAGCTAAAACAACAACTGGAAGTGCTCTTACTGTAAGGTACACATCCTGCCCAATCAGAATCAGAAAAACCTTGCAATTTCAAACCTTCACAAGAAGTATATTTCAAACCATATCCCATTGTTCCATGCACATATCTCAATATATGTTTAGCTGCAACAAAATGAATCTGTCTAGACTCACACATGAACTAAGTGAGAGTTTTAACAACATAACATATATCAGGCCTTGTATTGACTAAATACATTAATGGTCCAATCAATTGCCTATACATAGTAGGATCAACTAAATCTAAACTAGCTACAACCTCATGTAACTTTTTCAGATAAGCTTCCATGGGAGTTGTCATAGACTTGCAATCTAACATACCAAATCTTTTCAAAATGTCAATGGTATATTTCCCTTGACTCAATATGATTTCATTTGATCTTTGACACACTTCTAAACCAAGAAAATAATGCATCAAACCAAGATATTTCATCTCAAATTCAAAAGCTAACTCTTTTTTACATCTAGCAATGAGATCATCATCTCCAGTAAGAAATAAATCATCAACATATAGAACTAGAATTAAGGCTTTATCATCAATTACCTTGAAGTAGATATTAGAATCTACATCATTTTTCAGAAAACCCAAGCTCAACAAATAATGATCAATCCGTTCATATCATGCACGCGGAGCTTGCTTAAGGCCATACAAGGTTTTTTTCAACCTGCATACATGTGATTATTTTTCATGAATTACAAAACCATCTAGCTACTTGATAAAAACTTCTTCTTCAATTACATTATTCAAGAGTGTTGACTTTACATCCATTTGATGTAATTTCCACCCTTTAACTGTTGCAATAGCAATAATAGTTCTGATAGAAGTGTACCGAGCTATGGAAGCAAAGGTCTCCTCATAGTCTATAGCTTCCTTTTGAGAAAAACCTCTAGCTACGAATCTAGCTTTATATTTTTCAATACTCCCATTAGCTGCATGTTTAATTTTGAACCACTTAGAAGAAACAATAGATTTACTTTTGGGCCTAGGAACTATGTCCCACACATCATTCTTGATTATGGATTGGTACTCCTCCATCATGGAATCCTTCCATAGATGTTGTTTTGAAGCCTCCTCAAAACTTGAAGGCTCATATGCTATAATATGACTCATCAAAGAAACATATATTGCAAATTTATGAAGTCTTTTACTTTCCATGAAAGAGCCATGAGGAGATGCATATTTTTCAGCTTCTTGCATAGTATGCCTGGCCCACAAAGGTCTCTTCTTATCAGCTGAAGCATTATTTGGACCAACAGTAGTATCTATAGGATCAACATAATCTTTTAACTCTATAGTCTCCCTTTGAATCTCAAAAGGGGAATCTGGGACAACCATATCCATATCTTAAGAAGGCACAAAATCTTCTCTATTAATTTCCATATTAGATTCTTTAGACTTTTTGCAAGCTACATCTTCTTCAAAGAGACATCTCTACTGATTTCAATCTTCTTTTGAACTAGAATGTAAATTTTGTATGCTTTTGATGATTCACAATAAAACAAAAATGTATTTCTTTCCTGAAGGTTCTAACTTAGTTCTCTTATCTTTTGGAACATGAATATACACTGGACATCCATAAATTCTGAGATGACTAATATCTGGTTTAGAACCTAAGAAAGCTTCTTTGGGTGTCATATTATCTAGAATTTGATGTGGACTATCATTATAAACATAAACAATTGTCCTACAAGCTTCTGCCCAAAGAAATATTTGAAGACCTTGATCGTGGATCATGACCTTCACTGCCTCAACAATAGACATGTTCTTCCTTTCAACAATTCCATTTTGTTGAGGATTATAAGAGACACAAAACTCTCTCTTAATCCTAGCTTCAATACATAAATTTTGAAACAAACTAGAAGTATATTCCCCCCCATTGTCAAATCTTATAACTTTGATCCTCTTATCAAACAGATTTTCAACAAGGGCTTTAAATTCTTTAAATCTTGATAGCACTTCATCAAACACTTTAGATTTTAAAATAAATCTATGACTTGCGAGAGAAGTCGTCAATGAATCAAAATGAATCAGCTCTAGGACATCTTTAGCTCTACTTTCACTACTATAAAATGGATGTTTAATGTTCTTACCTAGAGCACATCCTTTGCAGACATCCTCATGATCTTGATTCATTTTAGGAAGGCCAACTACCACCTTCTCCATGGAAGACAAGGTTCTGAAATTTAGATGAGAAAATCTTTTGTGCCACAGCTCACTTGTACTTATAGAATCATGTGCAAAAACTTGAATAGGATGAGCTGAAAGTCTATAAAGGTTGTCATGGCGTACACCAATCTCACGAGAAGTTATAAAGCTTGTGTTCTTCTTCCATGCAAGGAATTTTCCATCAGCAAATGCAGCATTGTAACCTTTATCTTCCAATGCTAAAATGGAAATTAGATTCCTCTTAATTCCAGGAACAAACAGTACATCACTCAAGTGAAGAGGAACACCTGAATCTAAAAGAAATGAAGTGGAACCAACAACCTTCACAGAATAGGAAGCATCATCACCAATGATAACTTGTAAGTGAGAGTCTTTTCCTTTCAGATTAGAGATGTACTCACGATAACCTGTAATATGACATGAGGCTCTGATGAAAATATTGTCATTGATGTCAAAGGAATTTGTCTGTTATCATATTGAAGATCGATGAATATATTGATGATGTTTGAACATATGAATTAGTATACTTTACAATACCATATTGGATGATACTTTATAGTACACTAGCTCAGTCTGATTATATAGTGATTACAGTCCTAGTCTAATTACAGTGAATATTGACAATGTTGATCATGGTGTATGCATGGCAACAAAAAAATGTAGGTAGTCCTTTATATATGTATATGTATACATATAGACAGGTCATATATATACAAATATAAGGTGACCAAGCGATATAGATGCAGACAGTACTTTATACATATAAAATATCTATACAACGATAAGCATTCTTGATTGACAGAGATTAACGCTTTGGCAGCAATGATAGTTTGTCTAATAGCAGTGATTAATAATTAATGTCAGACTAATTATTATCTATAAATTGTGATTCTATTAATAGAAAGAAGCAATTCATATTGACAAACAACACTGGAAACTAAATTCAGTAGGCACAACAACCTAGAAAAGTTTGTGGAAAGAGCCACAAGTTATAATCAACAATTCATTATCAGAGATTATAGCAGCAAGTTAAGATAGTTATATTGATTGCCACATAACTTACCATAAACCAGTAATTATATTGGCAAATAGAGGCAATTAGTGTAAAAAATTCTAACCTGCACAGTATGGATCTAGCAAGAAGAGAAGAGCAAAACTTGCAGAAGAAAAATCAGAAGAACAAATGAAAGCAATAAAACCATTTTCATTATTACAAATCTCTATGATTACAAATGATATATAGATCATTGGAGCAGAAATTATGCACAAGATGCATGAAATTTTTGGAGATCAACTGAAGTGGCAGAGAGAAAACTCCTTGGTTAGGATTACATTCAAGCATGCAAACATACTTCTCCATAAGTTACGGAAGCAAACAAAATGTGTAAGCAAATAAGTATGTATTAATGCTTCTCTGTAAATCACATCTTATAAAAGAGAGCATGTGTAATCTAAGCTTCGTGGATCATGGTAGGAACAAGAAGTTAATTGCGCTAACGCCCCCCCTTAAGCCTAACTAAGGAGAGATATGGGTCTTGGCAACAAAGCCTGATTAAGAACCCAATTACAAAGAAGAAAGGAGAAAACCCAACTAAGAGAAACTCCTGACCATTATTCGAACTATAGAAGAAAGTTGAAATTATCGATGAAGAAGAACTACAAATGAATCCACACTGCAACAGGATTGTACAGAATCATAGAAACCACTGCATGAGTACCTCTGAGATACTTTGAAAATGCAATTGTACTTATTCTATATTGCTCAAATGGATGAATAGACAGGTACACAGTCTCTGAATACAAAAACTGACCATCTAAAGACAGGTAGATATGGAATCTGCAGAAATGGGCTTCAAACTGAAGAACTGCAAAGATGACCTCCGCTTGGGATGATACCATTGTTTATCCATTGCTCAATAATATCCCACTAGAAAGAAACTCTGGAAGCACTCGAGGATGCGACTCTGGAATGTCATGTAGTTAGGAACCCCGCTAGAAAGAATCTCTAGGAGCAAACAAAGTAGCAACATTGGAATCTCATGTAGATAGGAATTTAGAACAAAAGAATACTTTTGACTCTCAATTGGAGGAAGACTACATAGCAACATTAATCTTCTATTTTATTCAAGAAAATTATTAAAAGAAACCTATACTAAATGCATTAAGAAAAACTCCCATGCAAACTTTCTAAAAGTTCAATTTTTACAAAGCCCCAAATTTTCCAGATCTTTATCATGTGGTGCTTTCAAAGCACGTACAATTTTTAAAGAATCAATATAGGAAAAAAAAAAAACAAGGAGCATGCAAAAATGAGGGGAAGAATATGCATGCATTTAGAAATAGAGATCTACATCAGCTTCCATGATGATGGTAATCTTCATAAATGTGCCTGCAAATAATTGTTGTGCTCCTTCCTTCTAGCTCCAGGCTCTGATACCATGTAAAATTTTCTAACCTGCACAGTATGGATCTAGCAAGAAGAGAAGAGCAAAACTTGCAGAAGAAAAATCAGAAGAACAAATGAAAGCAATAAAACCATTTTCATTATTACAGATCTCTATGATTACAAATGATATATAGATCATTGGAGCAGAAATTATGCACAAGATGCATGAAATTTATGGAGATCAACTGAAGTGGCAGAGAGAAAACTCCTTGGTTAGGATTACATTCAAGCATGCAAACATACTTCTCCATAAGTTACGGAAGCAAACAAAATGTGTAAGCAAACAAGTATGTGTTCATGCTTCTCCGTAAATCACATCTTATAAAAGAGAGCATGTGTAATCTAAGCTCCGTGGATCACGGTAGGAACAAGAAGTTAACTGCGCTAACAATTAGGCATTTCTAGATTTAAGACATCAAGCAATGAGATAATTTTGGGGGAGTTAAAAGAAAAGCTTTTAGGATGTAAGACTATATAAGGATTAAAATAGAATTTGTTTATTTGAAAGCAAATCCATTTGAAAAGTTTGCCTCCAATCTGAAAAAAAATACGAGATGGAGTAACTTCATAATGATCGCTCAATGAAAAGGTGTGATCTTCTAAATCCTAAGTGCCCTGTGATTACTTGTGATACGATATCATTCAGAATATGACTAAACAACATAGCATAAGCGTTGTGTTGAGGAATATCGACTTTGAAGGTAGTGCCATAATTTATCAATGTCTTAATGTATGTAAACAACAAACATTTTTAGAGAGGTACGATTAAGGAAAAGATGTGACTTATTGAAGAGACATGATGGTTAATGAAATGAATCTATACAACAACATATTGGAAGGGTGAACATGGTGTGTTGTGTCTGAACATGAAACAAGAGTATTCAGTTCTCAGAAGACTAGCAGATTAGATTGTGATCTTAGTATAGAATAAAAGAAGATCCTTGAGAGAAGTGTGAGTGAAATAAAATACAAATAAAATAATCTGAAAGAGAGTAAGGAGTAGTATGATATATATATATATATATAGAAGAAAATTTAGGAGTGTGAGATAATAATGTACGTATGAAGTGTGTGAGAGAGTATATACTGATAAAATGGTAATTAGAAATTGTGTATATGTTCCATAGAGATAATCATTCACCATATTATAATAAAAGAAGATCTTATATATGAGAAATCTATTAAAAAGAAAAGTATGAAGAATCGGTGCAGATTTTAGAAGACACCAAAATCAGCTTTGACAGATTTCTTAATGTATTGCAGCAGATATATAAATTTATACATATACAGATTTGAAGATAGAAGATTTAAAGGGGGAATTTATAGCAGATGTAAGAAAGAGTCTATAGCAGATTTGTGAACGAAAATTGAGACAACTACAATAATATATCAGACTTGTTGAAAGAAATAATTGCAGATTTCATAAGGAATTTACAGCAGATTTGAATCATGGATTTATGAAGAAAGTGTGGCCAGGTTTATATGACTAGTTAGTAATGTTCATCATAGCAGTTTGAAGAAATAAATTAAGTGTCCATCATCAGTTGAGATAGCAACATTATTAATGTGGAAAATCATTTTTATATGAAGTGGGTTGGTGCTCACTAATTCAGATTAGGAAGTTGGTGCTTCCAGTGGGTTAGTCCTCATAAATTTTGAAGTGGGAGTTGGTACTTCTAGTGGGTTGGTGCTCACAAAATCAGATTTGGGAGTTGGTGCTTCCAATGGGTTGGTGCTTCCAATGGGTTGGTGCTCATAAAATCATATTTGGGAGTTGGAGCTTCTAGTAGGTTGGTGCTCACAAAATCAGATTTGGGAGTTGGTACTTCTAGTGGATCGGTGCTCACAAACAATGTTAGGGGTTGGTGCCTCTAGTAGGTTGGTGCCTACAAATATTGTAAAAGAATAAATATATAAAAGCAATGATTTACTATGGTTTTCTCTCATAGGGGTTTCCAAGTATATATCTTGTGTTCTACTTGTGTTCTTTTTTGTTAAATCTCATATGAATATTTCGATGCAATGAATATGTTTATGAGATAAATTATATACTTATGATTGAAGTTGAGAAAGTTTAAATTGGTAAAATATTGTTGTTATACTGATTCAACCCACCCACCCCCCCCCCCCCCCCTCCCAGTATAAATGTGTGCTATGCAGGCTCCACTATCAATAAGCCATGTATCACAGTCAGTAGGAATGTTACTGGAGAGAGCAGAAATAAATAAGAACCCCTCAAAATTTTCACTAGATTCTCTATGAGGAGAAACATTTTCAACATTTGTGTAGTAGCTTGATGCTCGGGTCTTGAAGGACGTTCTCTAGAAAAGTGCCCAAACTTGTCACATCTAAAGAATTGTACACTAGAGAGATCCTTTCTTTTCTTAGATTCGAGAGCTGAATCGGAATTCCTATCTCTGTTTCTTTTGAAGTTTAATTTCCTTCATTTTCTTTTAGATGTATGGGCAGCAAGAACATGATGAGATTTGCGTCCAAATCCTCTTTCCTCCAATCTACATTCCTCTTGAATGCAATCAGTTGTAGTACCCCTCCCTCGATCAGACTTTTTAGATACATGTTTTGACTATAGTTGACTTTTTTAGTGGATATTAGTGGATACATTATATGGTGATATTTTACTAAGATATTATACTATGATGTGTTATACTTTGATTTGAGTTTCAGTGTATGTTGTTTACACGTTATTTCCCTTAATGATGGTTAAATGTTATTTATTGGATTACTGACCATGGACTAACACATTTATTTTATGTGTGAGATGAGTTATGTACATTTTATCATGCTTGTAAGTGTATGGGGTGCGAGGAGATGATTTCCTTCACTCACTTTGGTGAGATAGGGAACATCACGATTCTCCTTCACCAGTGTTTCTACTGTGTTTAACTATATATATGTTATCATGAATTGGTGATGCAGGATTTGCAGGTACAAGGTATTGACTTCACCTGGTCCCATAGGTCTGAGCATACTTAATTTATAGTGAAATGGTGTTTTGAACCTAAGAGGAGTTAGAGAGCCTTCGAAAATTTGTGTTTAAAATGAAATAGAAAAGTATTCTATTCTTTATTAGTTAAGGTGCTTGTTTTTAATTGATTGTATTCGCATTTAACTTGGAAACTGCAAGTCCTTGGTTAATGAATTAGATGTTTTAATGTGGTCATTTTCGTTGGTCAGTCATGTCACTTGACAGAGATTTGTCAGTTAGTTTAATATAGTGCAACCAAGAGTTTTTCCTATTGTCTTGAACTATGTGGTGTAACTTCAGTTTGGTACTTTGGTTTTGGAGTTCGTTGCAATATTTTTGTTTAGTGTTATAAGGGAAAGGGGCTTTTGAGTGGGGGTCAATCCCAAAGAGGTTAGCAGAATAACCCCTCGGAAGTTGTATAAGTAAGTGATAACCTAATAATACATTAGGAGGTTGGGTAAATGAAACAATAAGTAAGATAATTATACATCGCTCATGGTTGAGTGCTAGTACAGACTCAGGATGCAGTGAAAAGGCCTAGAATGGCAAACCAACAACCTTGTCCTCACGAAAGGATTATTTGGGTCCACATGAGACTTGGATGGGGTTGGGGGTTTGGGAAAGGTTACCAAGATAACCCAAGATGGGATTCGGGACCTATGAAGGCCTGCCAAGATAACCATACCAGGCTATGTGATGACACTCTTCCCTTAAGGTCACTAGTGTGTAGTCTTGTTGGTATCCCCTGAGTTTTGTTGTGGAGTCATGTTCTGCAAGTTTATGCTTCTTGTGAAACCATGTTAATCAACTTAATTGGATTAAGTAGTACTAAGCAATGTTAGTTTAAACCATGTTAACGAAGTTGGGAAACCCTTTAGGTGTTAAGTTAAGTCTTTCATTGTGTAATCTAAACGTTATGTTAACTCAATGTATCATTAAACTTATTAAAGTTCCAAATATATATATATATATATATTATTTATACTCTTTTCAAGTGTTTTATTTTAATCCCTTCGAGGTTTCCTTGTGGGGCATTACATTTGGTATTAGAGCCCAAGTTTCAACACTGGGTACTCTGATTTTAAATTGAGCCCATTCAACTAGACCTATTGCTAAGTCTTAGTGTTTGTGTTTCCCTTGTTAGTATCCTTGTTGTAGATCTAGACTTTTGCTCTTGTGTTGTTAGGACTATGTTTGGGAAAGGTAAAGGTCATGGTCGCGGTCGTGATCATGGTAGAGGTATGGGTCATGGTCGTAGTGCAGGTAGTCAAAGTCCTTCACTGCAACCTACTCATGAGAGTGTTGAGCAGCTCTAGTTTGTGCACTAGAGTGAGCATAGGGAGGTTAGCTGACATAGTGAGTAGCACACTATATAGCAGGTTCCCAAAAGGGAGGAGCTGTGACAAATATTTCAAGAGGTATTAGCTCGACTTGGTCCTAGACCTAAGGTCGAGCAGCAGGATAATGCTCAGTTTGGAGAGTCTCACCTTCAGGATCATGTGGAGAGAGAGAGAGAGAGAGAGAGAGAGGTCTCCCAAGAGGAGAGAGGTTCTAGTAGACCAAGAGATAGTCGCCATGGGTCATATGAGGGATTTGTTGAGATCTCGTCCTCCCATTTTTTATGGTTCAGGTACTGGATTCGAGGTTGAGACTTGGCTCATTGACTTGGATAGGTGTTTCTCCATGCATCTGTATGGTAGTAACACCAAGGTGAGGTACGCTATTATGCATCTCAGGGATTTCCCTTCTACTTGGTGGAGGTTGGAGGAGCAGAGGATCAGTGTGGACATTAGTACAACGTCTTGGGAGATGTTCCTAGAGAGGTTCAAAGATCGATTTCTCTCAATATAGTGGAGACAGCGTTGCGTAGATGAGTTTCACGAGCTATGCCAATTGGGTATGATTGTTGATCAGTATGAGCATAGATTCTATGAGCTCAAACAATATGTCGTGATTGGTAATGATGAGGCGATATTGGTATAAAATTTCATGAAAGGTCTTAATGATAGCATCAATGGGGGAATGCAAGTGTTTGAGCCTTCATCAGTTGAGTTAGTCATGGCGAACGCCAGGCTGGTAGAGAAGAATCTTGCACGAGCACATGGTAGTCAGCTAGGGGTTAAGATTGGTAGTGCACCTTTCAATGGCTCTGGGACTTGGGGTAGTCAATCTCAAGTTGTTGCACCATATAGGGGTTTTTAGACACCCGCTAAGGGTGGTCAGTAGCAGCAACAACAGAAATTTTAGTCTAGGCCAAAATAGTTTCAGGGTCAGCGTGGAGGCAACCCTTAGTTTAGGAAGGACAGGAACTAACAGAGGGCTGGATAGAGTTTCCTAGGACAGTCCTCATAGAATTCTTCTCAGACCCCTAGTAGGGGAAGTTTTTAGCAGTCCAGTGGGCCGACTGGAGGTAGAGGACCTGACAGGGGAGCTTGTTTCTCCTGTGGTCAGTATGGCCATATAGTTGCACATTGTCCACATCATTCACAACAGATTGGTAGTCATAGGTCGACAGTGTCAGATCCTACAGTTGAGGATGTAGGTCAATCCCACAAAGTTTTCGCGGTGGTTGATAACCGCAAGGCATAACACCGTGATCGAGACTACAGGTGTGTTGGGTGGTATATATATCTCAGTATTATTTGATTCAACTGAATCTGATTCCTTTATATCTTCCTCCATTGTGGAGCAGTGTGGGCTCGTGTCTTCTAGACAGATGGATAGGTGGCAAGTAGAGTTGGCTACAAGTTTTCATGTGGTCGTAGTTTCCTTCATTCCCAGATGTGAGTTGGACCTAGGACCCTTTTTCTACCATAGTTGATCTTTGAGACATTCCTTTGGGTTCTTATGGAGTTGTGTTGAGGATGGATTGGTTAGCATCACACAGTGCTAATGTAGGCTGTCGTCAGAAGATAGTGGAGTGTTTAGATGACCATGGCAGGAAAGTTGAGATAGTTGGTATTCCTAGACCTATATCACTTTGTATGATCTCCGCTATGCAGCTTAGGCAGTGTATGCGTTAGGGGTGCCATATTTTTTCAATTTCTCTTGAGGACATGGATGAAGAGAGAAGTAGGGAGGTTTCTCTTGATAGTCACCCTCTTCTTTGGGAGTATGTCGATGTGTTTCCTATTGACATTCCCGGTATGCTTCTGAAGCGAGATATAGACTTTTGCATTGATTTAGTTCCTAAAGAAGAATCTATTTCGAGGGCACCATATCGGATGACCACTCAGGAGTTGAGTGAGTTGAAGTTGCATATTGAGAAATTGTTGGCCAAGGGGTTCATTCATCCTAGTGTTTCTCCTTGGGGTGTGCCAATTATCTTTGTGAAGAAGAAGGATGGTTCTCTTCGTTTATGCATTGACTATCGACAGTTGAATAACATAACCATCAGGAATCAATATCTATTGCCTCGTATAGATGGTCTTTTTTATCAAGTAAAGGGTGTTTGACACTATGGATCACTGAGAGGGGGGTAAATTAGTGATTTAAACACTTTTTCTTCAACAGGGAGATATAGGTAATAAATAAATAAAATTGAGTGTTAATTGGTATCTCAAACAGTGCAAATAGGGTGTGTGAAAGGTCTTGCTAAAGCATTAACATAACACATGCACAATAATGCATCACACAACACCAGATATATACAAGGAAAACCCAATGTGGGAAAAACCTTGGTGAGAGTAGCTGTTGGAGATCTTCTACTCTAATCCAGCCTCACAATGTAAAAGATCTTATTACAATTTTAGGGCACCAACCCCTGATCAATGTATAGGCTACAACCTAAAGGAGCTACAACCCCTGCACTAAGCTCCAACTTAGTGCAAACAAAATGAAACTCAGTTATACAAATGAAATCACTATTGCAAATGAAGTTTTGCAACCTTACAATATTCTTCTTTGTCGGTTTCAACCTTTCTAATAACTTTGCTAATAGCTTTTCAACTTGGCTTTGCTAATAACTTTTCTAAGTCCCCTCTCACTATATCTTTTCTCTTCAACTCACACTTGATCACTCTTTATCAGGTACAACTTTTGTTGGTTTGTCACCTCTGTGTTCAATGCACACTCCATCGGTTTGTTCCTTAGACTGGTTTACCCTGCTTCTCCTTACCGGTACATTGTTCACTCATATACACTTCAAATGTTTATCTCTTTTGCTCTTAGACAACAATTTCACCCTTGCCTTCACTTTGCAACAACAACAATCACAGTGTCTCAAATCATCATATTTAAACTTGATCTTTCCCACCAAGAATCAATTCAAACTGAGGGCGGTTAGGGTTTTCCTTCACTCGACCAAATTTGCATCAGATCTGATCCAATTTGCCTTGGATCAATCACCTGTACTCGAGGAATGCATATGTACGCGTTTTCCATTATCCAATGCATAGTTGCTAAAGACAGCAATCCCGACCATGATTTTCGGCCTTGAAATCTGTCAATTTATTTATGACCCAGTTGTTTCCTTCTCGAGGTCCTCTTGGGTCTGATTTCTTTGCTTCGATCCAAGCGCCAACAACTCCCTGATCTTTCTTTGTCACTCTTTCTTCCTCAAGCCACATCAATCTGTTATCATCCTATGATTTGTGGTTGTTTCATTAATGTCGACTTTGTTGTTTCAACAACCATGTCGATGGAAACTTCACCGAGCTCTGCATGTTTGCCACCTCAACTCCACATGGCATCACATTGGTCATATACACAACTCATCGACACAAGGTCGGTTTACACTTTTACATTTACCAAACTCATACTGGCACAAGCCTTTATCGATGAGACCTTCTTCTCCTACTAATCGATAGTGCACACTACACTGGTAGCACATCTTCACCTCTGGTGGTTTGTGATCATTTTAACATTCTACCTCTTCATCATAAATAGGCAACCAACCTCCAAACCAGTTTAAGCTCTACTGGTTATCACTCAACATGCTAACACACACATGCATTTCTCCTCATACTGGTAAGGTGACTGATAGTCTCAATAACTACTTGTAAACCACCATACTAGTTGACAAGCCTTCATGTTAATCTTCCTTATGTCGGTTCAATCTTCTTCATACCAGTTTGACATAGCTCTACCAGTAGCATGTAATATCGATTGACATCAATGACAACATAATGCCAACAATCTCCCCCTTTGGACATACTTCTACCGGTAGCCTGTAATACTGATTGACATCAATGATGCCAATGAAGGGAGTCAAGGTGTTCTCTAAGATTGATCTGAAATCTGGGTATCATCAGAAGCTGCGTATTCATGATGCAGATATGTATAGGTTGTCTTTTCGTACTCATTATGGTCACTATGAGTTCACAGTGGTGTTATTTGGGTTGACAAACGTGCCTTCAATTTTCATGAGCCTCATGAATGGGGTTTTCTGCACCTACCTTGATCGTTTCGTCCTTGTGTTCTTGGATGATATTTTGATTTATTCTAGAACTATGGAGGAACACAAGGGCCACTTGCGACAGGTATTGTAGTGCTTGAGGG